>NC_137789.1:72620108-73220108 GCF_963383645.1 Muscardinus avellanarius
TTTACAGCTAGCATAAAAGAAAATTAAGTGTTGAGCTGACTCAGAAAGCCCTACTACAATTACTTTACTATTAACTGCTTAAGTGTTATTAAATATCTAAGCCTCCCTTTAAAGGCATCTCTGGTTTAAAGGTCATTCAGGTGACCCACCAGCAGTGTACTGTGAGTGGAATGTGGTCTTACTTTCCAACAAGTATGCTCTTTTTTAAATACTTTTATTGGTACAATGTAATTATCTATCATAGTGAGACAGGTATGCCCTTGACACAGCATTCCTCTCTTACAGGCTGTTCTTTCTTAGAAACATCCTAATCAACTATTTTCTGCCCAAACTCAGCACTCCTGCCTCCTACCTGTGAAAGGCCCCCAACTGTGATGGGAATAGATCGCTCCCTGCTCATTTTGCCATCCACCACCACACTGGGCTCCCTCTTTGGGTTCCATGAATGTGATGAAGAAATCTTTTCCTTTTCAATCAAGGCTATTAGTAATGAACATTAGAGGCTAATGGAGAGCCCTTTTCAGGAGCAGTAATGTTTTGGTAAGCTTTTGTTTGTTTCCTTCAGAAAGCTTCCTTTTGGAGGTATTGCGACTGTGCACATATTCTAGCGTCATTCGTTTCATTGAAGAGGATTTGACTGTCAATTCAGAAACTGGCAACTACTGTCTGCGAAAGGGAGACTTCGTAGCCTTCTTCCCTCCAGTCCTACATAGTGACCCCGAAATCTATGAAGCTCCGGAGGTAAGTAACCATCAAGCTTATTACTACTGCTACTCAGCACAGTACCTACCACTCCTTCATGAGCTCGCTCTTCCTCTTGCCACCTTATTCCAGGAAAGATTTGCAGCAGCTTAATGCCTTCTCTTTTACCTTCTAAAAAGATAATTTTCCTTTTTATTGAAGTGTTTTCTAAGAAGCCAGCTTTGAAATATTGTGGGATCTATAAATAGAAATACAATAATGAGACTAAATACAATTTGCTTCAAATGAAATGGACGTTGTATCTTGGCTACCATGACTTTTAGGCCCACCCAAATTAGGTTCTGTTTTGCAGAGAAAGCCATGAAAGGCTGCTTATTGATAAGTGGCACAGAAAATAAATAATGACCACCATTTTGCTAATTATTTCCAAAATGGAGTTGACTCTCCCAAAGTCAAATACCATCATCTCTGTAGTTAAGACCAAATACTTTTTCACCAAAGGTGTGTGCCCCTTCTTCATCAATTAATGTGGCACTATAAACTTGAGATTATAAAGCTGCTGCTCATGGGTGAAGCTCTGAGGGTAATTGTGTCATCTCATATTTTTTTTTCTGAAGCTGGAGTTAATGAATATCAAAGACTTGGAAATTAATCCACCCTGGTTCATCCCTTAATACCACTTCAGAGGTTCACCACCTGCATGCAAATTGAGTGCAGCCATATTCTGCCTGTGCTTCTCCGAAGTCAGGTTGCTGCTGCAGTTTTTGTGTATAGACCTTTTATTTTATTTTTTTCAAAAAGTAACTTCTGTGCTCTTTTTTGACTTCTTCATAACTTGGACCATTTTGGAACTCAGTTTCTAAGTTAGCTATTTCAAACCAGGTTGAGTTAATTAAAATATTGTTACATTTTAAAAATTAATAAGAAAAGAACAAACATCAAATACAATAACATGATTTGCATTTATTTAATTGGCAGCAGCAAATATCTTAGTGTGGAGGGAAAATGTACGTATTGTTTCTGTATTTTTCGGAAGAAATAATATGTGAATGATAACAGCAAATAAGATGTAGCCTTAGCAAGTTAATTAACATTCTACAGAAAAGTTTATCTCCACATTGTAAATGTTTTTTAAAAAATCCACTCAGCCAGGCCTGGTAATATAATCCTGCAATCCCAGTACTTGGAAGGATGAGACAGCTTGATCACAGGTTCAAGGACATTAGCAACATAGTGAGACTCTTGGCAACCTAGCAAGATCCTGTTTCCAAATAAAATTAGAAAAGGGTAAAGGTATAAGTTAGAGGTAGAATGCCCCTGCATTCTATCACCAGTACCAAACAGCAAAAAAAGAAAAGAAAGAGAAAGAGAAATCCTACTCATAAATATTCAATAAACAAGGCAAATAATTAGGTAATATTTGAGAAATATTTTTAAATTTGAAAGAATTTCATGTCTATCTATAATTTTTCATTTAACTTCTATTTATTGTTTTCATTGTAATCATTACACTAAGTTTACTATGCATTTCATAATAGTTAAATCAATATTCAAGTTATCAATAAACAGCAAATGTTGATCACCATCTTTATGGCAGCATTCTTTGTTTTTTGTATTGTTTGTTTGTTTGTTTGTTTTTGGTGGTACTGGGGTTCCTGTAAACCCTTCTACCTCCGGGCTACACTCCCAGACCTATTTTTATACTTTTTTATTTGGAAACAGGCTCTTTTAAGCCAGCGAGGCTGGCTTTGAACCTGCGCAATCCTCCTGTCTCCGTCTCCCAAGCGCGGGGATTACAAGCGTGCGCCACCACACCCGGCTTATGGCAGCATTCTTTGTGAGACTCCCAGTTCCCACCACTCTTTACCCCCATGATAAAAAAAAATGACTTTGGTTTAGAACTTTAGAAAATTAAAAACTAACATTAAAATTTGAAGGCATTTCAATGTACTTTTTCTGTTAAATACTAAATAGCAATGTTCAAACTTTACATAATAAATTGCCAATCTCAATAGTAATCAGAAGAGTTTGCCTCATACTAAATCAGTGGCTAAGAACAAAATTGCAATTTCGTGAATGCAGATTTAATAGCATTAGAGTAGCTCTAACTTGAGATGATAAACACTATTATTTACTAGATTTTTAAATTAGCCAATTATGCCTGACTAATGATAAAATTAACTAGCTAATTTTTTGGTATGGTATTATTTTCTTGAAATTAGTTGTGGAATACTGATAAGTCCTAGCACAGAACCACCTTGATATGACTTGGCCAGCTCTTAATATTCATTCGATAAACATTTACTAAGCATCCACCACTGTCAGACATATAGATTTATTCTTCTAGTTTAGTACAAGATGGCAATACATAGATGCTACAGAAGTTCATATAACAGATGCCCGTCTCAAACCACCATGTGTTGACAGTAAAAAAAAAAGAAGAAAAATTCTGAAAAATCCTCTTCCTGGCTATTTGTCATCAAGAACACTGGCCCAGGAACTCACCAGGGACCCATATTTACTGCTACCAGCTTTTTGTATCCTACAACCTTTGAATGAGAATACCAGACCTTAGATAAAACAAACAACACCTTTTGGGCCCCAAATAGGAGGAAGCCCAACTCTGAACACAAGTAGAACTATTTTAGTGAGACATAGAAGCCCAAGCACCTTATCAGAACATAGTTCTCAATGAGGCTCAGTTTCAGAATGGCTGAGCTCCAAAGACATATAGACTACTGCATTCCAAATAGGTCATGGTCATCCTTTTGCAATTGATGGCTTTACAGGCCATCTATTCCTGAAAAATCCTTCCTTACTTGTCTACTCATCAGTCTACTTACCCAAGAATCCCTCAATCACCACTTCTTTGGTGATGTCCCTGCTTCCCACCTCATTCCTGAGAATTTGCCATTGTCTCCTCTGTGTCGTGTACATACCTGTGTCATAGTGCAGGTCAAGGTACCTGGAAGTTACTTGTTTCATTGTCTCCTGCCCACACAGGAGACCATCCAAGTGAGCTGGATAAAGAAGGGGATTCTGGGATGGATGCACACACTGAAAGTAGAAATATACTTTAGTTGAAACTTTAAGTCAGGAAAGAGAGTGCATATTCAAATATGTACTGGACATAAACAGATCAAATAATGAAGTGGCATGTGTGTGAATACAGTGATGCTATTGGGGGGCAGAAAGAACTATGGTGAAAGCAGACCCCAGAAAGCATGTAAAGGGGACCACTATATGTTTCTGAACTAGCCCTCAGCGCTTGCAAACATTTAGGTCTATTTTGGCCAAGCTGTTTTGTTTCTTTGGGATTTTTTAGAATCAAAAAATTTTGACTTTTGAATGAAGTTTGGATGTTTAGATATTTGAAAAAATAAAGTTTAAGAAAATAAAGGATAAGTAAAATATATTTTGAGTCCTAATTTGGCTTATAAGTTACCAACATGTAATTTCTGTGTTAAGAATTATTTTGACTTAATATTAGTTACTTAGTTTACTGTAATGCTAAGCATTCAGGTGGTTCCTGACTATGTGGGAAAACAGACTGACAAGTGAATTTTATAATGGTGAGAGTGAAAACAAACCAAACTCCCCTTCTTGACTCTTCCTCTATCTTTAGAGGTATACCTGCCATCCAACAAAGTCTAGATAATCTATTAATTAACTAGGAGTAAATAGCTTTTAATTTTTTTCTGAATTTTTTTAAATTTACATCTATTATTAGCCAGAAATTATGCCAATGGCTACCAAATAATCAGAAGTAAGTAGTGATGATTTCTTTTTTTTTCTTCAATTTATTTTATTTATTTAAACAATTTTTATTGAACGTAAATAGTATACATTTACACTATATTTGATGCCCTCCCCCCCGCCCCCATTTTCCTTTCCCCCCTCCCACCAATGGCTGTCCAGGTTAACCATGACGTATTCATAATTTTACACATGTTCAGGTGTAGACCCTCGTTAATCAAGACCAAACTTCCTCCTCTCCTATCTTACCATCCAAACTTAGCTAGTATTTCCCCTTCAATAACTGGAGTCCCACTGGTATTCTTTGTGTTTCCTAGTTAGGGCATATTAGAGGAAACATATGTATCTTCTTCTTTTGTGCTTGGCTGATCTCACTTAACATAATGTTCTCCAGGGTTTTCCATCTCCTTGCAAATGACATAATTTTGTTCTTCTTTATGGATGAATAGAATTCCATTGTGTATATTTCCCACAGTTTTGCTATCCATTCATCTGTTGATGGTGATCTGGGTTGGTTCCATATTTTGGCTATTACATATTGTGCTGCTATGAACATAGGTATGCATATGTTGCTATATTTCTCTGAATTCAACCCCTTTGGAAAGATACTCAGGAGTGGTATAGCTGGATCATATGGTGGATCTATTCCCACCTTTCTTAGGAATCTCCACACAGATCTCCATAGTGGTTGAACTAGTTTGCATTCCCACCAACAGTGTAAAAGAGTTCCTCTTTCCCCACATCCTCGCCAGCATTTGTTGTTGTTTGATTTCTTTATGCTTGCTACTCTGACTGGGGTTAGATGGAATCTCAGTGTAGTTTTGATTTGCATCTCCCTGATGGCCAGTGATGAAGAACATCTTTTCATGTATCTATTAGCCCTTTGTATCTCTTCTTTTGTGAAGTGTGTATTTAGTTCATTTGCCCATTTCTTGATTGGGTTGTTTGTTTTGCCAGTGTAGAGTCTTTTGAGCTCTTTGTATACTCTGGATATTAGCCCCCTATCAGAATGGAGGCTGGTAAAGATCCTTTCCCATACTGTGGGCTTCCTCTTAAGGTTATTGATAGTTTCCTTTGATGAGAAGAAACTTTTTAGTTTGATGTTATCCCACTTCTTTATTCGTGCTTTAATTTCCTGAGCTTTGGGGGTTTTGTTGAGAAAGTTACTGCCTGTGCCAATATGTTGTAGTGTTGAACCTATGCTCTCCTCTATTAACTTCACAGTCTCAGGTCTAATTTCTAAGTCTTTGATCCATCTTGAGTTGATTCCTGTGTTTGGTGAGATATAGGGGTTTAGATTCATCTTTTTACAAATGGTTAGCCAGTTCTCCCAGCACCACTTGTTGAAAAGGCTGTCTTTTCTCCAGCGTATGTGTTTGGCCCCTTTGTCAAAGATTAATTGACTAAAGATGTGTGGGATTGTTTCTGTATCTTCTATTCTAATCCACTGGTCAGTATATCTGTTTTTGTGCCAGTACCATGCTGTTTTTACTACTATTGCTCTATAGTATAGTTTGAAGTCTGGGATTGTAATGCCTCCTGCATGTTTCTTGTTATTGAGAATTGCTTTGGCTATTCTAGGTCTTTTCTTTCTCCATATGAAGTTCATGATTGATTTTTCTAGGTCTCTGAAGAATGCCACTGGTATTTTAATGGGAATTGCATTGAACCTATAGATCAGTTTTGGCAGAATGGCCATTTTGATGATATTTATTCTGCCTATCCATGAGCACGGGAGATCTTTCCATCTTCCAAGGTCTTCTTCAATTTCTTTCTTTAATGTTTTATAGTTTTTGTTGTAGAGGTCTTTTACATCTTTGGTTAGGTTTATTCCTAGGTATTTTATTGGTTTTGAGGTTATAGTGAATGGAATTGCTGTTTTTATTTCTTTCATTGTGGATTCGTTGTTGGCATAAAGAAAGCCACTGATTTCTTTAGGTTGATTTTGTAACCTGCGACTTTGCTGAATTTGTCAATCAGGTCCAGAAGTCTTTTGGTTGAGTTCTTTGGGTCTTCCAGATAAAGGATCATGTCATCTGCGAATAAGGATAATTTTAATTCCTCTCTTCCTATGTGAATTCCTTTGATTTCCTTCTCTTGTCTGATTGCTGCAGCAAGAGTCTCAAGGACTATATTGAAAAGGAGTGGTGATAGTGGGCATCCTTGTCTTGTTCCTGACTGTAGCGGAAATTCTTGCAGTTTTCCCTATTCAATATAATGTTGGCTTTGGGTTTGCAGTATATTGCCTTGATAATGTTGAGGTACTTTCCTTCTATCCCAATTTTTTGCAGTGTTTTTAACATAAATGGGTGCTGGATTTTGTCAAATGCTTTTTCAGCATCTATTGCTATGATGATGTGGTTTTTGTTCTTGGTTCTATTTATGTGGTGAATAACATGTATTGATTTGCGTATGTTGAACCAGCCTTGTTTTTCTGGGATGAAACCGACTTGGTCATGATGTATTATTCTCTTGATATAGTTTTGAATGCATATAGCTAGTATTTTGTTTAGAATTTTTGCATCTATGTTCACTAAGGATATTGGTCTGTAGTTTTCCTTTCTTGAGGTATCTTTATTTGGTTTGGGGATTAATGTGATACTGGCCTCATAGAAGGAATTTGGAAGAGTTCCATCCCTTTCAATTTCCCGGAACATGTTATGCAGTATTGGTATTAGTTGTTCACTGAAGGTTTTGTAGAATTCAGCTGGGAACCCATCTGGGCCTGGGCTTTTCTTTGGTGGAAGAATTTTTATTGCCATTTCTATTTCTTTGGTTGTTATTGGTTGGTTTAGGCTTGCTATGTCCTCTTGGTTGAGTGTAGGAAGGTTAACTGTGCTTAGAAATCTATCAATTTCTTCCAGATTTTCAAGTCTATTGGAGTATAAATTTTTAAAGTAGTTTCTGATAATATTTTGAATTTCTTCTCTATCTGTGGTGATATCTCCTTTTTCATTTCTAATTTTGATAATTTGAGTTGATTCTCTTTTTCTTTTGGTTAGGTTGGCCAGGGGTTTATCAATTCTATTAATCTTTTCAAAGAACCAACTTTTTGTTTTATTGATTCTTTGAATTGTTTTTTTGTTCTCTATTTCATTTATTTCTGCTCTAATTTTGATGATTTCTTGCCTTCTGCTGGCTTTGGGAATAGACTGTTGCAGAATTTCTAGATCCTTGCCTTGTGTCATTAGGTTCTTTACTTGGTGGTTCTCCGTCCTTTTTATGTGGGCACTCAATGCAATAAACTTTCCTCTTAGAACTGCCTTCATGGTGTCCCATAGGTTTTGGTAGGTTGTGTTTCTGTTTTCGTTTGTTTCCATAAGTTTCTTTATTTCTTCCCTAATTTCTGCTCTTACCCATTCGTTGTTCAATAGTGTATCATTCATTCTCCATGAATTTGAATACTTACTTTCGAGTTTTCTGTTGTTGATTTCTACTTTTATTCCGTTGTGGTCTGAAAAGATGCAAGGAATTATATTACATTTTTTGAATTTGCTGGTATTTTCTTTGTGTCCCAGGATGTGATCAATTTTGGAGAAGGTTCCATGAGCTGCTGCGAAGAAAGTGTATTCTGTAGTTCCTGGTTGATATACTCTGAAAATGTCTATTAGGTCCATTTGGTTTATGGTTTCCTTTAGTTCTAGAGCGTCTTTACTCATCTTTTGCCTTGAAGATCGATCCAGTGGTGTGAGAGGCGTATTAAAATCTCCCAGAATTATTGTATTTGGATCTACTTGGGATCTTATGTCCAGAAGGATTTGTTTTACAAATGTGGTTGCACCCATATTTGGGGCATAAATATTTACTATCATTATATCTTCTTGGTATATTGTTCCTTTTAATAAAAGGAAATGCCCTGATTTATCTCTTTTGATGTGTTTTAGTTTAAAGTCTGTTTTGTTGGATATTAGGATTACTATCCCTGCTATTTTTTGGTCACTGGTTGCATGGTATATCTTTTTCCATCCTTTCACCTTCAGCCTGTGAGTGTCTTTGGCTGTGAGGTGAGTTTCTTGCAGACAGCATATATTTGGATTATGTTTCCTAATCCACATTGCCAGTCTATGTCTTTTGATTGGTGAGTTAAGTCCTTTGACATTAAGAGATATTATTGAAATATGATTTTTGTTTTCTGCCATTTTGTGTTCTGTCTACTCTTGGGTGGTGTGATCTTTCTTCTTTACTTAAATGGCCCACTTATTAACTTCCTCTCTTCTCTGGTTCTGAAGTCTGCTTCTTTTTTCTTCCTTATGGTTTATTTCTTTAAGAATTTTCTCTAGTGTTGGCTTTGAATTCATGAATTTTTTGAGATTCTGTTTATCGTGAAAGACTTTGGTTTCACCATTGATCTTGAATAGTAGTTTTGCTGGATAGATTAGTTTGGGCTGGAAGTTATTTTCTTCCAGGGTCTGAATCACGTCGTACCAGTCTCTCCTAGCATTCCTAACCTGGGTTGTATAGTCTGGGGTGATTCTTATTGTTTTGCCTCTATATGTCACCCGTCCTTTTGTTCTCACTGCTTTTAAGATTCCTTCCTTAGCCTCTATATTGGTCATTTTGGTTATTATGTGACGTGGAGTGGTCTTTTTTTGGTCTTGTCTCAGTGGAGTTCTGTATGCCTCCTGGACTTGAAGATCGAAGTCTCTTTCCATATTTGGAAAATTCTCTGAGATTATTTCCTTGAAGATGTTGCAGATGCCCTTGGTCTGTACCTCTAACCCTTCCTCAATGCCTATTATCCGTAAATTAGGGCGCTTCATATTATCCCGTAATTGTTGGATATTTAGGTTTTGTTGCTGTAAAGATTTCTGTATATCGCAGACTATGTTTTCGGTTTGGGATGCGCTGTCTTCTAATATTGATATTCTGTTTTCCATTTCATCTAATCTTCCAGAATTTCTTTCTATTGCTGTCTTCATTTCACTTATTGCCTCTTTCATTTCATTCCAGACCTCTTTCTGATTCTTTTTTAGTGTTTCTAGTTCACCTTTAACCTCCTCTATACTTGTTTTAAATCCTTTCATCATATTGAACATCAAGATTCTGAACTCCCCTTCTTGCATTTCTAGTAGGTCAGTATTCGTGATTTCTGCTGTCTCTTCATAATTCCTGGTTCTCATATTAATAGCGTTCTCTGTCCTGTTTTTCTGGTTTCTACCCATCGTTCGTGAGCATTATGCTTAGTCAAATCTTAATATTGGGAGTTTAGGAATATCGGCTAGTCAGCAGAGCCTTTCCAGTGTTGAAGGTGGGTGATGTGGGGGGAGCTGGGGTGATTGGTAAAGGAGCCGGATTAGGTAGAGGATATGTTTAGGTTGAGAAAGACTTTAAGTATGATAAGGTAATATCTTGCTAGGAATGAGAGAGAGTTAACTACTAGGACTCTTGTCGTTAGTAGAGTAATTATGGATATAAGAAATACTTTGAGTATTAAACCAGGAGGTATATTATGGGGAAAAGTTTTGGGGGAGAAAAGTATGTAGGGTTAGTGTGGGAAGGTTTGTAAATAGGAGTGATGGAAGGAGCAGACAGACATATAAAAAAAGAAAAAAGAAAAAAGAAAAAAATCCACACAAGATACCAAGACTATTATGTAATCCAAGAAAAAGGGAGGAAAACCAATCAAAGGAGGAGGATGAAAATAAGGGAAGGAAAGAGGAAGAAAGAGGAAAAAAGAACAAGAATAAAATAAAAGGAACTAGCAGCTGTGTGATATAAAAAGATAAGGCAAACTATCCAATATATATAAAAAAAAACAAGTTAAAGTAAGAGAAGTGTGGGTTAAAAGAAAAAAAATAAAACAGCAATAACCATACCAAAACAAAAGTACTGTAAAAGCAAAATAAAACAAAACATCCACATTAAAAGTAAAACAAACAGTCCTCCTTATTTATGCATATGGTGTCAGGTCCATATAATATGTGCGTATCTGATTGCTTTGGTAACTTTCAGAATACCATCCAATGTCTCTTAGTTTTCTTTATACTCTATTTTTATCTTCTTAGATCACTCTGGGTGTTTGGACACCTTTCTCTCCTGTAGCTGCTTTAGGTTTATGTGTCCGGATGTCTGGTTTCACTTTTATTTGATTCTGTACAATTCACAGGTTCTGCAAAATTCTAACCTGTGGTCAGCACCTCTGCACTCACCACCCTAGTCTCCAGCCTGTGCTTCCCTATAACAGTGGTGGAGAATGACCAATGTATAATTAGAACCTCCCCCTGAGGTCCTGTGCAGATATTGCGGCCCGATGGATTTTCCTGTGTCTCTGGAAATTCCAGCTGGGTTAGCCGGTGTGGTCCCAAGATGTACCCTGGGCAAATGGATGCTGACTCCTGGATGCCCACATTTACTGCCAGAGCTCTGCCTATTCCGAGAGTGCAGGCTGGGTGTGCTGCTAGTACTGGACCCAGGTGTGAGTGGATACAGCTGTCTATTGCTGCTGGTATGCTCTTCCAAGGTGTATTGAGCTGTGTTCTCGCTTAGAACTAAGCATCTGGCTACCAGGAGGGTGGGAACACCCAGTGGTGGGCCAGGGGTGCAGGATAGGTGCTCAAGGATCCAGTGCATGGTGTCCAGCAATGGTCCCTGCCTCCCGCGGGATGTAGAAACTGGGGGTGCCCCAAGGAGGTTTCCGGGTCACACAGGGCTTTTGCAACCTGGAAGGCAGGCTCTGGCAAGGTGGCGGGAGCTAGACGCACAGGCAGTCTCCAATTTAGAGGTGGCAGTGGCAGTGGCACAGGCACTGACTGCTAGCAGGGGACCGGGGCGCAGACAAGGTGCACCGAAGGGAGTGCTCGGTTCTGAGGCTGGGGCGTGCTGGGGGGTTGGGGTGCAGCGCACACTAGGGTCTGTACTTCCCTGGGCGCCCGCAGTTACCTGCCTTCCTTGGTTCAGGATTCCATGGGAGTCTGTCTCTATGCTGTTGTGATCCAATCGCTGGTGACCACACAGAATTCTGACGTGGGTGCTGTTCGTTGCTTAAGATGAGAAACTAAGTCCGTTTTCAGTCCCGGATTATCTTGCCGCGGTAATATCGGGCAGGCAGATCCACGGACAGCCGCGAAAGCGGCGCGCGGATCAGCGTTCCGATCCGATTGTATCTGTAGCAGGTCCGGTGTCCGATCCTTGTTCTTCTTCTTCTTCACGTTCAGAATTCCCCTGAGGTACCAGGATTTGTTTTGGTTCCTGGTATGTATTTATTTTGTTGATTAAGACACAGCTTTCTACGTATTTGAACTTTATTTGCTTCAGCTACTGAGAAGTGCTGTGTCCCTCAGTCGCCATTTTGGGGAAAAAAAAAGATGATTTTTTTTCTACCAAGAATGCAATAGTGCCGAGAAGTGTAACTGTGGAGAAAACAAAACTTGTGGGTTTGTTTTCCTGGATCTTGAAATGCTAAGTGATAAAAGAAGACCTAGCAGCACTGTTGAGCTATGGGGAAAAGCAGCAAGTATTTCAGATGGCAAGTACTACCATCACCATGCAGCCAAAGCCTTGGGAGTAGCCCCCCTAAAATCTGAAGTTGAAAGGGCACTTCTGCCATGGCTCTTGCTCAGAATTGTAGGAATAATAAGATAAAAGAATTTGAAAATCCTTGAAAAAATTCTAAATCATTATAGAAACTATGCTATCAATTATTATTTAATTATCATCATTGCTCTTCAAATATACCAGTTATGGCAAATGGGGAAATACTCAAATTTTTGTCTGTATCGCAAACAGGAAAAGAAATTGTGTCATCAGTAGACTTTAAGGAAACAAACACAGACTGAACATCTACTATCCCCAAAGCCCTTTGATTGCCATAATGGGTGACACAGAAATGAAAAATCCTCTGTTCTAAAGAGCCTACAATACAGGAACTTATCACATAGCCGTTTCGTCATACTCAGACACTGAGCATTGAGGGAGTTTTGTGTACCTGTAAATCAGCACTTCGAGACTTCCATATTGAGACCAGTGGTGTCCTTGTAAATCAGAGACCTGAAAAGCTCTGATTCACAATATTTGTGAGTTTTCATGGTATCAATATGGCCATCCTTGGTAGATTGTATGTTAATAACAATATGACCCTGGAGAGAGTTGGAAAGAGGTGTACACAAGCTTTCCCAGGCTGGTAGCAGCTGGCTACAGCTCACAACTCATTTGAATCCAAGTCATGGGGATAAAAAAAGGACTTGGTACTTTGCCATCTTGCCCTCCGGAGGGCTGTAAACCAGGGGCAGCAGTGCAGCTTACTCATCCACTCAAAACACTGGCAGATTTTGTTTCTTACTAGGAAGTCACATCTTTTATCTAATTTAGATTCTGATGCTCAAATTATGAATTGAGTGGATACCAGACATGACCATATTTTGGTCACCTGTCATGGTTCATGCCTTTGTCACTTCAATGCTTCTCATATAGGAAGCACTAAAGAAGTCTGTTGAGCTGAACTAAACATAGTATTTTGAAAACAAAAATTTGATATTACACAATTTTCCATGTCACATACACAAAAAATTCTCCTCTATTCAGATAATTGTATCCTCTATCCAATCTTGATTTCAAGTGCTTCAATATTATATCAATTTCTACTATTTGTAAATATTGAATATTCATCTCTTTCTCATTCTCTATATATTTTCTTATTCAGTATTTCTTTCAAAGGCTTAAACATTGCTTTTCAGAGGTTCTTTGATCTCACATATTTGTTCATTAATTCAACAAACATATATGGAACCTCTGCTATGGGAATAGCATAGTGTTGGATGCATGGAAAATGCAGACGTGAGTAAGAGAGTGTGCAGGTGTGAGCACCTGGGATTTCTCCAGTGGGTAAGCTCTGTCTTCAGCCTAGTGGCAGAGTGCCTGGGCAGTTCCAGACATCAGATTCCACATGAACAGGTTCAGAGGAGGAAGGCTGATAATATATTTCTTTTTACTTTTCTCTCTCTTTACAAGAAGGAAAGTTTTCTCTTAAGTATCCCCCAAAGACTTGCACTGACAAGATTGGTTCACGTACCCTATCATGAGCCAGCCAGAAGAGATTTCAGACATACTTGTTTATTTGACCCCTGTTTGAAAATAAAAAACAGTTACTCAACACCTCCCTAGAAATCTGCTGTGTGTGTGTGTGTGTGTGTGTGTGTGTGTGTGTGTGTGTGTGGTGCTGAGGATTAAACCCAGGGACATTCTACCTCTGAGCTTCCCTCCACACCAGCCCTTTTTATTTTTTTTTTATTTTGAAACAGGGCCTTGCTAGGTTGCTGGGGCTAGTTTCAAACCTGTAATTCTTCTGTCTCAGCCTTCCAAGTACTGAGAGTGCAGGTATGTGCCACCACGCCCATTAAAATTGGCCATCTTTAAGGGAATAAACAGAAAGATGCAGTGACAACTTTGAATTATTTTATGGTTCTGTATTTCATTCTAGCACCCCTGGAGGGGGTAGCCTCCTTTGGAAACCTTTGGTAGATAAACCTCATGCAGAAGAATGATGTATGGAAGTCAATTAGAGGGGTAATGGGGAATTTCAGTGTCTTATACTGTCTTCTGATTTCTCTATTCTCATCCATTTAGCTAACCCTCTTTTATTTTATTTTACATTGGCACTGGGGATGGAACCCAGGGACATTCTACCTCGGAGCGACACTCCCAACCCTATTTTTTTATTCTTTTTTTATTTTTTTTTTTTTGGTGGTGGTACTAGAGTTCCTGGAAACCCTTCTACCTCTGAGCTACACTCCCAGACCTATTTTATATTTTTATTTGGAAACAGGATCTTTTAAGCCAGCAAGGCTGGCTTCGAACCTGCGCAATCCTCCTGTCTCCGCCTCCCAAGTGCGGGGATTACAAATGTGCGCCACCACGCCCAGCGTTTTTATTCTTTATTTTGAAACATAATTTCACTGAATTGCAAGGAGCCTTACTAAGTAGCTGAGGCTGGCCATGAGCCGCGATCCTCCTCCCTTAGCCTCCCAAACACTGAGATTACAAGCGTGTGGCACCATGCCTGGCTAGCTAACCCTCTTTAATTGTGAACCATGGAACTTACTATGGCCATTGAAAAGAATTTAAGGCAGCATAATAAATCCTGAGTTAAGTGCATCCAAGTGAGTGGATACATCGTGAACTTCCTGTCCATTTGTTTATGTTATTGTGACCTCACAAATCTCAAGAGTAAGATTATAATATCCATTCTCCTTTGAGTAAACCAAACTATATTCCTGCAGAGGCCACAAGCCTTTTCCAAAATTAATTTCTGGCTTCCATGCCTGGGCAGTGGAACAAACCGAAAGTAAATTTTAAACCAAAAATATTTGTGCCTGTGTGGTGATGGTCTCTTTTCGTCTCAAAAAATAAAGTAGAATTTCTTTTATTTTGTTACTGGAGATTGAACCCAGTGGCACTCTACATCACAAATACACCCGTTGTATTATTATTATTTTTTTTATTTTGAAACAGGATCTAGCTAAGTGGCTAAGCGCTATCTTCCCTTCTCAGACTATCAAGCACTGAAATTACTGGTGTAATCACCATGCCTCACTCAAAATAGGAATTTCTCTATGATTATTATTAGGAAGCTAAATTGAAGGTCCCAGAAAACTAGAGGAGAGGCATTAATGATTGACTGGAAGCTTGAGGGACTTGGCTGTAAATGCTAAGTAAAGGTCATGAGCACTATGGCCTCTCAAAGGGCAGTGCACAGATACTCACAAGGAAGATCCTGAAAAGTCACCATAGTTTCGGGTATGTTTACAATTATTAAGTCAAAACCTGTGCCGATTTTTTGTTTGTTTGTTTTTGTTATTTTCTGGGTCTGTAGTTAGACTTTTTACTAATGAATTGTTTCACAGCAAAGTTCTCTTTAACTAATTTGACATCTCCAGGGAGCTCTGGAAAGTGTGTTAGCATCCTCATATTGGTCAGCAGGAAGGAAGCAGCACCAAGACTCAGCTGAGTCCAGCAGGCTCGGGTCACAGTGATGGAAGGAGATCATGGGAGGGAATTCCTTACAGTAACTCTATATCCAGCAACAGTCTATATCAGCAGACAGTGTCCTTGTTCCTTACTACAAATAGTTAGCACTGGTTTACCTCCTATGTGGCTACATCACAGAACTATGATAAAATACACTCATGTTCCAAAAGGCTTAAGGTAATAGTTTTCAGGAAGTAAAATAATTATAAAGGTGCAGATTAATTTTGCCATTGTAATTACATATCCAAATCAGAGGGAAAGAGAAAATACCAAAATTTTTCTAAGATCAAATACTTATTAAAAATAAGTATTATAGATAAATGAGGGTAAAACCATTACTATTAAAATATTCACTAACATTAGCAACATTGGCCTTGAGTGAGAAAATTAGAGCACTTATGAAGGATTCAGAACCTATCCATATGTTATTATAGTGTTGTCGCCATAGCCTGAAATGCCTTGGATCTGACCTATTTCTTTGCATTTATTTTATGTAGGTTATATCAGAATTGTGTGTGGAACAGGTCTAATGTTATTATAGTAAATATGTGGTCATTTTAATGCAAGCTACTTGCCCTAATTTAATCATTGGTTTAATTCATCAAGGGTTAAAATAAGGTCACCCAGTCTCCTCTAAAACACCCAAATTGCCGGGCGTGGTGGCATACACTTATGTAATCCCCACGCTTGGGAGGTGGAGACAGGAGGATCACGAAGGTTCGAAGCCAGTCTTGCTGGCTTAAGAGACCCTGTTTCCAAATAAAAATATAAAATAGGTCTGGGAGTGTAGCCCAGAGGTAGAAGGGCTTCCAGGAACCCCAGTACCACAAAAAATGAATAAATAAGTAACTAAATACATACATACATACATACATACATACATACATACATACATGAATAAATAAAAAAACACTCAGATAAGCATTGAACCATAACTCACTGGCAGCTTGGCAAAATTAAAGTGATGGTCTAAACACCCTAGATAAACCAGTCCCATGATTTTCTGTAGCAAATAATATAACTTATTTGTGAAATATACCAGAAATGCTAGCCACCCAAGAGTTAACCCAAAGAGAATTCACTATAATAGAAATTCCAAAGGGCCGGGCATGTAATCCCTGGGCTTGGGAGGTGGAGACAGGAGGATCGCGCTGGTTTGAAGCCAGCCTCACTGGCTTAAAAATAGGTCTGGGAGTGTAGCCCAGAGGTAGAAGGGCTTCCAGGATCCCAGTATCACAAAAAAAAAAAAAATCCATAGGAAAAACTCTCTTCAACATCCAAGAAAATAATATTTGACTTTTGGGCTTAGGTTCTCTCCAGTTCTTTGTCTAAATCTTATTAATTTTGTATTTGTTTAATCCAAATATAAGCACCAAATCCTAAACTCGTTGTTCTTACTCATCCATAGCTAGTTGGGAACTGGGAACATATAAGGAAAAAGAAAGTTAGGGATCTACAGTTAGACAGCGCCTGTGACTACTAGGATTCACTATCCCATGATAAGATGGAAGCACTGCAATACCTCCTACCTCAAAATCAGTCTATCAAGGTCTATCATGATCCAGATTACAGGACAAAAACAGCGACACAAATTCTACACATAAACAGCTCAGTGTAAGTAGCATATTTTTAATATGGTTTGTCCCCTCTAAAATTCATGTTGAAATCTGCCATTGAGACAGTGTTGGAAGGTGGATCCCATAAGAGTTGTCATTAAGAGAGATTAAGGCTTTTCTTACATTAGTTCTCAATTTCCTTGGACTAGGTTGGTTCCCACAACAGGAGTTTATTATAAAGTGATGGTGTGTCTGTCTTATGAATGACCTCTCCACCAGAAAAAGAAGTATCATGAGACCCTCACCCTCTCCATGCTCCTGGACTTCCAGAACTATGAGCCAAAAACACCTCACTCTATAAGTTACTCAGCCTGTGATAGCAGCAGAAAACTAAGCCAGTAAGAGAGAAAACAATGAAGGGATGTCAGATAGGTGTTTAGGTTCCACTTGAAAATGAGGGAATAATTTCTTTTTGTTTGTGTTTTATTATTATAAGTGTTATTATCATCATCATTTTGGCACTAGGATTTGAACCAGGTGTGTTCTACCTCTAAGCTAGACTTCAGTTGTTCTTTTTTATTTTTTATTTTGAAACAGGGTCTCACTAAGTTACTGAGGGATTCCCTAAGTTGCTAAGACTGACTTCAAACCTGCAATCCTCTTGTCTTCCCATCCTAATTATTGAGAGTACAGGTGTAATCACCACACTGAGTGGAGAAAATAATTTCAAGTTTTCAGTTCCAAGTAGTCAGGTTTTACTTCCTGGTGTTTACCAGGTTAAAAGTAGCTTTTTAAGATAGGCATAGATAACTAGTAACTTTGTGGACCTGAACTCAAACTATTTCATGCAAAAATTTCAACTTTAACACTATTTGTTCTTTTTTCTAGGAGTTTAGATTTGATCGTTTTTTGCAAGACGGTAAGAAGAAAACCACCTTTTACAAAAGAGGAAAAAAACTGAAGACGTATTTAATGCCATTTGGGTTTGGTGCCAGCAAATGTCCAGGCCGATATTTAGCAGTTATTGAAATAAAATTATTGTTGATTGTATTTTTAACCTACTTTGATTTGGAAATAATTGACAAGAAGCCTATAGGATTAGACCACAGCCGTGTTTTGGTTGGTGTTGCACATCCAGATTCTGAATTTTTATTTAGGTACAAGGCAAAATCTTAGAGAAGCTAAAAGGAAAGAAATCTGTAAAAATAAAACCTAAATGTCCTAAGCTCACCTATTTGTTTTTAATTTCTGCACATCTAATATTTATTTGTTTAAAAAGTACCAATTTATAATTGATCTGAGATCAGTCCAGTTTGCACATGGTCATGAAACCCATAAAATAAAGCAGGGTGGTGGTATAATAGGGACATCCAAGTCAACGCTATGATAAGTTCAGAATACCTTTTTATAGTTTTTACTTTTTGTGATTTTCACATGTTACAGTGAATATACTTTCATAGCAGTACATTTGGCACTGTGGGATTTTTTTAAGTTACTCAAATTCTTCTCTAATATGTAAAAGTATACTTTATGTACTCCTGGGAAATTGTGCTGGAAAATAGACACAGTCTAACAGATTCCAAATTCTCAGAGAAGAAATTAAATTTCCATGAGCCACACTGGATGAAAATGTTCTCTTCAAGTATAAAATCAATAATATCTATATTGTCAGGGTACTTTTGCATTAAATGAGTTTTTCAGTAGATTAAATGCTTCAACTTCACTTCAATATTTAATCATCCATAAATGTTCTTTATTACTTCATATACTATGGCTCAATCGAATAAAAATTCTTGTTATATAAGACCTCTCATGTTCAAGTTAGATACTGTTAAGAGTTAATATATAAGAAAACACAAAAACTATTATATATTCAGCAATTACTCTAGACATTAGAATTAGGTTTATTCTAAGAGCAAATATTGCAATCATTATAGCATTGATCATAACATTTGGCTTTAGTATAACTGCTAAGAGTTATGCCAACATTGCAATAAACTCTTTCTTAAATGCTTCCATTTATATAACAGAAGAAACTAAATGCTAGTATTTGTTCTTGATGTCTCACCTTTTAGATTTGGAATTTATTTGAATTATGTTTGAAATATAATTACCAAGTTTATGACATTTGTCCTACATAATGATACAATATGTAAAAAGACAAGACAGATAATTAAGCCCAAGTTCACTCATGCAGCATTATCTATAAATTCTAGTATTTCAGAAATTTGTTATGTTTATGAAAAGAACTTGATTTTTAAAGTAACATTACAAAATATTTATTATATTAATCAGTAAATAAGATAGTCTAGTATCTATTTTCTCTTTACTTAAAAGTAGATGCGTTAAATGTTCCTTTAGTTAAGATCTGCTGCTATGAATTCTGGTTTGATTTGATTGAGAAATTTTTTATTTTCACCCTCATTCTTTTTTTCTTAAAAATGACAGTTTATAATTGTATACGTTTGTGGGATAAAAAATATGTTATGACTTAAGAATACAATGTATGACAAATCAAGCCAGACAATATATCCATCCACTCATTTTTAATTTTTGTGGTAATGTGAAATGTAGTCTGTTGGTAACTTTGGAACATATAATGATCTATTATCAACTATATTTAACATACTGTGTAATAAAAGTCAAAAAGAAAAAATTAATTCATCTTGGCTCTGAGATTTTGTACCTTTTGCTCATCATCTCCTCATTCTCCTCATCCCCACGGTCTGTAGCCACCACTGTATTCTCTGCTTCTATTATTTTATTTTAGATTCTATACATAGTGATAATATGAAGTATTTTTATTTCTATGCTTGCCTTTATTTCGCTTAACATAATGTTCTCCAGGTCCATATATGTAGTCACAAATGACAGAATTTCATTCTTTTCTAAGGATGTCTACGGATATATCACTATCTCTATGTGTTCATCTGTTGATGGACACTTTGGCTGATTCCATTGCTGCTGTGAATATGGGAGTGCAGGCATCTCTTTAACAAACAAGATTGTAAGTCAACTGGACAAACGTCCAGAAGTGGGGTTGCTGGAGGCCCTCTTTCTTAAGAGATGTTTTGCCAGGTGCACTAGTCTAAGCTGATAGTCATTTCCACATAGCACTTTGATGATTTTCCACATTCTTAATGCTTCCGTTCAAAGGGTAGCTGCTAGTCAACTTAATTACTCAGTTGGTGGTCTGCTGCTTCTCTTTGACCATTATACTGTGTTCCACTTGACTCTAATGTTCTTAATTTCTTTCTGTATGTCATGTCTGCAGCCTGCTTCCTGAGTCTGAGGTCTTTAATGTACAAAATATTTTAAGCCATTTTATCTTTGACTACTTCAGAGGTTCTCACTATATATTCCATGTTGTGTGACTTTCTTCGCACATTTTCTATTTTTAACTTTCATTTGAAGTAATTTATTTAAATATTTCTTCATCTTTCTTTTCAATCTAGTACATCTAATCTGCTCTTTGACCCATCCATTGAGTTTGTTTCTTCCTTGTTTTTTGTTTGTTTGTTTGTTTGTTTGTTTGTTTGTGGTGGTACTGGGGTCCCTGGAAGCCCTTCTATACCCGGGCTACACTCCCAGAACTATTTTTTTTTTTTTTTTGGAAACAGGGTCTCTTAAGCCAGCACAGCTGACTTCGAACCTGCACCATCCTCCTGTCTTTGCCTCCCAAGCGTGGGGATTACAAGCGTGCGCCACCACGCCCGGCGTCTTCCTTTTTTTTGTTGTTGTTGTTGTTTTTTGTTTTTTGTTTTTTTTTAATTGCTGCATTGTATTCATACATCAAATGGGATTTTTAAAAAAAATTTTGTGTAGACATATATGCACACATCGCCCAATTAGGCCCTAACCAATCCTCACCCCATTCCCTCCCCAACCCTTCTTCTCATGCTTGGCCTAGTGGTTGACTTTGATATGTTTATTTAAGTACATTATGTGCTTTAGAGAGTTTCCTTCTTTCCCCCTTCCATCCCCTCAGTTAGGTTGCCTTATTTGCTCCTCTATAGGATTTCCTTTTTTCACCTAGAGTTCCTCCTATGACCCATTTCTCCTTAGCTTTCACATATTAGGGAAAGCATCCGATTTCTTATTTTTGTGACTGACTAATCTTGCTGAGCATAATGTCCTCCAGTTCCATCCATTTCCCTGAAAATGATGTAATTGTGTTTTTTTGTGGCTTAGTAAAATTCCACTGTGTACATATCTCACAGATCCCACAGTTCTGTAATCCATTCATCTGTTGATGACATCTTGCTGGTTCTATAGTTTGGCTATGGTGAATTGTGAAGCTATGAACATAGATACGCACGCATTAGTTTGGTAGTTAGGTTTGCTTTCGTTTGGGTAGATACCCAGAAGAGGTATTGCTGGATCAAATGGTAGATTTGTTCCCATTCTTCTGAGAATCCTGCATAATGTTTTCCAAAGTGGTTGCATTAATTTGCAATTTGACCAACAATGTTTTAGAGTTTCCACTTCTCCACATCCTCACCAGCATTTATTGTTGTTTATGTTTTAAATGGTTGCCATTCTAGTTGGAGTTAGGTGAAATCTCAGGGTAGTTTTGATTTGCATCTCTCTGATTGCCAATGATATTGAGCATTTTTTCATACATTTATTGGACATTTGAATTTTTTTTTCATAAAGTGTCTATTTAGTACACTTGCCCATTTTTTTATTGGATTATTCGTTTCTTTAGTGTTGAGTTTCTTGAGTTCTCTGTATATACTAGATATTGGTCCTCCATCTGAGGAGTAGTTGGCAAAAACCTTCTCCCATTCTGTTGGCTCTTGGTTGAGGTTTTTGACAGTTTCCTTTGCTAAACAGAAGCTCTTCAGTTTCATGCAATCCTATGTATTGATTCGCCTTTTAGTTTCTTGTGCCTATGGGGTCTTGTTGAGAAAGTTTTTATCTGTGCCTATGTGTTGCAGTGTTGGACCTATGCCCTCTTCAAAGAACCTCAGGTCTCTGGTCTAATTTCCAAGTATTTGATCCAACTTGAATTGACTCTTGGGCAGGGTGAGAAAGTGGGATTTATTTCCAATTTTCTGCATATGGTTAACTAGTTTTGCCAACACCATTTGTTGAACAGGCTATCATTTTTCCAGTGCAGGTTTTTGGCCTCTTTATCAAATATCAGTTGGCTATAAGTGTGTGGATTTGTTTCTGAGTCTTCTATTCTGCTCCATTGGTTTATGTATCTGTTTTTGTGCCAGTACCATGCTGTTTTTATTACAATAGCTTTGTAGTTTCTGTTGCTGAGAACTACTTTGGCTATTCTGGGTTTTTTGTTATTCCAAATGAACTTAAGGACTGGTTTTTCTATGTCTGTGAGGAATGATCTTTTACCTTTAATGGATGTTACGTTGAGTCTGTAGATCACTTTTGGAAGTATGGCCATTTTGATGATATTCATTCTACGTATCCACGAACATGGAAGATCTTTCCAACTTCTAAGATCTTCTTTGATTTCTTTTTTTAATTTTTATGATTTTCTTTGTAGAGGTCTTTTACCTCCTTGGTTAAGTTTATTCCTAAGTATTTTGTTTTTTTGTGGAAAATCCTGAGTGGAAGTGTTTTCTGGATTTCTTTTTCAGTGGATTTATGATTGGTATACAAAAAGCTTCTGATTTTTTAAGATTGATTTTGTATACTAACACTTTG
Source organism: Muscardinus avellanarius (assembly GCF_963383645.1). Classification (NCBI taxonomy): domain Eukaryota; kingdom Metazoa; phylum Chordata; class Mammalia; order Rodentia; family Gliridae; genus Muscardinus; species Muscardinus avellanarius. Next base: position 72,642,758 of record NC_137789.1, read on the forward strand.
CTGAATTTATTGATCAGTTCTCTAAGCCTTTTGGTTGAGTTTGTTGGGTCTTCTATGTGTAGTATCGTGTCATCTGCAAATAGTGAAAATTTGAGTTCTTCTTTTCCTACTTGTACTCCTTTGATATCCTTTTCTTGCCTTATTGCTCTAGCTATGGTCTCAAGTAATATATTGAAGAGAAGTGGTGATAATGGACATCCTTGTCTTCTTCCTATTTTTAGGGGGAATTCTTGAAGTTTTTCCCCATTTAATATGATGTTAGCTGTGAGCTTATTGTAGATTTCCTTTATGATGTTGAGATATGTTCCTTCTATTTCAGTTGCCTGAACTGCATTTTTCATAAATGGATGTTGGATTTTATCAAAGGCTTTTCAGCATCTATTGAAATGATTATGTGATTTTTGTCTTTGGTTCTGTTTATATGATGAATTACATGGATTTATTTTTGTATGTTGAACCAGCTTTGCATCCCTGGGATGAAGCCTACCTGGTCATGGTGTATGATTTTCTTGATGTGGTTTTGAATGTGTGTTGCTAGTATTTAGTTTAACAGGTTTGTGTCCAAGTTCATCAATGATACAGGCTTGTAGTTTTCCTTCCTTATGCTCTCTTTATTTTGGTTTTGGTATTAATGTGATGTTGGCTTCATAGATTTGTATTTGGGAGAGTCCTGTTTCTCTCTATTTTGCAAAATAGATTGAGGAGTATCAGGATTAGTTCTTCTATAAAGGTTTTATAAAATTCACTTGGGAAACCATCTGGTCCTGGGCTTTTCTTTGACGGTAAGGTCTTTATTGCTGTTTCAATCTCTTTGATTGCTATTGGTTGGTTTAAATATTCTATGTCTTCTTGACTTAGTTTAGGAAGGTGGTATTTATCTAGAAAGTTGTCAATTTCCTCCATATTTTCCATTTTGTTGGAGTATAGTTTTTCAAAGTAATTTCTGGTAATACTCTGGATTTCTGCACTGTCAGTTGTGATATCTCCTTTTTCATCTCTTAACTTCAAAATTTGGATTGATTCTCTCTTTTTTTAGGTAACTTGATTAGTGTTTATCTATCTTGTTAATTTTTTTTGAGGTTGAGGAACCAGCTTTTGGTTTTGTTAATTTTTTTGTATTTTTTTATTCTCTATTTCATTTATTTTACTCTGATTTTAATGATTTCCTGTCTTCTACTGGATTAGTGGGTAGATTGTTCCTGATTTTCAAGAGCTTTGAGGTGTGTCATTAAGTTATTTATTTGATGATTTTCTGTTTTTCTTATGTGAGCACTCAGTGCTATAAATTTTTCTCTTAATGATGCCTTCAGTGTGTCCCAGAGGTTTTGATATGTTATATCTCTTTTTGTTTATTTTTAGAAATTTGTTTATTTCACCCTCACTTCTTCTATGACTCATTCTTCATTCAGAAGTGTTTTGTTCAGACTCCACATGTTTATGTGGTTTCTCTGAGTCTTCTTATAGTTGATTTCTAATTTCATTTCATTATGATCTGAAAAGACACAGGGAAGTATGTCACATTTTTTGAATTAGCTAGTGCTCACTTTGTGGCCCTGGATGTGATCTATTTTGGAGAAGGTTCTGTGAGCAGCTGATAAAAATGTGAACTCTGCTGCAGTTGGGTGAAATATTCTATATGTTTCTAACAGGTCCATTTGATTAATGGTGTTCTTTAGGTCTGAGGTATCTTTACTGACTTTTAGTCTAGAAGATTGATCTAATGGTGTGAGAGGTGTGTTGAAGTCTCGCAGTATTATTGTATTGGGATTTATATGTGACTTAATGTCACAAAGAGTTTATTTTATGAAAGCAGCTGCACCTAAGTTTGGGGCATTAATGTTAATTATCGTTATTTTCTCATAATGAATTGTTCCTTTTCCCAGTAAAAAATGACCTTCTTTGTCTCTTCTAATGAGCTTAGGCTTGAAGTCTAACTTATCTGATATCATAGTTACAACTCCTTCTTGTCTTCGAGTTCCATTGGCATGGGTTACTTTGCTCCAGCCCTTTACCTTAAGTTTTGTTTCTATCTTTACTTGAAAGGTGTGTTTCTTGCAGGCAGCATATAGATGGATTCTGGCCTTTAATCCATTTAGCCACTTTATGTCTTTTTATTGGGGAATTGAGGCCATTTACATTCAGTGTGATTATTGAGAGAGGATTTTTAATTCCTAACATGTTGAGATTTTACTTCTGTTTGAAATACTGTTTGTTCTTCTCTTCTTAGTTGTCTGCTGGATGGAAATTCTTGTTTCTCTGCTTCTGGCATGTATTATTTGTTTCTTCTTTGTAGTTAATCTCTGAATATTTTCTCTCGTGCGGTTTTTTAGACATAAATTCCCTCAGCTTCTGTTTGTCATGTAAACTTCTTATTTCCCATCTAATTTGAAAGATAGTTTTGCTGGGTAGGAAATTTTTGTCTGGAGGTTGTTTTTTTTCAGAGTTTGGAATGTGTTACTCCAGGACCTTCTGGCTTTCATGACTTGGTTTTGAAAGTCTGGAGTGATTCGAATTGGTTTCCCTCTGAATATCATTTTGTCTTTTGTTTTTGTTGCCTTTAAGATTCTCTCCTTGGCTTCTACACTGGTCATTTTGAGTATTATGTGGCATGGGGAAGCTTTTCTCTGATCTTGTCTAAAGGGGGTTCTATAAGTTTCCTGTACCTGTGTGTCAATCTCTTGCTCTATGTTTGGAAAATTCTCTGCTATTACCTCTTTGAAAGATTGTTGATCCCCTTGGTTTCACCTTCTTTTCCCTCCTCTATGTCAATTATTCTTAGGTTAGCTCTTTTAAGATGTGTCCATATTTCTTTAATGTCTAATTCTTACTGTTGAATTTTTTTTCTATGTTATAAACTATGTGTTCATTTTTGGAATGATCATCTTCTAGAAGGAAAATAATACTTACTCTCCATGTGGTCTAAGCCATTGTTTATGGTTTGAATAGATGCCTTGACTTTAATGATTGCATCCTTTATTTCTTTCAGACTCCTTCTAAATTCTTTCAGAATTCCTGTATTATTTCTACAGTTACATTCCTGATTTGACCTTCTGCAGATCTCTGCAATTCTGTATTATCAGGTTCAGTAATTGTGGAGTTGTGGGAGCTCATTGCTCCCTTGTTGTTCTTCCTTTAAATTTTTTTAGAAGTTTGCCTCTGTTGCTTTTGATAGATTTCTCTCAGTCTCTAGAAGTCAGCTAATATATCCAAGGTTTTTTTGTATTGTATTCAACAGTGAATGTTGAGGAAGGAAGGAAGTACAGGAGTAAATGGAAGAATAGGGTAAAATCTCAGATATAGTTGAATAGAATGAAAGTATGAATTTGGCAAAGTAGTATAAACCAGTGATTAGAGATAGTAAGAATGTAGTAGTATTCTAGTAACCAATGTAGAGTTTGTGGTATAATGATATGAAGTAAATTTGATACAAGACAAGGGAGAGATAAAAAGCAGAAAAAATACAGAAAAGGTACAGTGAGAAGAGAGTTGATATATACAAAGGAAGAAGCTTGGGAGAGGGTTTGGGAATAAGTTAGAAGAAAAAAAAGACAAACAAAAAAACAAGCAGGCATACACACACACACACAAAAAAAAAAAAAAAAAAAACAAACCTCAACAACTAATTAAGGTAACTCTACAAATAAATGAGTATTCAGCAGATAGGTCTGCTGCAGTCTCTCTCTGTGCAGATTCTGAGTACCATTGGCACCCTTCCTGTTGTGAGTTTGGTTCTCTGAGATTTTCTCAGCCTCTGCAGATGGTTGATACCATTGGGGCTGGGTTAAGTATTAAGCATAGGTCGCCCTCCACACTTCACCAGTTTGGAGTCTAAGTTTCTCCCTGTCACTGTTGGTGATATATGTCTCTGAGACAAAACTCAAAGTAAGAGTCTGTTCTCCACAGATAGGACTGGTCTGGTCTGACTTCTTCCTGATCGCCACGACTGGGAGGTCTGTGGTGATCCTGGAGCTTCTATTAGTTAGGCAAAGCTAGACTTTCCCCCCACACTTTCTGCTGATCAAAGCCTGAGTCTGTCAAAGCATATGTTATGTCCAATAATAGCCCCCTCTCCTGCTTTCTCTGGGCTGCATTGGGAAGTCTCAGAGCCAGAGTGTTTACTGGGACTGCAGGAGTCCCTAGGGGTCCCGGGATGGGCGTTTTCCTGCAGGGACCACAACCTCACTTACAATGTTATTGAGCAAAGCTGAGTTGAACCACAGATTTCAGACCCAGGAAGTTTATTACGGCTGTGTGAATACCTAGGGGCACAGTACTGGAAGTTCTCCTGTGGGACACAGCTTCACTTAAGATCTTGGCGCACACTGGTCTGGAACTCTGGGGGGGTGTGGTGATTTGGGCTGCCACTGGCATGATGGTGCTGCCATAGTGCCCAGTGAGACTCTCTTCCTTGTTTTTATTTCAACCTCAGTTTTATAAGATTGGGTGATAATATTTATAATGCTTGTTAGTTCATGGTATACAATTGTAGTTGGTCTATGCAAGCCCCTCTGGCTTTATGTACTTGTTCTATTTTTATCCCTAATCTGTAACATCATGTGACTCCCCTCATGGGCAAGCATGCTAATGTGCTTGATGCATAACTTTTATGTGCATACTTTTGAATATATGTTATATATATTACATGTAATATATATATATATATATATATCTGTCTTGAATGCACATGTATTTGCCTTAAGCATATTCTCTATAAATTGTGGCTTCTCTGTTTTCTTGTTAAGCATGGTTTTTAAAGAAATGCCCATGCTGCTTTATGTGTATCTACTCTATCATTCTAACTGCAGCATGCACTCACCATGTTTTAATGCTGTCTTTTCACAATGTCAGTTAAAGTGGAGAAGAGGCCAACCAAGAGCTTGAGACACTACCTCCCATCTTTCCCTGGCTGTGCCCAGCCATAAGCAGCCTTGAACTGCTGCAGGCCCTGTCTCCAACTGCCCCATCTCATACACACATTTAATTCAGACAGCCTTCTCTCTCCCTGAAGCATTCTTAGTTTATGTGCTGTGCTTAGGTGCATTCCACCCTTGCCCTTCTGTGAGTCTGCATGGTTGATTTGGAATCAGTGCCAGCCTCCAATTCTCAGCCTTCAAATTCTCCTTTTCATTGAGTTTGCCAAAATCAATGATTACCTTTTATAGTTCACTAATTCTCTTGTTTCTCATTTCTGCTTGGTAATTTTTTACAATATCTTGTTCCTTCATCATATACTCTATGTGTTCTTTAATTTCTTTATATTCAGCAAACATACTTTGTATTCTCCATCTGATATTTCTGATTTATTACTGTTTTGTGGATCTGATTCCGTAGTTTATTTTTTCTTTTAACTCTTTCTCAGGATGGCTTGATTACTGAGCCTCTTGGAATTTTGTCTCTGGGAAATGTTAAGACCTGTGCCTAAAGTTCATTACTCCAGAGAGAATTTGTGGTTGTTTCTGTTTGACTGCTAATGTTACTATCAAACTCAGATCACTTGAAATTTTGGGTCTGTTTATTTGGGAGGAAACAGGGGATACTACATATATACTGTGAATTCTAGCCTTAAGTCATGTAGAATGCAATCTCATGCTTTGAAATAGACAGGAGAGAGATTAATTTATTTGTTCATTTCACCAAGACACAAGGCTTAGACAGGTAAGTATCTCCACAGTCTTATGTTATGGAGCAGATTTTTTTGTTTCTGCATCAGGTATTAAACCCAGGGGCATTCTACCTCTGAGCAATATCTCAGCTCTTCTTATTTTTTATTTTGAAGTAGGATCTTGATAAGTTGCTGAGGTCGCTATTCCCCTGTCTAAGCCTCCCAAGTATTTGGATTATAAGCATGTGCCACCATACCCTGCTAGGCAATTTCCTTATAGTATACTAACTATGTATGTTAGCTATGCAGGATCTTGAATCACACACACACACACACACACACACACACACACACACACACACACACTTGTGCTCAGCTTGGGCCCTAGGTTTAATCTCCTGCCTGCAAAAAAGCATAATCTATTCACTTTGTGCTCATACATCTAGTCTGCCATATTGCCTAAAACCTCCATATTCTTAAATTCGACTTAGAAGTACACTTCTCATTATGATGCAGTAGAAGGAGCATAAGAAATTATTGCTTTCTAATTTCAGCTTAATATATAATTACATGGGTACACAGACATTTAGAACAGAAAGTAAGAATAAGATGGCCAAGAAAGGGTTATATAAATGAGCATGGAGGCACACACTTGTAATCCCAACATTTGGGAGGCTGAGACAGGAGAATCATAGTTCGTGGACAGCTTCAACTACTTACTAAGGCCTTTTTCAACTCAGTGAGACCCTGTTTCAAAATAAAGAATAAAGGCCAGGCATGGTGTCACATGCTTGTAATCCCAGCATTCCGGAGGCAAAGACCAGAGGATCACAGTTTGCAGACAGCCTCAGCTACTTAGTGAGGCCCTTCGCAACTCAGTGAGGCCTTGTTTCAAAAAATAAAAAAGACTAAAAAATAGGAGCAGGGGTATAGCTTGGAGGTACAATGCCCCTGGTTTCCATTTCTAGTACTGCAAAATAAAAGGATATAAAAAAAAAATAGGGCTAGAGGTGTTGCTCGGAGGTAGAATGCCCCTGGGTTCCATAAAATAAATGGGCAGAAAAACCAAAAAGGTTGTTTTTTTTTGACAGATTTGAATACAATAACTAAATTGTTTATAAATAGAAAAAAATGTCATGAAGGAATCAGCTAAAAGACATGGATTCTAGTTTTGACATGATTGGTTTTTATCATCCACAAGTCACTGTGTCTATCAGTGCATCAGTGTCTTCATTTGAAAAATAAAACTAATGAGGTCTTTTGATACTTGGGTTAATGATGGCAATCAGTTACAGGTGCTTTTTTTGGTGGTACTGGGATCAAACCCAATGGCATTCTACCTCTGAGTTATACCCCCAGACTTATTTTATGTTTTATTATAAAGTGGGATCTCACTAAGTTGCTGAAGCTGGACTTGAACCTGTAATCCTCCTGTCTTGGCCTTCCAAGTACTGGAATTACAGGAGTGTGTCACTACACCTAGCCATGTTAACTTACTTAAAATATATAATGCAGTATATATAATTGCGAAATCTGACAGAGACACTTTAGCAATTATTTTGCCTTTTAAAATTATTCCTCTTTTTTTGCTAAAGGGAATAATTTTTAGTCAGTAGTTAATGCATTATTTATTTATTCAGCTAAACATTTATTGAGCATTTTCTCTATTCTAGATATGACACTGCATACTGGATTATCCTTCAATTTCAAGAATACACAATTTATTAAAAAAAACATACACACAACTGATTTACTGTAAATATAGTCCTAAGAAATAAATTAATTCTTTAAAAGTGTTCTAATTTGTTAGTTCTAAACAGTCTTCATCAGTCATACCAATGTAGTATCTATAATGAGAAATTCTTATGCATAATTATATAAAGTAGAACACAACAGATATTGTGAAAATAGCACAAAAACAACCAAAACCAGCCATTAAAGAGTTTTAATGAACTATTATATATATATTGTAGAAATTTGTCTTTTATTTTTACCTATTATACATATATTTTATATGCATATATGTATTTTATCTATATCATTAAAGCCCATTTTTACATTTTTACAGCATCACCTAAGTTTCAAATTAAAGAAAATAAATAAGGTATTGTTTTATATCAAAGGCCAATAATAATGAAGCATCCAGTTGGTGGCTAAAGCTAAATGCCCTGAATTAGTTCATAAAAAGCCATTTATCACCAAATAAAGCATGCTGATAAGCAACCTATATGCAAGCTTTCATCTGTCTTGTTTTTTCTTTGCAATATCATGTCCATTTTACATTAAGTTTTGAGCCACACACCTAAGGCAAAGTATCTTTCTTGCTCAAAGTGTACATGATTGCTTTCTTTATTGTACTAAAACCAAATGAGTTGGGTGATATTTTCCTTAAACATTTCCTAATTTAACAATGGAATCTTAAATGCTTTAAAGACCAAAGCATAAGGTTTATCTAAGTGTTGATCCAAGTATACAAGAATGACAATAATCGTATAATCAAGAATCTCATGGCCTAAAATATGCATTTTAATTAATTAAAATTTTCAGTGTTGAAAACTATCACTTGCACTGCATTATTAGGTATTCATATTCACATGCTCAATTATAAAAAGTTAGCATTCAAAATTACATTCCATGTAGCATTATTTTAAATTGTAATAAACAATTTCATAAAACTTAATAATATGGATTTTAAGCAATTATTATTTATTCTATTTATAAGTGTTAATCTAAATAAATGATCAGTGAGGTTTGAACTTTCAGCTTAAATGTTTATTTTATACATACAACTTCTAGAATTGAATTCATAGAAAATTTAATTACAGTTTTAAATAGGTGAAAATTTGTCAAAAGTTATGTTTAAGAATGGCTTTTAAAATAGAAAAGAACAGTATTGTAAATTATAAAAGATGATTTTATGTCTGAATACTCCCACCCCACCCTTCTTATATACATATATTATTTTTGACACTCTCTATAAATACATCAATTTACATATTCAGAGTATTTTTCACTTAGTTTTAATTTTGTTGCTTATATATGAGATCCAAAAAATATCACTAAGTTTTGTAATGTTTATTTTTTATTGTTTTATATCTTTAGAGGTACTGAGGTTCATGGAAACCCTTCTACCTCTAGGCTACACTCCCAGACCTATTTTATATTTTTATTTGGAAACTAGGCTGGCTTCGAACCAGTGCAATCCTCCTGTCTCCACCTCCCAAGCGTGGGGATTACAGGCATGTGCCACCACCACGCCTGGCCTGTAATGTTTATTTTAAGCTAGCTGATGTGGCTGAGTTATAATTCTTAATAATCACTATTATTCTGTGGAGAAAGACACTTATAAGAACAACAGAAAATGGGAGAGAGATCTTATTAGATGTGGTCTTTGTCTTCTATAGGTTTTTTTCACTGTACCACAGATAATGAATAAAGTTGTATAATATTTGGATAGTATTTGATTTATTCTTAAAATTGTCAACAAAGCATAGAGTACAGAATGTTGTTGATGAAAATGAAAGGTGACTTGTTCAGTCACTGTACCTGTACAGCATTTCACTGGGACACTGACTTTTCTAAGAAACACACATGTGAGTCACTAACGTTCTGCAGGCACTTGCTATAGACTCTGTTAGCTCTCCCTAATATGCGGAAGCTAGGGAGAAAATGGGTCATAGGAGGAACTCTAGATGAAAAAGGAAATATTATAGATGAGCAAATAAGGCGACCTGAGGGGATGGGAGGGGGGAACAGGGAATTCTCTAATGTTCATGATGTACATTAACAAACATATCAAAGTCAAGCACTAAGCCAAACATGAGAAGGAGGGAGGGGGAGGGAATGGGGCAGGAATTGGCTAAGGGCTAATTGGCTGATGTGTGCATGTATGCCTCCTCCATCTTGTACTCCATTAAGAAGTACGACTACAATGCACCAATAAAAAGTTAAAAGAAAATCAAAGACAAAAAAAAAAAGAAGTCTATTAGAAGGTGCTCCTCTTCGCAGATAATAGAAGCCTCTACAAAAAGCTGTATCCATTCATTTTAAGTAGTCAGTTCACTATTTCCTAGCTAAGGTAAATTTCCCAATCAATGAAAGAGCTGCGAAGTAATTATCTTTGCTTTCAATTCTACTCTACAACATACTTAGTGTAAAAGATAAAAATTTGTAGATTTTTTTTTAAAATCAGCCATGATAATGTGAGTAATAATGTGCATTTTCTACTCAGGACAAAGTTGGATAAAAACTACTCGGTGGTTATGCTGGCATTTTTATTTTTTATATTATTATTATTATTATTATTATTATTTTGGGGGGTACTGGGGTTCCTGGAAACCCTTCTACCTCCGGGCTACACTCCCAGACACCTATTTTTTATATTTTTATTTGGAAACAGGGTCTCAGGCTGGCTTCAAACCTGCGTGATCCTCCTGTCTCCATCTCCCAAGCGCGGGGATTACAAGCAAGCGCCACCACAACCAGCTATGCTGGCATTTTTAAAGAGCATTTGGTAATATCTATTATTACTTATTGGAAATATAGTCTATGTTCTCAATTCCTAAATATATTGATATTTATAAGGAGAGACATGATATTTTGCAGAATACACAAAAAATATTTAGAGAGAATTATGAAGCATTTTATATCCTTTACAGCACTGTGTGCTTATAAGAGAAACTAGAGGAGTGGAAATAACAGGTAAAGGTATTACCATCTAATGATTCATCATCGACTCAGATGTAATGTCTGTATGAGGCATGTATTCACTAGAGGTTTTCATTTGCTTGCAAAGAAGCACTTACTCCACATACTTTTTTTCTTAGAAGTAGCCATGGGAGTTAACATAAAATGTATATCATTATGACCTGATAGATAATAATTTAAGACATGCTTTTGTCTTATTTTAATTAATGTTTAAATAAAATATACTTAAATTCTATAATTAGAAGAACTAACCAGTGTATTTTAAGTTTTACAAATGTCTTTGTTTTATACTCTAAATTATATACTTTAAAAAGTCTTTGAAATCACTTTTGAACTTTCAACAAAGTTAATAATATACATTTAGTAGTACTCCCTCCATATTGGACAAGTAGATTTTCACTTTTAAAACTTTTTTGTTGCCAGGCATGGGGGCGCACGCTTGTAATCCCCGCGCCTGGGAGGCAGAGACAGGAGGATCAGGCAGGTTCCAAGCCAGCTGTGTTGGCTTAAGAGACCCTGTTTCCAAATAAAAATATAAAATAGGTCTGGGAGTGTAGCCCAGAGGTAAAAGGCCTTCCAGGAACCCCAGTACCCCCCACCACACACACACACACACACCCTTTTTGTTTGGAAATAGTCTAAAATTACAGAAAAGTTATAAAATGCTTTCCATTTTTAAACAAGAAATAGATTAAACAAGTCTGCAATACATTAGATTTAAGGAAGGGCCTCCTGGCCTTAACCAGTTAAAGACCTCCATTAATCCTTGAAATTGAGGGATGATCACGCATAACTATTCTATAAGATAATACGCTATAAATAACAACTGAGTAGCAGAGATAATTTGAATGTGTATACCACTCACATCCTCCATAGTTCAAATAACTGCTTTTTGCTTTCATAAAAAATAATTTTCTATATTGTCCAAAAACTTAATTTGTTTTTAAATATTTCACTTTTTCGAGAAACCTACACTTTAAATACATGTATTCTTGATGCTTCTCCAAAAAAAAAGTTATATAGACCTACACAGGTATTAATTGACTATATTTAATGCCTGATAGTTCAGGCATTTAATAGATAGATGCCCTTTCCTCTCCCATGGTCCTTTGTGTTTGTATAGAGGCCTTACAAGGGAAATTACTTCTTTCCACGGAAGTCTCAAATGAAGGTCAGACTAGTATCCAAATTTTGACCATAATACTGCAGAGAGTCTGTACATGGCAAATGTAGCTATACTTGGACAAACAATGAATGATTTTATGTTTTACTAGTTTGGTACATAATTCAAGTCTCTTTACTAACAGGATTATTTGTCTTCTCTTTTCCAAAAGTAGGTAAGAATATTTAAAAGAGAAATCCTTGCCTGAAATTCTTTATTTTCAGAGCAGAATGAATGTGTAAAATGAGGTTAGGCTATGAAGCATTTTTATATTTAAATCTAAATTTTCATCTCTAAACACCTCTATTAATATAGCAGATTTGAGTTGTGACTATCCTCTTAATAAAAAATGAAATCTTTAGGACTAAAAACATTTGTAAATTATGGATCCTTTAAATATCCCTGGACTTTATTCTAAAACTTATAAAGAGAAATAATAATTGCTTTATATAACCACTGATACATTTTAGCATTTGATGAAGATGTTAATTTATGGTTGGTTAGCAGTTTATGGCTGTCATTAGTTTTTCAGTTTGGTCCACATTAGAAATCTATTTTTCTTTTTTATTTGAATCTGAGACAATTATATAAAGATATGATTATGTTTTATCTAAAATGTATCATTCTACTATAGCATTTCAAATTATTCACAGATCATAGTTCTTATATGTGCATATATGAATTTAAAAATACAGCAATAAAATGCTTGAAACAGATCATAAATTTGCTTCATATTTTATTGCATCCCTGAATCAGGTTGAGAAGACAAGGGCAACTACGGTCTTTGGAAAGAATTAACTCTTTCTCCAGCTTGGAAGAAAGATGAAACATTGCAAATACTTAAAGTCAACTCCCTCTCAAAGCATCCTGGTAACTTGTAAGATAGGCTTGTCCATTATCCATGGAGGTGGGGGGAGGGCAACTGCAAAATCCTCTTTCCTTCTTCAATCTATCCTTCCCATCCCAGGCACTTCTCTCCCTAAACTCCCTGATCTATTGTAGGAATTAGAGAATACTGGAGAAGGGAAAGAAAAGTCAATCTCCTCTCCTCTCCTCTCCTCTCCTCTCCTCTCCTCTCCTCTCCTCTCCTCTTTTCTCTCTCTCTCTCTCTCTCTCTCTCTCTCTCTCTCTCTCTCTCTCTCTCTCTCTCTCTCTCTCTCTCCTTCCCTCCCCCTTATTATTTTGCAACAGCCAGAAAAGTTTCCTGGATCACATTAAAGCTAGTAATTTAGAAAAAGTGGTAGAATTAAACCCAAATCAAACCTCAGGAAAGGCGATCAGTTTTCCTGCCACCTGAGAAAGCAAGAGTCCTTTGGGGTTTAAAGCTGAAGCACTGTCGCAGAATTTCCGAATTTGGAGCTGCGGCTGGGTGCTTCTTCGAAGTCCTGCAACTACGCGGGAGCCCAATCTGCCGCCGGGGTCCAGGGGACAGTCCGATGCTACAGAGACCCTTGAAAGAGAGTTCTAGGCAGAAACCTTGAAGTTGGCTTTCTGCCCCCAAAGAACTCGGAAGTTGGGCAGCAATTGCACCAGCAGGAGGGACCGCAAAACCTGGGTCGTAGGGGTGCTCAGTTGGATAGCTAAGCCAGAACTACGCGGTTCGGGCTCGGCTGGTGGACTTCCTTCGGTTCGGGGTCGGGGGCCACCTAGAGCTGCCGGGCGGGCCTGTGGAAGGCCACCACCTCCCAGCTCCTGAGCCCAGAACAAACACTTCAGCCCTGGGCGAAACAGACTCCTGGTTATGCTTCACAGCCTGCAGAAACCCGGTTCTAGGAAACACACCAAGATCTGGTTATGAGAAAAAGACTCTCATCCTGAAAGTTCTTTTTACTCTTAAAATGAAGTTGCTGCCTTCTGGTTTTCCCTAATGTGCCCAAGGTTTGATTTAAAAGATCAAGTTTAAATCAATCTGCAGTTCACTGGCTTGGCGAATCCAAGAGCACTGGAGTCATAAATGCCAATGCAGAGTGCACAGGAGACAGGCTCAATTATTTTGCCCACACAACAAAAATTGTTAATTGATGTAAAGTTGCTCGACACATGGATAATTTAGTCTGAGCTGCATTTTAATTAAAAGAAAACTTATTTATGTTTCTGATGTGTAGGTCTTGCAATTAAATTTTTTATAGAGGCTCGTTTTGTCGACTGCACTCCCCACTTCTGGAGCGGAATCACATTTTCATCAAAGGTTTGACTAAGGGAGCCTCACCTGACCAGGATTCATCACCTCTGGTTCCAGGAGCGTTGGTTCCCTTGCTCAACCAGGCAGAGCCTTCACAATGTGCTGCGAGCAGCCGGGAAGTGAACTCCCATCATTATTTTTCAAAGTCTAGGAAGTGTATTATCCTTTTTCCAAGTGGTAATTAGTTACCATAGCATCTAATACATAAATGTGCCCAGAGCACACCATTAACAGTTAAACGGAGGATTCAATTTAACACATGATTATATCTTTCACAAGTCATTACATTAGAAAAGCCAATGCCACTCATCCCAGAGCAATCGCAGGGTCCAGATCGCCTAGAAAGGTCCGGTTCTAGTGCTGGAGACCCAAAGTGGAAAAGGGGATTCTGTAAGCCTCTGTCCCTAGTAGATCTTTGGTTGTGAGGATGGGTAGTGGGTGCTGCTAGAACACGAAGGTCACAAGGTCTTGGAAGGATTTCATAGTTGCAGAGCTCAGGGTGCACAGGAAAGCACGCATGCACACAGGCGCACAGGCTTCCACCCACCAAGAGAGGTGGTGGGGAGGAGAGGTAACTAGAAAGCTTTCCCAAGATGATCATTTGCTGGTCTTGTAGTAAAAGAAAAGCTGAAGCCTTTGTCAGTGCCCAGTGTCAAGCTGGCGTAGGACTTAACTGGGGCTAAAAAGCTAAGTGGAACTCTTGAAGTTTACCTGGGCTTAATCTGCCCACTCTTCAGTTCCCTAAAAGAACACTGGGTGTGCCTGGGAGATGCGTCACCACCACTGCCACAGGGTGGGTGCTGGCCACTGTACTGTGGCGCACAAAGCAGCCTTAGGGACCAGGTTGTCTGCTCCCTGGAAGGCACCTCTGCACTTCTGAACTCCCGGAGCTCAATCACCAGGTCCTGACATGTTGCTCCAAGCAAGACAGACATCTGGGGCCTCAAGGTGTGTGCACACACCTCTCCAGACTAGGCAGAAACTCAGTGCCCCAACCTCAGCAGAACAGTGGCCCGGAAAGAGTTATCTTTCCAACCACCGTTTCCTTCTCCAACATCTACTGCTGAAAAACCTTTGCTACCTGAGCGAACCAGTAGACCCTTCTCCTGTTCTTCCAGGTGTCCCCCATTCCTCCTGCAACTGCATGCTGAAACTCATGGGATTGGAAGGAAGGTTGATTGCTCTGAAATTATTAGAAAATTAATATCATTAGCGCTGCTGCAGTTAGTAGGACTATTCCGCTGTCACTTCGACTTTTTCTCTTCTCTTCCCCATCCCCATCCCTATGGATGTCATGTCTCTGCAGGACTAAGCCTAGAGGCTGAATGATAAGGATGTGAGGACAGTGACCTTTTTTCTCTTTTCTCCTGAAGTTCAAGATTTGTTGTTCTGTCCATTTTCTAATAGTAGTTGAACAGTGTAGAGGAATTATTTCAAGGAGGCTTTCTTAATAATGATAAGTATCAGGCAGTAAATCTTACAGCGAATGTGTCCCCTACAATGTTAATATGCAGAAGGGGGAACGCATCAGGCTGGTGGTGGCTGTGGTTAATTCCTAATCAGAATGATGGACAGCAGGGCCAGAACAATACAAACTAATGGCTGTGTTGCTGATCACTTTACCCCTTGATTAAAGACACCCAATTATGGCGCAGAACAGTGTCGTAATTATGTTTCTTAATCACATCCAGGAGGTTTAATTGCCTTAACGATGTGTTTCATTAAATGAATTTAGGTATTATAGTCGACAGTTTTCATACACAGTTGTTTTCAAATTAACATAATATTAGACATCGTCATGGAAATTGTTTTAATAATCATAATTAGAAGCACCCAGGCTTTGTCTGGTAAATGCTGAGAGACGGGTCTCCTTCTGCCTGGGGGCTGCCCTGGTCTCTTTGCTCTTTCCACCCAGACTCCCAGACTGGGAGAGCTCCAGCTTCAAGGCCCTTTGCTGTTATGTTTTCTGAAAAGTTACAGGTTCTGATTAATCTTCTTTGATGGCAAGTGGAGCAGAAAATATCCTCCCTCGCCCCCCAGGAAGTTCCATAGCAGTTAGGGAGAGCTTTATGAACAGAGGCTACATAGACCAAAACACATTCAGCACATTGGATGCAGAGGAACCACTCAAACCTTTCCCACCACACCACCACCACCACCGCCACCGTCACCACCTCCACCACCATCCAAATTGCACCTTGTACACTGGAGGGCAATATAAAGGTCCAAAGACAAGTGTATCCTTCATTCTTTAGTAAGAATCCATGCTCAACCCAATCCAAATATCTAAAAGTCTTCATTAACAAACAAGGCCTACAGCAGGTTCTGGATCTCTATGGGCATGATTTATACTTATGGAATTCAACATACCTGATTCTTTTGTCCCAAAAAAGTAAAAAAACAGTAAAAAGCCACAATAAAATCAGTGTTTAGAGAATCCAAATCCCTCTTTTTCCTTGGCCTTTAAGTATTTGAAGGTAGAAACACCGACTTAAAACTACTTAAGAAACTTTACCCACTTTTGCGAGACCCTCCATAGCTATCAATGCCATTCCAGTGGAAATGAATTCCAGTGTAAGGATGGCCTTCAAGTGCATACCAGCAGCCAGGAACTCTGGACCTCTTAAGGGTCCCTCCACTGGCCCCATCCACCTCTCCTTCCATGGCAAGGCCTACCTGTGGTTCTTTTACCAAGTAAACAAGTGAACTATGACTACTGTTTACAATTTTGGTCCACCTTCTCTGAAACTCTTTTCTTTTTTGTTACCTTTCAAGCAAAGAGTAACACAGAAGAGAGGTGATTGCTCCTTCCACAAAGCACAGCATAATAAAATGTTTGATCAAAATATTTTAATAAAGATTCTTTCTGACATAGATACACATACAAATGGTCGTACATAGCTGTCATAATCTGATTGACCTATTTAATATATATATATAATATCATTCTTTACACATCCAAAACCCACGGACAGATCCGTCACAGCTCCCAACTCGCCATCCAACCTGAAAAACTGAATTTGTATTATTTTTAAGGAGTGGAAAATAGAAGGATTCCATTTAAGAAGGAAAATAAAGAAGGTTCTCTTGATTTTCATAGGACAGAAAGGCAGGCAAACAGCCATGCAAACTAAAACTGAAAGCTCACTTTGGGTAAATAGCTTCTTGTTTTACCTTAGCTTTATTTTATTTCTTTTTAATTTTTTTTTAGAAAAATAACAAAGGATATCACACCATAGGCAAATCAAACCAATCTTTTAACTTAAATAATTCTTCACAGTTAAAATAACTTATATATGTACATATATATTAAAAGCAACTAAATCAGACCTTTAAAAATGTACAGCACAGCCTGGAAAAAAATACTTGCTTAGCATGTTCTTACTTGTAGAATCTATTGCTGTGATGTTTTTCCCTTTTGGAATGCAAAGAAGTCCCCTTTCAAAAAAGAGATCAATTCATTCATCAATTAAGAATACACCTTTCCTGTAATTTTTGGACTGAAGCAATTTATTAAAGCTCAATTTAAATACAGGGATGATGCAACTGAAAATATCCAGGTGACCTTTCATAAACCTAAGCAGCTCAGATACATCAATATTTCTCTTCATACTTGTTGGCAAATAAACCTTTAAACACTTGGCACACAGTATAAGTTAATCTATAAACAGAATTTTAGAGGCATTAAAAAATCTGCACATAAGACCCATGACCTTAACACATGATAAATACTGTTGATGTGGAAGGGTCATTGAAGAATAACAAATAAATACCATGAATTGTTAATCCGTCACTGCAGAGTAGAAAGTAACAAGGTGCACATAAATATTTTTAAATGCATTTCTTTTCTTTCGGCCACAGTCAGTTTGTTTTTTGTTATGTCACTCTCGCCAAAACTTTGAGCATTTTCACAGGATTAAAGTTCAGAGACAATAAAAAATACAAGTCTTTCATAACAACGAGTCTCTCTCTGGGTCCCCCCCGCCCCGCCCCACACTTAAATAAGTCTACATTTCAAGTTTGTCTCCTGGCTCAGAATCAAAATTTCTTTTCAAGTGCCCTTTTTGATTTGTCTGAATGAATATTCCGTTCCACCTGTCTCCAGACCCCGGACTCCTCTTCCCTTCAGCACCACCCAAATTCAAGCTTAATGGTTAGATTAACATTGTCTGGGCTTCATAACCAAGCACTACTTCTCAACTTATTTTTCACCTTTATGGAAAACTCTGCTTCCGGCGATCTAGGCTGCCACCAAAGTTGCCACTTTTCTGAGGAAAATAAAAATAAATAAATAATAAAAAGACCTCCAGACTCCATCCCAACTTCACCTTCTTCCCCTCCCTCCCTCCCCACCCCAAAGACCGAGGTGCTATAGGGCTGTCGAGGCCGAGAGTCTCGCTTGTCTCCGACACCTCTCAGTTCCGGCCTCTGCTTTGTTTGTTCTCCAAGTTTTTCGCAACCACGAGAGGACCAAAATAAAAGGGGGTAGGGAGCAGCTTCGCGGGGCCTCCAGCTGTGGCGTCGGTCCGGCGGTTTTCGGGGTGGGGGGTGTTTAAGGCTTCTCCGTGCACTGTTTGCAGAGGCTGGAGGAGACGCTGTTGAACAGGGCGCACTTCTCCGGGCAGGAGGCGGCGGGGGGCAGCCCGGCGCTGAACGGGTAGCCGGCCGCCTGCTCGTAGGCGCCGAGCGCGGGGTGCAGCGCCGCCGCCGCCGCGGCCGCCGCCGCCGAGCTGGGCAGGGAGGCGGCCGAGATGGCCTGGCCCTGGTTGAGGTAGGCGACGAGGCGCCGCATCTCCTCCAGGGCCTGCGCCTGCATGAGGATGTAGTTCTTGGCCAGCAGCAGCGTGGCGATCTTGGAGAGCTTGCGCACCGAGGGGCTGTGCGCGTAGGGGATCACGGCGCGCAGCTCGTCCAGCGCGTCGTTCAGGTCGTGCATCCGCCGGCGCTCGCGGGCGTTGATGTTGAGCCGCAGCGCCTTCTGCTCTTTGGACTTCTTGCTGCCTCCGCCGCCGCCGCCGGGACCCCCCGGGGGGCCGCCCGCGCCGCCGTGCAGGTGCGCGCCCGAGCAGCCCTCGGCCGCCCTGGCGCCGCCGCCGCCGCCGCCCGCGCCCGGGGAGCCCCGCGGCTCGGCGCCCGCGCCCCGCAGCCCCGGCTCGCCGCGGCCGTCGCTGTCGTCGTCGGGGCTCTGCTCGCCGCCGCTGCTCTCGGCCACCGCGCCGCGGCCCGCGCCCTCGCCGAACTTGAGGCACAGGGCGGCGCCGGCCGGCAGGCTGCCCAGGCCGGGGTCGCCCCCGCCGCCCGTCAGCAGCCCGGGGCCGCCCGCGCCGCCTCCCCCGGGCGGCGGCAGCAGCAGCCCGGCCCCCTCGGCGTCGGCCGGCTCGAAGCCGCCCAGGGGCGACGCGGCGGCGGCGGCCGCGGGGCGCTCGCGCGGCGGGTCCATGCCCGGGGGCGCGGGGCGGAACGCCGCCTCCAGCCGCTTGGCGGCCGGCGCGCCCAGGCTCTTGGGCTGCAGGAAGAGGTCGTCCTCGCCCGCCGCCGCCGCGCCCAGGTGCAGCCCGCGCTCCATGCCCGCTCAGGCGGCCCCGAGGACGCGCGCGCCGCCGGCAGCCCGCTCCGCTTCTTTCTTTTTCTTTTTCGCCTTCCCCCGCGCTCGCCGCCTCCTCTTCTTTTTCTTCTTCGTCTCCAGCCGGCGGTGCTGGCTGCTGGGGCTCACCATGGGCCGCGGCCCCGCATGGTGGGAGGGCGGGCGCGCAGGGAGTGCAGCCGCCGCCGCCGCCGCCGCCCGGAGCCCGGCCCCGCGCCGCCTCTCCGCGCCGTTTATCTTGCTTGGATTCACCTTCAAGAGATTTCCGGACCCATCAACCAGCCGCCGCCGCCGCAGACGGGGGAGTCTTTTACATCATTATCTCTGAGTAGGTTATTATGAAGAAGACTCGCCTGTTGGGACAGCGCTTTCTACCCAATCAGGTTAACGTTTTAATTAATAGGATTAAAACGGTAACAAACAATCGCAGGCGCTATCTGGCCGCGAGTCTGAATAGTTTCATTTCCCAGGTCTGAAGACAGGCAGCAGCTAGAGCTTTATAAAAGGCGCCGGCTCCATTATTCTGCTTGCCATCTGTATACACAGCTTAGCGCATATGTTTGCAAGGCGCTGGGTCCTGTTAGTAACCCAACAACTGCCTTTAGCTTGACATGTGTGGCGACTTTCACTCATCAATGAGCACACTAAAAGCCCTACTTAGAGCCGAGGATGTTCTTTGCTCCTTCAGCAAATTGTAGCTGCACTGCGAGGCTCGGGAGTCCTGTGGAAAGCAGACGCCCCCACCCACCGCACCCCACCCCCACTGCCCTTCCCTCTCCACTGCTGTCTCAGCTTGTGCTAAATTACCCTTCCGGGCGAGAATTATACTCCGCCCCGGTTCATCGGACGTCCCCGGTCTGGATTTAGAGATGGGACTTCCAGGGGGGGGGGGGGAGGTGGTGTCTCAGCTGGCTTGCCCAAATTTCGGTTCAGATTTTCGGCTAATAAGAGAGCAAAGCAAGTGTGCCCCCCCCCGCCCCCGGACCCCCGAACGCTGCCCTTTTTTCCACTCCCCATTTCACTCCCCGTTTCCGACCCGAATTAAAAAAATTTAAACAGCAAAATGAAAAGAAATTGATTATATACTCCATATGATCTTTAAAGGGGTCTGGGGGTTTGCAGCGGTGTCCAAATGACTTCTGCAGTGATGGTGATTAGGAAGCACATGATTTCCTAAACAGGAAGAAACTGGTTTCTCAAACTTTGAAGATTAAAATTCAGTTGCTTTAGAAGAGTCAACACCGCGAGTCGAATCCACTCACACCCTAAGCGTGGGCGTTTATGCGTGCTTATTTGGAAGGAACACGTCTATGAAGCCCTTTGAGGACACCTAGATCAGGGTGGTTCTTGGAGGCTTAGGGAGGGGGAGAGCTGTGAAGACTCGTGCTCCAATCCTGGAGAGAAAAGCGCTGGAGTCCCCTGGCCTCCGAGTCCATCCTTCCACTACGTGGTATCTAGCAGCTGGGTTCATCCTTCTGACATAAGTAAAAACAGTATTTCCCAGCACCTCCAATAATTCTTTCTTAGATGGCAGAATTACTGAAGGCTGAGCAGGTTATTATTAGTATTTGTTTCTCTGGTTTCATTAAGAACCTTTTAATTGTGGCTTTCAGAGTTGGCCCCAGGTGTTGGACTCTTTTCATTACATTTTGCTCTAATGTGATGAAATTCTAATTCTCTCCTTACCATATGGTTAAATTTCCCCACTGAGAATTAGTTGAAAAAGGAGAAATAATCTATTAATCTCTGTAATAGATTCACAAATGAGGTTCACCACAGAACCTGTTTTTGAATGGTAATGTCAGAACAGTTGGGCGCTTTATTTCAGGATGGAAGGGTAAGGGTGACACAGAAATGTCTGTGTCGTTTCACCTGGAAAGGCTGAAAAGGAGCTCAGCGCTCTCTTTCCAAAACAATTGTCTGTGTTCTGATCTCCAGGGGCCCTGAACCCTAAGCAGTCCTCAGTTACCTTGCTCCTTTGGATACATTGGAACCCAGAGATTCAGAAAGAGCCGTCGGGCTGCAGGAGGCTCTATTGAGGGGCACTCAGACTGGGGCTGACAGAGGCCAGAGTCTCCCCCTCACGCGTCGCAGGGGGCCCAGGGCTAGGTGACCTGCAGGGCTGCCCCTCACTCACCGCTGGTCTCTCCCCTTCCCTCCCCGGACTCCAGTAGCTGTTAGCTGTTAACTTCTCCTTTTGGAGGCTAAGCACACGCTAGTGTTACCGTTTTTCAATTAGTAGCTCTGTTTTCACTGGGATAATAAGTGAATTTTCTCTATACGCCCGGGTTGGTGTGTTTGCCTGAGGATGCTAACAGGTCAGAATCCTCGCGCTCCTTACAGGAGGCTCGCCGGCTGTGGCTCTGGGTGGGGTGGCTACGAGCCTCCCAACCCCCGACGGCTCACTTAGTTCTCCATACAGCCTCTTTCTTTGTTGCCTTGAAACTTTTTTCCAGACGCCTCGAATCCTATCGCGCAGTGCGCACTGGCAAGGCGCGGGAAGGGCCAAGTCCGGGCCTAGTGGGGGGCGGGCTTTAGCGGTAGGTGCCTGGCGAGGCTGTGCTTTACAGGGCCAGCAGGACAAAACGGGGGCGACTTCCGTGGTGGCCACGGGCTGCCTGTCGGGGCGAGACTCGGGACCTTCTCTGGACCTTGGTTTCTCGAAGCTGTTAGACAGTTCAGGCCAGGAAGTGTCTCAGCACCTCCCTATCCCACCTTTACGCCCTTCTACCACCCCCCTCCTGCCCGAGGCCGTCCAACTTCCAGAACAAACTTTTGAACAGCTTTATTTCACTCCTTAAGAACGCAACGCCTCTTTCTTTTGAGAGTCAAGAAAATCTCTCCAGTCTCTCCAGAGTAGGTGGCTGCTTAATAGTCGCTGGAAACTTTGCGTTGGGAAACGACCAGAGAATTTATAGAAGCTCTAAACGCGGGCTTTCTAACCACGGTCGGGGAATGGTCTTTGAGGTTTATGCACTCGTAAACTTTTGCTGATTGCTTCTGGGAAGTTGTCAGGCACTTAACTCTGCATTTATCTTACCGAGCAATGAAAGCACATCTGCCCCTTGTCTCGTTACCTGGTTTAATCGTCGCGAACTCGGAGTCGCGGCCCCAGCTCCCTCTCCTCCCCTGAGTGGGATCCGGCTGTCTGGTTTCAGCCCGCGGAGGGGAGGGTGAGTCGGCCGCTCGCTCGCTCGCTCGGAGCCCCCGGGCCGCAGGGATCAGGGAACCTGCGCGCTCCAACTTTGTTCCGCCAAGAATAGGGACAGAGTCCTGGATGCTCGGGGAACCGGCAGTTGGAAAGGTGGCCGGGGGGGAAAGACAGAATCAGAACATTCTGACACGGGCGCCGAGGGTGTGAAGCCACCCACAGCGAAGAAATCTCCTGACCCACACATGACCTCTTAAAATAAAGCAAGGGGAGAGAAATCCTTTGCAGTTTCAGGGAGGAGCGATGTGAATTACCTACACAGTTGGGGGAACTGAAGCAGGGGATCATCCCTTTTGCCCGCGCTACGGGGTGGGGCAGTTTAGGCCACTGGGGGGGACACCCAGCTGGGCTGTTAGGCGCAGTGAGGCCCAGGCAAACACGTCAGTAAAGGGAGCATTTTCGGCCAGCCAGGTGTTGGATACCAAATATGTATACACCGGAGCACAGTGCCATGCGTATAGACGAACGCAGTTGTGTTACTGCGGGAGGAACGCACCTATGGCTTGGAAAGGATTCTGAAATGTCCAGAGCGCAGCAGCGCAGCGCAATTAGAGCAGTGAGCTGCAGACGAAGGTAGTTTTTATTCTTAGCGATCATCCTAATATTGAAATTTGAAATAGGAGCCCTAATAAAAGACGAACGGAACACAAACTTCCTTGAAATTGAAAAGCCACGAGTTCCCCTTTGTTGTTTCTGCAGTTCTGATAAACAGCTTTATTGCATAGCTAGATTAAACAGGAACAGCCTGGATTGGGGTAGCTAAGTGTGTTTTCGAAGAGGGAGAATTGTGTCTGCGTGTGTTTCGATTTATGGATTTCAGAACATTCTAGAACATAAAAAACAAACTTTGGCAAAAATAACATCAACTTTAGCATGGGAGCTGCTCTGAGAAAGCCAATTCCCAAAGAGCCCCAGGGGAACTCTTTCCCGACTGATGGAGTCCAGCTTGGAAGGTCTGGCCAGGAACGCGGAGACCTCAGCTGGACCCTCCTCACTGAGAAAGATCCCAGACAGGGTCTCCCATCTCTGGCTTTGGCGCTGGAGGCCGGGGGACTCTCGGCCGCGCGCCCACCCGGACACGCACGCGGTGACCTTGAAGTTGCATTTGCCTGGCCGGCCCAGCGCGGTCTGGGGCGCCGGGGTCAGCCGAAAACCTGCGTAGCTTAGGCAGCCGGGATCTGGGTTCCGCATCCTGCGCCCCAGCAGGGTTAGGGGACTGCAGATCTGCCCAGTGAAAGAAAGATTCACTACCCAAGACTCGGGGTCAAGGCTCCAAGTGACTCGGTCACCACTATTTTCTCTCCCTCTGCTAGGTCCTATAAAGCTCACTGCAGAAGGAGCCTCTGGGTTCCCGGGTGTCCCGGGACTGGGGGAGCTAATGAGGGAGAGGGCGGAGGGGCTGGCGGGAACCCGAACTGGCGGATGGAGTCCCAGGGCTTTCCCCGGCCCCAGCTGCGGCGCTTCCCAGGACTCTGACAGTGGAAAAGTTGGAACTCGTTACACGAAGTTCCTGAGAGAAGATTTCCCTTTTCTTTAAAGAAAGTCGGTTGGTTCTCGCTACTTCTTGGCGACAAATTAGCCCAAGTTGGAACAGACACCGCAGCGGCACCCTCAGCCCCTGAGAAACAGCTCTTTAGTGCCGCGCACGAGTATAGACTCCAGCCGGTCCTAGAGGTCACACCAAGTCCCTGCCGAACTTTCCCAGTCTTGGAGGCTTTTAAGGGCGTTGGCCACTACAATAAATGAATCACTCGGTGCCTGCTCATCACTGTGGGAACGACGGCAGGTGATAAAGGTAGTAGAAAACTACTGAAAATAATTTATGAAGATTTACTCCCGTTTTCCTGGCTCAGTACATAACTTCTGCAAGTCAGTTGTTTTCTCCAGGGACCAATAAAAACACTCTTGTTTGTATTACACGTGTCTCTCTCTCTCTCAACCTTATTTTAAAAGAATCTAGAAAAAATGTTTGAAAAGAAGTTAAAACTATTCGGAAAAAAAAAAGGTGAACATATTTAGGGTTTGTCCGGTGTGCACGAATAAAGAAAAAACCAAACTAAAAATTCTGCAGTGCTTTGGGATTTTTCGCCTTGTGATTTAAAACCCACAGCGCCATCTCCTGACAATGAAGAGAATAACAAGGTGGGTGATAATACTTAATCTAAATAAAAAAATATTCAGAGATGGGAGAAGTACTTCATTTTATGCCTCAAAGATTACTTCGCTGATAGGTTAGTTGTGATTAAAGAACATTATCTGCACATTTGTGATCATTAAAAATTGTCAGACACAATTTTAGAAGAAAATTATTTGTAAATAAGCTTATGCATTACATTTAAAGATTTATAGTTTTTATGGATTCAGATGTAGTTATTATCCTTGAAGTTTATGATAACATAGATTTATTTAATTTATCATAAATGCATAACTTGATGAAAGAAGTTAAAACACAAATTAACATTTAGGTCAGGATTTGAACTACTTTTATGCAAAGGATGCTGCAACCTCAGCGCTCTCAAGAATTAGCTGACTAGTAAAAAAACCAAATGCTTAAATACTATTCAGATACTTTAATGACCCAAACATTTTATCTTCAAAGATAAGTGTGGGGTTTTTTTTTTGTGTGTACTGGGGATAGAGCCCAGGATCATTCTACCTCCGACCTATGTCCCCAGCCCTACTTTTATTTTTTATTTTTGAAACAGAGTCTCACTGAGCTACAAAGGGCCTCATTAAGTACCTGAGGCTGGTGGTGAACCTTGATCCTCCTGCCTCAGCCTCCCCAATGCTGGGATTACAAGCATACACCGCCATGCCCGGCTTAAGGATAAGTATTTTTTAATAAAAGCATTCTCAGTATTACTTTGGGGGACAGTATTTACCATACTCGGTAAAAGGAGTAATATGAAATGATGCATTGAACATAAATTCTCCTACTTCCTTATTACATTTTTAGTAATCATCATTGGTTACTAGTCATTTTTTTCTCAACAACTAAACATTCTCATCTATGATTGTATACACAGGCCAGCTGCTTGAATACAAATAAAAGAAGATATGATTTTTATAGTGTACAAAATATTATGAATATTCTTCAAAAATATTGTAGATCAAACAGACAAATGTAAATGTCACTTCAGTTGAAAGATTAATTTTATTTGATTAATTAAAGTGAAGATATATTAAGCCAAATATTTGGACTCATTTACTCTGTCAATGCAAGAGTTTCTGTTTGAAAGAAATTTGATTATATATAGGAGGAACTAGATAAACAGATGGTTAGCTAGAGAGCTTTTCACAGTTAAGTTTTGAAATTTAACATGGATAAGTTTGACACCTCCTCAAACATTTCTGATGAGGTCATTTGATCTATTCTAGCAGTGCAGTAGTGTTGCACATAATCATCTTAATTTCTGTTTAAGAAACATTTAACTTGGCTGCCTGAGTAATTTATTTGGCTGAAAGCTACTGATTAAGTTGTCCACTTAGAAAAAAACATACAGCACACACACACACATTTGTGCTGTATTTACACAGCAGTAAGCAAGCATGGCAAAAGGGAAATCAACAGCTACAAGTCATCATAACAAGAGTGTCAACGTACAAGCAACATACTCTGATGAAATGTTGCATCCCCACTATCAGAAGAGGGTCCTGCTACACTGTTGGTAGTCAAACCAGGTTGTGTGGCTCATGTAGTGCAGAGCTCACATGGAGGATGGACATTACCATGTGGGCAGCGTGGGGACATTAAAGTAAATCTCCAAACTTATTTGAGAACCTCCTTCGACCATAGGTACTTCTGGAAATAAAACAAAAAAATTCCCACTACTTCATGGGTGAGAAGTTCAGACATTTTTCCCAGAAAGATTGTATTATAATTAATATATTTAAACACTCTTACTCCTTTAAGTTGTTTTCCATGTTTTCAAGAACAATGGGGACGGGGAGGAAGGATGAAAAGAAAGAAAGCAGAAAAGTAAATATGTACATTGGAGGCCAAAGACTGTATTTAGTATACTTAGTGTATGGGAAAGGTACTTGTATCATAAAGTCTGCTTTACTTTTAAAAAGAGTTTACGAATTATAGTCTTTATAGATCTTAAACCTAAGTTTAATTCTCTGTGAATTGTTTTACAAGGAATAAGTAGGAGTAGACATAGCAGATACATATCAAAATAACTACATATTTGGCACAGTCTTTAGTCCTATTTACTTTCGGGTGTAAAATGGATCTGTTGATCTGTTGCCCATGCCTTTCCTGACTGCCTCTGGGTGTTGATCAAACAAGACTAAAAACCTCATCTTTCAGGTACTGGCAGATTTTAGAGCATGTTTCACTGCTTGGGCCATGTTTAAAGGCCATGGGAGTAGGAGCTATAGTGTGACCCTTTGCATTCCTGGGTCCTCAGGGGCCATACCCACCACTGCTTTGCCCTTCTGTCATGAATAGCCCCATTGCCCTTCCTGTGGAGTGCTCGCTCTCTTTTTGCTGTCTTAAACTGAATGAATTTGTCTCCATTCTGTTATAAAGCAATCACCATAGTATGATTTGACTAAACTGTGTATAGATAGATAGAGAAATGGCCATGAGTCGGCTCAAGGTCAGTTCTTAGACACTCTACTCTGTTTTTATCCTTTACAATAATCTCCTGTAAAATACTTCTAGATGTGTGGAGCACACTTTTCAGTTTGGTGATATGTTAATGATTATGTAATTTCTTTCTTCCTTTAGATAATTAATATAAAAGCTTTGTGAATGCAGACCTATCACTACTCTTAGTGTGATATTCGTTTTTTCTCCTTATGATTGGATGTATCTATGCCATTAGTATTTCTGTTATGCATGGTCCATCAGGCAGTTTTTAATGCAGTAAGAAGCCAACTTGAATTATTTCTTTTAATGAAAGACTTATGGAGACAATGCATATCATGAGTCTAAATTTAATATATGCCTTGCTTTCATCACCAACTATTTAGTGATTTTTATCAAGAAAGGTAATCAACTTTGTCTGAATTATTTCATCTTTTTAAACCTCAGCTATTTATTTCCCCAAGTTTTATTATTATGTAAGTGCTTGCCAACATACTCTATTTAAATGTTAATTAATTAATTAGAATAAATGTTAAATAAATATTAGAATCAAGTTAAACAGTATTATAGTTTAAGAAATACAGTAATAAAACTATAACATTACTACTTATATAACGATGGTTTTTATAGACTTAGAGTGGAAAGTCTTTCTTAAGTAATATAAAATCCAAGGAGTCACAAGAAAAAGGCTGACATTTTTAAGAACATGCAAAAAACACTAAGGTTCCTGTTTTATGAAGAAAAAGACCATAAGCAAAGTAAAACAAAAATAACAGCAACCAAAAATGGCAGACTGGGAGGAAATAAGCTCATCAAATATACAAAGATCTACAAAACAAAAATCTAATAAGAATAAGAAAATAATTTAATCTGGCAATTATATGAAAAAATATAAATATCTAAAAACTACAAGATGTTCAGTATCATTAACAAGGTAGATATATGCAAATTATCTTAAAGTACAGAATATATTAAACAAATGTTTTCCAGTAATCAAGTGGTTAAATAAACTATGATACC
Source organism: Muscardinus avellanarius (assembly GCF_963383645.1). Lineage (NCBI taxonomy): Eukaryota > Metazoa > Chordata > Mammalia > Rodentia > Gliridae > Muscardinus > Muscardinus avellanarius. Next base: position 72,670,820 of record NC_137789.1, read on the forward strand.
TCCATTCCATAAAATAATTTACTGTCATAAAAAGTAAATGTGGGTATACTTTTATAAACAATGAGCTGTATAGACATTTCTGATGCATAATTAAGTTAAAAAAGCAAGGTGGAGAAAATGATGCAGCTATATTTATTATTAAAAAAGAGTATGTGGCCAGGCGTGGTGGCGCACTCTTGTAATCCCTGCGCTTGGGAGGCGGAGACAGGAGGATCGCGCTGGTTCGGAGCCAGCCTTGCTGGCTTAAGAGACCCTGTTTCCACATAAAGTTAAAAAATAGGTCTGGGAGTGTAGCCCGTGGGAGTGTAGCCCGGAGGTAGAAGGGCTTCAAGGAACCCCAGTACCACCAAAAACAAGAAAAAAAAAAAAAAGAGTATGTGTTCCTTACCAACACTCAAGATGATTAACCCAAGACATGGTGAGTCCCCCAGTGCAAAATCCCAGATTTCTTTGGAATTTTCAGTAGAGTCATGATTAGGGTGCTAACCTATAAACCAAAAATCTGTACCTCCTCTCTGTGAAGTGCATCAGGAAGTATCTGAATAGACTCCTTGATGCTGGAGTGGGTTAAGTGGAGATGTTCACAGTCAAAAAGGAAAACCAGAGCCAGATGTGGTGGGGCTCACTCTTGTAATCCCAGAATTTGAGAGGCTGAGACAGGAGGATCTCGGTTTGCAGCAGCTTTAGCTATTTAGTGAGGCCCTTTGCAATTCAGTGAGATCCTGTTTCAAAATAAAGAATAAAAAATAGAGCTGGGGGTGTAGCTCAGAGGTAGTGTGCCCCTGGGTTCCATCCCCAGTACCAAAAAAAAAAAAAAAAAGAAGAAAAAAAAAAGAAAAATCAGAGTTCAGAGAGAAGGAATATCTGGTTATGGCAGTTCCAGCAGAAATCATATAAGAAAAAAGATGACACGTTTCTCCATTGCAGGTATTGTGGAGATTATGAATGAAGACCAGATGGAGGATTCTGTCAAACACAGGACCAGTTTTTTTCTTTTGTTGTTGTTGTTGTTTTTTGAGCTACACCCCAGCCCTATTTTTTATTCTTTATTTTGAAACAGGGTCTCACTGAGTTGCAAAGGGTCTCACTAAATAGTAGCTGAGGCTGTTGCAAACTGTAATCTTTTGATTTCTGTATAAGTGATTATAGTATAAGCTGTTTCTGTCTCAGCCTCCCAAATGCTGGGATTACAAGTGTTCAACACAGTGCCCGGCTAAAGAAAAAAAATGAAACCCTTTAACCATTCACCCACTCTGCATTATGTGTGTGTGTGTGTGTGTGTGTGTGTGTGTGTGTGTGTGCGTGTGTGTGTGTGAATACACATAGAAAAAAATATGAAAATCATTGAACACTTGACCTGTTTGTCTCTGGGAAATGAGATTAGAATGTCATGGGTGAAATTTTCCCATAAGTTTCTTTAAAAAACTCCACAGAAAGTGGAGAGATAATAGATGACACATTAGTATTGTTTTGTGTACAGTTTTCTTTAACAATTAAAAAGCTTAAGAATAAAAGATTAAATACTTAAAATGATGATATATCCCTTAAGTCCTCGCATCATTATTCATCCTCTTCTCCATTTAAAAATATCTGCAGTAGTTTTGCCAGTTTTAAATATTTGTTCTCCCTAAGTTTACCTCCAAGTTCCATCACCTTAAACTGCTTTCTTTCATGTTGTTTTGGTCAAGAATATGTTTTGTAATAATGATATTTATGAACAATACTTTATCTTGCTTAACCTCAGATATATCTGTCCTTCTTTAGTAGTCATTAAATTTTGAAAAAAAATTACATTTAAAACACAAGGCGATCATATTGCAAAAGTAGTGGCTTCATTGAATTTGAATGGTTTTACCTTACAAAATAAGCCATTTTATGCTTGTATTTTTAGCCTGACCAAAGAACTGGTTTATAAGTAGCAGACGCAATATAGGTTTTTGTGGAGCAAGAATTCTCACTTTCTGCTTTGAAAATGATTTGGATCTGTGATTTTACTCTTTTGATTTCTGTATAAGTGATTGTATTATAATTTGCCCATTCTATCTCCTGGTTCAAAAGCAAAAGAACAATGGTTGTTACCTTCGAGGTTGCTAACATTTTCACTTTAATCTTTCAGGGACTGCTATTTTCCAGACACACTTGGATGTCTGATTGTCAGCTTTATATCTCAGAAAGTATTCCTTGCAATTCAGGTACAGTAAAGTATCTAGCTCCGGCAGGCTCTGTGTACTATATAACTTTTATGGTCATTATAAAAAATAATTTATTGAAAAAACTTAAACCTTTTTCGACTCAAGTGACTTTTGATTTAAATGTCTGATCCTGGTTATGGTAATCAGTTATGGTAGATTTTTTTTCCCCTGAATTAAGTTTGCTGTGTAGATTACAAAGTTTAGAAAATATGAAAGGAATATCATCTCCAACATGGAAAAAATGGAGAGTCTGTAGTCCATGCTTTACCATTACTTGCTTTAAATTCACATTTAATACAAGGCCTGGAGACATTTTCTATTCTTTGTGTCATATTTTTTCTCTTCTATATATTTTTACTTTATTTTGGGCTGCTACACAGTAAAGTCTAAAATATAGTGAGCCACATTCTGCTATGATTATTTATTTGAAACATTTTGTTAGGTAAAATTTTAAGAAGCAACTTAAGCTATTAACAGCAACATTAGACATTCAGGGTAACAATGAATTATTAAAATATTTTAGGAGGTTATTTAAAGGTGATGGCACAGGCAACAAATCTCTGTGAATCCTTAACTGCTAAACCTCTAAAGACATAAACTCACGATGTACTGTGATCTGAATTTGAAGGCACTGAGCTGACAGTGTTATATCCTACACACACGGATGTAGCTGACAAGATCAATGTGTCCCATGCAACCCTTAGACACTACGGTCAGGAATTGGTTCTTTTTCTTATAAGGTGTGTTTCACTACCTGTAGGTGGCTTTGTTACTTAAACTTTGGACATTAAAATGAAATCACTCCTTGTTCACATGCAAATGCAAATAGCACCAAGCTATTTTTATATTTGCCAACTGAGCTATTCTGATTCGGACTGTGGTCAAAGCAATTAAGTCATCTTTCATCTGTGGGTAGTTTGATGTGCCAAGATCCAGAAATATAATTTGTTATCATGCTACCATTTAAAAGAAAGCAATTTGCATACTACTTAAGTTCAGAACAGCTCTCCGCTGTTTTATTTTATTTTTTTGCTTTCGGGGTCTATCAAATTCTGTGTATCTTCTAATTACCAATACTGATGTTATTACCTTTCTTATTTAAAATCATGGTCTTTTTTAAGCTTTAAAGATATGATAACAAAATAGTCACATTGTGAATAATCTCAGGCTAGGATGAAGAGGAAGTCTTTTTTTCTTTGTTTAATGAATACAGGTACTTTTCATGGAACCTGATACTACTTAAGTTATACAGACACAGTTGTTAGCCAAAGAAGTTTGGAAATCAATCTCTTCTGTCTACTTAAGAGAATAATCAAAGACAAGAGAACCTACCTTTCTTAAAGAGAGACTTGAAGAGGTCTGCAAACTGTTAAGTTGATGTCTTAAATGATTGTGTGTGGGGAAAAGGAGCAATCCATAATTAAAAAAAAAAAAAAGCTTCCGAAGAGGCAAATTATTAAAGAGGCATACAGATGACAAGATATTTAAGAAAACATTGATTCTCAGTGAATGTAACTCACAGCAAAGGTGACAGTTTTGAGCCATGGGTGAGTTTGAGAGGGAAAAGAAAAAGCATGCTCTAGCAAGAATTTAGTCAGTCTTTCTTGGAAGAGTAACAGTTCTGCAAGGTGAAATTGCCTCAGATCTCATTATCAAAATAAAATGTGATGCTTCATCTTGATAAGAGTAAGCAGAGAGTTTAAAACTCACCTGAAGGAACAGAATCAGGAGAGCTCCTGCCTTTGTGAAGCATGTCAGAGTAATTTTGTAACCTAAATTAATGTAAGTGGTGACAAAACCTATTTAAACATCCTGGCAAATGCATCTCTCTGTGCTAACTTGATTCAGCTCAGCTCAGCGCAGTACAACTCAACTCAGTTCAACTGAAGAGCAGTGCAGCAAATATTCAAGGCCACATACAGGTCTATCTTTCTTTAAATTCTGAGGCTAATGTTATTTCTCTTTGCAAAAGTTGTGTGATTAGTGTTAAATTTGTGAATTCAGTTATTCCTTAATAACAAAAAAAAATACCAGATGAGTTGTATTAGATTTTTAGAAACCTTCGATGCTGTGGAGGAGGAAAGGTATGGTGTAATTTAGAAAAAGCCATTATGTGGGGTCATTATTCCCCTAGATGGTACCACTGTTACCTAGTGATGGTACAGTCTTGACTTCTTAGACAGTTTTAGTCACAGGACCAGGTGCCGTGTCTAGTTAATGCCAAATCACTTTCATAGCAGGGACTATCATATATATATATGTATAATATATATTATATATGTAAGGTATATATGTGTACACACACACACACACACACACACACACAAACATACACATATATTTGCAGTACTGGGAATTGAACAGTTGAACACAGGGGAATTCTACCTCTGAGCTACACCCCCAGCCCTATTTTTTTTTTTTTTTTGAAACAAGGTCTCACTAAGTTGCAAAGGGCCTCACTAAGTAGCTGAGGCTAGCTGTGAACTTGCAATCCTCCTGTCTCAGCCTCCCAAGTACTGGGCTTACAAGCATGCACCACCATGCCCGGTTTATAAAAATACATCTTCTACTACTGATTGAAAGCAGCAACATTGACTTCTGAAGAGAAAGTTTTTACCACAATCTCTCATTCTTTTTAACCTTATGCAGTCTGTTGCCCATATTATTGCAATTAAAGTGTTTACTTTGAAAAAGAGAAAGAATAATCATAGACTACAAAACTTGTAAGTTTATTTGGAGGTTACAAAGGCACTGATTGCAAAATGGGTCATTAAATATATAAACAGATGCTTCTTAAAATCTCACTTTATAAAATAAAAATGGATCTGATGGATTTTTTTGTTCAAATGCATAACATAATCTCAGCATTTTATGTCCTTATAATTCATTTTTTTATGAGTGGCTGTCAAATGCCTTCGAGTATCTTAGTTTTCTTTCGCTGTTATCTTTGTTTTTATGACTTCTGTAAATATATATTGAAATATCAAATTTAGCATATTTGGTTTTCATCTTAATTTCATGGAAATTTTATTTATGATCATGAGTATTACACACTTTATTTTGTGTCTTAAAAAGCAAAAACACGTTTGCCACCATTTTATATAAAATTTGTTCAGCAGCACGGATTGCTCCACTACTGGTCCCTCTATGTTCCTGAAAAGCAGGAGAAATGGTGGCAAACTTCTGAATTAGATTCAAACAGGACACTCATGAGAAAACAACAAACAAAATAGACTGTACAACCAGCTATGTATTTAGCAGTCTTTTGCATTTCTGTTATGACCTTTATGAAGGCCTGGGTCCTAGATTCTTGTTCCATTTATCTGGTTAATGAAATTGTATGAACTTAAATCTTTTCCCTTCTCTGATCCTGTTTTTTTTTTTTTAAATACATCAAATGAATACAGCTTTTTTGGGGGGGAGGGGTGGTACTGGGGTTCCTGGAAACCCTTCTACTTCGAGGCTACACTCCCAGACCTATTTTTATACTTTTTATAAATTTGGAAACAGGGTCTCTTAAGCTGCTGGCTTCCAACCTGCTGCGATCCTCCTGTCTCCGCCTCCCAAGCGCAGGATTACAAGTGTGTGCCACCACACCCGGGGAGTATAGCTGTTTTTTCCCAACATGTGCAATGAATGGTTTCAACTTGAGGGAGATAGAATAATTTTGGAAAGCAAATTATTATTATACGTTTAAACCAAAGTTATTATTGGTTGTTACTCCTCTCTAGAGTATATCAGTACTTCTTAGTGAATAGATATCAAATTTTGTGTTGCCTGACATGGTGGCTCACTCTTGTAATCCTAGCATTTGGAAGGCTGAGACAGGAGGATCATGGTTCGAGGACAGCCTCAGCTACTACTTAGTGATGCCCTTTGCAATTCAGTGAGACCCTGTTTTCAAATAAAGAATAAAAAATAGGGCTGGGGTTGTAGCTCAGAGGTAGAATGCCCCTGGGTTCCATCCCCGATATTGAAAAAAAAAATTGTGTTAAAAAAGCCTCAAACTTCCAATGCTGGTCGTACTAATTTTATTTTTTCTTTAAAATTCTACATTTTAAATTCTATTTTCCTGTGGGCTAACACAGTTTTGAATTGAAGACTGGGAAGAACAGGTTCTGCATAGGACTTTTCTGACCCATAAAGAGATTAGATGTCATGATTTGTTAAGTCCTTACGTGGATTGGTATGATTTTGTCCCTTACACAGTGACATCCAACTCCTTAATATCTTTTACTCACTTATGTAATGTTTGATAATTCTAATATTTTTTATTGCTCTTTACTTCAAGATCTTAATTACCTCAATCCAATTTATTTTAGGCCATTTGTTTTCTTTGCAAAGAAAGAAAAAAAAACTCAAAGAAAATAAAACTATCTATACATTGAAGCTTTTTGTTTGAAATTCCAAGTTGTCATCATAATCCTAAGAAAGTTGCTTGTAAAGATAAAAAAGTAATCATTTAAAAAATTATGTTTTCGCTGGGTGGGTGGCACATGTTTGTATTCCCAGCATTCGGGAGGCTGAGACCTGAGGACTGCGGTTCGTGGACAGCCTCAGCTACATAGTGAGGCCCTCTGCAACTCAGTGAGACCTGGTTTCAAAATAAAGAAAAAAAAATAGGGCAGGGGGTGTATCTCAGAGGTCAAATGCCCCTGGGTTCCATCCCCAAACCCGCAACAAAATAAAATAAAATATAAAAAAAATGTTTTCTTTGACATTAAACCTGGCAGTAAAATCAGCATTTTAATTATTTTATTGGTGCATTGTAATTATACATCCTAGTGAGGTTCAAAGTGGTACCTTTACACATGCACATGTCTCCTCATGCTTGTTACTGAGATTCATGGCAATATATTTATATATAAACATAACATTAATTGAAATGCTTTTTTCCTAAAATCAGCATTTAAAAAACTCCAGTTTAAATAGATTTTATCTAGGCTGATAGGGGGGATGCACAGATATTTGACATAAAAGGTTTAAGTACATAATTAGCACCTTTAGTACAAAATGGTATTGATTAGTAGCACTCAAGTGGTGTTCAGAACACATCAGATGAAAAGCTCAGGGAAGTAGTGTTGTTTCCTTTTTAACATTCCTGTGTTCAAAGCAACTAATCATAACTGGCATTACAAGGATGTTTTAGATAAGAATAGATTCAATAGCATAACTTATATTATTAAAATCATCAATTATTTTTGTCTAAAGAGAACAATTTCAATGTTATAATTTGTAACTGCCTGATATCTATTACTTGTATCCTAACTTCTTTTATTTAGTTATTCTAGAATGTCCAGGATTTTCTTTTTAGAAACTCAAATAATTCCACAAAAAAATTAAGACCATTAGAAGCACCATGAATGAATGATTATAAGAAAAAAATTGAATTTAAAAGAAAAAGGCATAGATTTTAACAATTAGAATTGGACATGGACAAAAGAGATGTCCAACATAAGGATGCCTAGTGTTTATGAATTTGAGAACCCAATAAATAAAGTGGAAAAATAATTGAAGAACATCAATTAAAAATATTTTTCCTGAAGTAAACTAGGAATTGACTCAGCAGCGTAAGCCATCACATCATGTTCCAGAGAAGATTAACACAGAATGAGTAGTCCTGATTCATATCTTAGGTTGCCAGACTTTACGGATAATAAATGACTGAGGCATTTACGCAGGAATTGGATGTTACCTACATGGAGAAAGAGCAGGCTGGCGTCAGATTTCTTGTCCAATGCATAAGACAATGGAGTAAAAGAAGCTTGATTTAGGCAAAGTATAGTCAAAGAATATTACACTCATCAAAGCTGTCCACCCTATGAAGGGAAAAGGCAGCCATTCCCAAACATGAACACACTCAGTATTGTTGAGTCCTTCCTGGAAAAACCAAGGATGCTGACATTCAGCCAGCCGTTCAATGAGTTGAAATTGAGAAGTTAGGAATGCAGAAGAGCTGGAAAAGGGAACAGAGGTGTCATTTTATTTCAACATAAAACTAAAATTAAACATCTATGTGGATAATTGCAATAGAACAGGATATAAATGTGGTAAACCTTGACAGGGCCTAAATAATAATTAATTAACAAAAATAAAATAAGCCAGAGGAAGTGTGATTATCTTTTCAACATTATCAGGCAGTATTAATTAAAAGTGAAAGGTAGTTTTAAGAATGGCCAAAATTCCAACCACTAATTTTTTTCTTTGTAACTTTCATTAATTTTGATGGTAGTGAAACATTTATCTAAAATTAGAATTTTATATTTTTTTCTGTTTTGTTATTAAGTGCAAATGAATTAAATAATTTTAGATACACAGGAAAATCCTTATAGTCAGTTTTATATTTATTATTTATCTATATTGACATAGTGATATCTAGACAACCATGTTGACCTATGGTTAATTAAAATAATTTCTAACTTGGATCTAAAGTGATTATTTCTTTTTGTTGCTGTTGTTTGAATTTCATAAAAAAATAAATCATTTAAAGAAATATCTTTTTTCCTTTTGGTTTTTGGTGCCTGTGACTGAACCAATACCTCGTACATGCAAAACATGCACTCTACTACTGAGTTACACCCTCTCCCCTAAAGAAAAGAATAGAAGTTCATGTCATTTCTTTTTACTATAATTTTTGCTTTTGGAGCTTTGTTGATATAGATTTGGAGTGAAACATCTTAAGTAGTTTGCTATTTGGGGGGATTGATAAAGCTGGTACTATTTGACATTCTGAGTACGTAACACAAAGATAGAATTCAAATTAAATATTACACCAGATGTACCCACACCATACGTGTAGTTTGCAAATGTTGCTTATTGTGCATTATGCATATTATGCTTTCCTTTGATACCTAAAACTGTGAACTTTTGTTAGAATTTGCAATATTTTGATTCCAAACTCTTAACTCCATGTTGTTAAAATTGTATATATTAATGTATGATTTTTGAAAGGCTAGCTTTTTGGATTTCCCAAATGGAGTCTGAAAAGGGGTTAATTCAACTTTAAGAAAATTCATTATTTGCGATGTAAACATGAAAATGGAATTTTAAAATTTATTGCACCCATGTAAAATGTTGGGAACTGGTGTAGGCAAGAATGTGCCATTCTTGTTCACGAGTAGTGGCACGAGTTTCATTATTTTCAGCATGTGCAAATCATTCAATAACCCAGGCAATTGTACTGCCATGTGTAATGTATACCATATTTTACTTTTTGTTACAGTTAGATATAAAATGTCCCCTATTTATTACTATTCAGGGTTGATATAATTGAGACATGATGGTTGTGATCCCACAAGTGGGTAGATCCATTGAAATGGAGTTACCTGGGTGGTACACAATAGGCTGTAGGGTGTGGCTGGAGGAGGTGACCCCTGGGGGTGAAGCCTTGGAGATTATAGAAATGGTTTCCCCTCTCCCGGCTCCATCTCACTTGCTCCTGGCCTCCAAGTGTGAGCACAGCCCATGTGCTCTTCCTTTCTCTGCTTCCTGGAGCTATGCCCTAATATGGCCAAAACCCAAAACTATAAGAAAATACATCTTTTCTTTAGGTTATGTGTCAATCTTTAGAGTATGGTTGCAAGAATGCTGATGGATACACTTTTCCACTTTATTTTCTTCTTGACTAAGATGTTTTTTTCAAATCACTTCTTTTTTTTTAATATGTCTTTCTTTGTGGTATTTTCATTTTATTCTGTTCTGAATGTTAAAATAGGCATCAGGAAATTAAATGTAATACTATGCTTACTTATTGGATATCTTTTTTATACTTAAGCACTTGCTATGCCCATGTGATATGTAAATGAAAGACAAAGACCTTGTTCTCCAAAAGTTGACCATAGGAAAATATGAAAATAATATATCAATCCCCATTTATTTTTCTCCAAAATGAATGTTCTTTAATTGCTCAAAGGAACAGCATTTTTGAAGTATGGTGAGAATATGTGTTCTCACACAGACATGATTTTGTTACTTAATATGAATCAGACTCAAGTTAAAAAAAATATAAGTTGCCTGGCGTGGTGGTGAATGCTTGTAATCCCAGTACTTGGGAAGCTGAGACAGGAGGATCAGGAGGATTGCAATCACAGGTTCGAGGCCTGCCTCAGCTACTTAGTGAGGCCCTTGGCAACTTAGTTGAGACCCTATTTTTATTTTTCAAAATAAAAATAAAAATAGGGCCAGGTGTGGTGGCGCACACTTGTAATCTCCGCACTTGGGAGGCCGAGACAGGAGGATCGTGCAGTTTCGAAGCCAGCCGCGCTGGCTTAAGAGACCCTGTTTCCAAATAAAAAAGTATAAAATAGGTCTGGGAGTGTAGCCCGGAGGTAGAAGGGCTTCCAGGAACCCCAGTACCACCAAAAAAAAAAAAAAAAAAAAAAAATTGAGCTCAGGGTGTAACTCGAAGGTAGAATGCCTCTGTGTTCCATCCCTGGTATCACACACACACACACACACACACACACACACACACACAAATACAAGTTATATTTTGTGGAGCTGTGATATATTCTTTCTCTCTCTCTCTCTCTCCTCTCTCTCTCTCTCTCTCTCTCTCTCTCTCTCTCTCTCTCTCCACACACACACACACACACACACACACACACACACACACACATGCATTTGTGGTACTAAAGATTGAACCACCCCAGGGGCATTCTTCTTCTAAGCTATACCCCCAATCCTTTTTATTTTGAAACAGGGTCTTCCTAAGTTTCTGAGAGTCTAGCTAAATTGCTGAGGCTGGCCTTGAACCTGTGATTCTCTTATTTCAGCCTCCCAAATACGGGGATTATAGGTATGTGCCACCACGCCCAGCTGATGTGTACATTTTCTGTGTGTGTGTGTGTGTGTGTGTGTGTGTGTGTGTGTGTGTGTGTGGTACTGGGAATGGAACACAGGGGCACTCTTAACTCTGAGCTACACCCCCAGACCTATTTTTTATTCTTTATTTTTGAAACAAGGTCTCACTGAGTTGCACCCAACTCACTTAGTTGAGGATCTCACTAAGTAGCAGGGACTGTCTGAGAATTGTGAACCTCCTGTGCCAGTCTCCCAAATGCTGAGATTACAAGCATGTGCCACCATGCCCAGCCTGATTTGTGCAATTTTGGTAGGTGCAATCAGATAAAACGATGCTTGTAAAACTAGCTTGTCTCTTACTTAATATTAGCAAGACAAGTATTAAATATATTATTGCCAGTATCTATGAAAAACACTTCTTTTTATTTATTGTATTGTTTTACTACATTTCACAGTTACACCCTCATGGGTGAATCTTTATCTGTATCTCTATATAGTTTTAGTTTTTAGCCTCACTTGGGTTTATTTTCACTCTCCCTTGCTTATGCATTGTTTGATGTTTTTTCTGCGGATCTTTTTCCTTTTGCCTAAAACATCATTACCCACATTTCCTAAATGCTTTGCAGGCTCTATAGTAAGAGCAGGTAGCCATTCCTTCAGCCATTTGCAGCAGCACCTGTTCTTGCCTTGTGTCCATATATGAGGCCCGGTTGCCTTTTCTACCATTCAAGGCAAGTCTCTCCATGAGGCCTCTCAATTTCTCAGGAAGTTCTTTTATACCCTTTCTTTTATTCCTTTCTGCTGCAGCATTTCCAGTAGCATTTAAGTGTATACCAGTCGCTCCAGTTCTTAAAAAAATAATAAAACACAACAAGAATTTCCTCCTTCTATAGCTTCCTCTATATACCCTCTCTCTAGATAGCTTTTCTTTCCTTTCATGCCAGAGTTTTTGAAAAAGAATTTTTCATTTCTCTTCTTTATCTTAATTTCTATTCAGTCCTTTCCCTGTAGATTGACCTCATCTCCCAACACTCATTGGAAGCTGATTTCACTAACGATGGTTATGATATCCTGGTTCCTCAATCCAATTAAAGAATCTTCTTCTTATCTTATTTGACCTTTCTGCTATATTTATGAATAAACCTTTGCCAAACTCTTCACTTCAGCCATACTGAACAACTCGCCATACTGCTTTCTCACTTCTTCACTTTGTAAATATACTTCTAACTAGTGACTTTTCTCAGTGCTGGGAACTGAACCTAGTGTCTAAATATGCCAGATAAGCACTGTACTGTACCCTTGAGCTACATCTCCAGCCCCTCTTATTTTTTGAGTAAGGGTCTCCCTAAGTTGCCCAGGCCCACTTTAAATTTGCAATTCTCCTGCTTCAGCCTCCTGAATAGCTAGGATTACAGGCAGCACCTGCCTGGCTGGATTTTGCTTCTCTCCTTTGCCCCTCCATTTTATTCTTTGCATAATTTTTAATAATTGCCTTTTTCTCTAATAGCTATGTGTTTTAGTAAAAAATTAACTTCAGAAATAAAAGTGATGGAAATATATTGATAGAAACAGTATGAAAAACTCTGAAATACTAGTAGTTTAACAAATAAAACTTCCTTACTCATGTCTGCTCCACTATAGATGGTCAAGCTGGGCACTCTCCTAAATTATTTCTTCAAATGGAGACTGATGGGGACTGAACATGTATTGATTATTAATAAGAGCTGTATTAATTGAACAAGCTTTTGTACTTAGGCAGAACAATAAAATCTATTTCTCTGCCTCTAAGCTGTCAGCCAAGAGCTCCAGCCAGGATTGACCTTGGTCAGCTAAGAGTTGGCTGTTAGCCCAGCTAAACACTAGAATTATATGGATTTTTACAATAGTGTAGACTAAAGTTAATGATGTAAAAGCAAGGTATATTAACCCAATATTAATTACTAATTAGACAAAATAGTTATAGCCCCAAACCTTCATGCTTTAAAAGACTCTATTCCTGTGTCTTTATTTTCTTTATTGCAGAACAAATTTTTAACATAACAAGCAACTTTTTACAGACGGATAGGAAAGGGCTAAACCTCTCCAAGAACACAGGTGGACAATGCATGCTTAAGACTAAAGTCAAAGACAAAGCAGGCTTCTACCATGCAGCCCCCTGACCTTGCTAACCAAGTAACACATTTAGATCAGTGATGTCAGACCTGACTGTCCTGTGACGATGAACAAAGAAGGCTTTCACTGCAAAGATAACTGGCAGGCCTGCACCTGCATTTGGGGGAAAAAGAAGATTATTGGCTATAAGGTATTAAAAAAGAGAGAGGTGGTAAATTCTTATGAAAAATTTGTGCCTTCAAAAACCTCAATGTCTTCCTTTTTAGACACTCCACCATATTTCCTCTAATGTGGTACTTTGTTACTCTGTCCCTTCTTTCTGCCTTTGTAATAATAAAATTTGCTGAAGCTTGCAGCAGTTCTGGCTATTTTTTCCTAAACTAGCTGTGAATAAGAACCCACCTTCGACATCTCAAACTGTTACACAGACTCTGGGACTCAGGCTTCTTCCACATTTTTCTTTTTTATTATTATTATTATTTTTTTAAATGTGGAACATATTGAAAATGGAATACATTCAAACTGTGCTTGGCACCCTACCCACCTTCCCCTTACCCCTCCCAACAATGAGTGACTAGGGTGACCATGCTATATTTATATTTTTACACAAATTCAGATGTAACTCCTTCATGAATCAACCTCAGCCTTCTTCCTCTCCTATCCTTCCACTCTATCTTTGATGAGGTTTCCCCTCCATTGTCTGGAGTCCCTCTGGTATCCCTAATACTCTCTAGTTTGAGCATATTAGAGAAAACATATGTTTCATCTCTTTCTGTGCTTGGCTGATCTCACTTAAGATAATGTTCTCCAGGTCTTTCCATCTTTTCACAAATGACATGATTTTGTTCTTTTTTTATAGTGGAGTAGAATTCCATTGTATGAAAAAAAAAGAATTCCATTGTGTGTATTTCCCATAATTTTGCAATCCATTCATCTGTTTATGGATACCTAGGTTGGTTCCATATTTTGGCTATTATGAATTGTGCTGCTATGAACATGGGTATACATATGTTGCTGTAGTGCCCTGGTTTCAACCCCGTTGGAAAGATACCCAGGAGTGGTATAGCTGGATCAAATGGTGGATCCATTCCCAGTTTTCTAAGGAATCTCCAAACTGATCTTCATAGTGACTGTACTTGTTTGCACTCCCACCAACAGTGTAAAAAAGAGTTCCTCTTTCCCCACATCCTTTCCAGCATTTGTTGTTGCTTTAGTTCTTTATGCTTGCCACACTGATTGGAGTTAGATGGAATCTCAGCATAGTTTTGATTTGCATCTCCATGATGGCTAGTGATGTTGAACATCTTTTCATGTATCTATTGGCCATTTGTATCTCTTCTTGTGTGAAGTATCTATTCAGTTCAGTGGCCCATTTCTTGATTAGGGCTCCCATCCTGATAACAGTCATAAGGGCTTCTCTCGTGTGTTTCCTCTCATGCTGTTTGAGGTGACTGAGCTGGATGAAGGCTTTCCCACACAAATGGCACCCGTGAGGCTTCTCTCCAGTGTGTGTCTTCTCGTGTCGCCTAAGGTTCACAACTTGGAGGAAGGCTTTCCCACACCAATGGCATTTATAGAGTTTCTCTTCTGTATGTGTTTTCTCGTGGTTTCTAAGGCCAGAATGGTGAGTGAAGGCTTTCCCACACTCACAGCATGCATGGGCTTTCTCTGCACTGTGTGTCTTTCTGTGCTGTCTCAGGCTATGATATGAACCAAAGACTTTCCCACACTGATGACATTCATACGGTTTCTCTCCACTGGAGAGAGAGTGTGGGTGTGTGTTTTGAGGGAGGAAGTGGCAGCAAACGCTTTCTCACAGTGAGGACATTTGTAAGGCCTCTTTCTAGTGTGGACCATCTCATGTCGGTTAAAAGAAGTGAGGTAGCTGAAGGTTTTCCCACACAGCCCGCACTCATAAGGCTTCTCCCTGGTGTGTGTTCTCAGGTGCAACCTATGGCTGGAAGGATGGTTGAAGGCTTTTCCACAATGGTGGCATTTATAAGGCTTCTCCCCGGAGTGTGTTCTCTCATGCTGCATGAGGATAGAAGGTGTACTGAAGACTTTCCCACACTGAAGGCATTCGTATGGTCTCTCTCCAGTGTGTGTGCTCCTGTGTTGTCTAGCTTTGGAGGTCTTGATGAAGGTTTTTCCATACACATTGCATTCATATGGCTTCTCTCCAGTGTGAGTTGGAATATGCTGTCTAAGCTCAGAGGGATGAATAAAGGCTTTCCCGCACTGATCTTTGTTGACTCAGATTTTTATATGCCATTGTTTATTAGTTATAATGCTTATTTATAAAATTTAAATTATAAATATTAATCTAAATAATCTTAAAATAATTTTTTGAAGAAGGAAATGTTTATACTCATGGGGGACTTAGGCTTTTGCGAGTTTTTTTGGTTGAGATTGTGCTCAAGGCCTGTATGAGATGCTGTAGCAGGTCAGTCTGCCTGTTTTGCCAGTACCACACTCTTTATACTACTATTGCTGTATAGTTTAATTTGAAGTCCGGAATTGTGATGCCTCCTGCCTGATTTTTATTGCTGAGGATTACTTAGGATTTTCTGGGTCTTTTCTTTCTCCATATAAAATTCATGACTGATTTTTCTAGGTCTATGAAGAATGTCTTTGGCATTTTAATAGAAATTGCATTGAATCTACAGATCAGTTTTAGCAGAATGTCCATTTTGATGATATTTATTCTGCCTATCCATGAACATGGGAAATCTTTCCATCTTCCAAGGTCATCTTCAATTTTTTCTTTCATGTTTTATAGTTATTGTTGTAGAGGTCTTTTATATCTTTGGTTAGGTTTATTCTTAGGTATTTTATTGGTTTTGAGGTTATAGGGAATGAAATAGTTTTATTTCTTTTGTTGTGGATTCATTGTTGGCATAAAGGAAAGCAACTGATTTCTTTAGATTGATTTTGTATCCTGCTACTTTGCTGAATTAGTTAATCAGCTCCAGTAGTCTTTTGGTTGAGTTCTTTGGGTCTTCTAGATAAAATATCATGCCATATGCAAATAAGGATAATTTTAATTATTCTCTTCCTATTCAAATTCCTTTGATTTCCTTCTCTTGTCTTATTGGTCCTTCTCTTTTCTTATTGCTGTAGCAAGAGTCTTAAGGACTATATTGGAAAGGAGTGGTGATAGTGAGCCTCCTTGTCTTGTTCCTGATTTTAGAGGAAATTCTTGCAGTTTTTCCCCATTCAATATGATGCTGGCTTTGGGTTTATTGCATATTGCCTTAATGATGTTGAAATACATTCCTTCTCTTCCAATTTTCTGTAGTGTTTTTAACATAAATGGGTGTTTTTTTTTGTCAAATGCTTTTTCCGCATCTATTGATATGATCATGTGGTTTTTGTTCTCAGTTCTATGTGGTGAATAACATATATTGATTTGTGTAAGTAGAATCAGCCTTGCTTTTCTGGGATAAAACCAACTTGGTCATGGTGTATAATTCTCTTAATATGGTTTTGAATGTGTATAGCTAGTTTTTGTTTAGAAGTTTTGCATCTATGTTCATCAAGAATATTGGTCTATAATTTTTCCTTTTTGAGGTATCTTTATTTGGTTTGGGGATTAAAGTGATACTGGCCTTGTAGAAGAAATTTGGGAGAATTCCATCTCTTTCAATTTCCTGGAACAATTTGTCAAGTATTTATATTAGTTCTTCATTGAAGGTTTTGTAGAATTTGGCTGGAAACCCATCTGGGCCTGGGGTTTTCATTGATGTCAGAATGTTTATTGTTCTTTCTATTTCTTTGCTTGTTATTGGTTGGTTTAGATTTTCTGTGTCCTCTTGGTTCAGTTAGGTAGGTTATATGTGTTTAGAAATCTGTTGATTTCTTTCATGTTTTCCCGTCTATTGGAGTATACGTTTTCAAAATAGTTTATGACAATCCTTTGAATTTTCTCACTGTCTGTGGTGATGTTCTCCTTTTTATTTCTGATTTTAATAATTTGGTTTGATTCTCTCTTTCATTTGGTTAGGTTGGCCAGGGGGTTGTCAATCTTATTAATCTTCTCAAAGAAGCCGCTTTTTCTTTTGTTGATTTTTTGAATTTTGTTTTGTTCTATAATTTATGCTCTGATTTTAATAATTTCCTGCCTTTTGCAGGCTTTGTGATTACACTGTTGCAGTCTTTCTAGGTCCTTGAGATGTATCATTAGGTTGTTTACTTTGCGACTCTCTGCTCTTCTTATGTGGTCAATCAGTGATTTTAACTTTTAACACTGCCTTCAAAGTGTCCCATAAATTTTGGTGAGTTGTTTCTCTATTTTCACTTAATTCCAAAACTTTCGTTATTTCTCCCCTAATTTCTGATCTTACCCACTCATCATTCAAAAGTGTAGCATTCAATATTCATGCATTTAAATAGTTTCTTTTGTGTTTCCTGTTGTTGATTTCTACTTTCATTCCATTATGGTCTGAAAAGATGCAGGGAATTATATTACATCTTTTCAATTTGCTAGTGCTTGCTTTGTGGCCCAGGATGTGATCTATTTTTGAGAAGGTTCCATAGGCTGCTGAAAAGAATGTGTATTCTGTTGTTTCTGGTTGAAATATTCTGTATATGTTAATTAGGTTCATTTGGTTTATAGTTTTCTTTAATTCTGAAGAGTCTTTACTCATCTTTTGGTATGAGAGGTGTGTTGAAGTCTCCTAATATTATTGTATTTGGGTCTATTTGAGATTTGATGTCTAGAATATTTTGTTTTACAAATGTGGCTGCCCCCACATTTGGGGCATAAACATTTACTATCATTATATCTTCTTGGTGGATTGTTCCTTTTAACAAAAGGTAGTGTCCTGCTTTGTCTCTTCTGTTTTTTGCTTTAAGTCTGATTTGTTGGATATCAGTGTTGCTTCTACTGCCCATTTTTGGTCTCCATTAGCATGGTATATCTTTTTATATCCTTTCACTTTCAGTCTGTGAATGTCTTTGGCTGTAATGTAAGTTTCTTGGAAATAGCATATATTTGGATTATGTTTTTTAATCCACATTTCCAGTCTACGTCTTTTTATTGGTGAGTTAAGTCCTTTCACGTTCAGAGTTGTTATTGGAATATGATTTTTGTTTCCTGTCATGTTGTGTTTTGTCTTCTGTTAGGTATCCTGTTATTTCTTCTTTACTTAGATGACCCGCTTTTCACCTTCATTTATTCTCTTCTCTGGTTCTGAAGTCTGTTTCTTTTTTGTTCTTTATGGTTTATTTCTTTAAGTATTTTCTCTAGTGTTGGCTTTGAATTCATAAATTTTTTGAGGATCTGCTTATCTTGAAACACTTTAGTTTTTCCATCAATTTTGAATAATAGTTTTTCTGGATATAGCAATTTTGGTTGGAAGTTGTTTTCTTCCAGGGTCTGGATTACATCATACCAGTCTCTCCTGGCATTCATGATTTGGGTTGTATAGTCTGGGTGATTCTTATTGTTTTGCCTATATATGTCACCTGTCCTTTTGTTCTCTCTGCTCTTAAGATTCTTTCCTTGGCCTCTATATTGGTCATTTTGATTATTATATGGTGTGAGGAGGTTCTTCTTTGATCTTGTAATGGTGTTCTGTGTGTCTCCTGGACGTGAAGATTCAAATCTCTTTTCATGTTTAGAAAATTCTCTGAAATTATTTCTCTGAAGAGATTATGAATGTCCTTGGTCTGTACCTCCATTCCTTCTTCAGTGCCTTTTATCCATAATTTAGGATACTTCATGTTGTCCATCGTTGTTGGATGTTTAGATTTTGTTGCTGTAATGACTTCTGTATGCTGTTGACTGTGTTTTTGGGTTAAAAAAAAAAATATATATATATATATATATATATATATATATATATATATATATATGCATTGTAATCATATATCACATTGGAATACAAGACTTGAGAGGATATACAAGCACACATCATCCAATTATCCCTCATCCAGTCCCCATCCCATTCCCTCCCTCTCCCTTGATCCCATGCTTGTTTGGTGATTAACTTTGATACATTTGTTTATGTACCTCCTGCATATTAAAGAGGCTCCATCCTCCCCTATT
Source organism: Muscardinus avellanarius (assembly GCF_963383645.1). Classification (NCBI taxonomy): domain Eukaryota; kingdom Metazoa; phylum Chordata; class Mammalia; order Rodentia; family Gliridae; genus Muscardinus; species Muscardinus avellanarius. Next base: position 72,689,975 of record NC_137789.1, read on the forward strand.
CCATACCCTCTGATTGGTCACCTTAATTGCTTCACTATTGGACCCTTTCTATAGCTCGACCTCTTCCTATTGCCCCTTTCCTCCTAGTTATTGCTGATTAAGGGAAGCATCTGGTTTTTATTTTCTGCGATATTTCTCTGTGCATGCCACGTTGCAAGTACCGATCCCACTCTTGACGGCCCCAGTAGTGGCCTGGCTACCTGGTGGACTGATCCAGACCTCGCTGGCTCAAGCAGCAGCCTTGCCTCATGGGAGGCCCCGATTCTGGTCTCGCTGGCCCTGACACCAGCCTAACCCCTCAGCTGGCTCCAATCCTGGCCTCGGTGGCCCCAGCACCAGCCTAGCCTCAAGGCAGGCTCCGATCTCAGCCTCAGAGGCCTCAGTAGTGGCCTTGCCTCACGGCAGGCTCTGATGTCGGCCATTGGACCCAGCACCGGCCTTACCCTTCGGCAGGCTCCAAACACAGCCTCAGAGGCCCCAGCTCCGGCCTTGCCTCACGGCAGGCTCCGATCCCAGCCTCGCTGGCCCCGGCACCAGCCTAAGCCCTTGGCAGGCTCCGATCCCGGCCTTGGAGGCCCCAGCACCGGCTTCGCTTCACGGCAGGCTCCAATTTCGGCCTTGCTGGTCTCAGCACCGGCCTAACCCCTTGGCAGGCTCCGATTCCGGCCTCAGAGGCCTCAGTAGTGGCTTTGCTTCAAGGCAGGCTCCAACACCGGCCGTTGGCCCCAGCACCGGCTTCACCCCTCTGCAGGCTCCGATCCCGGCCTCGGAGGCCCCAGCACCGGCCTTGCCGCACAGCAGGCTCTGATGCCGGCCATTGGCCCCGGCACCGGCCTAACCCCTTGGCAGGCTCCGATTCCGGCCTCAGAGGCCTCAGTACTGGCTTTGCTTCAAGGCAGGCTCCGACACCGGCCGTTGGCCCCAGCACCGGCTTCACCCCTCTGCAGGCTCCAATCCCGGCCTCGGAGGCCCTGGCACTGTCCTTGCCTCACAGAAGGCTCCAATGCTGGCCGCTGGCCCCAGCATCGGCCTAACCCCTCGGTTGGCTCTGTAGTTGAACATTTTTGTTTCAGCTACCGAGATATGCTGCATTCTGCGGCTGCCATTTTCCTCAGCATTCAGCCTAGCCACTGGTCCCCTTTAGATGCCACAGTGCTGGAAACATAGATCCCAGGTGGTCAGGTATTCTCCAGAATGACCTTATAAACTGCAGAAGGGGAGCTCAGATCTTCATTGTTAGCTAACCCAGACTTACTACATTTTCAACTTTTATATGACTTCCACAATTCTCAGTAATGATGGCATTTACTTTCCCAAAAGATAATTAAGTGCTCTTTTGTGTCTCAGCAATGATTGTCATTAACATTCATGTTATTGGAGATGCTGATGCATTTAATGTTATAATTAGGTACCAGGGAATGTAGCAGATTGTCTAAGGAGAGACCTCTTCTCTATCTTCTCTCAAGTAAAACAGCTTTTTAGTGTCTTTGCCTCATTGATTCACCATCTTTTCTCAAATCTCATCTGAAAACTTGCCCTTCTCCCTGGACTGTGCCTTTTAATTTATTTCTTCCTCTGCTTTTTATTATTTAACTCTGTATTCTTTAATTAAATCAGGTTACATTATTGTGTACTGAAGATACCATTTAAAAGAAGCTGCTAGATATCATTTTTAGTTTACTTATTTACAAAGCACTTTATAGTATTAATAAATTATTAAATAATTAATAAACTTATTATAAATTAATAAACAACCAATATATATATTTTATCTCAGCAAAGGACAAAAGGAGGTATGCTATGCTTCACAGATACATCTTTGCTAAATTCCTTTCTTTGGTCTAAGGCTGATGAAGGCTTATAATAATAGAAATATTAGCAATTATTTTTGGAGGTCCTTCAGCAACACCATGGTAAACACCTTACATGGGTTAAAGCTTCAATCCTCACAATATCCTGGTCAGGTATCATGAGGGACTATGTTTTAGCTCACCCACTTTGCAACCTCATTCATGTTGTTTAGAAAAATAGCTCAGAGGAGCACTAGGTTTAGCTCTCAATTAATTGTTTCTTAATACATGATGAGTGGAAAATTTTTAAATTTTAAATTTTAAAATATTTAAAAATTTGACTCCTGCTCCTGGTCATCTGCACGTAGTCTTTTTATTACCAGCATGTTCCATCAGAATTAGACTCTGGTGCAGCCTCATGCTGGGATATGAAGTGGTGAAGGTGCTGAAGAGGCACAGAGAAAAGAGCCAGACCACATGGCTGGATTCAGTCATATATGATCACTATTTGATCCATTCTAGGCCTAAGACATGAATATTTTCTATAACTCTTCATTAGTTACACAAAACTTTTTAATCAGGAGTTTTTGTAGAAAAGACTGATCACAAGCACGGCTTCAGTAGAATTCAATTCAAATTTTATTTTCTGGTGCCAAGAATTTCAGGGGCTTAAAATTTGACAAGCTGGCAGTTTAGTATCTGCAATGCTTAGTTTCAAAGTGGGTCATAGAATGCCTACTTTGAGTGTCAGAAAGAAAATTGGTAGATATCCCTATCTAATGAAGAAAAAAAAAAAAACAACACGTGTAATGAAACAAAAAGGTTTTTTTGTAGTACTGGGGATTAAACCCAGAGGCATTCTACCTCCAAGTTACACTCCCTGTCCTATTTTTTATTCTGAAACAGGATCTCACTGAGTTGCAAAGGGCCTCACTAAGTAGCTGAGGCTGGCCACGAACTGCGATCCTCCTGTCTCAGCCTCCCAAATACTGGGATTACAAGCATGTGCCACCATGCCCAGCTTGAAACAAACTTTTGAAGGATCTTTTTTGAGATACTAGGGATTGAATCCAGGGGTGCTTTACTGTTGTGCTGTACCCCTCAGCTCTTATTACTTTTTTTTAAGATTTGAAACAGGGTCTCATGAAGTTGCTTATGCTGGCCTCAAATGTGTGTGTCATTTCTTCTGTCTCAGCCTCCTAGGTACTAGGGTTGCAGGTGTGCACCACCATGCCCAGCTTGAAGGTTGGTCAGTCTATCTATCTATCTATCTATCTATCTATCTATCTATCTATCTATCATCTATCTGAATATATATATATATATATATATATATATATATATAGTCTTCATTCTTTTTTGTGCTCTTTTCCCCTGATGATGTTCCTATCCCATTAATAGAATCCTTATTTTGATCATTATTTTTTCTTGTCTTGTTGGACTAGGCAGTGATGGTAAAAACAACTTCAGACCAGGTAGGGTGACTTCCAATACCAATGTCCTCTACGATATGTTAGAGGACTAGCCACACTCACACACCCATTCTGAGGGGCTCCTTACTTGTATCTTGCCTTGCTTCTTTTCCTCATATGACCCTTTTTCTAACTAACTATAAAACATTACATAGTAGGGAACCAAAAGGTAATATCCTAATATATAAGTGACTAAAGACATTAGTATAAGTTTAGGAACTTCAACAAACACACAAATTTTCCTGAACACTAAACAAAATAAATGGAAGAAAAAGAGAGCATATAGTATAGTCAACCCACAGCAACCAGGACATTTGTCCCAGGATCTCTTCAGATTCCAAAATCTGCAGATGTTCAGGTCCCCTATATAGAATGGTGTGGTGTTTGTATGTAACCTATACAATTCTCTTGTGTGATTCATCTCTAGATTGGTTAAAATATTTAGTAAAGTAGAAATGCTACATAAATAGTTGTTATACTATATTTTTATGGACTACTGATAAGACAAAGAAATCTGTACAAGTTCAGTACAAGTGCAATTTCTACTTCCAAAAAGAAGCTTTTAATCTGTAGTTGATTGAATCCATAAATATGGAATCCATGTACTGAAAGCCAGCTGTAGATAGTAAATATACAAACAGAAAACATAACAGCACTGAAAGTAAATGCATCAGTAGTATCAATAAAAAAATGCTTATGTCCACTACTAAAATAAAAAGCCATTTAATATGTCTAAAAAATTGAACTAAATTCTGTGCTATGTCCAAGACACACTCATAAAATGAGCTAATTTAAATGATTAAAGTTAAAATTAAGATATAATAGGTCAATACAGGTAAGAGTAAATCAGGGGTCACAATTTTATTATCAGAAAAGTATTAATGAAAACAAAATGAATATATTTTAAAACTAAAGTCTACAGCTTAAAAAAACAATATAATAGGAAGTCATAAAATAGATACTACGGGATATGAAAAGGGAACTAGAAACACATAATAGTAGGAGATGTTAACAAACCTTTCTCAAAATTAGACAAATTAAGTGAACAGAATGAACAATATAATAAGTACAAAAATACAAATGAAAAATTAATAAGTCACCTGGTAAGTATATATTATTTTCCACAACATGAAAGAAAAATGCTTTTCAGTGCATCTATATCATTGATTAAAAATAATCAGACCAGACCAACAGAAAAATCTCAGTGATTTCCAAAAAGTGAAAATAATTCAAATGGCATTCTCTAACCATAATTCAAAAAGCTAGTAATCTATTTTTAAAGCATTTTTAGAAGGCTTCATTCTTATAAAAGTTTAAACTCAAACAATTTTTGGATCAAAGGGGAAACATACAAAGTTGCAATGTTTCTAGAAAATAGTGGTAAAAATACATAGCAAATAAAATTTATGGGGAACTGTCAAAGCTGATATTGGAAATTTTTATAGTATTTAATACCATAACAATAAATATAACAAAAATAATAATTAGTGCAACCACTTTGGAAAACAGTATGGAGGATTTTCATAAGAATGAAAAGGAACCTACCATTTGACCCAGCAATACCACTTCTGGGTATCTACCCCAAAGAATGGAAACCAAACTACCAAACTAATGCATGTGTATCTATGTTAATAGCTGCACAATTCACAATGGCCAAACTATGGAACCAGCCAAGATGTCCATCAACAGATGAATGGATTACAAAACTGTGGCATATGCAAACAATGGAATTTTATTCAGTCATAAAGAAGAGCAAAATTATGTCATTCACAGGGAAATGAATGGAACTGGAGAATATTAAGCTAAGTGAGATTAGTCAGTCACAAAAAGTAAGATATCGAATGCTCTCCCTAATATGTGAAATCTAGGAAGAAAATGGATCATAGGAGGAAATCTGGTGACCTAATTGAGGGGGATGGGGGGGAAGAGGGAAGTTCCCTAATGTACATGATGTATATTAACAGTCATATCAAAGTCAATCACTATGCTGAATATGAGAATGAGGAGGGGGGAGAGAATGGGGTGGGAATTGGGGAAGGGCTAAATGAGTGATGGATGCATGTATGCCTTTACCATCTTGTACTTCATTAAGATGTATGACTACAGTGCACCAAAATTTTAAATAAATAAATAAATAAATAAATAAATAAAACAAAGCTAAAAATTTAACCCAGAAGCTAAAGATACTCATCAAATTAAATAAAAAAGATGAATGGAAGGTTAACATTTATAAAGTTAACAATACACAAAGTAAAAAATAGAAATATAGTAGAAACAAAACCAAAGAAATTAACAAACTTTTTGAAGAAATACACAAAATTAAAATCCTAGCAAACTAAATATTTGTGTTATTATTATTTTTTTATTTTTTATACTTATTTTTATGTGGATCATATTGGAAAAGGCATATACTTACACAGTGCTTGGTGCTCTCCCCTGCCCCATTTCCTTTTTCCCCTCTCCCAGTAATGAGTGTCCAGATTGACCATGCTACATTCACACTTATGCACATATTTGAATATAGCTCCTCCACTAATCAACCTCAGCCTTCTTCCTTATGTCCCTTCTCTTTCTGTGCCTGGCTGGTCTCACTTAACATAATGTTATCCAGGTCTTTTAATCTTCTTGAGAATGACATGATTTTTTTCTTCCTTATTGCTGAGTAGAATTCCATTGTGTGTATTTCCCATAATTTTGCAATCCATTCATCTGTTGATGGAGACGTAGGTTGGTTCCATATTTTGGCTATCACAAATTGTGCTTCTATGAACATGGGTATGCATATGTTAGTGTAGTTCTCAGACATCAACCCCTTTGGAAAGATACCCAGGAGTGGTATAGTCAGATCATATGGTGGATCTATTCCCAGTTTTCTAAGGAATCTCCACACTGATCTCCATAGTGGCTGAATTAGTTTGCACTCCCAACAGTGTAAAAAAGTTCCTCTTTCCCCACATCCTCATTAGCATTTGTGTTATTTGACTTCTTTTTGCTTGCCACTCTGGGATAAGATGGAATCTCAGTGTAGTTTTGATTTGCATCTCCCTGATGGCTAATGATGTTGAATATTTTTTTGTGTATCTGTTAGTTATTTGTATCTCTTCTTTTGTCTATTCAAATCAGTTGCCCATTTTTTTTTGTGCATGGTACTGGGGTTCCTGGAAGCCCTTCTACCTCCAGGCTACACTCCCAGACCTATTTTTTACATTTTTTTATTTGGAAACAGGGTCTCCTAGGCCAGCGCGTGCAGCTGGCTTTGAACCTGTGTGATCCTCCTGTCTCTGCCTCCCAAGAGCGGGGATTACAAGCATGCGCCACCACACCAGCTCAGTTGCCCATTTTTTGATTGGGTTATTTGTTTTGCTAGTGTAGAGTCTTTTGAGTTCTTTGTACATTCCGGATATTAGCCCTCTATCAGAATGGTGGCAGGTAAAATCTTTTCCCATTTTGTAGGCTTTCTCTTTAAGTTCTTAATGGTTTCCTTTGATGAGAATTAACTTTTTAGTTTGATGCCATCCCACTTGTTAATTCTTGCTTTAATTCCCTGCACTTTGGAGGTCTTATTGAGAAAGTTACTCCCTGTGACTATATGTTGGAGTGTTGAGCCTATGCCCTCCTCTAATAGCTTCATAGACTCTGGTCTAATTTCTAAGTCTTTGATTCATCTTGAGTTGATTCCTGTGCATGGTGAGAGGTAAGGATTTAGTTCCATCTTTCTACAAAGTGATAGCCAGTTCTCTAGCACTATTCCAGTTCTCCCAGCACTGTTTGTTGAAAAGTCTGTTTTTTTTTTTCTTCCAGTGTATGATTTTGGCCCCTTTGTCAAAGATAAATTGTAAGTGTGTGGGATTTTTTCTGTATCTTCTATTCTGTTCCATTGGTCTGTATACCTGTTCTTTGACAATAACATGCTGTATTTTACTGATATTGCTTTGTAGTATAATTTGAAGTCAGATATTGTGATGCCTCCTTATGGTTCTTATTGCTGAGAATTGCTTTGGCTATTCTGGTCTTTTCTTTCTCCATATAAAATTGATTACTAATTTTTCTAGATCTGTGAAGAGTGTCATTGGTATTTTAATGGGAATTGCATTGAATCTATAGATCACTTTTGGCAGAATGGCCACTTTGATGACATTTATTCTGCCTATCCATGAGCAGGGGTGTCTTTCCATCTTTCAAGGTCCTCTTTAATTTATTTTTTTAATGTTTTATAGTGTTCATTGTAGAGATTGTAGAGGTCTTTTGTGTTTTGGGCTAGGTTTATTCTTAGGTATTTTATTGGTTTTCAGGTTACTGTGAATGGGATTTTTTGTTGTTGTTGTTTCTCTCATTATGGATTCATTGTTGTCATACAGAAAAGCAACTCATTTCTTTCTCTCTCTTTTTTTTTTGTGGGTCTGGGAATGGAAGCCAGAAGTGTTTGACCTCTGAGCTACACCCCCTAACCAATTTTTTATTCTTATTTTGAAACAGGGTCTCACTGAGTTGCATAGGGCCTCACTAAGTAGCTGAGGCTTTCCGCACACTGTGATCCTCCAGTTCTCAGCCTCCCAAATGCTGGGACTACAAGCATGTGCCACCACACCTGGCAGCAACTCATTTCTTTAGGTTGATTTTGTATCCTGAAACTTTTCTGAATTGGTTAATCAGCTCCAGTAATGCTTTGGTTGAGTTATCTGGGTCTTCTAGATAAAGAATCATGTCATCTGCAAACAAGGATAATTTTAATTTCTCTTTTCCTATTTGAATTCTTTTATAGCCTTCTCTTGTCTTATTGTTGTGGCAAGAGCCTAAAGGACTATATTGAAAAGGAGCGGTGATAGTCATCCTTGTCTTGTTCCTGATTTTAGAGGAAATTTTTTCAGTTTCTCTCCATTTAATATGATGTTGGCTTTGTGTTTATTGAATATTGCCCCAATGATGGTGAAATATATTCATTTTATTCCAGTTTTCTGCAGTGTTTTTTTTTTAACATGAATGGGTGTTGGATTCTGTCAAATGCTTTTTCAGCATCTATTGATATGATCATGTGGTTTTTGTTCTCAGTTCTACTTATGTGGTGAATAACATGTATTGATTTGCATATGTTGAACCAGCCTTGCTTTTCTGGGATGAAACCAATTTGGTCCTGGTGTAAAATTCTCTTGATATGGTTTTGAATGCATATAGCTAGTATTTTGTTTAGAATTTTTGCATCTATGTTCATCAAAGATATTGGTCTATAATTTTCTCTCCTGGAGGTTTCTTTATTTGGTTTTGGTATTAATGTGATACTGACCTTGTAGAAGAAGTTTGGGAGAATTCCATCTCTTTCAATATCTGTGAATAAGTTGTGAAGTATTGGGATTAATTCTTTACTGAAGGTTTTGTAGAATTCAGTTGGTAACCCATCAGGACCTGGGCTTTTCTCTGATGGTAGAATGTTTATTGCGGCTTCTATTTCTTTGCTTTCTATTAGTTGGTTTAGGCTTGCTGTTTCCTCTTGGTTCAATTTAGGTAGGTTATATATGCTTAAAGATCTATCAATTTCTTTCATGTTTTCCAGTATATTAGAGTATAAATTTTCAAAATAGTTTCTGATAATTCTTTTAATTACCCTACTGTCTGTGGTGATATCTCCTTTTTCATTTCTGATTTTAATGATATGATTCAATTCTCTTTTTCTTTTGGTTACATTGGCCAGGGGTTTGTCAATTGTATTAATTTTTTCAAAGAACCAGCTTTTTGTTTCATTGATTAAAATTTTTTTTAATTCTCTATATCATTTATTTCTACTCTGATTTTAATTATTTCCTGCCTTGTGTTGGCTTTGGGATTAGACTGTTACAGTTTTTCTAGGTCCTTGAGATGTGTCATTAGGCTGTTTACTTGGCAACTCCCTGTTCTTCTTATGTGGGCATTCAATGCTACAAACTTTACTCTTAACACTGTCTTCAAAGTGTCTCATAGATTTTGGTATGTTGTATCTCCTTTTCATTTAATTCCAGGAAATTCTTTATTTCTCCTTTTATCTGATCTTACCCACTCACCATTCAATCTCCATGTATTTAAATACTTTCTTTATGTCTTCATGATGTTGATTTCTACTTTTATTCCATTATGATTTTAAAAGATATAGGGAATTATATCTTTTGAGTTTGCTGATGCTTGCTTTGTGGCCCAGAATGTAATCTATTTTAGAGAAGGTTAGATAGGCTGCAGAAAAGATTGTGAATTCTGCTATATCTGTTGAAATATATTTTTTCCTGAAATTTTGTGTTCTGTCTTCTGTTTGAGATAATGTTATTTCTTCTTTGCTTAGTCACCCCACTTATCAACTTCATCTCTTCACTAGTTCTGAAATTTGCTTCTTTCTTCTTCTTCTTTTATTATTATTATTTTTTATTGGTGCACTGTATTCATACATCATAATGGGATTAAAAAAAAAAACTTTTGTAGACATACATCCACACATTGCCCAGTTAGCCCCTACCTGATCCCCCACCCCATTCCCTCCTCATCCCTCCTTCCCATGCTTGGCTTAGTGGTTGACATCTAGTATTATAGCAATTTATCTAAAATTAACAATGATAATCTCACATAACAGTTTCATTTGTCTGATACCAAGGTTTTGATAACTTAAAGATAACATTTCAATATTTATTTTTGGTTTCTTTCTTACCAGAGAATATATTTTTCTTTCTTTTTTTTAGGTGAAACTCTCATACATTTATTTATTTATTTTTCAGAAAAAATCTATCCTAATATGGAATATGAACTCTAGATACCCAAAACGACCTTGAAAAAGAACAAAGCTAGAAGGTGTATATTTTCTGATTTCAAGCCATATAAAGCTACAATAATTGAAACAGTGTAGTACTGTTCTAAAGGCAGATATATAAACCACTGGAGTTAAATAAAAGCCTAGAGATAAATTCTTCCATATATTGTTAAGTTATTTTTGACAAGGTTTCCACAAACATTTGGTGGAGGAAATAATCTTTTAACTAAATATTGTTGAAAAATAATAATTACATGAAAAAAATAAAATTGAACCCTTACCTAACACCATATACAAATATTAACTCAAAATAGATAAAAGACCTAAATATAAATCTTAATACCATAAACTTTTAGAAGAAAATCTGGGTCATAAAACCTCACAACATTGAAATTGGCAGTGATTTCTTGGTTATGATTTCAATGGCACAGGCAACAGAAGAGTATACAAACTCCCTAAAATGTAAAAAAAAAAAATTGTATATACAAAGACAATGTAAACAGAGTTAAAAGTTACTGATAGACTGGGATAAAATATTTCCAAATGCTATATCTGAAGGTATATTAATATTCCAACTAGAAATCCTGAAAATTAGCAACAATAAAAGCAAACAATACCATTTAGAGATAGGTAAAAGACTAACATAAATAATGAATCTCTACAGATAACCAATCTTACTTGTCTGTTGGATGGAAAATCTTGTTTCTCTGGTTCTGGTGTGTGTTACCTATTTCTTCTTTGTAGTTAATCTCTTTGAGTATTTTCTCTAGTGCTGGTTTTGAAGACATAAATTCCTTCAGTTTCTGTTTGTCATGGAAGCTTCTTATTTCCCCATCTAATTTGGTAGAAAGTTTTGCTGGGTAGAAAATTTTTGGCTGTAAGTTGTTTTCTTTCCGAGTTTGGAATATGTTACTCCAAGCCCTTCTGGCTCTCATGACTTGGTTTGGGAAGTCTGGAGTGATTCTAATTGGTTTGCCTCTGAATGTCACTTGGCCCTTTGATTTTGTTGCCTGTAAGATTCTCTGCTTGGCTTCTACTTTGGTCATTTTGACAATTATGTGGCGTGGGGATCCTCTTCTCTGATCCTGTCTAAAGGGAGTTCTATAAGTTTCCTGGACCTGTGTATCAACCTCTTGCTCTATGTTTGGAAAATTTTCTGCTATTGCTTCCTTGAAGAGATCCCTTTGGTTTCACCTTCTTTTCCCTCCTCTATTCCGATTATTCTTAGGTTAGCTCTCTTAAAATGGGCCCATATTTCTTTTTTTTTTTTTTTGTGGTACTGGGGTTCCTGGAAGCCCTTCTACCTCTGGGCTTCACTCCCAGACCCTTTTTTTTTTTTTTTTGGAAACAGGGTCTCTTAAGCCAGCAAGGCTGGCTCCGAACCAGCGTGATCCTCCTGTCTCAGCCTCCCAAAGGCGGGGATTACAAGCATGCGCCACCACGCCCGGCTCCATATTTCTTCAATGTCTGATTCCTGCTGTCGGATTTTTTCCCCCAAACTAGAAACTATGCATTCATTTTTGGAGTGATTATCTTCTAAGAGTGAGATTCTATTCTCTATGTGGTCTAATCGGTTTTTTGTACTTTGAATTGAGGCCTTTACTTCATTAATTGCATCCTTTTTCTCTCTTTGGCTCTCTCTGAATTCTTTTTGAAACACCTCTATTATTCCTACAGTTATCTTCCTAATTTGATCTTCTAGAAATCTCTGGATTTCTGTTTTATCAGGTTCTGATGTTGTGGGATTGTGTGCATTCATTGCTCCATTGTTATTCCTTTTTCCCATGATTTCGGAAGTTTGTGCCTTTTCTGGGTTCTTCCCTTGGGTCACTATGACTTCACTTAAGGTGCTCTGGATCTCGATTCTGTGGTATCTCAGTCCCCAGTACTCCTTTACTGGGTTGTATGGCAGAGTCTCAGACCCAGGGAGTCAATCGAGGCTGCTTTAGACCATGGGGATGCCAGATTGGGTATTCTCCTATGGTGTGATATCTCTGCCACCGCCACTCCCCCACTGGGTCAAGTCCCTGGGAGTGCAGTACTGGGATTTCTCCTCTAGGGGCCCCAATTTGACTCACTGTTGTTGAGTGCGCTGATGGAGGTGTAGTGGACTCGGTGAATTTGCTGCTGCTGCCGCCGGTGGCAATATGGTTCTGCTGTCATGTCCTCGGCCATGAGGCTGGTGTATTTCTTCTCTGGTTTTGAGCTCCACTCTGGGTCCCTGCAGGGTGTGCTGAGCCCAGCCCCTGGGAGCTTTAGATGCTCCCTGCGCTGAAAATTCTGCTGAATTCTGCACTGGCTGTTCTGCAGCAGCTCACCTTGGCTCGCTGTCCGCCGCTCCTCTCTGGAGCCTGGTGGGCTGTTGAGTGCATTGGTCTGGTGCCATCCAGTGAACTCTCCATTGCCGCTGGCTGTAAGACGCTGCTGCCATGTCCTTGGGTGTTAGGCCGGCGTATCTCCTCTGTGTCTCTGATCTTCGTTCTGAGTCCCCCTCCTCTCTGGGGTCTGGTGCTGCAAGGGAAGATAGCGCCCACGCTGCTCCATGCTGCGTCTCCAGCCGCAGCACTGTGGTCTGGTTTCTTTATAGTGTCTCATTTTTTCAGCCTTCTTTTTCTCTGTTCCTTGTAATTACATTTTTTGTTTTTCTGCTGATGGTGTTTTCTGGCTATGAAAGGTGCTGATTTTGTGGTAATAGAGATTGGTTGTTAGCGGGGCTCATTAGCCCCGCTTTTCTCCATCGCCATCTTCCTGAAAGTCCTTCTTTTTCCTCTTTATGGTTTATTTTTTTAAGTATTTTTTCTAGCATTGGCTTTGTATTCACGAATTTTTTTAGATTTGGCTTATCTTGAAACACTTTAGTTTTTTCATCAATTTTGAATAATAACCTTGCTTGATAAAGCAGTTTTGGTTGGAAGTTGTTTTCTTCCAGGGTCTGGGGTGATTTTTATTGTTTTGCCCCTATATGTCAACTGTTCTTTTGTTCTCACTGATTTTTTTTTTTTTTTTTTTTTTTTTTGGTGATACTGGGGTTCCTGGAAGCCCTTCTACCTCCGGGCTACACTCCCAGACCTATTTTATATCTTTTATTTGGAAACAGGGTCTCTTAAGCCACCACAGCTGGCTTCAAACCTGCATGATCTTTTTGTCTCCACCTCCCAAGTATGGGGATTACAAGCGTGCGCCACCACGCCCGCCTGTTCTCACTGATTTTGATTCTTTCCTTAGCCTCTATGTTGGTCATCTGATTATTACATGGCGTGGGGAAGTCCTTCTGTGATCATGTCTTAATGGTGTTCTGTATGTCTCCTATATGTGTATTTCCAAGTCTTTTTCCACGTTTGGAATATTCTTTGAAATTATTTATCTGAAGACATTACAAATACCCTTGGCCTGCACCTCTATCTCTTCTTCAATGTCTTTTATCCTTAAGTAAGGACATTTAATGTTGTTCCATTGTTGTTGGATACTTAGGTTTTGTTGCTATAATGACTTCTGTATGGTCTTGACTGTGCTTTCGATTTTATTTTTTAGTGTGTGTGTGTGTGTGTGTGTGTGTGTGTGTGTGTGTGTGGTACTGGGGATGGAACCCAGGGGCTTTTCTACCTCCAGGCTCTACTACCAGACCTATTTTATATTTTATTTGGAAACAGGGTCTTACTAAGTTGCTGAGAGCCTCACTAAATAGCTGTGGCTGGCTTTGAACCTATGTGATCCTCCTTTCTCAGCCTCCCAAACTCTGGAATTACAAGTGTGTGCCACCATGCCCGGTTGTGCTTTGGGTTTTGAATGAACTATCTTCTAACAGTGATATTCTGTTTTTCATTTCATTCAATCTTCCAGAATTTCTTTCTATTGCTGTCTTTATGCATTGACTTTTTAAAAATTTCATTTCAGACCTCTTTCTTGATGTCTCTATTTGCTCTTTCATTTTTTGTATACTTTCTGTTAGGCCTTTCATCATATTGTAGATCAGGACTCAATATTCCCCTTTTTGCATTTCTTGTAGGTTAGTATTTTTGATTTTCCTTATATCTTTACTGTTCCTAGTTATCATATTTTCGGTACTTGGGCTTGTTTTTCTGATGTCTTGGCATCTTTTTTGCATGTAACTCTGTGGGTAATCTGTCTGATCTAAAAAACAGCATTTATATGGCTCAGGTCCTTGTAATATCTGTATGTCTATTCACTGTGATAGATTTTGGAGTATATTCCAATGTCTCTCATTTGCTCCATAACCTATTGTCAGTATTTGGACCCACTTTATGAGTGTTTGTGCCCCTCTCTCACCTCTGACAGCTTTGTGCTTAGGTGTCAGGGTGTCGGTGTCACTGTTAATGAGTTTCATGTAAGCTCACCAGCTTGGGCCTTGTCCTCTGTGCCTTTCTGTCCTGGGCCTCCGCCTCCCTATCCACGCATCTCCTTTATTAAAAATTTCAATTGCAGAATTTCAAAATGGTGACTGTGTGATACAGCACATCTCAGTAGCTGGAACAAATAAAATTCAACTACCAAGAAGGGAAAGTCTTGACAGACAAAATAAACAAAGCAGTGGGGGATACTAATGAACAAAAACAAAAGTGAATCACTGCAGAGGGAAATCCAGTGCTCTGAACACAAGATTCACTGCAGAAAGCCCGAGCATGTGACTGATCTGGTATGGCACCTGGTGCCATCTTGGGCCTCCAGCTCAAACTACATTTACCGGCTCTGGCACTGCAGCCACAAGAAATACCAACACATATTTCGAGAACTTGAAGTGCAGAAAGCAGCTGCAGAGCTCCAACCTCTTAGGTGACCAGCACCACACTTCAGGAATGCAGAAAAAGATCCAGAAGCCTTGTGTGCACACCAGAGACAGCACCTGCAGTGGTGCACTGTGCCCTCCAGAGACCTGGACATCAGGACAAAAAGGTTACTGGGTCTCCTTACTCAGCCCACAGCACTACCCAGGCAGCCACAGGACCTGGGGGGCTGGTACCTGGCAGCCCATCCTGGCGGTAGTCCAGTTGGGACCTCCAGAGACACAGGAAGAGCTCATAGTGCTCAAGGTGTAGTGCCTTTATGGGGTCACAGGGTGTTGCTCCCAGTATGGGTAGGGAGGCAAAAGCCCAGGATGGAAAGGCACAAAGTACAAGGCTGGAGTCAGAGGACTTACACAGAACTCCTTAACAGTGACACTAATGCCCTGACACTAAAGCTATCAGAGGCAA
The DNA here is from genome assembly GCF_963383645.1 of Muscardinus avellanarius. Taxonomy (NCBI): domain Eukaryota; kingdom Metazoa; phylum Chordata; class Mammalia; order Rodentia; family Gliridae; genus Muscardinus; species Muscardinus avellanarius. The sequence continues at coordinate 72,705,210 of NC_137789.1, forward strand.
AAAAAGGGGTACTGGGTTCCATCCCTGGTACCACCAAGAAAAAAGGGGGGATTTTCATTTTTATGATTTAAATGTTATATTCAGATCAAACTTTGATGATTGAACAATTGCACAAAAAACAAGCCAATAAACAGATCACACATTAATTTTAATCAAAAGTTTTAATAATAGCAAATATAATTCATTGGCATATTAAAAAGCAACACATAGTATCCAAGTGTAGTTCATAGAAGGAAGGCAATGATGTTCAATATAGTCATCTCCATGGATATCAAAAGCATCAGGAAAAATTGAACACTCATATCTTATTTTTAATACCTTATTGGTGCACTGGAATTGTAGTGAGATTCAGAGCAGTACTTCCATTCATGTATACATTACTCAGTGCATTTCTCTCTGCATCCCATCCAGCTCCATTCTTCTTTCTCCCTGCATGTGCTAAAGGGAAGGACTTCCTAGAAAGGTCAGCAAGTATAGGAGTCATAAAAGAAAAGTTTAAAGATAAAGCCATAAGAAATGTAAAAATTTTATACTCAGATAATCAACATAAACAAATCTCAAAAACAAATATATTTAGAGAATCTACTTTCAATATATTGGTAGAAAATATATTCTTAATATGACAACTTTTTAATGGGGAAAATAAAAACTGGGAAAAAGAGTAGAAAAATGGACAAATACATGTTTCATTACATAAAACAAGAGTTTGAAGCTAGTCTCAGCAACTTAGGGAGACTCTGTTTCCAAATAAAAATAAAATAAAATGGGGTGAGTGTGTAGCCTGGAGGCAGAATGCCCATGGATTAGATCCCCAGAACTCCCACAAAAAAAAGAAAAAAAAAAGCAGTGTGATATGCTAAGTGTGAGTAAGACAATGCCAAAAAGATTGTTAAAATTGGTACCTGTACATTGCTGGTGGGGGAACATTGATATAACTATTTCAAATTGCACATTTAAATTTTAAATGGGAAGCTGGGCACGGTGGCGCATGCTTATAATCCCAGCATTCAGAAGGCTGAGACATGAGGATTTGGGTTTGCAGCCAGCCTCAGGTACTTAGTGAAGCCCTTTGCAACTCAGTGAGACTCTGTTTCAAAATAAAAAATAAAAAATTGGGCTCTGAGGTAAGATGTCCCTGGGCTCCATCCCCAGTGCCCCCCCAAAACCCCCAAAACTAAATTTTAAATGGGAACACTTTGACTCAGTAATTATACATCTAGGAGTTTTTTTCTTTCTCATTTTTCTTTTTTTTCCTTTTCTGTGTGTGTGTGTGTGTGTGTGTGTGTGTGTGTGTGTGTGTGTGTATGCGTGCACTAACTTAGGTCCTCCTGCATGCTAGGCATGCTGTTTACATACCCCCTCAACCCTTAAGGGCTATATACATCTCAGAATGTTTCCTAAAACTTTTAAAACAAAAACATCTGTGAAATATCTTCAGTGTCTATCACTTGCTGGAAATGAATACATAAGTTATACATTGGCTAAATGCAGTATGATGAAGGCGTTAAGATGACTACATGGCTCTCAATTTATTGACAGAAGTATGCTACAAGGAGCTGAAATGGAGGGAGGTAGTGAAGCTTCCTTGTGATCCCCAGGCATATATTAATAAATTTTCATTCATGCCCACTGCTTTAGGATAATTTCCAGAGTGAGAGCCTTGGGGAAAGGGACAAGCACAATTCCAGGTCTTTTAGTGTGTATTGCCCCCAAATTTATATTTCTTAGAGGAACTATATTTCTGAACACTCATCGACTGTCAGAATTTAAACTTTAAAGAACCTTGTATGTTTGAGGAAGGAGAAGAAACATCTCCTTATGTCTTATTGTGTATCTCCTTTATTACTACTGCATTCTCATTTTATTTTAAAGCACTTTATTTTATTTTAGCTTTTTAAATTTTGTTTACATTTTTCTAATTTGTGGGGTCTTTCTAATCCTTCAATTCTATTCCCATCATACATTGCAAATATTTTTCATGCATTTTCTGTGTTGCTTTAATATATTCACAATGGATCTTTGATACACACATAAGTTCTCATATGATCAAATTTGACAATATCTTTTTTTTTTTTTTTGGTCGTTTTTTGCAGTACTGAGGATGGAACCCAGGGGCATTCTACCTCTGAGCTACACCTCCAGCCCTATTTTTTATTCTTTATTTTTTTTAAATAGGGTCTCACTAAATTTCAGAGGGCCCCCCTAAGTAGCTGAGACTAGCCATGAACTGCCATCCTCTAGTTTCAGCCTCCCAAATGCTGGGATTACAAGCATGTACCATCGTGCCCTGTAACAAAATCTTTTCTTTAAAAAATGTTTTCTGCTTGTGGACAATCCTTCTCCACAAGTGATTATATAACTCACTACTCCCTGTTAATATTTTATGGTTTTATTTTTATATTTGAATTTGTAATGCATTTTAACTTTATTTGGTGCTATATATTATTTGGACTATTCTACTGTCATACAAATGATTGATAATTTGTTCCAACATTATTTAGTGAATAATTCATCTCTTCATACATGATTATAAGTTCCAACTTCATAAAAAATGTTATTTTTAGAGCTGGGTGTGTGGCACATGCTTGCAAACCCAGTACTTGGAAGGCTGAGACAGGAGGATCTCTGGTTCACATCCAGCCTCAGCTACTTATTGAGGCCCTTTGCAACTTAGTGAGACCCTGTTTCAAATTAAAGAATAAAAATAGGGCTGGGGTTGTAGCTCAGAGGTAGAATTCTCCTAGATTCAATCCCCAGTTCTGCCAAAAAAATGTTATTTTAATATAGTGATTATACTTAATGATGGATAGCCTATAAAATGTGTTTTCTCCTCCTCTACCCCACTTTCAGTCTTATTGTTTTTCTTAGTAACTAAGAGAACTACTTGGGATAAAAATGGAATATTAATTTTGGAAGGTATTATGTAAAGGTTCTAAAAATATGCACTTAGAATTATTTTATCACACACTTATGTACGCACAGAACACCATGAGAAAAACATTGGATAATGTAACGTGGAGGACCACATAGTTGCTAAAACATTGTGGACTCACACTTGAGTGCTAATTTGAATTTTATAATGCTTTTCTTTTTTAAATATGTATTGGAGACAGAGTATTATATTTTTTAAAAGCAATTTATGCTACTCATGCTTTCTCTCACTTAGTAGTGAGAACTGTGCAGTTGATCCCTCACTGGGAACATCTATTCTTGAAAGAAGAAAGTATTTGGCCAGTCTGAGAAAGGCAGATAAATAACATCTGCCATGTCATAATGGAAAGGGTTGAAGTTCCTCCAAACCTGCTTCAAGGAGAAATAGTGAATACAAATTTAGAGGATTACAGAATTATGTAGCAATAAAACTTCTCCTTGGCTACACAATGTACCCAGGTTAGAACTATGTCCAGACTTGGGAAGTTCTGCTTTTAAGGAATCAGAGGGCATTTTATATTCCTGATCTATGTGAGACTTATTTCTATCACTTAAGCAAGAATGTCAGCAAGGGTGATTCATTCCTTGTCAATGAGGCTGCAGTTGACTCTAGAAGATGCTTTCTCAGCTGAAACTAAATGATACTTTATGTGTCTTAACGGAACAGAGAGATTTTATATATTTATATATATATCATCTATTATAGATCATATATATAAAATCTCTCTTCTGAAATATATATGTTAAAAAGTGGTAGGAAAGCACATTAAATATGTGATAAAGTAAGTGGTTTTGTAACTGATTTTATTACCAAAGTTGAAGTATTTTTCTTCCTAGTCTTTGTCAAGTATAAATTAAGATAGAAGAAGCTGGACACGGGGCCACCGAGGCAGTGCAGAATGCCTCAGGGATCACCGCTTTCAGCATTATTAAACACAATTTGTTTTTGTCAGATACCAATTTATCTGTATCTTAAGAAATCCAGGGAACGTGAGTTCTGACATCTTGTACATCCTTATTAATTATTCATGCTTGAGTGTCTCTACTTGTTTGACCTTAAGGACTTGTGCTGTTTACTCCAGTGAGACTTGGACAGAATATGCTCAGTATTTTGAATGAAGACAGTTGCCCCTCCTCCCTCTTCTGGCTTCAGACATCTTAAAATCAAGTGCCCACCTCTTCCATCCTCAACACCTCCTTTTGGAGAAAAATAATGACAATAATAAAGGGCAAGTGGCTCTAGAGGTATTATAATAATGTTACGGGACATTTTAAAAGTATAGAGATCTTAAAATTCAAGATTCAAAGCCTTGGAGGGCTTTATTGTTAGAAATAAGCCCTCTGCACACCCGAGTCCTGCAATGATGCTTTTTAAATCCTCAGTCATTTCTGAGAGCTTTTCCAATGTGCAAAATTATAATATCCTTTATGATATTAAGACTGATGTCATCAGGCAATAGAGCACTTCTTTTCTCTTAAGGAGGAAAGAGAGGGGAAAGATAGCTTAAAAATTTCAGGAAAATATAGCCCAGATTCCTCTGGTTTACAATATACCTTTTGGATGAAAGTATAGTTAACCAAAAGATGCACTTCCTTTGGGGAGTGATTCTTCTTTCTTAAAAAACATTTCTTTTGCCTTCCTAAGTCATTTTCTGTGTGCAGGGAAAGCAGAGACCACTTTGCTGGCAGAATAGAGATAGGTATCTCTGTCCCGTGCTATTTTCCAAGTAATGGCCATACCTCCTTGAAACTCTCATTTCTCGAAAGCAGGAGGTGTGCAGTGCTGGTTTCCCTGAGTTCTGATCCTGTTCTGTGGCCACTGAGGTTGAAGCTACAATCCTTTCCACAGCTCAGGTTTTAGTGTAGTCCTGCATGATTTGACATTCTTTTTTCACCCATCTTCTGGTCCCCCTATTCCCTCAGATTTCTTTACATAACTATACTCATATTCACCTCCTCTCTTGGTCCTTGCTAGTGTGGCTGTCCTTGATTCCCTGTCACACACGCAGACTATGTACAGCTAGCTCTAGTATCTGGCCACCCACCAATACTGGGGAGCCAGTCACAGGTGGGATTGAACTAAATGCTTTTTGTGAAGTTTTCAACTTAACCTAGACTGTGTTAGACGAAGCCAGGTTATTCCTGTCCACTTTACCCACACACAAACCTCTGTTCACAGTCCTAGTGAGAGGCAGAATTAAGGATGGTGGGACCTAATCTCTCACTTTTCTTTTTGCCTCTTTGCCTTATTATTGCAGCATCATCATGGCCCAAAACTGATGATGATGATGACGATGATGATGATGATGATGATGATGATGAAGAAGAAGAAGATGGCTATGATTATAGGTGCTTACACAAATATAGCCCTTACCATGTATCAGGTACTGTTCTATTAATTAACTCATTCAGTTTTTATAATAATCCCGTGAAAGAGGTTCTATTGCTGTTGTTTCTACAGCTTAGTAAAGTACACACAGAGAGCTAAATGACTTGTCTATGGTCACACAGCAAGTTACAGAGGCGTGCCAGCATTTGAGCCCAGGTGTCTTGCTCCCCAGTTCACGTCTTCATTCCAGGGTCTGTTCTCACCACTGTTTCCCCCCTCTGCCTGATCTTTTATTCCATCCTTTCTATCTTTCGGATGGACTTTTTGGATTACTGTGCCACTCTAGTTCCCCTACAAATCAGAATCTGAGGCCAAAATAATGTGACCACATTTGATGGGGGAAATGCAATTCCCAAGAAAGCAGGGGTGAGGGAGAGAAACAGTATAGGAGGTGTGGTGTTGAGCTAGTGACAAGCAAATTTCTTGCTGTCCAGGGTTATCTGTAGGGAAGAATAAACGAAGGACTCTGCCTACAACAGTCTGCCCACTGACTTTTATATCTCATAAGTCAAGGCTTCATGACATTTTGATTGTGTCTGCCATCCATCCCAAACTCAGTACAAGGGAAAGTCCTAGGAAGACATACAGGGATCAGAATACACTGAGTTTCTGGATTTGTAGCTGCAGTGTCAGGAGAAGACTGGCTCTGTGACCTATGAGAGACAATCCTGTGGAGGGCCTCACAGGCCTGAAGCAAAGCATGGGATTGGGGGTGATGCCGAAACAGAATGGAACACACTGCTGTCCCCTTCTCTGTAGTGATAATTGTTATAGAAAAGAAGCGAGAAGGAAACAATGTTCCTAAGATGTAACACTACTTTAGGAGGTGTTAAACTGTTACATAAGGAAAATATAACACAGAAACAAGAGTGTGCAGCTTGACTTGCACTCTGTGTAGGCCCAGCTCCCTTCTTATGGACAGCAGAAATTTAGTGTCCATTCACCTCCTCCAAGTGCTCCAGCTGCAGCCTCCAAGCTGACACCTATTTGCAGAGACATTTATTTTTCGGTGCTGGAATTAAACCCAGAGCTTTGCACATGCGAAACACATGATCTACCACTGAGCTACACCCCCAGCCTTCTGCAGGTCTGTATTTCCTGCCCTGGAATTTATCACTTCCTATGATAAGTGACAGTGGTGATGTTAACTTTTCTCTAGGGAAACTTCTCTCTCCACTCCAGGTCTGGCCTTATAAACTCAAGGAGATAGTTATATCATCATCTGACCTCATCAGCTTCCTGAAGTCTGGGTTCAAATCATGTCTTTTGCAAGAAAATGGAAAGATCTGGAGAACATTATGTTAAGTGAGATCAGCCAAGCACAGAAAGAGAAGGGACATAAGTTTTCTCTGAAACATATGCTCAAACTAGGGCGCATTGGGGATACCAGAGAGACTCCAAATAATGGAGGGGAAATCTCAGCAAAGCTAGAATGGAGGGATAGGAGAGGGAGAAGGCTGAGGTTGATTAATGGAGGAGCTACATCCGAATATGTGTAAAAGTATGAATATAGCATGGTTACCCTGGACACTCATTGTTGGGAGGGAGGAAGGAGAATGGGGGTGGGGGGAGAGGACACCAAGCACAGTCTAAATGTATATCATTTTCAGTATATTCCACTTATAAATAAAAGTTTAAAAATAAAATAAAATAGTATTTACTTGAAATATTGTAGCTCAAAAAAGAATGTGTGGAATAACCATAATATAGTCCAATCTCTGTCCAGTTATTTTTAATGTCTTTCTATTAAAAGTTAGAAAAATCCTGAGATCCATATATATCTTAGGGCATTCTATTATATTCAAAGAAGTGATTAGTGTTAATAAAAATTTAGAAATCCCCAGTGACTTTTACTAATTTTGGATTTTGAAATGTTCATACATAAAGGAAAATTATGCCAAACATTTTCTTATTTTTACACAAACAAGGAGGGTTGGGCATGGTGACACATGCTTGTAATCCCAGCATTCTGGAGGAAGAGACAGGAGGATTGTGGTTTTCGGAAAGCCTCAGCTACTTAGTGAGGACATCTGCAACTCAGTGAGACCCTGTTGCAGAATAAAGAATAAAACATAGGGCTGGGAGTGTAGCATGGAGGTAGAATGCCTCTAGGTTTCATCCCCAGTACCAAGAAAAGAAAAGAAAAGAAAAGAAAAGAAAAGAAAAGAAAAGAAAGGAAAAGAAAAGAAACAAGGTTTAGAGGCCTAATAAACCTCTTATAAAAAGAGTAAATATGTTTCTTCAATTATAGTCCAGTAAGCAGTAGCCACTGGACAAAGTGAGTTTGTTAAAGCACTCAGAGGTTGGGAATGTTGAATATTGGATGACATCAGATGTCTGTTCTTCTGGTTTTGTTTCTATGGAGACAATGAGATGCATGACCTTCACCAGTTGTTCTCCTGTGACTGCTCATATCTGTATTTGTCCCTAAAAATAGAGTATTTCTCCCAAATAATTATGAAACATTAAAGTCCCAAACACTTGTCTTCCTTGAGATTATTTTCATTTTGTATCCCACAACTACTTTTTACTTACTTAGAATATTCATTTTATACTTGTTGAAAATGATTCTCTTTGTTTTGATTAGACCCAGATATATTTTATGCATGTGGGTGTTAGTGAGTTTTGAACCCAACCTCCAAGATACAACCCAGGCCCTGTTTTTATTTTTATTTTGAAGCAGGGTCTCAGTAAGTTGTGGAGGTCCTCACTAAGTTGCTGAGGCTGGTCATGAAACTATGAACTTCTTATCTCAGCCTTCCAAGTGCTAGGGTTCCAGCTGTGAGCCACCACACCTGACTCTCCCAGATATCTTTGATTGTATTTCTATCTGCATACATAAGGAGCAGAATGAGCCAGGTGTGGTGGCACACATCTAGAATCCCAGGGCTTGGGAAGTTGAGACAGGACCATAGATTTGAGGCTATCCAAGGCAACTTAGTGAAACCCTGTTTTACTAAAAAATAAATTGGCTGGGGATGAAGTTCAGATGTAGAATGTCCCCTGGGTTCAACACCCAAGATCATGTATACAAAAAAAAAAAAAAAAAGTAAAAGAAGAAAGTAAAGTGGAAGCAGAATAAATTGACAAAGGTATTCCTAAAACTCCATCACACTATAGATAGTCCAACTGTTCTTAATCACTAATTAAGTCAAAACAGAGCGTTAGTGACGCAGTGGTTTAAGGACAGCCTGCTGTTGTCTCTGGAATTTGTTCCAATTTCGGGAAAGGGAGTCAGTGGCAACCATATCATGAATGTTGAATGACAGACAGTGACAAGATGTTGCTCCATTTCAGCACCCTGTAATATGTGCCCAAGTGCTCATTTAAAGCTGATGTGGGGTAAGGTGTAGCTCAGTAGTAGAGTACTTGCCTGGAATGCACAAGGACCTGGATTCTGTCTCTAGAACTGGGGGGAAAATGATGTTTTTTTTTTTTCTAGTAAACTCATATTTTTAAATTTTATGAACAATTTAACCAAATTATGCAGTTTTTTAAAAAAATTTTGCAGTACTGGGGATGGAACCCAGGGGTAGTCTACCTCTGAGCTACACCTCCAGCCCTATTTTTTATTCTTCATTTTGAAACATGGTCTCACTGAGTTGCAAAAGGCCTCACTACATAGCCGAGGCTGTCCTCAAACCTTGATCTTCCTGTCTCAGCCTCCCAAACGCTGGGATTACAAGCATGTGCTGCCACTCTCAGTATGCAAAGTTTTGAAGTACTCTGAATCTAACAGGACTGCTAGCATTTTTGTATATATTCTAACACAAACATGAATACAGTTTTAAATCACATGAAATGCTGTACACTAATTTTCTCATATATATAAAATACTATATGATAATAGTCTCATTATTTTTAGATAATCATAGTATGTGTATAAACATCATTGGAAATTTCACTGAAGAGGCTCCAAAATGGGATTCAGTCTTTTTAACCTAATGTATCTAAAAGCATTAATATCTTTTCTCTCTTTTTTTACGTTTTATTTTGTATGATGCTGGGGACTGAACTCAGGGCGTCATGCATACCAGAAAGTACTCTACCACAAAGACACATCCCCAACTCCTGGACATCTTTTCTTCATCTATGGTCTTTGTGTTTCTTCTCTCCCAGTCAGTTTTTAGTAACTATTGTATGGGCTCTGAGTTAGCATTATTTATAGAGTATTTAGTCATCTTTTCCAAATTGGAAATTGATCCTCAAAAATTCCCTTTGTCAGTCTTCCTTTCCAAGTCATCTAAGTAATAACATATTTTTTAAAAAATACAGTTCTCTCAGTCATTACTTAAAATTTAAATCTATTAACCATAAGTTAAATACAGTCAATCCAATAATTTGTCAATGTTCAGCTTAAACAAGTGATAGAGAGATGAATGACTGATCTTTGGCTGTTTCTGTGTCACTCAGATTATGCTGGGCAGTAAGTTGTGTGCATGACCCTTTCTCTTGTCTTTGAGACCCCACAGCTCTTTCTAGGCTGGCATGAAAATGACTGGCTCATTTCACTCTAGTGACTAGGTTTGTTTTTTTTTTTTTTTTTTGGTGGTACCGGGGTTCCTGGAAGCCCTTCTACTTCCGGGCTATACTCCCAGACCTATTTTTACATTTTTTAATTTTGGAAACAGGGTCTCCTAAGCCAGCGCGTGGGGCTGGCTTTGAACCTGCACGATCCTCCTGTCTTTGCCTCCCAAGCGCAGGGATTACAAGCGTGTGCCATCACGCCCGGCCTAGTGACTAGGGTTTAAATCCTGGGCCAATAAGAACCTTTGTTAGAATAAAGATTATTTGATGTTTAAAAGAACCAGCAAGCCAGGGGATTCAAAGTCAAAACCACAGTCCCTAAGGCCATGCCCCCAGGAATCCACCTTCTCCAGCACATCCCCTTGCCTAGGTTACCACCCAGGAAGTCAATCACAATGGATTTATTTACTGATGAGACTCCAACCCTCATGACTTATTACATCAGCTCTGAACCTTAATACACATGCTCTTCATAAGGCATTCTGTATCTAACTACAACAAATGGTATATTAATATTTTAGAAATATTAATTAACATTGCCCTCATCAGTTTCTTTATTTTTCTCTTCTTTTCATTTATTACTTCAGGAAACAGTTTCTGCATGGCGATGACTTACATTCACTCTTGGCCTTCCTCATACCCAGGGCCTTTACATCAACCAAAATGCAGAAAAACAAAAACAAAAACAAAACATTGAAGAGCAGAGTAAGAGTTGAAGAATACTTCACAACCTCCAAAGTAAAAAGGATACTACTGGGCTTGGGGAGAAGGAAAAAAGTGAGGAGTGATGAGAAAATTTGTGTTGATGGGCCCCAGATAGAAGGTCCTTCATTAGGCCTCTAACAAAAACCTAGAGGTCTGGTTTTCAAGGAGCAGATCTTAAGCAGAAGATCCTGGTATATAAGTATTTTGTTAAGGAAAGACTTCAAGGAGATGTAAGTAAGAACATTAGAAAGGCAGGGTAGGAAAGAGGGAACAGCCCTGTGAGGGTGTGATCCCACAGCCTGGTCTTTCAGAGGCGCCAGAGTGGATTCTGCTGCAGAGGTGTCCTGACTTGAGCTGGTGAGAGGCCTCTCTATTCCCACACTTGATCTCATTCAGACAAGGGGCTCCCTCCACAGAAGTGAACCTCAGAGACAAAGCAGCCTCAGCTGCCACAGTGTAGCCTTCAGAAGGGCCACTGGTACTGGCTGTTGGAGAAAAGCCACTGCCTGAGAAGGTAGAGGGTGAGAATCGCACAAAAATGGTAAAAACAGGACCCAAGGGGTAGACAATGCGCTGAAGGTTGCTACTACACACAGGGACTAATAAATACTATGGAGACAAAGGTATGACATGTGTGCATCTAGCAATATACCATCTTTACTGCTCTTTCCTTGTATCTTTTCTGACCTCTATTACAATCCCCAAAGATACAAGGGGGATATATTATGGTGCTTTGCCTAGAAAAATGAAAAGAGAGGGGTAACATCATTAAGAAGAATCCTCAGATGATGAAAGCCTGTCTTAAACCCCCAACCCATCTTTCTTTCTTGAATCTGAAGCAATGCCCAAGAGAACATTTCTGTAATCTCCAGACATACATTCAGAATCCAGCAGTCATGATAGAGTAGAAGCTAAATTATGGTTCCCCTCAGAATTCATTGGCTATCACCTCTGACCCTCTGAATCAGTGGCTCTAAGTAAGAAACCAAGGGTCTTCTCTCTCTTTTTTTTTTTCTTTCACTTTGTTTTTCTTTGAACTACCAGGATTAAACTGAGGGCTTCATGCACTGAGCTATACCAAAACCTCTTTTTATTTTAAGTCAGGGACTCACTAAATTGCCCAGGCTAGACTCGCACTTTGGATCCTTCTGCCTCAGCCTCCTGAATAGCTGGGATTTGTAGGAATATACTGCTACTCTTGCTGAGAGTTTTCATTTTTAATGAGGTCCTCAGTGAAAGAGTCAGGGAAGGGAAGGAGAGAGAGTGAGATGGCTCTATGGAAGAACAAGCTTTACTGAGATAAAACCTACAGAGTGGGGCCTCCAGGAAAAGATGGAGCTCATGTCTGCTTATAGGATGAGGGTTTATACAAATATCAGGAGAGGAATTCAAATTCTGGTGGGTAGCTCCTATGGTAAGAAAACAGGGGGTATGAAGGTTCTTGAGGCAGAAAAGGAGTTATCTAAAGTTCCCTTGCAGTCTGTACTACACAAGATATGGGGAGTTGCAGTATGGGAGGTAAGGGGATTTTACAATAAGGGGAAAGCCTTCACCAAATGGAATGGTTTTTCTCTGGCCAGCCATCGCACACTCAGAGCATGCATTTGTAGCTTAGGAAGTGTGATTGTGGAGTCCTGATTAGGAGATCCACTGGCTAAGAGCATTGTGCGGACAGGTTTTAAGTCCTGATTCTGTCATTTACAAACTATGTTAGTTAGCTTTCTATCCCTGTGACAAAATACACTAGATACTCAGTTAAAGGAGAAAATATTTATTTTGGCTCATGGTACTTGAGGTTTCAGTCATGAGCACTTGGTTTATTATTTCTGCACTAGGCAAACATCATGATATAGAGCACGTGGTGGATCAAAGCTCTCACTCATGGAGGGCAGGAGCAAACAGGACACAATATACCCCTTAGGGGCTTGCCCTCAATGGTCCACTTCTCCAATGAGGCACCACTTCCTAATGTGTCTAACTGCCTAACTGCCCCCAGGAGCCCAGGAAGCTATGGATCTATCACAGAGTCAATCCACTACTGAGATTAGAGCCCTCGAGATCACCTTGCAATCACCTCCCAAGACTCCACATCTGAACACAGTTGCACTGGTAACCAAGCCTGTACCCAGGAGTTTTGGGGGGATGTATCAGCTCCCAACCAACACACCATCTGTGTGAGCTTAGGTAAGCCACTGCCAGCCACACACTCACTCATCTGCAAAATGAGGCAAGACGAGGGCTTACCTCAAAGACCTGGGTGGAGAATTTAGCCAGGCGATGTTGTAAGGTGCTAAACCCAGAGCCCTGGATGAAGTAATTCCCACTAAGCTTTACTGGCTAGATTTTTATTATGAACCTGCATACTTTTCTTCCAACAACTCAAATTCAGGTCATCTTTCCTCTAAAATGACATTTTTCCCTCTTTGCCACACTGTCAGTGTGGACCACTTTTAGGACTTGAAAATGATTCAGCAAAGTGAACCTTTTGGTTAATGTTGTTTACTGGAGTGGGATTTGAGCAGTGGCAATTTAGACACATAGCTGGCAGATGGTGGATGGCCTTGGGAGGCTGTACCATTTGTTTAGAATACAGAGTTTGAAGTCTCTTTTCACCAGTCATTTCAAAAATGAGTCTCGCTTAGAATTTTACTAAAGCAAATGAGCCTGTAGTTAAAATCCTGGTGAAATAACCACTAGTTTAGTATTTATTTACAGCCTAGAAACCCAGCAGGTACAATCCCAGCAGGTACTTAATCTTAAAAGCAAATTCTATAGTTCCCTTAGAGTTCTTGTTTTTTGTGCATCTAGAAAGATACATTTGAAAACCAGCTTCTGCCCAGCTCTTGGCCCCATGACAGAAATAAAGAATGAGGAAAGAATTTTTTCTCTCTAATTTGTAAAGCAAACAACAGAAATAAAAAGAGCAGGAGGAAGTCAGCTGCTGGAACAGCAGCCAAATGGAACTGTTTTCAATAGGTAAGAAATTGTAGCCCGAATTAGCCGGACTGAGGGGTTTCCATGCTCTCAGACCCTTCATCAAAGACCTGAGTGGAAGGAGGTAGCAAGTGGCAACTGAGGACACTGGTGACAGCATCGGGAGGAAAGATAATGGTTCATCTTTGTTCAGACAAAGCGCAGAGCAAAGCCCACCGAGAAGGCTTTCAGTCATAGACAGCTGGCCGGGCATCTCAGAGCTGACGGGGTGAACCGTAGAGGGGACTTAGCAGAGAAACACTAAGGTTCTTACCTTGACCTAACCAGCATGGGGATTGGGCATGACAATTCATGTGGCCACATGGCCACCAGCCAATATCCCAAAGTGCAAGGCCAGGAAAACAACCATCTCAGTGTTCCCCATGAAATGCAGACAAAGATAGGAGGGACCATGTCAGTAGGAGGTAAAATGTAGGTACAGATAGGAGGAAGGGGGAGAGTGCTAACACAGAGGGACCTTGCCTTGTCTGTGTGCAGGGATCTTTATATATATTATGGCAGCTCCTGCTATGAAAGGTGATCAACTGCAAATTACAAAATTTCAAATTACAAGGAAGACACTAACTTTTCAAAGCTGGTAGTAAGTAGAAAACTCAGCTTTCATCTCAATAATTCAGTTTCCAGAACCATTATTTGAAACTTACAGCCAAGAAACCAGGATGGTGATTGGATTTCAAACTCTGTATTCTAAGCAAATAGTACAGCCTTCCAAGGCCATCTACCATCCCAGCAAACCTTACTGTCAAGACACGTTCTTGACTCCAAGACAATGAAGCCCTACAATGTCATAACAGGTGGTATATAGTTTGGATTTGGAATGTCTCTCAAAGGTTCACATGTTGAGGACTTGGTCCCTAGCTGGTGGCACTATTAGGAGATGGTAGAAACTTTAGGAGATGAGCCTAGTTGGAAGAGGAGGGCAATGGGGCATGCCTTTAAAGTGTGTCCCTGGTGTCTGTCTGTCTGTCTTTCTGTCTCTCTACCTTTCTCCCTCTCTACCTTTCTCCCTCTCTATTTTTCTCTCTCTCCTTGCTGGCCATCATTAGCTGAGTGTAGCATCAACAGTGATGATGGACTGAAACCATGAGCCAAAATAAACCTGTCTTCTGAGTTGAATTTCTCAGGTATTTTGTCACAGCAACAGAAAGCTGATTAATACAAGAGGTGAATCTCAAATGCTTCTCTGGCAAGAGTTGCTTGATTCCTTTGGGGCTAAACCTCCAGACACTAAGAAACATTTATTTCCTTTGGATAAACAAAGGCAGTGAGCAGGCTTCATTTACAAGTTAGTACCAAAGTGGAACAACCAGGCCCAGCTGGTACAGACGCCTTCCACTCATTTGTTTAGCCAAAGTGACCTGGCCAAGTCCCAACTTTGACCCACTATAGTGAGAGAAGAAACTCTGGAAGTTGGATGAAAAACCAGTTCTTATGCCAATTGCACCTTGTAAAGAGAAAAGCGCTGAACTGATAATTACAAAACAGCCAGTGTTTTGATGGTGGCTTAGACTGTGCCCTTAAAGATCACAAAAGAGACATCAAAGAGAGGAAGCAAGAAATCTCCTAACTGGAATATTTTAAAGAAGAGAATGCACTCACATGCGCATGTGTATGTGTGTGTATGTGTTACTTAGGATGTAACCCAGTATCTCACACATATTAGGAAAATAATTCTCTACAACTGATTTGCATCCCAAGCTTTTGTTTGTTTATTTGTTTGTTTTGGTGCTGAGGATTGAGCCCAGGGCATTCTACTTCTGAGCCACACCCAGCCCTTTTTATATTTTAACTTTTGAAATAGAGTCTTATTACATTGCTGAGACTGGCCCTAAACTTGTGATCCCACTGTCTTGGCTTCCCAAGTATAGATAGTACAGGCATCTGACACTATAACAGGCCATACCAGCCTTTTCTAAAAAAAATATTTTAATTTTAGACAGGGTTTTACTAAGTTGCTCACGCTGTCCTTGAACTTGTTAACCTCTTGTCTCAGTATCCTGAGTAGTTGAGATTACAGGCTTGGGCCAACATGCCCTACCAGGAGAGCTTTCTTAATTGAGAGAAATGTCAGAAGGGGGAAATTAGACTGTTAAGTAAACTTTACAGAAACTCATTATTGCAAGGAAACTTTTTTTTTTTTTTTTGGTAGTACTGGAGTTCCTGGAAACCCTTCTACCTCAGGGCTACTCTCCCAGACCTATTTTATATTTTTATTTGGAAACAGAGTCTCTTAAGCCAACGTGGCTGGCTTTGAACCTGCACAATCTTCCTGTCTCAGCCTCCCAAGCATGGGGATTACAAGCGTGCGCTACCAGGCCCGGCAAGGAAACTATTTTATTTTATTTATTTTTTATTAGTATTTTATTTTATTTTATTTGTCTTTTTAAATATTCAATAACATTTCTTTTATTTTTTCCTTCTAATATTTATTTTATTTTATTTTTTAGTTGAAAGTAAATGTTATACATTTAATCTGTATTTGGTGCCCCCCCCACATTTCCCTTCCCCCCTCCCGATACTTAATACCCAGGCTAACCTAGCTATATTCGTACTTTTACACCTATTGGAAATAGCTGCTCATCAATCAAGTTCAGCCTCCTTCCTCTTTTAGTTTTCCATTCAAACTTTGCTGAGATTTCCTTTCCAATATCTGGAGTCCCTCTGGTTTCCCCAATGCTCACTCGTTTGGGCATATTAGAGGAAACATATGTCCTTCTCTTTCTATGTTTGGCTGATCTCACTTAACATAATGCTTTCCAGCACTTTCCATCTTCTTACGAATGATGTGATTTTGTTCTTTATAGCTGAATAGAATTCCATTGTGTGTATTTCCCATAACTTTGCAAACCATTCATCGTTGATGGGGGCCTAGGTTGTTCCCAAATTTTGGCTATTACAAATTGTGCTGCTATGAACATAGGTATGCATATGTTACTGTAGTTCTCTGTTTTCAACCCTTTTGGAAAAATACCCAGGAGTGGTAAAGCTGGATTGTATGGTGGATCTATTCCCAGTTTTCTAAGGAATCTCCACACAGATCTCCATAGTGGCTGAACTAGTTTGCACTCCCACCAACAATGTAAAAGAGTTCCTCTTTCCCCACATCCTCGCCAGCATTTGTTGTTGTTTGATTTCTTAATGCTTGCCAATCTGACTGGGGTTAGATGGAATCTCAGTGTAGTTTTGATTTGCATCTCCCTGATGGCTAATGATGAATAACATCTTTTCATGAATCCATTGGTCATTTGTATCTCTTCTTTTGTAAAGTGTCTATTCAATTTGATTGCCCATTTCTTGATTGGGTTGTTTGTTTTACTAGTGAAGAGTCTTTTGAGCTCTTTGTATATTCTGGATATTAGCCCCCTATTGGAGTGGTGGCTGGTAAAGATCTCCCATTCTGTAGGCTTCCTCTTTAGGTTCTTGATGGTTTCCTTTGATGAGAAGAAGCTTTTTAGTTTGATGCTATCCCACTTGTTGATTCTTGCTTTAATTTCCTGAGCTTTGGATGTTTTGTTGAGAAAGTTACTGCCTGTGCCAATATGTTGTAGTGATGAGCCTATGTTCTCCTGTAATAACTTCACAGTCTCTGGTCTGATTTCTAAGTCTTTGATCCATCTCGAGTTGATTCCTGTGGATGGTGAGATATAGGGGTTTAATTCCATCTTTCTACAAATGGATAGCCAGTTTTCCCAGCACCATTTGTTGAAAAGGCTGTCTTTTCTCCAGTGTATGAGTTTGGCCCCTTTGTCAAAGATTAATTGACTGTAGGTGTGTGTACTTGTTTCTGTATCTTCTATTCTGTTCCACTGGTCAGTGTACCTTTTATTGTGCCAGTACCATGCTGTTTTTACTACTATTGCTCTATAGTATAGTTTGAAGTCTGGGATTGTGATGCCTCCTGCACGATTCTTGTTGCTGAGAATTGAGTTCGCTATTCTGGGTCTTTTCTTTCTCCATATAAAGTTCATGATTGCTTTTTCTAGGTCTGTGAAGAATGTAGTTGGTATTTTAATGGGAACTGCATTGAATCTATAAATAATTTTTGGCAAAATGGCCATTTTGATTATTTTTATTCTGCCTATCCATGAGCACGGGAGATCTTTCCATCTTCCAAGGTCTTCTTCAATTTCTTTCTTTAATGTTTTATAGTTTTTGTTGTAGATATCTTTTACATCTTTGGTTAGGTTTATTCCTAGGTATTTTATTGGTTTTGAGGTTATAGTGAATGGAATTGATTGTTTTATTTCTTTCATTGTGGATTCATTGTTGGTGTAAAGAAAAGCCTCTGATTTCTTTAGGTTGATTTTGTATCCTGTAACTTTGCTGAATTTGTTAATTAACTCCAGAAGTCTTTTGGTTGAGTTCTTAGGGTCTTCTAGATAAAGGATCATGTCATCTGCAAATAAGGATAATTTTAATTCCTCTCTTCCTATTTGAATTCTTTTTATTTCCTTCTCTTGTCTTATTGCTGCAGCAAGAGTCTCAAGGACTATATTGAAGAGGAGTGGTGATAGTGAACATCCTTGTCTTGTTCCTGATTTTAGGGGAAATTCTTGTTGTTTTTCCCCATCCAGTATAATGTTGGCTTTGGGTTTGTTGTATATTGTTTTAATGATGTTAAGGTATGTTTCTTTTATCCCAATTTTCTATAGAGTTTTTAACATGAATGGGTGTTGGATTTTGTCGAAAGCTTTTTCAGCATCTATTGCTATGATGATGTGGTTTTTGTTCTTTTTATTCTATTTATGTTTTTGTTCTATTTATGTGGTGGATGACATGTATTGATTTGCATATGATGAAACAACCTTGTTTCTCCGGGATGAAACTAACTTGGTCATGGTGTATTATTCTCTTGATATGGTTTTGAATGCATATGGCTAGTATTTTGTTTAGAATTTTTGCATCTATATTCATTAAAAGTATTGGTCTGTAGTTTTCCTTTCTTGAGGTATCTTTATTTGGTTTGGGGATTAATGTGATACCAGCCTCATAGAAGGAATTTGGGAGAGTTCCATCTCTTTTAATTTCCTGGAATAAGTTATGCAGTATTGGTATTAGTTCTTTCCTGAAGGTTTTGTAGAATTCAACTGGAAACCCATCTGGGCCTGGGCTTTTCTTTGAATGAAGAATTTTTATTGCCATTTCTATTTCATTGTTTGCTATTGGTTGGTTTAGGCTTGCTATATCCTCTTGGTTCAGTTTAGGTAGGTTAGCTGTGTTTAGGAATCTATCAATTTCTTCCATGTTTTCTTGTCTATTGGAGTATAAATTTTTAAAGTAGTTTCTGATAATCCTTTGAATTTCTTCACTATATGTGGTGATATCTCCTTTTTCATTTCTGATTTTAGTAATTTGCATTGATTCTCATTTTCTTTTGGTTAGGTTGGCCAGGGGTTTATCAATTCTATTAAACTTTTCAAAGAACCAGCTTTTTGTTTAGTTGATTCTTTGAATTGTTTTTTTTTTTTTGTTCTCTATTTCATTTATTTCTGCTCGAATTTTAATAATTTTCTGTCTTCTGCTGGCTTTGGGATTGAACTCTTGCAGTCTTTCTAGGTCCTTGAGTTATGCCAATAGGGTCTGAACTTGGTGATTCTGAGTCCTTCATATGTGGGCACTCAATGCAATAAACTTTCCTCTTAATACTGCCTTCATAGTGTCCCATAGATTTTAGTAAGTTATGTCTCTGTTTTCATTTATTTCCAAAAATTTCTTTATTTCTTTCCTAATTTCTGCTCTTACCCATTCATCATTCAATAGTGTATCATTCAGTCTCCACATATTTGCATAGTTTCTTTTGAGTTTCCTGTTGTTGATTTCTACTTTAATTCCATTATGGTCTGAAAAGATGAAAGGAATTATATTACATCTTTTGAATTTGCTGGTGTTTTCTTTGTGTACCAGGATGCGATCTATTTTTGAGAAGGTTCCATGGGCTGATGAGAAGAATGTGTATTCTGTAGTTTCTGGATGAAATGTTCTGTATATGTCTATTAGGTCCATTTGGTTTATAGTTTTCTTTAGTTCTAAAGAGTCTTTACTCAACTTTTTCCTTGAAGATTGATCCAGTGGTGTGAGAGGTGTATTAAAGTCTCCCAGAATTATTGTATTTGGGTCTATTTGATATCTGATGTCCTGAAGGGTTTGTTTTACAAACGTGGTTGCATTCACATTTGGAGTATAAACGTTTACTATCATTATATCATCTTGGTGTATTGTTCCTTTTAATAAAAGGAAGTGCCCTGATTTGTCTCTTCTGATGTGTCTTAGATTAAAGTCTGTTTTGTTGGATATCAGGATTGCTACCTCTGCCCTTTTTTGTTCTTCAGTAGCGTGGTATATCTTCTATCCTTTCACTTTCAGTCTGTGAGTGTCTTTGGCTGTTAGGTGAGTTTCTTGCAAACAGCATATATTTGGGTTATGTTTTTTGATCCACATTGGCAGTCTAGGTCTTTTGATTGGTGAGTTAAGTCCTCTGACATTAAGAGTTATTATTGAAATATGCTTTTTGTTTTCTGTCATTTTATGTTCTGTTTGGTAGCTTTTTCTTTCTTCCTTACTTAGAAGCCTCTCTGATCACTTTCCTCTCTTCTCTGGTTCTGAAGTCTGATTCATTTTTCTTCTTTATGGTTTATTTCTTTAAGTATTTTCTCTACTGTTGGCTTTGAATTCATAAATTTTTTGAGATTTTGTTTATCTTGAAACACTTTTATTTCACTGTCGACTTTGAATAGTAGTTTTGCTGGATAGAACAGCTTCGGTTGGAAGTTATTTTCTTCCAAGATCTGGATTACGTCATACTGGTCTCTCCTGGCATTCATGACCTGGGTTGTATAGTCTGGGGTGATTCTTACTGTTTTGCCTCTGTATGTCACCTGACCTTTTGTTCTCACTGCTTTTAAGATCTTTTCCTTGGCCTCTATGTTAGTCATTTTGACTATTATGTTGTGTGCGGAGGTCCTTCTTTGATCTTGTCTTAATGGTGTTCTGTATGTCTCTTGAACATGAAGATCGATTTCTCGTTCCATGTTTGGGAAATTCTCCGAAATTATTTCTGTGAAGAGATTATGGATGCCCCTGGTCTGTACCTGTATCCCTTATTCAGTGCCTTTTATCTGTAAGTTAGGGCATTTCATGTTGTCCCAAATTTGCTGTATGTTTAGGTTTTGTTGCTGTAATGACTTCTGTATACTATTGACTGTGTTTTCAGTGTTGGATGAACTGTCTTCTAACAGTGATATTCTACTTTCCATTTCATCTAATCTTCCAGAATTTCTTTCTATTGCGGACTTCATTTTGTTTATTGACTCTTTCATTTCATTCCAGACATCTTTCTGATTCTTTCTTAGTATTTATAACTCATCTTTCATCTCCTCTAAACTTGTTTTAAATTCTTTCACCATATTGTAGATCACGATTCGGAACTCCCCTTCTTGCATTTCTTGTAGGTCAGTATTCGTGACTTCTGTCATTTCTCCATTATTCCTAGTTCTCATATTTTCAAAGTTCTCAGGTCTGCTTTTCTGCTGACTTCCCATCATTACTGGGTATTATTTTTAGCCAGTCTTTGTATTAGGACTTTAGAAAAGTCAGCCAGTAAGCAAATTTTTTTTGAGTGGTGAGGGTTGGGTGATGGTGGAGTAGCTAAGGTGGTGGGTACAGGAGTCAGGTAAGGTAGAAAATATGGTTAGGTTGTGGAAGAGTTCACATATAATAAGGTTATATCCAGTTGAGAATGGGAGAAGTTTAGATAGTAAAGTTGTTGTAATTATTGGAATATATAATTATGGAGATGTGAGAAATT
Source organism: Muscardinus avellanarius (assembly GCF_963383645.1). Classification (NCBI taxonomy): domain Eukaryota; kingdom Metazoa; phylum Chordata; class Mammalia; order Rodentia; family Gliridae; genus Muscardinus; species Muscardinus avellanarius. Next base: position 72,726,560 of record NC_137789.1, read on the forward strand.
TTGTGTATTAAACACAGAGATACGATTAGGGGACAGAGAGAAAGTTTTGAGGGGAGATAGTATATAGCCTAGATTGAATACTTTGTAGACGGAGTGGGAGAAAAGAGCAAAGACAAACAGATAAACAAAATAGGGTACAAAGGCTAACTTTTATACATCATGTATAAACAGCAACTTTGACAAAGAAAGGAAAGATACCACCTAGAAAGAACAGAAAAGATTAAGAGAATAAACAGGATGAGACTAAACTAAAATAAAACAGAATTCTAACCACCATATATATAAGAAAAAATAAAAAGATGGAACCAAAAACTTATCCCCCCAGAAAGCCAAAACCAAAACAAACCCAAAGACCCAAAAAGTAAAACAAACAATACCAAACGGCAATAGTAAAAAATAAAATATAAAAGGATAGAAAAACAGTAAAAAAAAAAAAATGAATGAGATAACAGTCCTACTATGTTACTGATATATGGTGAATCTTGTATTTGCTTGGAGTGTCCCCTTGTGGCCCCGTGCAGGTATCATGCCTTAAGCTCTCTTCTTTGATCCCGGAGTTGAAGTGGCCCACTCTGCTCACACTGGCACTCACAGATATCGCACTCACTGTGTGTTCGCCGGGTCCGTGGCTCTTCTGAATTCATGCTGGCAGTCCAATCTGTGGCTCTGAAGCTCTGGCAGCTCTTCCGTATCGACTTTTTACTTCTGCGGTGAGCAGGTCCACTTCCAAGTCCCTGCCTATCTCCGGGCGTGTCTGCGGGGCCACCTTTGTTGAGTGCCGCTCCGGAGCTCCAGTTAGCTAGCAACTTCAGGTATTGGAACTCTCTGGTCACTTTCAGACTTTAGAGCTTCTCTGGGAATGTTAAAGACCCAAAAGTCCCATTTGGGCCAGCGGCCCTGAGGCCACTGCGCCTGCACCTGCACACCGCCGGCCGCTGAGTCTTCAGCTCACTTTCTGCTTTCTTTGTTTCTTGTGGTGAATCTTGCAGTTTAGTTGCTGGATTTTTTTCTGCCCTACTCCCCAAGTCTGTTTTGGATCGTACGTTTAAATATTTTCTTTATTAAGACACTTCTGTCTCAGTAGTTGAACTTAATTTGCTTCAGCTAGTGAGGAACGCTGCGTCTCTCTGTCGCCATCTTGGAAAATTCACGGAAACTATTTTATTTTATTTTTTTTATTTTATTTTTTTTGGTGGTACTGGGGTTTCTGGAAGCCCTTCTACCTCCGGGCTACACTCCCAGACCTATTTTTACATTTTTATTTGGAAACAGGGTCTCCTAAGCCAGCGCGCGCGGCTGGCTTCGAACCTGCGCGATCCTCCTGTCTCTGCCTCCCAAGTGCGGGGATTACAAGCGTGCGCCACCACGCCCGGCAAGGAAACTATTTTAAAAGGTAGAAATTTAAGAGTTTTACGTCCCCCTCACCCACCAAGCAACCAGCAGCCATCAGCTGCCTCACCTCCTTTCTAGTGCTGATTCAGATGTTCCTTTTGCTGGTTTCCTACTGTTCTCCAAACTGGAATCTGTAGTTTCACTTGTTTGCATTTGTTGAGCTTCCCACGGCTTTCCCCAAGGTCTTCTTCCCTCAGTTTCTGGCTGCAGAATTGTTGTTTTAATTCACTCTAGGGAAACTGCTATGTAAAAAATAATTCAGGAAAAAGCCATGCGTGGTGGTGCATGTTTGTAATCCCCACACTTAGGAGGCTGAGACAGGAGGATCGCACAGGTTCGAAGCCAGCCTCAGCTACTTAGGATCTCAGAAACTTAGTGAGACCCTGTTTCAAGTAAAGTATAAAATAGGTCTGAGAGTGTAGCCTGGAGGTAGAAAAGCCCCTGGGTTCCTCCCCCAGTACTACACAAAAAATAATTCAGAAAAAAATGGGGGAAATATAATATATAAGGATATTCTTTTTCTTTCTTTTTCTTTTCTTTTCTTTTTTTTCTCTCTTTTTCTTTTTGGTGGAACTGGGGTTCCTGGAAACCCTTCTACCTCTGGGCTACACTCCCAGACCTATTTTATATATTCTTTTTTATTTGGAAACAGGGTCTCTTAAGCCAGCAAGACTGGCTTTGAACCAGCGTGATCCTCCTGTCTCAGCCTCCCAAGAGCAGGGATTACAAACCACCACACCCGGCATAAGGATATTCTTATATTATTTATTGTAATAAAACATTCAAGCTACTGACAATACAAGAAACACATTAAAAATGTTTTATGATGAAATATTACACATTTTAGGAAGTATTTTTATTCACAAATTATTTGGCATTTATAAGAACTCTGCCAGGTATATGGAATTTAGGCAGTGGTTTCAATCCTTGGACATCTTATTCAAATATATACCTAGCTGTTCTCATATTATTACTTAATTTTTTTCAATAAGAAAATGTGTGCTATCAAGCATTATCTCCCATGGATTACTTTTAGAATAATTAAGTTGTTTTTTTTTTTTTGCAAATATATACAGTCATTACAGTGACCCGACTTTCATTACACCTCTTTGCAATTTCTTCCTCTCAACCTTAGCTTCAGCTACCACCACTAATCTGATTTCTGTTTTGTAGTTTTGCTTGTTCCCAAATGTCACATAAACGAATTTAAATTATATGAGATGTAGGTTTTCTATGTCTTACCCCTTTTATATACTATAATAGGGTTGAGACTCATCCAGGATGTTGCATATATTAGTAATTTTTTGTTTATTGCTGAGTAATATTCTATGTTACTATTCATAATGTTTTTTTATCTATCTACTAGGCTTTGAACATTTGAAATGCTGGTCAGTTTTAAGAAAAGTTTTCCAAAACATTGACATACATGATTTTGTGTGAACATATATTTCCATTTCTCTCTATAAATATCTAAAAGTGGTATTGCGAGTCATATAAGTGTATTTAACGTTACAAGAGGTTGCAAATATGTTTTCCAGAAGAGCTTCATGTACTGTTTTGCATTCCAACCAACAATATATAAAAATTCCAGGTGTATCCAATCCTGGCCAAATCTTGGTGCCAGTCTTTTTCATTTTATTATTTATTTATTTGTTTGTTTATTTATTTATTTTGTGGTACCGGGGATGGAACCAGGGGCATTGTACCTCTGAGCTACACCCCTATTTATTTATTTATTTATTTATTTATTTATTTATTTTTGAAACAGTGTCTGAGTTGCGAAGGGCCTCACATGCACCACCACGCCTGGCACAATCTTGTTCATTTTAGCTATCTGAGTTGATATCTCATGGCACAGGAGTCCTCAATACCACCCTCAGACTTAAGACTTTTTAGATGAAAAAAAATCATACTCAAGATAATGACTTAATATAGTGGTAGAATACAACTAAAGCCAGCAAAGGGAAAAGAGCTAATTGAGAGAGGTTCAGAAGAAACTAGGCACAATTTTTCATGTGTCTTCGCTCCGTAGAGTCACAAGGTATGTGCTTAATTCTTCCAGGAGGGATGTGTGTACAGTGTTAACAAGGAAAGCTCACCGAAGCCCTGGAATCCAGTTTTACTGGGAATTAATAATGTGGCTATGCAGTGCCTGTGTGGCTAACAACAAGCCTACTGCATACCTCTCCTCATCCCACCTGAACACAACCAGGTGTTTGTCATAAACCACACTCTGGGCACACTCCTCTGGTGAAACTCATGTCCTAAAGACTCAGGCATACAACAATGCTATTATCAGGCAGAATATTCCAAGGGACAGTCCTAAAGACAGGCCTGCTCATTTGAGCAGCCCATCTGAGTCAACACTTTCCTGCCTACCTCTTAATAACTAGCAGTTATTAATGTTGAACATCTTTTTATGTGCTTGTTATTTTTCTGCTTCCTCTTCCTCCTTCTGGTCCTCTTCCATCTCCTCTTTCTCTTCTCCTTCTTGTGGTACTAGGGGTTGAACTTAGGGACATTCTACCTTCAGACTATACCCTAGCCTTATTTTATTTCTTTTTATTTTATTTTAAAAGATATTCCTTTATTGGTACAATCATAATGAAATTCAAAGTGATAGGAACATATTCGCCACCCTCTTTCTACCTCCCAACACAATTTAGTGAGATTGGTAGTAAGCAAGGTCTTACTAAGTTGCTGAAGCTGGGTTTGGACCTGATATTTTTCTTTCTCAGTCTCCAAGAACTGGGATTATAGGAATGTGCCACTATGTCAGGCTATTTGTTTTCACTTTTAAGGACTGTTTTCATTGTATTGCAAGAGTTCTCTGTATATTCTAGGTACAAATTGTTTATCAGATGTAGGTTTTACAAATATTTAACTAGCTTGTGTCTTCCTTGTCTTTTCTGTTAATTTGGAGTGTTTTCAAAGATTAGAAGTTTTTAATTTCAATAAAATCTAATTTATTGATTTTTCTTTTATATATTGCATTTTTATCTTGTAAAAAGAAATCTTTCCTTATTCAAAATGATAAAGACTTTCTCTTATATATGTTTACTTTTTACCTTATGCCTTGCTTTGCAGACTGAGAACATTCCATGCCTTTATGGTTTGCATCTGTTGAGACTGCACCCACTTCCCCACCTGCTAAATTCTTATTTTTTTCCTTCAAAATCCAGCTACAATATGATGCTTTCTGTGGAAGCTGTTTCTTGGAAAGGTGCTACCTGAAAGAGTAAATAATTCTGTCCTGAAGAATGGATTACATTTCAGCCTAAGAACTACATCTGCCTCTCCTGCACCAGTGCCTTGCTGTTTGCAGCCACTGTCACCCAACAGCATTAGTACCTGGGGTGTGGGCATTTACCATACTGCTTCTGTGCTGTCCCAGGGGACCTCTATGGGACTGACCAGCAAGGACCAATGGGGATGCCCTGGCTTCTCTCTCCAATGAGGGCCAATGGCTTGTTCTGAGCAGGATTGTTGTAGATGTATATCATTTATAAAAGGCCTTTCTAGCTGGGCGTGGTGGTGCATGCTTGTAATTCCAGCATTTGAGAGGCTGAGACAGGAGGATCTTGGTTTGAGGGAGGAACGCCTCAGCTATTTAGTGAGGCCCTTTGCAACTCAATGAGACCCTGTTTCAAAATAAGGAATAAAAAATAGGGCTGGGGTGTGGCTTGGAGGTAGAATGCCCCTGAGTACCATCCCCAGTACCACAATAAATAAATAAATAAATAAATAAATAAATAAATAAATGGCATTTCTAGTCTACAATTTAGTGCTTCATAATTATAAGATGTTGATACACTTTATAAAATATGGATATATGCCACTTTTAATGTGTCAGCTATTGGGCGGATTCCATGAATAAAATCAGCCAAGCTTTAAAAATATATATTATTGTCTCTAGAAACCATAAGGAAACCATGGAAATAACTCTCTGTTACTAACACAAACTACAGCAGGGGCCCTGCCGCCTCAGGCAATTTGAAACTTCAACGTGGTGTGGCAAGGAAGAGAAGGTGGTCCTCGCCCTGTCTGTCTGCTTAGTAGAAGAGCAACGCTAACAATCCAGTCCCTGCACTTGCTTTCAATGATGGCTTCCTCATCCAGAGTCTCTTTCTACCCAGGCTATGCTATTTCAGTTATTGTGCTATTATTATTACCACTACTACTATTTGATCAATAATTCATTGTTAGTGGCACTAAAGCTTATTTTCATGACTGTAACCGAATTTTCCTAAAGAGTCAGTAACTTTCAGAGAAGATACTTTTTAAAAAAAAAAATTATATTTTCTTGCTGGGCGTGGTGGCGCACACTTGTAATCCCCGCGCTTGGGAGGCGGAGACAAGAGGAGGGTCGCGCTGGTTCGGAGACAGCTTCGCTGGCTTAAGAGACCCTGTTTCCACGTAAAAAAGTAAAAAAATAGGTCTGGGAGTGTAGCCCATGGGAGTGTTTCCTGGAGGTAGAAGGGCTTCCAGGAACCCCAGTACCACCAAAAAAAAAAAAAAAAAAAAAAAAATTATATTTTCTTGTGTTAATGGGGATTGAATGCAGAAACACTCTACCTCTGAGCTGGGGCTACATCCCCAAACCTACTTTGTTTTGAAACAGGTCTCACTAAGTGGCCAGGGCTGGCTTCCAACCTGATCCTCCTGTCTATCACATCCTCCAGGTACTGGGATTACAGGCATCCACCACCATACCCAATCAGATAAGCTTTTTTGATTCTGAGTTCTTGGGTATTACTTAACATCTTTCAGGGTCAGCTGGAAAACTTTCAGGGAAATATTGGGAGCAACAACGAGGCTAATGTTTAAGAGAATTAATCAATTTTACATGAGGTATGTATTAGCTTTTTGCTGTTGCTACAAATACCTGAGCACAACAACTTAGAGATTTATTTTGGCTCATGGTTTCAGAGGTTTCAGTTTGTGGTTTGCTGGCTTTAAGGCAGAGACTTTATGGTGGGAAGCTGTGGCAGATGGAAGCTGACCAGCTCATAGCAACTGAAAGCAAGAGAGAGAAAGAGGAGAGAGAGACAGAGACAAAGACAGAGATGAGAGAGAGAGACCAAGAGAAAGAAAGATGGAGAGGAAAGGGTAAGATATATACAATCCCCAGTGGCACTCTCCCAGTGGTAATGGCCAGCAAGGAATAATAGGGATCCCCTGGTTTCTCCCACTGATGAGGACCAACTGTTTGTTTTTCTGAGCAGGAATACTTCTATCCATTCCCTATCTGCCTACAGTTTCAACCTACTCCTAGTAGTTTATTCAAATTATTAATCAAGTGGATTAATCCACTGATGAGCCCAAAGCCATCATGATCCAATCATTTTCTAAAAGTCCCACCTCTGATACTGCTGCATTTGGGACCAAGCCTTCAACACACAAAGCTTTGGGGGACATTCCAGACACAAACCATAACAGATGGCCTATGTGATATTGTATTTACCCATCACATAGCAAGTGCTCAATATGTGCTAGTTATACTTAGTTTTGCTATGGTTGTTGTGATTGTTGATGTCTATGAGGAGGAAGTAGTCTTCCTGGTCCTGTATTCATCATAAGGCCCCACTATTGGAAGTGGGAAGAGAAGGAAATCTTTTCAGGGTGGTCCTTGAGTGGACAGGGCTTCTAGGAATTGATCGCAATGTGGCATGATTTGATACGTGGTATGGAGCTGGGATTTTCTCTCCACTACTTTTAGGGGGAAATATTATCTAGGATATTTTCTGATGAGCCCTGATATTGGCTAGTAAATACATTTCTTCATGACTGTGCCTAATGAAAGTATAGGAATGGTGGTAGTCTACAAATGTTAAAGTGACAAGTCATCAGATCAAATGACAGGGTTTTGATATACCATGTATGAACCCACATGTTATGGAATATCTGAGCTTGTATTCCAATATCCCTTTATTCTCCCGTTCAGCATTGCATATCAAATGATTGCTGTGTCCTTCTCCTTTTTATTCTGGATGGTTTTGAGAAAAAGAATATAGCCCTTTATTCACTCATTCAAAAAATATTTACTAAGCCATTACAGTGGGTTAGCCATATCATTAGAGGACTGATGTTAAACATTTGTTCAGTGGGTAGAATGTTTTATGCCATGTGTGTGAAAAAGAGGGTGGCAAGCCGGGTGTGGTCCTAATACTTGGGAGTACTTAGGCCATTGCAATTTAGTGAGATGCTATTTCAGAATAAAATACAGGGCTGGGTGTGTAGCTCAGAGGTAGATCCCCAGTTTCGAAACAAAACAAAGAAGAGGGTGGCAATGACTGTAGTGTGACAGCCCAATTTATAGAGGAGAAAAAGAATAATTAGAAACGTATTCAATAACACAGACCTACTATAAGTAAATATTTGAAGTTACTGTTTACCAGATGAATACTTCCTGAGTGAGCAATAATAATGGTGACTGCAAGCAAGGAAATGGATAAGGGGGAGAGAAAATAGAATGCGAGTAAAGACTAGATTCAGGATAGAAGGTAGCCTCTGAGCAAGGAGTAAGAAAAGGTTTCTGGGAAGACTACAGAGTGAGATTTATTTATATTTGTGGAATTTTGCTGGGCATGGTGGCGCATGCTTGTAATTCCTGTGCTTGGGAGGCTAAAACAGGAGGATCACACATGTTCAAAGCCAGCCGCAGTGACTTAGTGAGCCTCTCAGCAGCTTAGTGAGACCCTGTTTCCAAATAAAATATAAAGTAATAGGTCTGGGCATGTAGCCCGGAGGTAGAAAGCTCCTGGTTTCCACCCCAGTACCACCAAAAAAAAAAAAAAAAAAAAAAAAAAAATATATATATATATATATATATATATATATATGGAATTTTATTTTTACATGGAGGAAAAAGAACACAATATTTATATTTTCCTCCATATTTCTTATATTTTATTAAAATTTTGGAGGATTATTATCGATGCTATCTCTAAACATTTTTGTTTAAGCTTCTCTAAAGCTTAGGGACTGCCCTCTAGGTGTGCTGACCTCTAGGCTCCGCTCATTCCAAGCCACCCTTCTCTCTGCCAGGAAGGTCCTTGTGAAATGTGAATTATGTGATTTTCCTGCTTTAAAACAGCTTTGTGAAATAAATCCTAATCTTGCCAACCTTGCATTTAAAGAACAGTTTATCTCTTGTTTCCCTCTGATCCTTTCCCCACTGTATGACACAATGTTGCTGTCATGATGGTTTACTGGTTCCCCCTGCCCAAACTCATCTAGCATATTTTCATCTGTCTCTGCGCTGACTCTGTCCATCACACTAAAAATATGAATATTTAAATCCAAGTGACTTGACTTTATTTGTTCATTCTAGGAAGATGCCTTAGAGAAATAGCATTATTGGTATCTGGAACCTCAGGTGAGCATAAGACTAATATTAAACAGTAATAATTAATAAGTAAATAAGTGATAAGTAAGCAGTTGTTGGGTGTCTACTGGTATACATACTGCTAAGAATAGTATTTTTTCTTTCAATAGTAGGCTCTAGATATATCTGAACAATTAAAATGAAATGTAGTATAAATATTGAGATGAGGATAATAGCACACACTTGCAAACGTGCATGCCAAACCACGTGACTTCACTTTACTTGTTCATTCTAGGAAGATAAAAAATTAAATTCACATAATCCTCACAATTAAAAGAAAATAAATGGTGTAAGAGCCAAAGATTTTATTTTTGTTCATTTTGTTTTTCAATATGTCTTACATCGAGATGTTTATGACTAGCGCATAGATCAGTGTCCATATAGGAGATAAAACAATGACCTACAAATTTGTGATTTAAATCATAATTTTGAAACAAACCTATTCTTGATCAAATTCTTAAACTCTTGGGGTTTTAATGACCTTTTATATTGATTGGAAATGATCAATAACTTAAAATTGATAATCTAATCTGTGTTGTTTGTTTGGCAAGCCTTTTGACTAGTATTCCTGAAACCAAGTAGGAAGTCCCTGATCATTACCTACAGCAGAAAGGCTTGCCCTGAGGGATACGCTTGTATCTAGTGTTATGTGAATCCCCTGTTATATGAATCTCCCTATGTGAATCTTGGTGCAAAAAAAATAGTCTTAATTTGTTGTGAGAGCTGTTGAATTAATGACCAGGGCTTGAAGAAATAATATCAAAGCATACTCTATAAGCCAAATTAAATTTATCATTTACCATGTAGTCTTTAGTGATACCTGTTGTTATTACAGAGTTCAGAAGGTTTGAGAATGTGTTCAGAGGAATGACATTTACTAGATTTCTGGTTTGATTTTGGAGAGCCTATAGAGAACTCTTTGCTTTATTTCTCAATTTTAACTAAAAACAATTTTATAATTTTCTCTTAATTTTTAAGACTTTCATGAATACTGTTTATGTTAAAAACTTCACATGACATTAAAAATCTGAGAAAAGAATTTGATGAGAGAAATGGAAAGTAATAAGCATCTCCCCAAAGAGTGATAAGTATGATTAAGTATTCATAAGCAATGGAAAGGGATAAATGCTATAGAGGTTGGAGCCACTGAAATTTTTACTTGTTTCTCAGTCCTGTGAAAGCTCATATCATTACTTTACCAGACCCCAAAAATGAACGCATAGTTTCTAATCTAGGAAAAAATATCCGACAGCAGGAATCTGATATTGAAGAAATATGGGCCCATTTAAAGAGAGCTAACCTAAGAATAATTGGAATAGAGGAGGGAAAAGAAAGTGAAACAAAAGGGATCAACAATCTCTTCAAGGAAGTAATAGCAGAAAATTTTCCAGACATAGAGCAAGAGGTCGATACGCAGGTCCAGGAAACGTATAGAATTCCCTTTAGACAGGATCGGAGAAGAGGATCCCCACGCCACATAATTGTCAAAATGACCAATGTGGAAGCCAAGCAGAGAATCTTAAAGGCAACAAAATCAAAGGGCCAAGTGACATTCGGAGGCAAACCAATTAGAATCACTCCAGACTTCCCAAACCAAGTTATGAGAGCCAGAAGGGCTTGGAGTAACATATTCCCAATTTTGAAAGAAAACAACTTCCAGCCAAAAATTTCCTACCCAGCAAAACTTTCTATCAAATTAGATGGAGAAATAAGAAGCTTCCATGACAAACAGAAACTGAAGGAATTTATGTCTTCAAAACCAGCACTAGAGAAAATACTCAAAGAGATTAACTACAAAGAAGAAATAGGTAACACACATCAGAACTAGAGAAACAAGATTTTCCATCCAACAGACAACTAAGATTGGTTATCTGTGGAGATTCATTATTTATGTTAGTCTTTTACCTATCTGTAAAGGGTATTGTTTGCCTTTATTGTTGTTAATTTTTAGGATTTCTAGTTGGAATATTAATATACCTTCAGATATAGCATTTGGAAATATTTTATCCCATTCTATTAGTAACTGTTAACTCTGTTTACATTGTCTTTGGATATACAATATGGTTTTTTTTATTTTTTAGGGAGTTTGTATACTCTTCTGTTGCCTGTGCCATTGAAATCATAACCAAGAAATCACTGCCAATTTCAATGTTGTGAGGTTTTATGACCCAGATTTTCTCCTAAAAGTTTATAGTCTTAAGATTTATATTTAGGTCTTTTATCTATTTTGAGTTAATATTTGTATATGGGATTAGGTAAGGGTCCAATTTTATTCTTTTCCATGTAATTATTATTTTTCAACAATATTTAGTTAAAGATTATTATTTCTACCACCAAATGTTCGTAGAAACCTTGTCAAAAATAACTTGACAATATAGGGAAGAATTTAGCTCTAGGCTTTTATTTAACTCCAATGGTTTATATATCTGCCTTTAGAATAGTACTACACTGTTTCAATTATTGTAGCTTTATATGGTTTGAAATCAGAAAATATACATTTTCTAGCTTTGTTCTTTTTCAAGATCGTTGTGGGTACCTAGAGTCCATATTCCATATTAGGATAAATTTTTTTTCTGAAAAATAAATATATAAATATATGATAGTTTCACCTAAAAAATAGAAAAAATAGATTCTCTGGTAAGAAAGAAAGCAAAAAGAAATATTGAAATGTTATCTTTAAGTCATCAAAAGCTTGGTATCAGACAAATGAAACTGTTATGTGAGATTATCATTTTTAATTTTTGATAAATTGCTATAATACTAGATGTCAATCACTAAGCCAAGCATGGGAGGGAGGGATAGGGAGAGAATGGGGTGGGGATCGGGTGGGGGCTGACTGGGCAATGTGTGCATGTATGTCTACAAAAGTATGTATCCCACTATGATGTATGAATACAGTGCACCAATTAAAAAAAATAAATAAAAAAAATAAAAAAAAAGAAGTCAGGAGGCAAAATAAATAAAGTTTTTTTTTAACTGTCAAAAAAAAAAATCCATGTAACCTACATGAGCAGAAATGGTCGTACAGAGGTAGATATTATGGTATCTTATGCAAATATTCATTTTCTTCCCTCCTCTCACCTCTTTTTTTTTTTTTTTTTTTGCAGTATTGTAAGGCAAGATACACAGCCCTACTTTATTTTTTATTTTTATTTTTTTTTATTTTTTTTTTATCCTTTATTTTTTTTTTTAATTTTATTTTATTGGTGCACTGTATTCATACATCATAGTGGGATACAAACTTTTGTAGACATACATGCACACATCGCCCAGTCAGCCCCCACCCGATCCCCATCCCATTCTCTCCCCATCCCTCCCTCCCATGCTTGGCTTAGTGGTTGACATCTAGTATTATAGCAATTTATCCAAAATTAAAAATGATAATCTCACATAACAGTTTCATTTGTCTGATACCAAGCTTTTGATGACTTAAAGATAACATTTCAATATTTCTTTTTGCTTTCTTTCTTACCAGAGAATATTTTTTTCTTTTTTTTAGGTGAAACTATCATATATTTATTTTTCAGAAAAAAATCTATCCTGATATGGAATATGGACTCTAGATACCCAAAACAATCTCGAAGCAAAAACAAAGCTAGAAGATGTATATTTTCTGATTTCAAACCATATAAAGCTACAATAATTGAAACAGTGTAGTACTGTTCTAAAGGCAGATATATAGACCATTGGAGTTAAATACAAGCCTAGAGCTAACTTCTTCCCTATATTGTCAAGTTATTTTTGACAAGGTTTCCACGAAGATTTGGTGGTGGAAATAATAATCTTTTAACTAAATATTGTTGAAAAATAATAATTACATGGAAAAGAATAAAATTGGACCCTTACCTAATCCCACATACAAGTATTAACTCAAACTAGATAAAAGACCTAAATATAAATCTTAAGACTATAAACTTTTAGGAGAAAATCTGGGTCATAAAACCTCACAACATTGAAATTGGCAGTGATTTCTTGGATATGATTTCAATGGCACAGGCAACAGAAGAATATACAAACTCCCTAAAAAATAAAAGAAAATATTGTATATCCAAAGACAATGTAAACAGAGTTAAAAGTTACTAATAGAATTGGATAAAATATTTCCAAATGCTATATCTAAAGGTATATTAATATTCCAACTAGAAATCCTAAAAATTAACAACAATAAAGGCAAACAATACAATTTAGAGATAGGTAAAAGACTAACATAAATAATGAATCTCCACAGATAACCAATCTTAGTTGTCTGTTGGATGGAAACTCTTGTTTCTCTGGTTCTGGTGAGTGTTACCTATTTCTTCTTTGTAGTTAATCTCTTTGAGTATTTTCTCTAGCGCTGGTTTTGAAGACATAAATTCCTTCAGTTTCTGTTTGTCATGGAAGCTTCTTATTTCTCCATCTAATTTGATAGAAAGTTTTGCTGGATAGGAAATTTTTGGCTGGAAGTTGTTTTCTTTCAGAGTTTGGAATATGTTACTCCAAGCCCTTCTGGCTCTCATGACTTGGTTTGGGAAGTCTGGAGTGATTCTAATTGGTTTGCCTCTGAATGTCACTTGGCCCTTTGTTTTTGTTGCCTTTAAGATTCTCTGCTTGGCTTCCACATTGGTCATTTTGACAATTATATGGCGTGGGGATCCTCTTCTCGGATCCTGTCTAAAGGGAGTTCTATAAGTTTCCTGGATCTGTGTATCAACCTCTTGCTCTATATTTGGAAAATTTTCTGCTATTACTTCCTTGAAGAGATTGTTGATCCCTTTGGTATCACTTTCTTTTCCCTCCTCTATTCCAATTATTCTTAGGTTAGCTCTCTTAAGATGGGCCCATATTTCTTCAATGTCAGATTCCTGCTGTTGGATATCTTTTTCTAGATTAGAAACTATGCATTCATTTTTGGATTGCTCATCTTCTAAGAGCGAGATTCTGTTCTCCATGTGGTCTAATCGGTTGTTTGTGCTTTGAATTGAGGCCTTTACTTCATTAATTGCATCCTTTATCTCTTTTTGGCTCTCTCTGAGTTCTTTTCGAAGCACCTCTATTATTTCTACAGTTATTTTCCTGATTTGATCTTCTAGAAATCTCTGATTTTCTGTTTTATCAGGTTCTGATGTTGTGGGGTTGTGCACATTCATTACTTCAGTGTTATTCCTCTTTCCCATGATTTCGGAGGTTTGTGCCTTCTCTGGGTTCTTCCCTTGGGTCACTATGGCTTCACTTAAGGTGCTCTGGATCTCGAGTCTGTATTATCTCAGACCCTACTACTCCTTTACTGGGTTGTATCACAGAGTCTCCGACCCAGGGAGTCGATAGAGGCTGCTTTAAACTATGGGGGGTGCCAGGTTGCACGCTCTCCTATGGTGTGATATCTCTGCCACCACCACTCCCTCACTGGGTCAAGTCCCAGGAGGCACAATACTGGGATTTCTCCTCTGTGGCCCGCAATTTGACTCACTGTTCTTGAGTACGTAGATGTAGCTGTACTGGACTCGGTGAATTCACTGCTGCTGACGCCGCCGGTGGCAATATGGCGCCTCTGCCACGCCCTCGGCCATGAGGCTGGCGTATTTTTTCTTCTCTGGTTTTGATTTCCACGCTGAATCCCTGCAGCGTGTGCTGAGCTCAGCCACTGGGAGCTTTAAATGCTGTCTGCGCCGAAAGATCCCGCCTGGCTGTTCCGCATCGGCTCACCTCGGCTTGCTGTAGCCGTCCGCTGAGTTCGCCGCTGCCGCCGGCAGTATGGCGCTGCTGCCGCGTCCTCGGGCGCGTGTGTCTCCTCTGTGGCCCTGAGCTCTGTTCTCAGTCCGCTTTCTCTCTGGAGCCTGGTGGTTTTTTTGTTTTTCTGGTGATGGTGTTTTCTGGCTATGAAAGGCGCTCTTTTTGTGGTAATGGAGATTGGTTGTTAGCAGGACTCTTAAGCCCCGCTTTTCTCGGTCGCCATCTTCCCGGAAGTTCCTCTCACCTCTATGGGAGATTATTTTCCTCATCTACTGATAATGGGCTCTGTGACTAGCTTTACTTCTGATGGTATAGAACAGTGGAGTGGGAGTTATTCTCAGGGAGCAGAACTTGGATCTTATCAAGAAATGTGACTATAATTATGTTGTTTATGGTCCTTCAGCAAAGGGAAAAGCCGATCATCTTGTCTCAACTCAAGATTCTACAGATACAGGTTACCAGCGAGCATTCTTGTTCAGAAAGCTCTTATTTCTCCTATGGGATAACCTTCTGGGATAGATGCTGGCCCTCCAGCCTGGGATCCAGGTTTAGGTGCATGAAACAGAGTAGCCTCAACCCACAGACCTGCTGCCTTAACATATACCTGTCTCAGCCAATTGCAGGTGCATGAGAAAGAAATAAATGTTCTTTCTTATGCAAATGAGATTTTCTGATTATTTTACTTTGCAGCAAAGACTGACTTACATTTAAAGAATTATGACACAGAAAATGCTTACCTCAAGAAGCAAAAAATGTTATTGCTATCGGTTATTTAGAGTGGAGAGAGGACAGAAACTAAATCTCAGGTCAGTTTAGAGTTCCAGATAGTCGATCAACAATGAATTAGCAAAGATTTATATGGCTTTCTGAAACCAACTGCTTTTTTATTGTTTATGTTAAATGATTTTGGTGAACTTCTATCCTATAGTCCTGTACTTGCATTTATAAATTAAATACTAAGTGTTGTTTATTTGTTTGCAATATGTAAAGTGTTACCATATTATTCCCCAGGAACTGGTGGGCAAGAGTGGAGTTTGGGCTCACTTGGAGTGCACTGACTTAGCAGTTGATCACATTTTGCAGAATTCTATTTGCAAGCTTAGAAAATTACCACACGCAGTTCACCATATGGCACAACTGACTTTGCTAAGAGAACTATTGTATTTGAAAAATCAAAAACACTCACTAAATCCTCAAATCTTTTTTTTCCCCCTACTGTCATGGTTTCCATGACTACATTTCACAGCCCCATGTTACATTTTAAATGTAAATGATTTTTACAGAAAAACATTACAAAAATTTTTAGAAAGAAGAAAGAGAGAGATATTTAACCTTCTGGGCAAATGATATGTGCTGATTTCGACAACTTTGTTGAGTATAGCACAAATAAGAAATACATTTTTGATAGATATTTTTAAAAATATATACTTTAATTGGTGCATTTAATTGGTCCATATACATTTAATGATGTAACCATTTATCATACAAAGCTCAAGAAATAAAGAGGATTAATAAATGTGATGACATGAAATTAAAGAGTTTCTGTGCAGCAAAGAAAACAAGAAGTAGTGTGAAAAGTGAGCCTACAGAATGGGAGAAAATCTTGGGCACTACTTATTCCTCTGACAGAGGACTAGTACCTAGAATATACAAAGAACTTAAAAAAAACTTAACACAAAAACCACATTAAAATGGGCAAACTGAACAGATATTCTCAAATGAAGAAATACAAATGGCCAATAAATACATGACAAATACTTTTTTTTTTTTTTTTTGCTGTACTGGAGATGGAACCCAGGGGCATTGTACCTCCAAGCTATATCCCCAGCCCTATTTTTTAGTCTTTTTATTTTTTGAGACAGAATCTCACTAAGTTGCAAAGGGCCTTGCTGAAGCTGTCTGCAAAACGCAGTCCTCTGGTCTCAGCCTCCTGAATGATCCTTAGCGGACAGCCTCAGCTACTTAGTGAAGCCCTTTCCAACTCAATGAGACCTTGTTTCAAAATAAAGAATAAAAAATAGGGTCTGGTTGGAGGTAGAATGCTTCTGGGTTCCATCCCCAGTACAGAATAAGAATAAGAATAAGAATAAGAATAAGAATAAGAATAAGAATAAGAATAAGAATAAGAATAGAGGAGGAGGAGGAGGAGGAGGAGGAGGAGGAGGAGGAGGAGGAGCAAGCTCTCTTGGCTTCTATCCCCAGTACTGAAAAAGAGATGGGTTTTGTGACAGGATATAGATATTGGCAGTATAGAATTTAAAGTAGCAGATATGAGTTTGTGAGCATAAACCTATATGTAAAGAATTATATTCTTATATATCTTGTGTTTGTAATAGACAGAATAGCCAATGAAGAGTTCATGGTTGATATAGTTAAGTCATGAGGATTGTAATCTCATCAGCAATAAATTTATTGTAATAGATTTATCTGGGTGGTAACCTAGGCCCGTAGAATATGGCTGGGAAAGGTGGATTTCTGGGAGTATGATCTGAGGGATTGTGTAGAGTAGAGCTTTGTGCTCATTCATATTCCTTCTCTCTCTCTCTCTTTCTCTCCCTCTCTCTCTCCTTTTCATTGACATGTCTTGAGCTTCAGAGCCTGGCTTCATATGGACTGAACCCAGAATCTCTAAAAAGCTGTGAGAAAATAAACGTTCCTTTATGTTGTGTGACCATTCATTTCTATTGTATCAGTAAGAATATTGACTGAGATATTTCAGAATAGACCTTAAGTATTTTGCTTTCTTCCTTATGAAGTAATTATCTTTCATTCTTTTTTAAGGTGTAGTCTGAACATTATCTTCTTGGGGTGAGAGAAGGAGCAGTCATGTAAGTTTTCCCTTCATAAATTTCTTAGAATAAAAACAGATAAAAATTTCCCCTTCTTCTTTATATTAGAAGAATAGTGAATTTAATTCTACTCCTACTACTCAAAAACATTCTTAAGAACTGGCCTTTCCTAGTGTACCCTTCACATTATTGAAGGCCATATGCTGTTTTCAGTTGCATGAGTACTTTGTGTAGTCCACAAAGTTATTATTTTGCTTAAAGTGAATGCTACTGGGATGCTGGCAGGCTGAATCCAGATCCAGCGGACTTCACTGGTGTGTTTTACAAGCTCTGGTGCAAGGGCATTCTAGAGTTGTTGCTAGAAAGAAAACTCCAAATGTGCCTCATCTTACAAATACACAACACTGCATAGAAACTTCTCACTTCTTGTTGTAGAACAACATCATGCTTCTTCAAAAGGAATAACACTTGACAGGTATGTTTGATGGAAATAGGCATTACTTTTTTCACCTGTGTATTTTAATGTTTAACACCATTTATTGGTTAGTATAACTAAAATTGGCCCAACATTAGGAGTGTAATCTCTATCTTGCATAAATGAAATACAATATATTTTCTCTAGGTTTTCAGTGAAGTCTTAAGTTGAAGAATCAATATTGGGCACATCAAGATTTGGGTGATAGGAAACTACAGAGGCCACATCAGAAGTGACTCTGAGTATTTTAAATTGAATTCTAAGCCTTAATGTTCTATTTCCTACCTAACAGGGCTAGATGTACAATGTGAAGAGAGCCTTGTCACATTTACATTTTTTTCTCTTAACTACTGAAGGCCAGAGTACCTGGTGAATGTTGAAGGATGGTGACATGAAGTGGTTGAGTCATTATCATTGCAGGAAATTGCTATAACTGCCACACTTTAGCTACTACTTATTTCACTTCTGCCTAATTAGAGGCCATCTAGTTTATATACATGTAAGGACACAAATTCATTAGAGCTGGGTCATAGTAAATATTGTATGATGGGAGGGGGGACACATTTCTGTATGCCCATGATTATTAGAGGGTTTTGTAAATAATATGCCTCCTTTTGTGGCTATTTGTTCAAAACTGCATATATAAATAGGTATACACGAAAAATTATTAGTATCCAGAAAGGGGACTCGACATTCCCAAGATAAATAAAAACTTTTGCTAAGATAGTTAAATAAAAAGAATGTGTGTTAAAGTGGGACTGAAGAAAGGACTTTGGTAAAATGACAGAGTAAGGACTTCATAAAGGAAATAAAAACACTGACAAAATAAGTCAAATTCAACTTTTTCAGAAACTTGAAAATTTAAAAAGACTGTCATCAGTCTTCAAAATTTTAGTTTTAGTCAAGAAAAATAGCCTGATTTCTGTAGGGAAAGTGAAATTTTGGGGTATTTTAACTTGTACTCTTCCCATCCCCCTGCTCAGAACTGTGTAAGCCTCAGAAAGTAAAAGCTTACAATCACAGATCACTTGTTATAGACAGCCTTTTCTGAAGGGGCATTTTTCAAAATAGCAGGAGGAAATTTTTAATATTGTGTTTGTCTGAGGTGGTATATACGGGAGAAAACAAGCTAATCAAAAAGCTTAAGAAAAAATGCTAGGGGCCAAAATGTCTATAGGAAACTTTAAAAAGATGTGATGTGCTTCTGGAAATCTATAAGTCAATGCATATTTGTAGAGCTATGTACATATCCAGACTGTAAGCATAGCTAAAACCAGAAAAATCCCTAGCTCTCACCTCTGGCTAACCTATGAACTTTGCATAAAATAGGAAATAAAGAGGCTAAGGCATAGTTATAAACTGCCTGGATAAGTGCTGAAGTTAATCCCCAATACATACATAGAGTATCTTAGCAAAAACTGGAAGGCATAATTAGTTCTAGGCATTATAAATATCTCTGTCCAATTGCTAGCTGATCACTAACTAAATGGACAGAGAATTCAATGATTACAAATGAGAAAACATAGAATTTACATAATTAGTTCAGAAAGATCACTAAAACAGCAGTGGTAACAAATAGCACAAACTTCAGGAAAGGAGCAGAATCTGACTTTTAAAAAATTTATCTTTAAAAATGTTCAGTTTTTTATAAAAAATATATGAAGCATGAAAAGAAACAAGGACTACACACTGGAAAAATTAGTCAATAGAAACTGTTCCCGAGAAAGGCTAGATGCTGAACTCATTAGACAAAGACTTTAAATCAGTCATTTTAAGTATTGAAAGAATCAAAAGAAGCACTATCTAAAGTACTAAAGGGGAGTAATGATTCTAACTAACCAAATAACAAATATCAACAAAGAGGTAGAAATTATGAAACTGGAAGCTCTACAGAAAATCAATAAATAAAATGAAAATTCCACTCAAGATACTCAACATCAGATTTGACAGGTAGAAATCAGAATTAGAGAACTTGAACAAGTCAATTGAGGTTTTCTGATTTGCAGAACATAAAGAGATAATAAAGGGAAAACATGAACAGAATCTCAGAGGTCTGTGGAATACCACTAGGTGTACTAACATGACTATGTGTATGATAAATTACAGGAAAGAGATAAAAAGGCCTAAAACCAATGTTTGAAGAAATAATGGCTGAAAACTTATGACTTTGGTGATAAACAGGCTACATGAATATATATCTTTGAGCTTGACACATCAGAGTTCAACAAACTCCAGTAGAATAAACTCAAAAGGATTTATCTATTTAAAAATAACTTTATTAGTACATTGCAACTATATATTATAGTGAGTTTCAATGTGATACAAACATACATCCACACACTCTTGGTAGAGATTCACCTCTAGAGCACATCACAATCAAACTGTTGAAAACCAAATCAAAGAGGAAATTGTGAAATCAGCAAGAGAGAAATGATGTTGCAAATATAAGAGATCTTTATAGTATGATTAATAGCTGATTTCCTACCAGAAATCACAGAAGCCAGAGGTAGTGGGATGGCATGTTCAAAGTGCTGTCAATCACAATTTCTATATCCAGCAAATTTATCCTTCAAAAATGATGTTAAAATACCCATGTTATTAGCAGCACAATTCACAATAGCCAAACTATGGAACCAACTTATATGTCCATCAACAGATAAATGGATTACAAAGTTATGGGAAATACACGCAATGGCATTCTACTCAGACAATGGAATTCTACTCAGCAATGAAGAACAAAATTATGTCATATGCAAGAAGATGGAAAGACCTGGAGAACATTAGGTTAAGTGAGATCAGCCAAGCACAGAAAGAGAAGGGACATATATTTTTTCTAATATGCTTGAGCTAGGGAGTATTTGGGATGCCAGAGTGACACCAGACAATGAAGGAGATCCTCAGTGGAGCCAGGGAGGAAGGGTGAAGTTCATTAATGAAAATGCTATCTGCGACTATGTATATGCATGTGTATATAACATTGTTAACCTGGACACTTGGTATTGGGAGAGAGGGAGATGGGGAGGGGGGCACCAAGTACTGTGTAAATATATGCCATTGTCAACATGCTCTACGTTATGATGTGGGACTATAATGCCCTAATAAAAAATTCAGAAAAAGCAACAAAAAATAAACAAAAAATAAAATCTCAGATAAGTAAAAACTGAGAAAATCAACTGCTAGTAAAACTTCTCTACAGAGATACTAAAGGAAGTCCAGGTCAAAATGAAAAAACTGTAGGCATTAGATCAAATAGGTTTTAAGAAGTAAAGTGCACTGGAAAAGATGGCTACATAGGTATATATAAAAACTATGTAAATAAATTTTCTGTTTGTAATTATTATTTATATATTATTTAAAATATTATTGCATTAGGCCATAATTATAAATCTGTGTTGATGGGCATATAATATATCAGGATGTAATTTATATAACAATAACAACCCAAATCTATGTAAAGGAAAATTTTGCTATAAAAATGAAACTATATTGGTATTTACCTAAACTTATAATTTTTAGTCACTAAGAAAACAACTTAAAATACAGTAAAATAATGAAAAGGGAACTAAAATGATATGATAAAGAAAGTAGGAATAGAAATCTGGAAAGAAATGATAAAGAAAACAAACAAAATGGCAGACATAAATTGTACCTTACCAACAAGTATATCACAAGTAAGTTGACTGAACTCTTCAATTAGAAGAAGAAATTGCCAGAATGAATTTAATATACATAATTTAATTATATGCTTTCTATAAGATATACTTTTGATTGAAATGTATAAATAGATTGGAAGAGAGTGGATGGAAAAAAATCAATGCAAATAGTAACTAAAAAAGAGATAGAGTGGCTAATGTCAGACAAAATTTTTATATATTGATCTTGAATTCCACAACCTTGCTAAGCTAGTTATTCAGCCATGATAATTTTTAAGGATTATTTAATATTTTCTACATATAAAGATCATGGCACCTGAAAAATCACAACACTTTTTTCTTCTTACTTCTCAATCTGGATATTTTTAAATTTTCTTCTCTAATTTCCCTGGCTAAAGCATCAATCACAATGCTGCATAGAATGACAGGTACAGGTATCATTGTCTTGCATCTAATCATAAATAGTATTCAGTCTTTAACCATTATATATGATTTTAGCTATTTTTTCAGAGATTCATTTCATTATGTTGAATGAGTTTCCTTTACATTTAATGAGAGTGTTCTTATCAAGAAAAGATGCTAAGTTTTGTTGAGATGTGTACTTATTGAGTGAAAAGTATAGCTTTTTAATTTTTTTTTACTATTAGGCTACAGGGGAAACATTCACTACTAGCAATAGTTGAATACCCAGGTATCAGGTATTTAATTGATTTGTTCTAATAAGGAGATCACATTTTGATGAGCAATTGCAAGTGAAATCACAATCTTATTAAACTTATGATAATTCACTGCTATTCTGCATTATTTGTCTATTTTCACTCATAGCAAACAGAAAGGTTAATTGGAAAAATAATTAGAATCACTAGTTCTGCAATCTGTAAGTGTTTATTGGTGACAATGTATGAAATTCACCCAGGGATGTCATATTGATTTGGGTTTAGCATTTTTTAAAAAGGGTATACTTTAAAAGGTTAATGTTACTTCTCCTCACCTTTGTTTCCAGAGTAGTACTTATTCATAAGTTAAGGAGCTTATGTGAAGATTGGTCTGTTACTAGGAATAGTTGTTCTATAATGTAATTTTCCATTCAGAAACTGGGAAAATAATTTCAAGATAGAATTGTGTCCTACTAAGACTACTGTAAGTTGAAATCTGAATGACCATCTGACCTCCAGTAACATTGCACTCTGCCCTAAAGACTTGTATGCATGTCCTCAGGAATTAGTACTAGTGCCTAATCTTCTGAACAAGAATAGTCATATCTCTCTATCTAGACTCTGGTGAAAGACTTAAATGGCAAAGCTTAAGCATTGACCTACCAAGATTTCCTTTTTGTAGTTGTTGTATAATTTTCTATTTCTAAGGATGTCTCTTCCACAGTGTTCATTTAAAATTTCAAACTGAGAAAATCCCTGACATTGGTAATATCATCACAATTACAGTTCCTGTCATCATTCCTGAACACAGTGGAAGAAAATCTGTGACACTCTACTTTAGGAACCCGATTTTGAGCTTTGTTTACTTGACTTGTAGGTTTTAGTTGTTACTGTAATACAAGATTGAATAATGCATATCAGGGCAGCCATCTTTCTTTAGCCCAAGGCCTTGCACAATCAGTTAGCAACCTTCAGAGAGTTATTGCTGCCATTCTTGTTACAGGATAGTCATACTATATATTGTGGTAATCCAGCAGAGTTTAGCTCTGATACCTAAGTATCTCTACTTGTTATGTCACCCAGCTCCCATTGAACATCCCTGATCTGCAGAGGACAGCCACAGTGTCCTGCTGCTCTGCCTGGTGTCTATTCTTCATGTCCATAGTGAAGGGTGTTTTCTTCCCCTTTTGTAGAACACAGCAAAACAAAAGGTAACATGATAAACCTAGTAATAATATTTCAATTTCAACTCAGGCAAAATTACACACAGACAATTTTAGTCATTTTAAAGTCAAGAACTTTTGACAAATGGATATGACTGTGTAAACACCACCAAACTGGAATATAAACATTTACAGCTGGCCATGGTGTTGCACCCTTGTAACACCAGTACTTGGGAGGCTGAGACAGGAGTATCCAGGTTTGTGGTCAGCCTCAGCAACTTAGTGATACCCTGTTACAAAATTTAAAAATAAATAAATAAATAAAATAAAGTAGTAATGAATAATCATAAAAAAGAATAAAAAAATCAGGCTAGGGAGTGTAGCTTGGAGGTAGAATGCCCCTGGGCTCAATCCATAGCGCCCACACAAAATAAATAAATAAATAAATAAATAAATAAATAAATAAATAAATAAATAAATAAATAAAAACATTTACCTCTTCCAAGAAAGTTCTTTTGTTTCCTATTGCAGTCAATCCCCTATCATCAGTTTTAGGAAACCACTCATCTTAGTTTAATCCTGATGATTAGTTCTGTTGGTTTAAGATTTTTATATAAATAGATTCGTGTACTATGTACTCATGTATATGGCTTTCCCAGACTTCACAATGTCTTTAAGATAAAGCTATTTGAAGGATATAACAGTTCTAACAATAATTTCTTTTCTTTCAGAGTAATGATCCATTATATATGTACACTATCATTTGCATATTCATTTACCCATTGGCGGCATTTGGATTATTTCCAGTTTGGGACTATAATAAATAAAGTTGCTATGAATGTGTGTGTGTGTGTGTGTGTGTGTGTGTGTGTGTGTGTGTGTGTGTGGTTGCTTGGTGAAGGGTTCAACCAACTCTACATGACATATTGTGTGAATGTTTATAGAGTGATGTTGCCATACATACATTAAGATGGTGTGACAATGTATAGTGCTCACAAAAGGGACTTTCTTGAGAGAGAAGGGCAAGCACTCAACCTGGTGCATAATTGCTTGAGCAAGGGGTGGGACTGGGGTTTTTGCTGTGTGTGTATGTGTGTGTGTGTGTGTGTGTGTGTGTGTGTGTGTGTGTAGTGAAGATGAATGTTTCCAGGGGCTTAGAAAGCTTAGGATGTCTAAGCATTTTTATTGGTTTGTCCAGATATGGGCAAAAGGAAAAGGGATGGGAGGGACTTGAAAGTTTTCAGTGGTGGAACATAAAAAAATAGAATCATACTCTTTGTAGCACATGTTTTTATTTCTTGTGTGTAAGTACCTAGGAGTGAAAAATTGGGTAGTAGGATAAGTATTTATCTAGCCTTTAAAAAAAAACTGCCAGTTTTGTTAGTTGTAAATAAGAGATTGAGTTTCCCTATATCTTTTCCAGAATGTACTGTTCTTAGCCTTTTATTTCCTTTTTTGGTATTGGGGATTGGACTAGGGGTATTTTACCTCTGAGCTAGACCCCATCCTTATTTTATTTTTTACTTTAAAACAGTGTCTTGCTAAGTTGTTGAGGGCCTTATGAAGTTGCTGAAACTGGCTTCGAATGTGCAACCTCTTGTCTTAGCCTCCACCATGCCCAACTGTTCGTCTTTTTAGTGTTAGTTCTTCTAACAGATGTGAAGCAATGTCTCATTGTGATTTCCAACTTCATGTTTTTGGTGACAAGTACATAATTTTCAATTGATTATTAGCCAGTTACATACCTCTTTTGTGGATTATCTGTATCTTCTGTTTTAAAAATTGAATTTTGTTTTTATTATCAGTTGTTAAGACTTCTATTCTGGATATAAATTTTTCTGTCATGTGTGTTTTTTTTTTTTTATTTTCCTCTGCCTGTAGACTGCCTTTTGATTTTCTTCACAAAGTATTTTTAAAAGCAGATGATTTTGATTTTGATGAAATCTGGTTTATCAACTTTTTAAATGGTAGTATTTTTGTATATTAATAAATATTTGCCCCAATGTCTCAGATGTTTTCTTCTGTATGCTTTTTTACTGGTGTTTTACAGTTTTAACTTTTATATGTAAGCCTATGATTTATTTTAAATTAATTTTTATTTATGGTTAAGGCTGGTTTTGTTTTGCTTTGTTTTGCAGGGACAGAAATACTGGGGATTGAGTTGTGTTCTAACAATGTAGATGTCTATCTTTACATCAATACTGTCCTGTCTGGATTCATGCAGCTTTAGAGCAAGACTTTAAATCAGATAAGAAAAAATCTAAACTTTTTCTAATTAGACTATTTGGTGTCATTTACATTTCCATGTGAATTTTAGAATTTGCCAAATCCTATCAGTAACTTAGTGAAACCCTGTTTCAAAATAATAGCAATAATAATAATAAATAAAGGGCTGGGGACATAGCTCAGAGGCAGAACACCCCTGGGCTTGGAGTTGAATATTTTTTTAGATCTGGGGAATTATAGTTTTTATCAAATTAAAAAAAAAAAAAGAATTAGCTATTTATATCAGTCTTTCCTGGTCTCATCTCTCATGGTATATTTGGCTGCCTGAAGCTTCCCTACACTTCACCAATGCCCTGCTCATAGTTATTCCTTCTTTGTTTTTCTCTAAATTTTATCTTAGGTTTTACTGTGTCTAAGTTCACCAGCACTTTCTGGAATAAGGTCTGCAATTAATCCAATCCAGAATATTTTTCATGTCACATATATTACTTTCATCTCTAGAAGTTTCATTAGATATGTTTTAGAGTTTCATATCACCACTTAATGTGCTCAGTACTTCTCTACAATTTTAAATGTACAGAATGCAGACTTGGACTTCCGGGAAGATGGCGACGGAGGAAAGCGGCACTTACAAGTCCCGCTAACAATCCAACTCTACTACCACAAAACCAGCGCCTTTCAGAGCCAGAAAACACCACCAGCAAAAAAATAAAAACGGTAACTACAAGGGACAGAGAAAAAGGGCTGGAAAAACAAGACACCAGAAAAAAACCAGCCCGAAGTGCCGCGCCCGCGCGGCGCGGAGCGGCCAGAGCCGCAGCGCGGATTGGGGGGAGCCGCAGAGTGGAGCGGCCTGCCGCATAGCAGAACCGCCAGAGCAGCTGGAGTGACCAGACCCGCGGTGCAGAGCAGCTGAAGCCGCGGTTCAGAGCAGCCGAGCAGAGCGGCCAGAACAGCCAAGCGGAACGGCCAGAACAGCCGGAGCAGCCAGAGCCACAGCCCGGATTGGCTGGAGCGGCGGCGCGGAGTGGCCGGAGCCGCGGAGTGGAGCGGCCAGAGTAGCCGAGCAGAGCGGCCAGAACAGCCGGAGCGGAGTGGCCAGAACAGCCTGAGCAGCCAGAGTCGCGTCGCGGAACGGCCGGAGCGGCCGGAGTGGCCAGACCCGCGGTGCAGAGCAGCCAGAGCCGCGGCGCAGAGCGGCCGGAGCGGCGCGGCCTACATCTCCCCTAGCAG
This sequence comes from Muscardinus avellanarius, assembly GCF_963383645.1. Lineage (NCBI taxonomy): Eukaryota > Metazoa > Chordata > Mammalia > Rodentia > Gliridae > Muscardinus > Muscardinus avellanarius. The sequence continues at coordinate 72,753,246 of NC_137789.1, forward strand.
CACCAGGCTCCAGAGAGGAGGGAGACTCAAAACAGAGCTCAAATCCAGAGAGGAGGTACTTTGGCCTCGCGGCCTAGGACGCAGAAGCAGCATCTTACTGCTGGCGGCAGCAGGAACATCTAAAGCTCCCAAGGGCCGGGCACAGCACAACTGGCAAGGACTCAGAGCAGAGTTCAAAACTAGAGAAGAAATACGCCGTGGCAGTGGTGCCAAATTGCCAGTGGTGGCAGCAGCGAATCCACCGAGTTCACTACAGCTCCATCAGCGCACTCAATAACCGTGAGTCAAATTGTGGCCCCTAGGGGAGAAATCCCAGTACTGCACTCCCAGGGACTTGCGCAGATAGTCTCCCTGGGTCGGAGATTTTAGCAGTGCAGCCCAGTGGGGGAGTGGCAGTGGCAGAGATATCATACCATAGTCACAACTCCCCACTGGAGAACGCCCAACTTGGCACTCCCCACGGTCTAAGCAGCCTTAATTGACTCCCTGGGTCTGAGACTTTGTGATACAACCCAGTTAAGGAGTAGTGGTGACTGAGATACCACAGACACGAGATCCAGAGCATCTTAAGTGAACTTGTAGTGACTCAGGGAAGAACCCAGAGAAGGCACAAACTTCCAAAATCATGGGAAAGAGAAATAACAATGGAGCAGTGAATGCCAACAACCCCACACCATCAGAATCTGATAACACAGAAACCCAAAGATCTCTAGAAGATCAAATTAGGAAAATAACTTTAGAAATAATAGAGGACTTTCGGAAAGAATTTAGAGAGAGTCAAAAAGAGATAAAGGATGCAATTAATGAAGTAAAGGCCTCAATTCAAAGTATAAACAACAGATTAGACCACATGGAGAATAGAATCTCGCTTCTTGAAGATGATCATTCTAAAAATGAACGCATAGTTTCTAATTTAGAAAAAAAAACCCGACAGCAGGAATCTGACATTGAAGAAATATGGGCCCATTTCAAGAGAGCTAACCTAAGAATAATTGGAATAGAGGAGGGAAAAGAAGGTGAAACCAAAGGGATCAACAATCTCTTCAAGGAAGTAATAGCAGAAAATTTTCCAAACATAGAGCAAGAGGTTGATACACAGGTCCAGGAAACTTATAGAACTCCCTTTAGACAGGATCAGAGAAGAGGATCCCCACGCCACATAATTGTCAAAATGACTAATGTGGAAGCCAAGGAGAGAATCTTAAAGGCAACAAAAACAAAAGGCCACGTGACATACAGAGGCAAACCAATTAGAATCACTCCAGACTTCCCAAACCAAGTTATGAAAGCCAGAAGGGCTTGGAGTAACATATTCCAAACTCTGAAAGAAAACAACTTCCAGCCAAAAATTTCCTACCCAGCAAAACTATCCATCAAATTAGATGGGGAAATAAGAAGCTTCCATGACAAACAGCAACTGAAGGAATTTATGTCTTCAAAACCAGCGCTAGAGAAAATACTCAAGGAGATTAACTGCAAAGAGGAAATGGGTAATACACGCCAGAACCAAAGAAACAAGAATTCCCATCCAGCAGACAACTAAGCAAAGAAGAATAAACAGTATCTTAAACAGAAATAAGATCTTAACATGTTGGGAATTAAAAATTATCTCTCTATAATCACACTGAATGTAAACGGCCTCAACTCCCCAATAAAAAGACATAAAGTGGCAAAATGGATTAAAAGCCAGAATCCATCCATTTGCTGCTTACAAGAAACACACCTTACAAGTAAAGATAGGAACAAACTCAAGGTAAAGGGCTGGAGCAAGGTAATCCATGCTAATGGCACTCGAAGACAAGCAGGATTAGCAACTATGATATCAGACAAGTTAGACTTCAAACCCAAACTTATTAGAAGAGACAAAGAAGGTCACATCTTACTGGTAAAAGGAATAGTCCAGCAAGAGGAAATAACAATAATCAACATCTATGCCCCAAACATAGGGACAGCTACTTTTATAAATCAAACTCTTTGTGATATGAAGTCACACATAAATCCCAACACAATAATACTGGGAGACTTCAACACACCTCTCACAATACTAGACCGATCGTCCAGACAAAGGGTCAGTAAAGATGTCTCAGAACTAAAGAACACCATTAACCAAATGGACCTGTTGGACACATATAGAATATTTCACCCAACTACAGCAGAGTTTACATTTTTCTCAGCTGCTCATGGAACCTTCTCCAAAATAGATCACATCCTGGGACACAAAATGAGCACTAGCAAATTTAAAAAATGTTACATACTTCCCTGTGTCATTTCAGACCATAATGGAATGAAACTAGAAATCAACTATAAGAAGACCCAGAGAAACAACATAAACATGTGGAGACTGAACACCACACTTCTGAATGAAGAATGGGTCATAGAAGATGTAAGAGGTGAAATCAAGAAATTTCTAGAAACAAATGAAAATAAAGAAACAACATATCAAAACCTCTGGGACACTTTGAAGGCAGTATTAAGAGGAAAATTTATAGCACTGAGTGCTCACATAAGAAAAATAGAAAATCTTCAAATAAATAGCCTTATGACACACCTCAAAGCCCTTGAAAAGCAGGAACAATTGAACCCCAAAGCCAGCAGAAGACGGGAAATTATTAAAATTAGAGCAGAAATTAACGAAATAGAGAATAAAAAAACAATACAGAAAATCAACAAAACCAAAAGCTGGTTTCTTGAAAAAAATTAACAAGATTGATAAACCACTAGCCAACCTAACTAAAAAAAAGAGAGAATCAACCCAAATTATGAAGATAAGGGATGAAAAAGGAGACATTACTACTGACAGCGTAGAAATCCAGAGAATTATCAGAAACTACTTTGAAAAACTATACTCCAACAAAATGGAAAATCTTGAGGAAATCGACAACTTCCTAGATAAATACAACCTTCCTAAACTGAGTCAAGAAGATATAGAACACTTAAACCAACCAATAACAATCAAAGAGATTGAAATAGCAATAAAGAGCCTACCATCAAAGAAAAGCCCAGGACCAGATGGTTTCCCAAGTGAATTCTATAAAACCTTTATAGGAGAACTAATCCCAATACTACTCAAACTATTTCGGGAAATAGAAAAAACCGGGACTCTCCCAAATACATTCTATGAAGCCAACATCACACTAATACCCAAACCGAATAAAGACAGTTCAAGGAAGGAAAACTACAGGCCTATATCTCTGATGAACTTGGATGCAAAACTATTAAACAAAATACTAGCAACATGCATTCAAAACCACATCAAGAAAATCATTCACCATGACCAGGTAGGATTCATCCCAGGGATGCAAGGCTGGTTCAATATACGAAAATCAATCCATGTAATTCATCATATAAACAGAATCAAAGACAAAAACCACATGATCATCTCAATAGATCCTGAAAAAGCATTTGATAAAATTCAACATCCATTTATGATAAAAACACTGCAGAGAATTGGAATAGAAGGAACATATCTCAACATTATTAAGGCAATCTACAATAAGCCCACTGCCAACATCATATTAAATGGGGAAAAACTTCAAGAATTCCCCCTAAAAACTGGAACGAGACAAGGATGTCCACTATCACCACTTCTCTTCAATATAGTACTAGAGACTCTAGCCAGAGCAATAAGGCAAGAAAAGGAAATCAAAGGAGTACAAATAGGAAAAGAAGAACTCAAACTTTCACTATTTGCAGATGACATGATACTATATTTAGAAAACCCAACAAACTCAACCAAAAGGCTTATAGAACTGATCAACAAATTCAGCAAAGTATCTGGATACAAAATCAATCTTAAAAAATCAGAAGCTTTCCTGTACACCAACCATAAATCCACTGAAAAAGAAATTCAGAAAACACTTCCACTCAGGATCTCCCACAAAAAAATAAAATACCTAGGAATAAACTTGACCAAGGAGGTAAAAGATCTCTACAAAGAAAATTATAAAACACTGAAAAAAGAAATCGAAGAAGATCTTAGAAGATGGAAAGACCTTCCATGTTCATGGATTGGCAGAATAAATATCATTAAAATGGCCATCCTCCCAAAAGTGATCTACAGATTTAATGCAATGCCCATTAAACTACCAAGATCATTCCTCACAGACATAGAAAAATCAGTCCTTAAATTTATCTGGAATAACAAAAAGCCCAGAATAGCCAAGGTAGTTCTCAGCAACAAAAACCACGCAGGAGGAATCACAATACCTGACTTTAAACTATACTACAAAGCCATTGTAATAAAAACAGCATGGTACTGGCAAAAGAACAGATATATAGACCAGTGGAGCAGAATAGAAGACCCAGAAACAAGTCCACACACTTTCAGCCAATTGATTTTTGACAAAGAGGCCAAAAACATACACTGGAAAAAAGATAGCCTCTTCAACAAATGGTGTTGGCAAAACTGGTTAACCATATGCAGAAAATTGGATGTTAATCCCACTTTTTCACCCTGTACAAAAGTCAACTCACGATGGATCAAAGACTTGGAAATTAAACCAGAGACTTTGAAGCTCCTTGAAGAGGGCATAGGTCCAACACTACAACACATAGGCACAGACAAACATTTCCTCAACAAGACCCCAAAGGCACAGCAAATTAAAAGGAGAATCAATACATGGGATTGCATGAAACTGAAGAGCTTCTGTTCAGCAAAGGAAACTATCAAGAATCTCAATCGAGAGCCAACAGAATGGGAGAAGATTTTTGCCACCTACACCACTGATAGAGGACTAATATCTAGAATATACAGAGAACTCAAGAAACTCAACACTAAGAAAACAAAACATCCAATAACAAAATGGGCAAATGAACTAAATAGACACTTCACAAAAGAAGAAATTCAAATGGCCAATAAATGCATGAAAAAATGCTCAACATCACTGGCAATCAGAGAGATGCAAATCAAAACTACCCTGAGATTTCACCTAACTCCAACTAGAATGGCCATCATTCAAAACACAAACAACAACAGATGCTGGCGAGGATGTGGACAAGTGGGAACTCTAAGACATTGTTGGTGGGATTGCAAATTAGTGCAACCACTTTGGAAAACAGTATGGAGAATCCTCAGAAGAATGGGAACAAATCTACCATTTGATCCAGCAATACCACTGTTGGGTATCTACCCAAAAGAAAAGAAACCAAACTACCAAACTAATCCATGTGTATCTATGTTCATAGCTGCACAATTCACCATAGCCAAACTATGGAACCAGCCAAGATGTCCATCAACAGACGAATGGATTACAAAACTGTGGGATATGTACACAATGGAATTTTACTCAGCCATCAAAAAAAACTCAATTACATCATTTTCAGGGAAATGGATGGAACTGGAGGACATTATGCTAAGTGAGATTAGTCAGGCACAAAAAATAAGAAATCAGATGCTTTCCCTAATATGTGAGAGTTAGGGAGAAATGGGTCATAGGAGGAACTCTTGGAAGAGGATCAGTAACTTTTAACTCTGTTTACATTGTCTTTGGATATACAATATTTTTTTTTATTTTTTAGGGAGTTTATTTACCCTTTTGTTGCCTATGCCATTGAAATCATATCCAAGAAATCACTTCCAATTTCAATGTTGTGAGGTTTTATGACCCAGATTTTCTTCTAAAAGCTTATAGTATTAAGATTTATATTTAGGTCTTTTATCTATTTTGAGTCAATATTTGTATATGTGTTAAGTAAGGGTCCAATTTTATTCTTTTCCATGTAATTATTATTTTTCAACAATATTTAGTCAAAAGACTAGTATTTCCTCTACCAAAAATTCATGGAAACCTTGTCAAAAATAACTTGACAATGTATGGAAGAATTTATCTCTAGGCTTTTATTTAGCTCCAATGGTTTATATATCTGCCTTTAGAACAGTACTACACTGTTTCAATTATTGTAGCTTTATATGGTTTGAAATCAGAAAATATACATCTTCTAGCTTTGTTCTTCTTTGAGATTGTTTTGGGTATCTAGAGTCCATATTCCATATCAGGATAGATTTTTTCTGAAAAATAAATAAATAAATGTATGATAGTTTTACCTAAAAAAAAAAAAAGAAAAAAATATTCTCTGGTAAGAAAGAAAGCAAAAAGAAATATTGAAATGTTATCTTTAAGGCATCAAGAGTTTGGTACCAGACAAATGAAACTGTTATGTGAGATTATCAATGTTAATATTGTATAAATTGCTATAATACTAGATGTCAACCACTAAGCCAAGCACGGGAAGGAGGGATGGGGAGGGAATGGGGTGGGGATCGGGTGGGGGCTAACTGGGCGATATGTGCATGTATGTCTACAAAAGTATTTTCTTTATACCACTATAATGTATGAATACATTGCACCAATAAAAAATAAATTAAAAAAAAAAAAAAGAATGCAGACTTACCTGTTTCAGCATCCCTGTTTACTACTTCATTTGTGCCATCTTTGCATTAGTTTTAATTAGTGACTTTTTCCTCATTATGTATTGTATTTTTCTGTTCTTTTCATATTTGGTAACTTTTGATTGGCTACCATATGTGACTTTTATTGTGTTAGGTAGGTGTTAGCTATTTTATACTTCTGCAATTATTGTTGAACATTGTTTTGGGATGTTTTCGCACTTCTTAGAAATAGTTGGAGACTTTAGGTCTTGATTTTAAGCTTTGTTGGGCGAGAACTGTATTTAGTTAAAGGTTATTTTTCCACACTACTGATCCATAACTCTTCTTGGTACTCTAGCAGATGGATTCAAAATATGAAGTGCCCCATCTGGCTGTTGGTGTGGGCTCCCTTTCCAGCTCTGAGTTTGATCTGATCACAACTCCCTCCCTTCCGTTAAGTGGGTTCTTTCCTGACCTTTCCTCACATCAAGACTCCGAGGGGGAGCAAGGTGGGTACCACAAGTAGACTCCTGCAGCTCTCTCTCCATGGGGTTTTGGCCTTTGTGGTACTCTGCTTCATGATCTCTAGTTTCCATGGCTTCACTAGCCAGCACCTTATCCTTCACTCAGGGTGACTCCTAAGATCACCTGAGCTGCCCCTCTCTAGTGTGCCACCAAGATCCCTTCTTCAGACCGGTGGCTGGGCAAGCATTGTATCATAGTGCTGGCTTTCTTTGTTTACCATCTTTCAAGAGTTGTCATTTTTTGCTGCCTGATGTTCAATACCGCCCGCATGTCACTGTTTCATCTATTTTGCCTGGTGTTTTAAATGAAGAATTCTATTCCAGCCTTGTTACTCCAACTTGATTGGAAATGGGGAGATTTTTCTTTTTTGTACATAGAAAAATTTAAAAAAACTAATAGTATTCAATTGATAAAGATAGACAAATTAACACTCACATACTTATGGGTTATTAAAATGTCACAATTTACTGAATAAAATGCTTTGGCAATATAATCACACAAAATATTTAAGTTCTACTTCATAGAATATGTTCTAAGAAAATAACCCAAAATACCAATAAAAATTTATGCAGAAAGCTGCACATTCCAATATTTTCTTTAATAGTCAAAACAAGAAAAACTTAAATATTTAACAATAGGGTAATTATTAAGTAAATTGTGCTCTGTTCTTTGATGAAATATAACCATTAAATAAGAGCATTTGAGAAACATGTAAATCATAGTCAAATTCTTATCAAGTGTTTGTGGTAAGAAAAGTAGATTATGAGCCAGACATGGTGGTGGTGCACAATTGTAATCTCAGTACTTGGGAAGCTGAAACAGGAAGATCATAGTTTCAAGGACAGTTCCAGCAAGTAGTGAGACTCTTATCAACCTAGTAAGACCTTGTTTCCAAATAAAAATAAAATAGGGCAGCATTGTAGCTCAGAGGTAGAATGCTTTTGAGTTCAATCCCCAGTCCCACAAAAAAAAAAGAAAGAAAGAAAAATGCATGGTGGTGCATGCCTATAATCCTAGTACCTGGGAGGCTAAGAGAGGAGGATCACAGGCCCAAGCCACTCATGGAGACCAAAGCTGAGTACAGCTCAGAGGAAAATGCCCATAGGTTCACTCCCCATTTCCAAAGGAAGACAAAAAAGAAAAGCAAATTATGAAATTGTGAAAATATATCTTACCTATACAAGACAATTTATAGAGGATTAAAATGTACCAATATATTCTGTGTGATTGATATTTTATTTTCAATTTTCTTTACTGCTTAAATATTTTATACACAGCCTATATTACTTTATACTACATTAATGATCATGATACTGTGATGTTATTTTTACAATTTATTAGACATAATTTAATATTAATTGTGCTGAGGACTGAAATCCTAAACTCATAGGGGTGGAATAGAAAGATTGGTCTAGAGATCTTATAAAGTCATTGCTTGTTTTATTTAATAGTTTGTTATAGGTTAGTATTATTTTAGCAGTAATCTTAAAGATTCTCTGGGAAAGAAAGCCAAGGTTAAGTAAAGACATCCTTGAAGCAAGACCTGGTGAGCTCTGTGGTGGATGTCTCAGAACTGAGGTCTAACTTGATCAACTGAAAATTTGGGAAGGAGTGGGTCATAAAGCTTGGTAATGAGGCTCAAGTGTTTTTTAAAACCTGTCTTTTTAATTTTTAATATATTAATGGGGATAGTAGAAGATTAAAAACAAAGTGATTTAAGCCGGGTGTGGTGGCTCACGCTTTAATCCCCGCGCTTGGGAGGCAGAGACAGGAGGATCGCGTGGGTTGGAAGCCAGCCACACTGGCTTAAGAGACCCTGTTTCCAAATAAAAAAATATAAAAATAGGCCTGGGAGTGTAGCCCAGAGGTAGAAGGGCTTCCAAGAACCCCAATACTACCATAAATAAATAAATAAATACATACATACATACATACATACATACATACATACATACATAAAAAATAAATAAAAACAAAGTGATTTAAAACTACAAAATTTTGTGTTCTGTGTTGCAAGCTGTAGGCTTTAGGCAGTCTGTTATTTTGATCTGGGAAGGTTTCCTAAGAGAAATCATTTAATGCTCTCTGTGAGAAGGAGAATTCCTACTAGGAAAGCTGTTCCAGGTAATGTTTCTCCAAAGGACAAAACTGGTCTCACTGGTAATAATTTAACATTTTTAAAAGCAGAATTTCATGTGCATTCAAGTCTCTTGAGATAAATGCTTTGTTTCTTCTCTAAATATTTAGAGGAACATTTTTTTCCTTTCTCCTTGATGAGTTTTTGTTTTAATAGCTGCTGATGCCTAACCAGGTGAGGAAGCTGAAAGTGGAAGGAGCAGATTTCCACAGACTTAGACCTGGTACAGGGCAATATTCTTGAAGGACCCCTGGCAACACTTTGAGGTAGGACTAATTCTTCAGACTAGGGCACAGGACCCTGGGAGAGCTGGATGCTAATGGAAGCAAATCAGGGTAAACCAGGTAGAGATCCCTAAGACCTCCCACGGTGGAGCTGAGTATCCAGGGGAAGAACACAGTGGGCTTGATACACACACCCCAGTCCTGTCGAATGTGGCCCTGGGCCCCACGGGGGTGGTGAGCACTTTCCTGGGATGTGGAGCTCCAAGTATCTGTAATTCCAGCAGTAGCATACATGTGACCTTCACTGGATCCACTCTGGAGACACCTATCCAATGCTAGTTTCTTCTAAGTGGCACTACCTATAAGGTTAGTGAGAGAAATGATGGTCTTAAGTTTCAAGAAACAGGAAATATCATGATACTAAAAATAATAAAAAGGTTTTATGTGTATGGTGTCAGGAGCATTTCACATTGTTGATCTCTAGTGCAATCTTTTTTAAGGGGTCGCTCTTTCACATGATCGTTGTCTTAGTTGTGGTCCTCCTTTTCTTTAAAGGGAAACATTAAATGTGCCACTTAGTAATCAATCACTACACAGCAAGAACCCTGCCTGTCAAAGCAGTAAGACTCCCTGGAGTTAGTGGACTGAATTTTCTGAGTCTATAGTTTTTCAAGGTGTCTATTTTAAAATAAAAGGTTTTGTTATGATGAGATTTACTATACACAGCATAATGTCATAATAAGATTAGCTTCTCTTGGATTATTATGTAATTGGAGAGATGACTAGTGGAAGATAATATGAGTTAAGTTTTTAGTAGTTTATAGTTCTTAAAATCATTCATATCAATAAATGAAGTGTACAAAATACAGAGATGTGAGTAAAACATTTTAGAAATGAGTTGCTTTTAAAATATTATTTTCTTCATTTTTATATTTGCTGAACTCCTTTATTAATAAGAATTATGTCTTTACTAACAAAGAAACTAAAAAGCTGACACCCTCAAATAACCCCTGCATTTACTGCAATGCATACACTTTCAAGTGCAAATACAAGAAGTTCCTCTGAATGCAGGAAAATCAAGGCCATTATTGGATTTTTCTAAAAGATATTTCAGTAGTAAGTTCAGTCAAATGAGGGAAGGTGTTCCCTTCAGCCTTTCCTGATTTGGGGGGAAAAATGAAAGTAACCCATGTGATGTACTATTTTATGAAGAAGCATGAACACCTTGAAGAAGCATTGTGAGCCGGGCATGGTGGTGCACGCTTGTAATCCTAGCGCTTGGGAGGCTGAGACAGGAGGATCTCACAGGTTCGAAGCCAGCCTCAGCTACTTAGTGAGGCTCTCAGGAACTCAGTGAGACCCTGTTTCTAAATCAAATAGAAAATAGGTCTGGGAGTATAGCCCGGAGGTAAAAAGCCCCTGGATTCAATCCCCAGTACCACACACACACACACACACACACACACAGCATTGTACATTTGTTTAGTTTTTTCTGGCTAACCAACCAAAGTTTGATTCGGTTCCAAAATCTTTATCAAGTGTTGTGTGCATCTATGTCACCATCAACATGACTTACATTTTGATGTAAGACTATACTGCACCAATAAAAACACATGGGGATTGGGTAGGGGCTAACTGGGCAATGTATGTCTACAAAAGTATTTTCTTTATAACATTATGATGTATGAATACATTGCACCAATAAAAAATAAAATTAAAAAAATATATAAAATGGCTCATATAGCATATGCATTAGAGATGTTTATTCTCTACAATGGAAAATCTACTATAATACTTAATACCATGAGGAAGGTTTTGCTCGAAATTCTTTTATCTAGAAGAATCCAGTAGGATCTGTGACATACAGGTTGAGAAATTTCATACAATCAAACCCGTGCAATCATTTTCCCTAGGCTTTTTTTTTTGTCAGTTATTACTCTTTTTTGCAAACACTTTTTGGAGATCTTTGGAATGAGGGAATCAAGAAAATAGGGGTCATCTGGGATATTGGTAATCTCTTAGATGATGTTCGTGCTGCCCTCTTTTGAAAAAATAACTAAGGTGTATAGATGAATTCTTTCCCCCTTGAGTGTCGTGGCTTAAAAGTTCTACCTTGCTTGGCAGGCTGCTTTCAGCCTTCTGTCATTTTGCGGGCTGACATATGAGCCCATCTTTCCTTCTTGTCCTTCCCCTTTTGGTAAATTGGGTTTGTAATGGAAACACTAACTCAACGTTAACTAAAGTGATACTGTCAAATTCTATGATAAGAATGCTGGGTGATGTGTTATAGTAATAGATTCTCTTCGGGTTTCCTCTCCAAGATCATGAGATGGTGCCTTACCCCTTAAAGGGCAAACAGAAAGTATGGAAGTCACAGCAGAAGGAAATCTTGGGCAAATGATGTCTTCACTGTACTTTTATTCCCAGCATAGTGAAAAGCAAAGCAAAGGAAAACAAAACAAAACAAATGATCTTTTGTTAAAACAAACAATTATAACATGATCAAGATTTTTGCAAACAAGAATCTCTAGGTTGTGAGATAACGGCTTGTAAAATGAGTCATGAGGTTATTCCCTCTGTCAACTTTGTCCTCCCATGGGGCTGTTCCATATGGTTACTGTGCTTATACTCATAAACTAAAGTGATATAACTCCCTTCCTTGATTTATTTTTCCTAATTCAAGATAGACAAGCCAGCGGCGTGGTGGCGCACGCTTGTAATCCCCGTGCTTGGGAGGCAGAGAAAGGAGGATCATGCAGGTTTGAAGCCAGCCTTGCTGGCTTAGGAGACCCTGTTTCCAAATAAAAGTATATAAAAAATAGGTCTGGGAGTGTAGCCGGAGGTAGAAGGGTTTCCAGGAATCCCAGTACCATCGACACACACACACACACACACACACACACACACACACACACAGACAGACAAAAATTGCAAAAGAAAACAAAAAAAATCAATGAAAAGAGAATATGAGGATATATAAGGAATATTAACCCTGTTGAGCTTTTGAATATTTCTGCTCCCATTTTAGCAACCTCTAGTATCAGAGGACTAATACCAGTCAGTAGGTTTTTTGCCAGGCTTAGAAATTTCTAAATATATTCCTTAGGCCAAGCCTTAAATATTTAATATAGTACTTATTATCTATGTTATGTGTTACAAGGTACAAAACCTCAGTTATTTCATCTGAAAAATAGAATTATTAATGTACCTCTGCCACTGGATTTTTGAGAGGACCAATTGAGCTATGTTTAAGTATCTGTACATATTTGAATATAGAATCTGCTAAATACTTAAATGAATATAGAATCTATACTCATTTGCCAGGTGTGTTGGTACATACCTGTAATTCCAGCACTTGGGAGGTTGACATAGGAAAATCTCTGGTTTGCAAGACCATGTTTCAAAATAAAAAGAATTGAGGTGAAGCTTGGAGGTAGACTGCCCCTGGGTTCACTGGGTTCAATCTCTAGTATAAAAGTATACTTATTAAGTATTACCTGTACTTATTGCCATATATCATGATAAAGCTAGGCTCCTCAGAATGCAGTAATTTACCAAGATAATGCCGAAAAAGAAAGGATTCCAGATTCTCCATCCCTCTAGGACTAACCCACTTACCTTTTGCTTTTGGTCACAGAGATAGTCCTTTCTTAGAACTCTGATTTGCAATGAATGATTCCACCCACCAGCTAAAGCCTCTCCCTTCTTGATATAGTGACATTGGAGTTTATCTAATATGGAGTTTATCTTACACATCTACATAATTCCCTATGCAAAATTTTAAGGAATCACAGAGCTATGACTCACTACTGCTATGTAAATATCCAAGCTAACTGAGGCACTGGGTGCTCCCCAGGTATATTTACTGAAGGAGAGTTCTTAAGAATATTTTTTTGGCCTAAAGTTTTTGGACATATTCATGGATGAGACACAGGAAATATTTAAAATTCTGTTGTTTTGGTAATTTTTGTGGTGAGCAGAGAATAAAAGTCCTTGTAAGAAACAGCTACATGTTAAGCAGAGTGCTCTGAGATTAGGGAGCTTGTAGAGTATGGTAAGCTTAGTGGCTTTATGTCCCTTCTTGGGCCCAGAAGCATCCTGTTTGCACCTGAGGGTCAGGTGGGAGTGCTGGAAGGAGGCAGATGGCTACATCGTTCCCGATGAGCTCTCCCCTCCTGCCTGGTTTTCTAGAAGCTTCCTAGATGACTTGATCAGTGCTTCTCCACAAAGATGAGTGTGAATTTGCACATCTTTTTCAGTCTGGAAAAAGACATGGGTACTTCTAGTGGATCTGCATTAAATTTTAGGAGAAATCTTTTTTTATATATAGATATTAGGGATTGAACCCAGTAGCGCTCTACCTCCAAGCTATACCTTAGCCCTTTATTTATATTTTAATTTTGAAACAGAGTCTCACTAAATTGAGAGGTGGCCTCAAATTTGTCATCTTCCTGTCTTAATCTCCCAGATCCTGGAATTTCAGACATGTTTCTCCATTTCCAACAAGAGGAAAAATATGATTCAATGCGTAAAACATTGCTTAGAGGCTATTTGCCTTTGTAGTGAGTAAAAAATGTCTGAGATTTTTCATGCTATCAAAAGAGAATGTGACTCAGCAGATCTACCTTTAAGTGGATTGGATTAGAGGTCTGTTTCCCTCTTTTCCCTATGCAGAGTCTTTACAAAGAATACAATATCTAAGGGAGTTGCCTGTCCTAGGATAGAAAGAACCCAGTTCAGACAGTTACTGTGACAGGTATCTTCTTCACCCACCACTCTGGTTGAAACTGTGTTTCTAGGGCTGGAACCTGGCGCATTATCTTACTCAGCTGTTCCGGGCAGCATCACATAGGGCCAGATAGTTTGGCAAACTTTATTGATGGAAAAAGAAGACAGATTGAAGAGCCAAGATTATAAAGCTTGCACTGAAGCAGAGCAAGGAAGTTTGAAGATGAGACCTCAATGTTTGAGATCTGTGATATAACAATCTGTCTCACTATAAAACAGGACTGGGTACCAAGACTCTATAATCTGTATATAACTGCTGCTTAGTAAGGATGTCATAATGGAATGGTGCCTTGAGTTGAACACATGCAACCCTGAATGAGCCACAGTGGGCTTTGACAGCACTTGGGGGCGCTTGGGTTGGGGATCACATCAGGGATTCTGGTGCCCATGCCACCTTGGTGTCTGCAGATGAGAAACCTTATAGTGCTTAAGGTTGCCTGGCAAATAATTGCCAGGATGGAGTGCTAAGCAAGCAGCCGCCGTGTCAGAGAATCTGACCTTGGGAAGATAATGAGACAAGGAGAATTCAGAACAGATGAAAGCCAAGAGCACCTACTTTATCTACTGACAGCCAGAGAACACCTTCATGCTCAATCAGTTCCTGCTAATGAGACAAGATGGGGCAAGATGGTAAAACAGCAGTAACAGGCAAACTTTTTTTTTTCAGCTTAATGATCTATAACTTAGATAAAATTCACTTTTGGGTCAGGCAGCAACATAATCTGAGCATAAAAAACACAAAAGTAACACCTGAATTGCTTACTTTTGTTTACTTTATGAGAGAATTGAAGGAAATAATAAAACAGTGATGCTTGGGATTGAAGGAAGCCCCTGTGTGCTTTTGCCCACACTCTTTCTTGATGGAGTCTGTGAGGTAAACAGCATTTTAATGTGGCTGTGCCATGGATAGTGAATTCCTTAAATCATTCTCCTTTTCAAATCCTGTAACTTTTTAACAGCCAACAGGAATTGTAACGTGTGCCTGACACTTTTAATTAATCAGGGCTTCAGTCTCTTTTCTGTGCTGTAAGTTACCACTTATCTCCTGGAGGTGGCGCTGCAATTTCCATAAAGATTTGAACACTCACCAGCAGAGCAGTGTGGGCATACCTCCTACTCATTTTGCAATTGCAGAAGTGATGGCCAGGTCATAGGAGAAAGGACTGTTTTCTGGTGACATTACACTCAGTGATATACATACAGGGTCTAGTTTAATTGTTCCTCAAGCCTAGTGCGGCCGTGCTTATTTAGTTTATAAATGAGAACTCACAGGAACTATGAATATTCAATAGAATTCTATGGCTAGCTTTTATCATTTATCTTTCTATTGTTAGAGTTCCAATTCTTTCTACTGCATCCTGACAGCCTTTTTTTTTTTTTTAAAAGATGGATATAGAGCAAGGGGTGAAGGCGTAATCCAGAAAAATAAACAAACTCAATGTATTTGTCAAGACAAGGTAAGAGTGTTTCTGAATGAGCTTTTTGCTAAAATATATAACTTTTAAGAAGTATGACAAGAGGTTAGTGTTTTACCATAGCATACGACAATGGTACCTCTCCATACTAGTAACACTCCAGAGAATTAGTCTGTGAGTGAGATGTGGATACCCCCATGATTATTCTATCTTTACACTATCTTTACACACACACACACACACACACACACACACACACACACACACACACACTGTAAAGATATAGAGGTACATGAGTAGCAGGGAGCTAAGAGAATGAGGCCAAAGATAAAGGTCAAATCCTATAATGGGCAAAATAATCAACACGTCAACTGAAATGCAATCCAAGTTTGGGAATTTATTTTCTCAGTAAGTTAAGAATGCTTGAAAAAGTAACCCTGAAAAAATTATTGAAAATCTTTAAAGTCATGGAAAATTGCCAGGAGGTTGAAAAATTATTTTTCTTATTTTAAATAAAGCAAACATATATTGACATATGTATATTATCAATATACATATATTGCCAGTATAAAAGGTCCATAGTTACATGTAAATATATATTTCATCAGTAAATAGTTCCAAATATATATAGATACATAATGATATATCATTCTATAATTCTACATATCATTCTATTCTATATAGTATTATGTATCATTCTATCATCAGCAAGTATTAGAATGAATTATTAAAAAGATGAGTTTTGCTGGGTGTGGTGGCACATGCTTGTAATCTCAGCATTCAGGAGGCTGAGACAGGAGGATTGCAGTTCTTAGACAGCCTCAGCTACTTAGTGAGGCCTTTTGCAACTCAGTGAGTCCCTGTTTCAAATTAAAGAATAAAAAATAGGGCTAAGGGTGTAGCTCGGAGGTAGAATGCCCCTGGAAACCATCCCCAGTACTGCAAAAAAAAAAAAAAAAAAAAAGGTGAGTTTCTATATTTTGTAAAAGAAATGATTATCAGTAGAAACTATCATTAAGTGATTAAAAAAAAAAGAAATACAAAATCACCACCATTTACCTCTACCAATAAATCCATGGGTGGGTAGTCCTGGAGAATGTCATCCACATGGTGTGCACTAGTTTTACTGGGAAGTGTACTACATCACTCACACTGCCCCTGTAGAGTGGAAAGACTGTTGGGGTATGAGCATACTGCAGGAAGTCAGGAGGAGACTTAAGGTGTCTTCATGAAGACTTGAAACAACATACATGCCTTCAAATAACTGGAGAAAATAATTCTTATAGGATCCCCTCCCCCGGGATCCTGCAGCTGGGACAGGAGGTGGAACTCAGAAGCCAGAAGTGGATGGGGCAGACTCCAGATGTCAGGAGAGGACTAGCACTCTCCTGCCTTGCTAGCCCCACCCAAGACCCCCGGTATGTAAATACCCTCACTTCCTCTCTGCAGGAAGTGCACTCTGCTGACTCCTCTTCCACTCTGTTGACCCCTACCCCCATTGTGGTTAACAGACCTCACCAGAAGAAGGTGCCAATTAATTAAAGAAGCTTGGTCTTACACAAAAACTTGGCTGTTTTTTGACTTCTTTGAGACCCCTAACTCAATTTCAATGTTACACATTCTTGGTTGTTCCAGGGGAAAGAACTTAGCTCAAAATGACATAGAAGCAGATTTTGGTTGGCGTTAAGAAATAACTTTTTAAACAATATAACATTCTTAAAATAACATTCAATGATGATGACATAGTGAGTTCATTTTCATTGTATTTCTTGAAATTTTAACTTTAGAGAAATTGTGGAAGATATTTCTGCATTTGCTGAGGTATTGAGATAGATTACAATTAAAATTCTGCCCAGATTAAGGTTCTATGGCTTATTGACAATATTTTGTGAATGTCATGTATCTATTTTACTATCGTGGAATAGATGTAAAACTCTGCATTCATTTTTATTTTCTTGAGAGTTTTATCATTTATTTTCTCCTTATATCAATACAAATGGTCTTTGGTGTTGACAAAATGCTGTCTTCCGATGTAGATCGTTTATCCATGTAACAGAATAATATTTCTTTTCCAAATTCAAGTATTTTGCAGATAAAGCAAAATAAAACCAAAACCAAAATGAGCTGAGCGAAGGTTGAATTCAGAATTGTGTAAGACCAGCATCACCTGAAAGAGAAACCAATAGTCAGTGAGCTGTGAGGTCATTAGGCAAGGCAGGTGGGTGAAGGAGAGGGATTCAAAATTCACAGAATGAAAAACAAAAAAAATCTTTCCATGGAGTTTCCAAAGCTCTAGTCCAGAAATAGTGACAGGAAGCAAGGAGCAAGCCTAGTGTTTGGTGAAGCAGAGCAGTTTATTAAGTTCTGATGAACATCTTCTTGGGGCCCTTAGGAGGTATATATTATATGACACTGTGATATAAGACAATAATGAAAAGTCCTGTAGCATTTTCCCTTGCAGTAGCAAGACTTCTTTGCTGAGCCTTTAAAGACTCCATATGTCCATCATTTTCCTCTAAACACTTTATCTTGCATATAACAATCTCAAAGAATGCCTGTTCCTTATAAGACCATTTGTTTAGCTCTGTAAATTATTCTGTAGTTTGGTTGAAGGAAATTTATATTTCTACAATTGTAATGAAACATGCTTCTTTTAGATTGTGCTTTAAATGACTATTTCTGCTAAAGTTCAGCTTAACTTGCCCATCCTACTGTAACATCATTCTCTCCCACCACACTAATGCTATTTTTATAGTAGTTTCTGATGTGGTACTTTGTCAGTACTTTTCTAATGGCCTTAAAAATTTACTCCATAGATCTGCTCCCTATCTAGATACTCTTTCCTCTGCTCCTCCTTTCTCTGAAAGATGATACATTTCCTAAACCAATCCTTTCAAGAGGTTACAATGAAGGGACTGATGGTCTTAGTCTCTTATCTTCATTTTCGCTAAGCTTGTAAAACTTGAAAAGATCTCTTGGGGACTTTGTCTTCTGAAGTCCAAACACCTGGTCTTGCTGCCTTTGGACAGGAACTCCACAGAAACAAGAGCCAGGAGGCTGACGCTGCTTCCCATTGGAGAGTCCCAGGCCACGTGGGCGCAGGCCCTCAACCTACCTGGAACTGCGTCAGGTTTGAGCTCCGCCCCACACTTCCCTCCACGTTTCCCCATATTCATAACCAGAACATAGAGGAGTTAATGCCAAGTATGTTTCTTGCCTCAACTACCTGAGAGCATTTGGAAATGCCATGAGAGTAATCAATGCCTCTGTTCACGACATCAATTTGAAACAACCTATTTCTGCATGTACCAGCACTGTCCTTTGTCTAAATTTTGCTTCCTGTCCTAATCACAGTTAGCCTTGGGACTGAAGGGGCCTTAACATCTAAGTGGCAAATGATCAAGGTGCAGGCTTCCTATAGACTGTTCTAAGTCCTCTTACATTCTGTATTTCTCAAGAGATATTTTCTCCTGATTTGAAATGGTTAGAAATAGAGAAGGTTTCCTCAGCCAGCCCAAAGCTGATTTTTATACCCTTACCCTGTTGCCTGCATTTAAGAGTGTAAACTGAGTGTGGTGATTCACACCTGTAATCCCAGTACTTGGGAGGCTGAGACGGGAGAATCGGTCCCAGGCTCGAAGCCAGCCTCAGCATCTTAATGAAGGTCTAAGCAACTTAGCGAAACCCTGTTTTCAAATAAAAAATAAAATAGGTTTGGAAGTGTACTCAGAAGTAAAAGGCCCTTGAGATCAATTCCAAGCAACACACACACACAAACACACACACACACACACAATGCTAGTTATTAATGAAATCATATGTTGCTGACAGTCCTTTAGACTATGAGTATTTCAAAGGCAAGGGCTGTGTTATGCCACAGTAATTCCTCAATGAGAGTTTCTTGAATGAATGATCAAATCACATCAATACAGTGTGTGGTAGAAAAGAGCCTAGGCCGACTGGCAATGGACCTTTGCTGGAGACCTGGTGAGCCAGGAACTGCCATATAGTTCTCAGGAATTTATTTAACTTTTCAGTTTCCTCACTGGTATAATAAAGGAGTTGAATAGCTGTCAGCTTCTAGATGAACTCTATAGCACATTTTTCATAGCGGCATTTAAAGTCATCTCCCAATCACCTGTGATTAATGGTTCTTTCACAAAGGAAGAGGACAGAGCAGAGGATGTGAATCTGAGAAGCAGTTCCAACAGGTCTGGCCCAGGTAACCCCCAGTCTTAGTTCTTGTTTTTGGATTCAGCAGATGGCTCTTCTTCCTCACCATGCTTTCCTTTCCCGATTACTTGGACAAGTCTGAAAAAGACCTTATTTTTCACTCTCTGAGTACCTGTCACTGACCTCAGTGGAAGGTGGCTCAAAGTCATGCAAGCAAGCAAGAAGCTCGGTGAGGGCGGAAATGTGACCACTACACAGACGTCCATTCCTAAGCCTTCATTTTGGTAAAATGATTTTCACCACCTGGATGAGAGCTATTTTTTTAAATTGCTCTCTGTAATTGCACCTTCTTATGGGCGTGATGGATGGTCAGGGTGACAGGCAGCATCTGCCCCTGATGGCACGTTATGTTTGCATGCAGGGAGGCAGTGAGCCCGGCGCACCTCCCAGGCAGGTGGTCAGGGAACCCACGCTCTAACCCCAGCTCTGTCCTTCACACTTGTGGGGTGACCTTATGGAAGACACTTAATGAATCTGTAGCTCTGCTTTTATCATCCATAAACATAGAGGAAATAACAACTTTTCAGCCTTTCATGGGGGACTGGCTAATAAATCATGGGAACGTGCTTGGCAATGCAATGCTCTGCAGAAGAAAGGAAGGCTAGCAGCATGCAAATGGACTAGTCTGTGTTTGCCCAGGCAGAGTAAATGTGGCTCAAACCCACTCTAGGAGAAATGAGCATGGTCTCAGCAGAACACCTTGGAAATGAGGAACAAGAGTTTTATCTGCTCTTCCCAGCTTCCTGGAAAAAATGAAAAGGTTGGCTCGGTTGGTCTCAGTGGAGCTCAGTGTAGTAGGGAAATGCAGCCCCTTGCCTGGCATGTGTGTCATATGGGAGTTCTAATTCTGCTGCAAAAAAAAAAAAAAAAAAAAAAGAGTCTGAACTGGACACCGGTCCCCAAAAGTTGATCTTTTACCAGTGGGCAGATAGTTTGTGAAGGAACATTAGGAAGGAAGCCTCTGAAGAAGAGAGAACATGGGTAATCGTGGCATTTTATTTTATTTTTTAATTTTGGGAAAATTTCCATAGTCATACTCAAGCAGAGCTTGTCTTAAACTCATATGTCTAAGAACCATCCTGAGTTTTTTGTGTGTGCATGTGCGCATGTATATACATAATATATGTAAACGTTTTTTGTTCTTAAGCATTCACCAAAACAAAAACCACAGTTTTTAAGTGCATGTTTCTAAGATGCCAATATTTTGAGCAACCTATGAAATAGATCACCTCAAGTTAAGAAATTTTTTCAGAACCATAACTTTTCAAATTAATGATTCTATAGCTCATTGGACATTTAAGTTGAATAGTTTAAATGCTGCATCAACAAAATTAATATATCTTTATAATTACATAAATACAAGTTTATTAGCAAAATCCTTGAAAGGAAAATACTCTCACTACCAAAAACATCTCCTCCCAGACACGAATACTACACAAATCCTGATTTCTTCTAGTTAACTAAGCAAGACCTGGTAAATGGGCATATTTAAAAGTTCCTCCATTGAGCCATTTCTTTAGGGAAAAAAAAGCTGGGCGTGGTAATGTTTCAAAACAAAACTTATAAAAGGAGCTGGAGTGTAATGTGACGCTGAGGAGTATAGTGGTGCACTCTGGTAATCCCAGGACTTGGGAGAGTAAAAAACAGCAGATTCAAGGTTTGTGCACAGTGGCTTGGTGAGACCCTGTTGCACAATATATAGGACAATGGTGGAACTCCCCTGGGGATGAGTCATAGTACCATAGTAAGTATTTTTTTAAAGTTGAAATCTAAAAGATTTTAATTCATGGAATGTCTTAGGACTTGGTTCATGGGGACATAGAAGTTTAGAGATATGGTCAGTTTAGGACCTGACATAAGTGAGCACATTTTTATGATCTAAATTTTTTACCTGCATGTATTTACCCCAACTCATTTCTTAACATGTGGGCCCAATCTTTTCAGTATTTGGTTTACTGGTTCAATACAAATCAAGAAATAACTCTGTAGTAATCAGAATGTTATCCAACTGTATACTGTTTATTGTAACTACTAGTGGTGAAAAGTGGTCAGTAAATAGTTTTATATTAAAAAATTAAAAATTTTAATTTTCATTATTTTATTAGCACATGGAAATTATACATTATCGTGAGGTTCCATGTGTTAAAAACATGCATGCACACAGCTCTTGGTGTGTTCCCTCCACCCTCCATCCTCCCTCCCCCTCCTCCCTCCCCTCAGGTGTTAATGAGGTGGTGTGATACCTTCTCACATTGCCCTACTGTTTAAACTGTTTCCTTCCTCAGTTCTCCCTCTTCCCCTCCCTAACACCCTCCCATAGTTTCCTTCTGTTCCTCTACAGGGCTCTTGCTGCATTATTTAAAGTCCCTTATGTTTTCTATTTTCTAACTTCCACATATGAAAGAAACATACAACCCTTGAGTTTTTGAGTCACCCTTGTGCTGATGTGTGCTTACCTTCAATGGTGAAGGCCAAGAGTTGCTCAGACTAAACGGGCTGCATCTTTAATAGTTTGGAGTTGATTTTGCTGATGTTGTTTACCTAGTTAGATCTCACCTTGAACTTCAGTTTTAAAATTTCTCTCCATTCTGTAGGATTCCTCTTTAGGTTCTTGATGGTTTCATTTGATGAGAATAAACTTTTTAGTTTGAGGAGATCCCACTTATTAATTCTTGCTTTAATTTCCTGCCCTTTGGAAGTCTTATTGAGAAAGTTACTCCCTGTATCTATATGTTGGAGTGTTGATCTTATGCCTTTCTCTAATAACTTCACAGTCTCTGGCCTAATTTCTAAGTCTTTGATGCATCTTGAGTTGATTCCTGTGCATGGTGAAAAGTAAGGATTCAGATCCAACTTTCTACAAATGAATAGCCAGTTCTCCCAGCACCATTTCTTGAAAAGACTGTCTTTTCTCCAGCGTATGAGTTTGGCCCCTTTGTCAAATATCAATTGACTATAGATGTGTGGGTTTGTTTCTGTATCTTCTATTCTGTTCCACTGGTCAGTCTGCCTATTGCTGTGCCAATACCATGCTGTTTTTACTACTATTGATCTATAGTATAATTTGAAGTCCAGGATTGTGATGCCTCCTGCCTGGTTCTTGTTGCTGAGAATTACTTTGGCTATTCTGGGTCTTTTCTTCCTCCATAAAAATTCATAACTGATTTTTCCAGGTCTATGAGAAATGTTGTTGGTATTTTAATGGGGATAGCATTGAATCTATAGATCACTTTTGGCAGAATGGCCATTTTGATGATATTACTTCCGCCTATCCATGAACAAGGGAGATCTTTCCATCTTCCAAGGTCTTCTTCAATTTCTTTCTTTAATGTATTGTAAGTTTTCTCTGTAGAGGTCTTTTACATCTTTGGTTAGGTTTATTCCTAGGTATCACTCTGATAGGGGGCTAATATCCAGAATATACAAAGAGCTTGAAAGACTCTACACTAGCAAAACAAACAACCCAATCAAGAAATGGGCAACTGAAATAAATAGACATTTCACAAAAGAAGAGATACAAATGGCCAATAGATACATGAAAAGATGTTCAACATCACTAGCCATCAGGGAGATGCAAATCAAAACTACACTGAGATTCCATCTAACCCCAATCAGAGTGGCAAACATAAAGAAATCAAACAACAACAATTGCTGATGAGGATGTGGGGAAAGTGGAACTCTTGTACACTGTTGGTGGGAGTGCAAAGTAGTTCAGCCACTATGGAGATCAGTATGGAGATTCCTTAGAAAACTGGGAACAGATCACCATTTGATCTGGCTATACCACTCCTGGGTATCTTTCCAAAGGGCTTGAAATCAGAGAATTGCGTTAACATATGCATATGAACATATGTTCATAGCAGCACAGTTTGTAATAGCCAAAATATGGAACCAACCTAGATCTCCATCAACAGATGAATGGATTGCAAAATTATGGGAAATGCACACAATGGAATTCTATTCAGCTATAAAGAAAAATAAAATAATAGCATTTGCAAGAAGATGGAAGGAACTAGAGAACATTATGTTAGGTGAGATTAGTCAAGCACAGAAAGAGAAGGGACATATGTTTTCTCTAAAATGTCCAAGCTTAGGAAGTAGTGGTAATACCAGAAGAACTCCAGATGATGGAGGGGAAATCTCAACAAAACTTGAACGGAAGGATAGGAGAGGAAGAAAGCTGAAGTTGTTAAATGGAGGAGCTACATACGAATATGTGTAATAGTATAAATATAACATGGTTAACCTGGACACTCTCTATTGGGAGGGAGGAAGGGAAATGGAGGGGGAAGGGCATGAAGCACAATGTAAATGTACACCACTCACAATATGTTCCACTTATAAAAAATTAAAATTAAAAAAGAAATAAATAAAATAAAATTTCTCTCCACCCTAGTGTCGGATTGTTTCCTCTTCTGCCCACTTTTCCTATATGGATCCCACCTTTCTTCAAGCCTCCCTCCTCTAATAGTTTCTTCCACCTCAGATCTTTACCTTTGATGAATTTGGACTGCAAAGAGCTTCCATATGTGTCCTCAGCTCATTTTGCCAGTCTTAACTGCAGCGGCTTTGTACAGAAGCTTGGTTTAAATATGACAAAGGAACCAGGCATGGTGGTGCATGCTTATGAACCCAGCATTTGGGAGGCTAAGACAGGAGGATCCCGTTTCATGGCCAGCCTCAGCTACTTAGTGAGGGCCTTTGCAATTAAGTGAAACCCTGTTTCAAAATAAAGAATAAAAAAATAGAGCTGGGGTATAGCTCGGAGGTAAAATGCTCCTGGGTTCCATCCCCAGTAATATATACATACATACATACATACATACATACATATATATATATATATATATATATTCACAAAGACTCTTCACCCAGGGGAGGAATAAATGAAAAAATGACAAAAGACTGATTCTTCTACCCCAACCCATTTCTTTTTCTCCTCTCCACTCTCCATTTTCAGCTCACACACTTCTCTGTCCTCCATGGGGTCCTGCATGCACTATCCTCTCCGACACTGTCAATGTGGCTCTCCAGCATTCATTCTCTGGGTGCAGGTGCTGAAGATTATTTTCTGCAAGCCCAGATTCTCCTGGTGCCTGTAGCAGCACTGTCTAGGCCTGGTGAACTCACTTATGGGGCTGTAGATGCAATGTTGACCCAGTGTGCCCAGCCACCTGTATCTAAGATTTCCATGGGCATTTCTAGTTCATTTCTAGTCATCCTGATTGACCTGTGGTTTATCCTTTTATTCCTACAAAGTTTTTGTCCTCATTATGGAAATAAGACCTTCTCTTATAGATATAACTGAAAAATAAATAAGGGTATAAAACAAAATATGTACGTTATACAGTTTCAACTCCCAGGTGTGTGTGTATGTGTGTGTGTGTGTGTGTGTGTGTGTGTGTGTATGATTATATGTATATAATCTTAGTCTTAGCTCATTTTGAGTGACCTTTTTTCTAATGTATTTTTAATTATACACATATGCATGTATATGCACAATTATCAAAATTAGGATCATCCCAAATCTGTATTTTGTACTGTATCTTTTCAATTAACATGCTACTTTCAGTCAAGAGTAAGTGGTACCTGTAATGGTTTGAATATTGAAAATGTGAAATGAAAATGAAATAAAAATAAAATGAAAATGAAAAAAGCAAAAAATGTTCAGAGGCAAAATAATTTAATCAGAGATCTAATGTCATCAGTACATAAATCTACTGATGGATTAATAATTTGAATGGTTTTACTGGGTGGTAAGTGTATGCAGTCAGGGTGGTAAGTGTGGAAGGAGAGAGTAGGTCACAGGGTATGTGACCTTGGAAACTATATCACTGATTCCTCTTTCTCTCTCTCTCTCTCTCTCTCTCTCTCTCTCTCTCTCTCTCTCTCTCTCTCTCTCTCTACTTCCAGGCTGTTGATCTTTCTGCTTCCACACCCTGCTGCCATGATATTGCTGCATTGGAGCCAGCCAACCATGGGCTGAACCTCTTAACCTATGAGCTCAAATACATAAATCATTTCTCCTTTAACCTGTTTTTGTCAGGTATTTAATCACAGAGATGTCGAACAGACTAAAACAGTACCTCTTATACTTGCTATAAAAATGATTGGAAAAATGATTTTAAATAATTACATGGTGTTCTTTTATATAGACATGCTCAGTCAAACCCCTAATGTTGCACAGTAACATTGTTTCCAACGTCTTGCTCTGGTAGATGAAGTAGACATAAATGTTTCTCCAGTCTCCCAGCCTATCTCCATTTCTATTGCCACCACATAGCCCAAGTGAACAGTGTCTCTATAGCATGACTGAAGATCAGCATGGTGTGGTTCAGCATGTATTAGAGTGTGTTTCTTATGAATATGGCTTTGGGGCAGCTCCTCCCTCTGCCTCAATTTCCTCACCTGCCATATAGAGTTATCTTCTAATGTTAATAGTATTTAAAGCAGTGTTAAGAGAAACAATGAGATACTGTGTGTTAACAACTGAGGATACTGCCTGGCATGAGAAATGATCAATAGTACTGCCCTTTCAACAACTGGCTAATCACCCTTGCCTGAAGGTACTCCATTCTCCATATGTGGGGTTGCGTCTATCAATGCATTTATCCAAGCAAGGTCTAAGAATATGTACATGTGCATCAAATACATGTAGTGTAGCTTCTACCCAAATTTAAAAAGGGAGTTCAAGTATATGTAGGTGAGAAGTAGTGTGTTCATCTTCCTATGCTTTCAGAGAAAAGAGTGCATTGTGATTTAAAGCATTTCCTATCAAGCCTTTAGATCTCGGTAGTAGAAATGTGTTTTCTTCATTTTCCAAATATTATGCCGCATATCATTATAATTTGTCCCCCCAAAATCACACCTCCTCACCTCAAATAGAAGTTTTCTGATGAGGTCATTAGGAGTCTAATAAGTCATTGAGAAGTTTGTGGAAGAAAGCAACACAGATTTTATTTTGTGAATTCTTCAGAACAGCAATTTAACATCTTGTTCTTTAAAATGTGTTCTCTTTGGTGGTGATAATTACTGAGGATGTGAGCAAAGCTGAATTTGAATCATTTAAGATCTCAACATTCATAAATAATGCCCAGTGGAGTTTATTTCTAAGATTGATGGTTCAGGCAGTAATTCATATAATGAAGTCTTCTTGTGTTTCAAGGAAACCAGCAACCAAGTAAACAGCTTGTACTACATGGAGATGAGTTAATATGAGCATTCTGCAAAGAAGGAAATTTCTCTCTCTCAGTTAAGAATGACCATTACTGAAGCATTTGGTGTTTATGAAGGTGTAATCCTTTGAAGAAGCATTTTTTGGGGGGATATTAGATAATGGGAAAAGCTTGAGTTACATTATTAAATGTGCCGGCAATGATAAGCCTGTAAAATTAGTCAAACTGAAAGGCATGTATAATTTCCAATTATTATCTAGAGATTAACCCAAATGCATGTTTTTCACAAAGCCTCTACCATAGGGAGTGATTTTGTTCAACTTTTGGCAAGTCTCTTTCTAATTACTTTCCTTAATACTTCATAGGGTTATGAAATCATTCTTTGGGTTCTAAAGAGTTTGCAATTTTAAAAAACCAAATAAAACTTAGAAAAATAGAGTATGAAGATTGAACAGCCTGCGTTTTAATATTTTACAGGAGCTGGTGTGTGTGTGTGTGTGTGTGTGTGTGTGTGTGTGTGTGTGTATGTGTGTGCATGTGTGTGTGTACTAAAGAAGTTGTCCTTTTAGAGGTTGTAGGTATTTTTATTCCAGGAAATATGGCATGATCTATTTTGGTGCAGTGCAGATTAGATCATTTTAGAGCAGGAAGCAATAATTTTTAGATCAGTTGAGATAATTGTTTTCATTTTAGAAGTAGAAAAGCAGCAATAGATAACATAAAGACCCACTCCAAAGTTACACTACATTTGTGATTTGAGGCAAATGGCAAAACCAGGTAGTTCCACAAATCTAGGCATGTTCAATAAAATCACAACTTACTAATTTGGGAGGGGGATAAAATTTTGCCCAAACAGAAAGAAGTGTGGTAAAATGGGGACTAACATGAGCTATTTAGACCAGTTCCAGACTCATGTGATGTTATGTTTTTCAAGACAACTATAGTCTCTGCCCAAGCCAGTAGGGTAAGGATTATATCTCCTTTCCTTGGCAAGGAACAGGCAAAAAAAAAAAAAAAAAAAAAAAAAAAAGGAGAAACATTATATAAACATGTGAATGGATAGGAATATATTCATGATGTGTGCATGTTTGCCTCTACCATCTTGCACTCCATTAAGATGTATGACTACAATGCCCCAATAAAAAAAGAAAAGAATTCTCTTTTCCTTATTACATTAGAAGGAATTGATGTTTAAATACTTCTGTCTTTGAGGAAACAAGAACTAGTCTTAGGGATTTGGGGGAGCTTTCAAGCCTTTCTTCAAGCCTGGTTTCAAAGCCTTTTGGAAAAAATTAGGAAGTAGTGCATATTGGGGATAAGAAGGCTGAAAGAAAAAGAGGGATTAATGATGTTGACACAATGTCTTGGAATGCAGTGGAGAGAGGGGCTGAGCCTCACCATCCAGATTAAAGGGAGGTTTCTGTGGACTTGGAAGAAGTGCAGAGTTGGAGGGAAGCCCGTGTGTCCCTGGTCCTGGAAACCTGAGGCCTCATTTCCCAGCAATATCATTCCAGAGGCTGCAAGTTCCAAGAGAGGAAGATCTGAGAGACAGGACAGAGCCTCATTGAAGATCCTTGGGACCCACGAGTGATGCTAGAAAAGAATGCTATAGGTCCGGGCTTGCAGTGCTTTCAGGCTAGCTCCTCCCATCTGCACCAGGGACTATAGTAGTTCCCTAGTATTTCAGAATCACGTGAGATGTTCAGATTCTCTCTTTCTTTCTATTTATGTTTTATTTTTTGGTACTGGGGATGGAACCCAGAGGCATTCTAACTCGAGCTACACCCCCTGTCCTATTTTTTAGTTTTTTTTTTTTTGAAACGGGGTCTCACTGAGTTGCGAAGTGCCTAGGTACGTAGCTGAGGCTGTCAGGAACTATGATCCTCTAGTCTCAGCCTCCCGAATGCAGGGATTACAAGCGAGCGCCACCAGCCCCGCCAGGTGTTCAGATTCTTAACACCCAACATCTTACCAGAGGACACTGGGACCAACTGCGGAGGCTCTCTCAACACGGGAGCATCATAACTCCACGGTAAGGTGGGCACAACCCTGAATTCCTGGTTGAGTCAGAGTGGGATCTTGAGGGCAGGGATCCTTTGGATTTGGAGAGGCTGAGATGAACTAGCTTAGAACTCTTATGTTGGAAGAGTAGGTCATGACATTCTAGAATAGAAACCCCAACTATGGGAATGATTTTTAAAAGTTGAAGTTAACCAAGCAGGGTAGCACACATCTGCAATCCCAGTACTTGGGAGGATGAGACAGCAGGATCTCAGGTTAGAGGAGAGGCTTTTAACAACTTAGTGAGACCCTATTTCAAAGTTAAAAAATAAAATGGGGCTGAGGATTAACACAGAAGCAGGACACCCTGAGGTTCAATGCTTAGTAACACACACACACACACACACACACACACACACACACACACACAGAGAGAGTTAAGTGTCTTTCAAAATCACTTTGGTATCTCTTAAGTTCACCAACACAGAGGACCTGAAAAAGTAGCATTTCTCAAGCTCTCTATAAAGATGAAAAAATCCCACTATTTTGTTGGGGTGAGGCAGGCTTCTTCTAAAAGTTCCAGATAACACTCTGTCCTTGTGCAAACCTCTTTTTTTTTTTTTTTTTTTTTTTTGGTGGTACTGGAGGTGGAACCCAGAGGCTTTCTACCTCCGAGCTATAATCCCAGACCTATTTTTTTATATTTTATTGGTAAACATGGTCTCACTAAGTTGCTGAGAGCCTCACTAGGTAGCTGAGGCTGGCTTCGAACCTGTGCAATCCTCCTGTGCAAACCTCTTTTGAGCAGCTCTATTACAAAGGTGATGAACTACAGAATGGGGACACAGAGTAAACAAAAAATATCTTGATCTTGTAGTTCCATCTACTGTAGTTCCTGTCCTTCCTTCCACCGTCCATCAGCTCGGGGCTTGGCAAATGCTACACAAACATATGGCTGAGCTTCCTGTGGTTATATGAAGAAATCATGATGGTAAGCCTAGGTCAGTGGATGTCTCTGTGAATAATAAGAGGTGAAGTAAATGCTGGTACAACCTATTCAGAATTTGCAATGTTTTTCATATTTTACAAGGAATCTTGTCTCCTTAAACAACAATGACATAAAGAAGAAAATGGAGTAATTATAAATTTAAAGTAACAAAAGAGCCATAACAAACAAATGCAATGTGTGTGCTTATTTCTGATTCTGATTCATACAAACCAACTGGAAGAGACAGTTGCCAGACATTTGGAGGAATGTGAATATCATTTAGAATTAGAAGACAATTAGGAATTATCATTAATTTCATTAGTTATAATGATATTGTGTTTAAGAAAATGTCTTTATTTTTAGAGATGATTGTGGAAATACTTATGGATAAATAACATCTGATACTTGCTTTAAACTACAACAGGTAGGAAGATACAAATATAAAAATTAATCATTACTCAGTGTAGATGATGGGTATATGGAACTTTACTATTCCATAATTTTCTCTTAATTTTACTTCTGATTTTTAATTTTAAAATAGAAAGATTTTTAGAAATGTACTGACATCGATTCTCAGTGCTTGCTACTTTCTATAAAAATACAGTGCATGTGCTGGTTTTCTTTGGCTGTTCCTGCAAATGAATGAATTCATATAGAAATATTATTTCATTTGATCTAATTTATTACTGCCAAATATAGTATAAATGTAGATGTTTAGTATTTCTCCAAGCATCTATAATCACTATTTATTTGAGCCTTTATTCAGACAACCACATAATTTAGTGCCAGCTATACTCAAGAGGAAATGT
The DNA here is from genome assembly GCF_963383645.1 of Muscardinus avellanarius. NCBI lineage: Eukaryota > Metazoa > Chordata > Mammalia > Rodentia > Gliridae > Muscardinus > Muscardinus avellanarius. The sequence continues at coordinate 72,783,908 of NC_137789.1, forward strand.
GCTCTCTTTTAGTCTCTGGACCTCAGTGATAGTCTTTTGTCTGGGCCATAATCCACCATCTTCCCTATGTTCAAATCAACTATAATCTAGAATCTGTTCTACCAGGATACACATTTTGAATGGGGAAGGAGTCATGTCAAACTAAAATGACAAGAACTTCAGAATTAGAACTCAAGTAAATTTTTGGTTCTTTCAGTGACTTACTATGTGACTCTTGGGTTCATATCTTACTTTCAGACCTTCATCATAAAGAAGAGGTAACGTCTACTTCATGCTGGATCATGCTGGCACCCTATCCACATTGCATCAGTACTTCTGTTCCCTTACATGCCAAAAACTTCTCCTGTAGGGATTGGTGCTATAGCTAAAGGCTCTCTCTGGATATAGAGGGAAGGCTTGATGTAGAAGGTTAATGCCCTTAGGGCAGCATTTAACCCAACTTCCTTGACTCTTTCATTAAACAGTAGAGATGTGTTCCATCTCACAGAGGTCCCAGAAGAATCAAGCCCCAATTACATATCAGTACCCTACTTAATAACATATCTTGTACTGGATTCCTTTTTTTCTCTGTTTCACTTCCTACTCACCTACAATCCTTCTTGGAATCACCTACTAAATTAATCACTATGTTCAAATTTTTGTTTTAGATTTGCTTATGAGGGACTGACTTAAGACATTAGCAATAAAACCATTGCTTAGTAAAATAGCAACTATGATTACTGCCTCTGAAGAAAAAACAACTAGAAGAAAACTACCAGAATATTAAATGTTACACTAACATTTACTCTGATCTTCTTCTGGTGAGTCTATGATAAGAGATAACACTTCATGAAAATGTGTGAGATAGGTGAGTCCTTCAGAAGCAGATCTAAGATGGATCAGAAACAGGATCTGTCAAATCAATCTCTCTCTCTCTCTCTCTCTCTCTCTCTCTCTCTCTCTCTCTCTCTCTCTCTCTCTCTCTCCCCCCCCCTCTCTCTCTCTCTCTCACACACACACACACACGCATGTCTGCCCGCACCGCTACATCTTAAAGAAGTGCTATAGAGATTGCACCTGGGTAGTAGCCAAGGAGTCAGGTGAAAACTTATAAGCCTAATTGTAAGCAAGATTCTAGGTAGGATCTGAAGTTTTCACAGATGGGGAGGACCCAGTGACAAGACATCCATCATGCAGTGAGGACTCAGAATTGTATGAGTGGTTGTAAGGCATGAAATAGTGACTGACACCTCCTTCCAAACACCTGCTGAAGGGCGAGGGATGTAGGTCAATGGTGGAATGCTTGCCTAGCATGCATGAAGCCCAGGGTTTGATTTTTCAGTACAAACAACACATGCAGAGAGAAAACTCAAATACCTGCCAGATATTAAAATGAATAGCTACTGTTTATTTGTCTTGAACCCATTCCTTCCCCTTGTTTTTCTTCTTTTTTTTAAAATCCATATGCTTTAGGAGTCTTCTCACAGACTCCTACCTCTCTGAGTGGGTATAAATCCTCTTTGGGAATATTTCCATTTGGAACTAAGGGAAATATGGTATGCCCTCGCAAGTACTGGAGGTGGGCAATATGAGAAAATATGAGCCTGAAGCAAATGGTGACTGTGGTTACCATTGCGAAGAAAAAGGCAGTTCCCAGGAAGACAGAACAGCAGTGATACATAGAGGCAAGGTGTGACCTAGAAAAGGAAAGATTTATTTTAGATCATAATATCAGAGGTTTCAGTCCATGTTCTTCTGGCTCCAAGGCAGAAACATCATGGCAGAAGGCACTGTGAAGGAAAGCTGCTCATCTCATGGCAGATTGGAAGGAGCAAAAGGAAGGAGGGGAGAGAGAAAGAGAGAGAAAGAGAGAAAGAGAGAAAGAGAGAGGGAGAGAGAGAGAGAGAGAGAGAGAGAGAGAGAGAGAGAGAGAGAATGAACACACCCTTTCAACTCATGAACATAGTGACCTACTTCTTCCCTCTTCCCATTAGGCCCTACTTTCTTTTTTTTTTTTTGTGGCACTGGGGTGTAACCCAGAGGCTTTCTACCTCCGGGCTATACTCCCAGACCTATTTTTTATATTTTATTTGGAAACAGGGTCTCACTAAGTTGCTGAGAGCCTCACTCAGTAGCTGAGGCTGGCTTCGAACACGTGCGATCCTCCTGTCTCAGCCTCCCAAGCGTGGGGATTACAAGCGTGCGCCACCACGCCCGGCTTTAGGCCCTACTTTCTATAGTTTCCACCATTTCTGAATAGTATTGTCAACTTATTAACCTATCAATGGATTAATTTATTGATGAGTGGATCAGAGGGTCAGAGCCCTGATGATCTAATCACTTGGGAACCAAGTCTTCAATACATGAGCTTTTGGGGGACGTTGCAGATCCAAACCCTAACAGTGTGCATGTATATGAGGTGTAAGTAGTAGTAAAAGTAGTAGTACTACGTGCCACTAAGCTTTCCTTGCCATTAGGCTTTCTCTTTCCAGATATCTCTTAAATTCATTAAATCTGTCTTCTCTTCTGTCAGGTCTATTTATTCTAGTATATTCTCCAATTTCCACGCTACTTCAAACTGGGTTTCAGTCACTGGTAATACAAAGAATTCTGATTAGTTTATCTGGGCATAGATCCCCACACAGTAGAAGTTCTTTAGTTCACACTGGTAAGAAAAACTATCACAATTATCCAGTTTTAGAGTATGTGTATGGGAATAGGGAGTTGAATTATCCGGTAGAGTACTATTAAGAATGTAGGACTGGGGGTCTGAACTATGAAGGGATAGTGGTGACCAGGGCAATATAGGTGGGGTCTGTAGCAAGAATAAATTGTGACCGTATAGGATCCCAGCAGACACATAAAATAATCAGGCTTCTATCAAAGGGACAAGCTCTTTTTGTGTCAATCAAAATAGCTTGCTTGGTATAATGGTGCATACCCGTAACCCCATCACTTGGGGCTGAGACAGGAAGATTGCATATTTGAAGTTAGCATGTTGTAACTTAACAAGACCTTATTTAAAAATAAAATATAAAAAAAGGCTGGGAGTGTAGCTCAGTAGTAAAATGTTCCTGGGTTCCATCCTCAGTAGCGTGCACGTGTGTGTGCACACATACACACACACACACACACACACACACACACACACACACACGCACACAAAAGCTTAGCTTAGCCTGCATTTGGTGTGTGTGTGTGGGGGGTGAGAGGGTGGGAACTTAAGCCTGTATAACTAAGAAAGCAGAGGAAGGAGAATTGTGGAAGAAGCCCGTGATATTTTAAAATGTTTACTTCTAGTTATACCAGAAAAATCCTTAAGAGATAGGTACTATTCTGAAGTAATAAGTGACCAAGCTGGTATTTGTTCTCCTAGTTAATCTCCTGCCCTCCATTCTTGACTTAGTAGATGCCAAGAAATATTATCTTAATATTACCTGTTTTTGGTACTTGGAATTGAATCCAGGGCTGTATACATGCTAGGCAAGCATTATAGCACTGAGATAAGTTTTAATCCTTTTTATTTTATTTTGAGACAAGCTCTTACCAAGTTGCTCAGGCTGGCCTCAAATGTGTGATCCTCCTTTGTTTAGCCTCCTGAGTAATTGGGATTACAGGTATGTGCCAAAATGCCCTACTTACCTAAAATTCTTTAAAAGCATATTTCACTTTAAAAAGTTAATGTATAAAAGATATGCCATTTCTGAAAATATAACAATTTTTGAATAATTTAATTCCACTCACCCCTCCTCCCAGATTTTTTTGTGAAGGATTTAATTATAACTTGATTTGACATTACTCCCATATATTATGTTATTAACTACAATAGTTCGTACTTGTTTTCATTTACTATACATTTGCCTTTTTCTCTCACTTTATTATTTTGCATCTCATTTTTTCCTTTAGGATTATTTTACTTATTGAAATACTTACTTCAGACTTTTCTTTAGTTACATAGTTAATGTTGGACCTGACAGCCCCCAGGAAGCACGCACCCTCCCAGTAATCACTCACAGGCAGAGGTCGATGCAATTTGCAAGAGGTTTTATTATGTCTCAAGTTGAGGAATCGACCCTTAGCAACAGATGTTTTCAGCTTTTATACACTTTAACTACAGAGGCGCGGTTAACATTAGGTGTTTTACTATCATTGGTTCTTACTTCTGACCTTTACTAGGATTGGGTAGTTTATCAGGTATTATTCTTTTTGGCACTTAGCAACAGTTGCAGCTAGCAACAGTTTCTTAGGTGGGCCAGTTCCTGGAACACAGGGAAGTAAAGTCCCAGCAACGGACAGTCCCAGTACCTGTAAACAGGGGCACTGGGGCGGAAAGTCCTGAATGCCAGGGCAGTTGGGGTGCTGGGGTCCTACATTAACATGTTCGTGCTTGATTTTTATCTTTCAAAAACAATCCTGTCCTCTCTATGCTCATATTTCAATGGATAGTTTCACTTGGTATAGAATTATAGGTTGGTGGGTTACCTCATGACCACATGTACTTTGAAGAAGTCATTCCACTGTCTTCTGCCTTCTTTTCGTAGTTATTGAAAGGCCACCAGTAAGTCTAATTTTTGTTTGTTTGTAATGCATCTTTTTCTCTTGGGCTATTTTTAAGATCTCTCTTTATTTTACATGTTTAACAGTAAGTATGGTACTTAAGTCTTCATAGATTTTATATTTATCCTGCTTGAAATTTGTTTTTCTTTCTGGATCTAAAAGTGATGTCAGTTACCCTGGAAAAAAAATTATCCAATGTCTCTTATAGTTTTCTTATTGTTTTTGCCATGATCTTTCATTTCCACTGTAGTTAATCATAAATTGTACTTGTTTATGCATTCCTTAACTACTATTTTACATTTTCCATTTGGACTTCATACAAAGTAAAATATTAAATGAAAGCATTTAATTCTGCACACTATAATACTATATGATAACTCTAATATTTGTGTTCCTGATAATTTGATTAATAGCTTTGCTGTTTGAACTGATTCCCATTCATGAGGACTTGCTTTATTTATGTGCTTGGTGATTTCTGCTTTGAGATTATTCCCTAGAAGCTTATTTTTGGGAATTTTCTGAAATTGGAATTAAGAATTTATTCTTCCAGAGCCCAGCGTGGTGGTGCACACTTGTAATCCCCGCGCTTGGGAAGTGGAGACAGGAGGATCACACAGGTTCATAGTCAGCCTTACTGCCTTAAGAGACCCTGTTTTTAAACAAATAAAAAATATAAAATAGGTCTGGGAGTGTAGCCCGGAGGGGGAAGGGCTTCCAGGAACCCCAGAACCACCAAAAGAAAAAAATACAAATATAAAAGAGGTAAAAAGCCTTAATTCTGACATTTGCTTTGGAAGGAAGAAATATGTTCTTATAAGTTCCTTCACATACTGAAAGAGGTAGCTGTGGTTTGAAAAAAGAAAAAACAAAACAAAACTCTTGCTTTTACAGAGATAGCAGGGGAGAGTGTTGGTGAGAAGTGGTGAAGTCATTTCCAGAGGCTCCATTCTCAAAAATCAGGGTGGGCTCTTTGAGGACTTTAACAACTAAAATTTCAATACTTGGGCCAGTTCTCATTGTTACAGGAGGTGGTGTTATTAATCCTGTGGAGTATAGATGGCTCTGTGCTTTCAGAAAAGTAATGTCATGGGCCATTTGGTTGTTCTAAATGTAAAAAAAAATGGTGAAATTTGGGACAATTGGTAGCTAAGGATCTTACATCTTAAATTTGGAGAAGAAAATTTTCATAAGAGATTATTTACTTGAACAAGAGATTATTTACTTGAACAAGATTATTAAAAAGTTTGAACAAGATTATTTACTTTGAACAAGTTGCTTTTTTTTTAAGGAATGGGAGTGAATCCTGAGTATAATTGGACATGTCCTCCAATTTAGAGAAGAAAGGTCATAAAAAGAGGCTTTATGAAAAGATCTTTCAACTATATGGCAAAGGACTGGGTTTGGGGACAACAAATGACTTCATCTGAAAGGGCACAAACTAGACAAAGAAGTAGTGACTTTTAAAATAAGCATTAGATTTTTCTTTCTTCTGTTGCCATTTATCTTGTGTAGTCAGGAAATATGGGACAAAATTTTATTAAATACTTGGGGTCTGAATGTAATAGGTTAGACTGGAAAGTGAGAAGAAGAGATTACAAAGAAAAATAGACCAATATTCTAGGGCAAAAGGTGATAACAACATTGATTGGGAGTTATCAATCATTAGGAATTCTTGGAAATATTTGGGGGAGAAGTCTGAATTACCCTTGGGATGGGTGATTCTATAATTCTGCAAAACTTGGAAACATGGAGCTGGGCATGGTGGTGCATGCTTGTTATTCCAGTATTAGGAGGCTGAGACAGGAAGATCAAAGGTTCAAGGCCAACCTCAGCTATTTAGTGAGGTTTTCAGCAACTGAATGAGACCCTATTTTAAAATAAAGAATAAAAAATAGGGCTGTGGGTGTAGCTTAGAGGTAGAATGTCCCTGGGTTCAATCCTCAGGACACAAAAAATAAACAAACAAACAAAAACCTTGGGGACATGTCACATAAAGTTTTCAAAGTTAACATTTTTTTTGTGTATTGTGTGCTTAGTTTTTTATTTTTTTAATTTAAATTAAAATTTCATTTTAGCATTAAAGTATTTTAAATTTTTTATTGGTATATTATATTCATACATCATATTGGGGTAAAAATCTTGTGTGTATGTACATGTACACATCACGATATAACTCCTACCCAATTCCCACCCCATTCCCTCCCCATCCCTCCTTCCCTTGCTTGGCTTAGTGGTTGACTTCGATATGTTTAAGTACATTGTGTGTTTTAGAGACTTTCCTTCTTCCCCCCTCCCATCTCCTCATTTAGGTTGTCTTGTTTGCTCCTCTATAGGAATTCCTTTTTCATCTAGAGTTCCTCCTATGACTGATTTCTCCTTAGCTTTCACATATTAGGGAAAGCATCTGATTTCTTATTTTTTGTGACTGACTAATCTCACTTAGCATAATGTCCTCCAGTTTCACCCATTTCCCTGAAGATGATGTAACTGAGGTTTTTTTTAATGGCTGAGTTAAATTTCATTGTGTACATATCCCACAATTTTTTAATCCATTCATCTGTTGATGGACATCTTTGCTGGTTCCATAGTTTGGCTATGGTGAATTGTGCAGCTATGAACATAGATACACATGCATTAGTTTGGTAGTTTGGTTTCCTTTCTTTTGGGTAGATACCCAGAAGTAGGACTGCTGGATCAAATGGTAGATTTGTTCCCATTCTTTTGAGGATTCTCTGTACTGTTTTCCAAAATGGTTGCACTAATTTTCAATCCCACCAATAATGTTTTAGAGTTTCCACTTGTCCACATCCTCCCAGCATTTGTTATTGTTTGTGTTTTGAATGATTGCCATTCTAGTTGGAGTTAGGTGAAATCTCAGGTTAGTTTTGATTTGCATCTCTCTGATTGCCAATGATATTGAACATTTTTTCATGCATTAATTGGCCATTTGAATTTCTTCTTTCATGAAGTATCTATGTAGTTCACTTGCCTATTTATTGATTGGATGCTTTGTTTTCTTAGTGTTGAGTTTCTTGAGTTCTCTGTATATTCTTGATATTAGGCCTCTGTCAGAGGTATAGGTGGCAAAAATCTTCTCCCATTCTGTTAGCTCTCGGTTGAGGTTCTTGACAGTTTTCTTTGCTGAACAAAAGCTCTTCAGTTTCATGCAATCCCACGTACTGATTCTCCTTTTAATTTGTTGTGCCTTTGGGGTCTTGTTGAGAAAGTGTTTATCTATGCCTATGTGGTGCATTGTTGGATCTATGTCCTCTTCAAGGAGCTTCAAGGTCTCTGGTTTGATTTTCAAGCCTTTGATTCATCTTGAATTGACTCTTGTGCAGGGTGAGAAAGTGGGATTAATTTCCAGTTTTCTGCATATGGTTAACCAGTTTTGCCAACACCATTTGTTGAACAGGCTATCTTTCTCCAGTGTATGTTTTTGGCCCCTTTGTCAAAAATCAATTGGCTGAAAGTGTGTGGACTTGTTTCTGTGTCTTCTATTTTGCTCCATTGGTCTATGTATTTGTTTTTGTGCCTGTATCATGCTGTTTTTATTACAATGGCTTTGTATTATAGTTTAAATTCAGGTATTGTGATTCCTCCTACATGGTTTTTGTTGCTGAGAACTACTTTGGCTATTCTGGGCCTTTTGTTATTCCAAATAAATTTAAGGATTGATTTTTCTATGTCTGTGAGGAATGATCTTGGTAGTTTAATGGGCATTGCATTTAATCTGTAGATGACTTTTGGGAGGATGGCCATTTTAATGATATTTATTCTGCCAATCCATGAACATGGAAGATCTTTCCATCTTCTAAGATCTTTGATTTCTTTTTTCATTGTTTTATAATTTTCTTTGTAGAGATCTTTCACCTTCTTGGCTAAGTTTATTCCTAAATATTTTATTTTTTTGTGGGAGATCCTGAGTGGAAGTGTTTTCTGGATTTCTTTTTCAGTGGATTTATGGTTGGTGTACAGGAAAGCTTCTGATTTTTTAAGATTTATTTTGTATCCAGACACTTTGCTGAATTTATTGATCAGTTCTATAAGCCTTTTGGTTAAGTTTGTTGGATCTTCTAAATATAGTATCATGTCATTTGCAAATAGTGAAAGTTTGAGTTCTTCTTTTCCTATTTGTACTCCTTTAATTTCTTTCTCTTGCCTTATTGCTCTGGCTAGAGTCTCTAGTACTATATTGAAGAGAAGTGGTGATAATGGACACTGTTGGCTCATTACTGTTTTTAAGGGAAATTCTTGAGGTTTTCCCCCATTCAATATGATGTTGGCAGTGGGCTTATTGTAGATTGCCTTTATGATGTTGAGATACGTTCCTTTTATTCCAATTCTCTGCAGTGTTTTTATCATAAATTGCCGAAAGCCAGCTAGTCCAATGGGGCGTGAGTTTGCTCGAGGTCGAGGGTCTCAGTAAAGGTGGGGAAGGACAGAGTGATTTTGTACAGATTCTTATCTGTAGCGGTTCTTTCCTAGGAAAATAATCCTATGATCGGCGCTTTAAAAAGAACCTGACATGGATCGATGCTTCTTGTGCAATCGAACACTTTATTTTGGACACAAGATTTTTTATATATTCCCCTCTCCCAGTGAATTTCTAGTAAAAGGAAGTGCAAAACACCCAAGGTACAAAAGAGAGATACACATGCAAATTACCAACCCTGAACAAGACAAAAGTAAAGCCTGGGATATTCCAGGTCTTTGTGTTTGAAATCAGTCCCATTATCTCAGGTGGGCCTTGTGCTCGGGAGCCCAGCCCTCTTTGGCCTTGCAGCTGCAAAGGCATCTATTTGGCTAAAAGTCACACCCAAAATCCATTGAAGTATTAAGTTTTTAAGATCACTCGAAGAATCCAGTTTTTAAGAGTTTTCATTCCTAGGGCTTAGTCCAATGTCCTCCTTTATATATATATATAGAATTCACTTGGAAAGCCATCTGGTCCTGGGCTTTTCTTTGATGTTCTTTATTGATGCTCTTTATTGTTGTTTCAATTTCTTTGATTGTTATTAGTTGATTTAAGTGTTCTATATCTTCTTGATTCAGTTTAGAAAGGTTGAATTTATCTAGAAAGTTGTCATTTTCCTCCAGATTTTCCATTTTGGTGGAGTATAGTTTTTAAAAGTAGTTTCTGATAATCCTCTGGATTTCTACACTGTCAGTAGTAATGTCTCCTTTTTCATCTCTTATCTTCATAGTTTGGGTTGATTTTCTCTTTTTTTTTAGTAAGGTTGGCTAGTGGGTTATCTATCTTGTTAATTTTTTCAAGAAACCAGATTTTGGTTTTGTTGATTTTCTGTATTTTTTAAAATTCTCTATTTCATTAATTTCTGTTCTACTTTTAATAATTTCCTGTTTTATACTGGCTTTGGGTTTCTGTCGGGTCCCACTCGGCTGGACCAAGGTGGCACCCAGGCTTGTTTCCAGCGTGGACTCAAGATGGCGCCTGGGCTTGCAGCCAAGTCACGAGGCTCACGAGGCTGGCGGTGCCCTGAGCCTGCGCAGTGAGCCCTATCAGGCGCCTTATGGATGATTAGTGACACAGTGCCTCGTGCTACCACCTGCCCGCCCAGAAGAAGGTTGAAAATGCGCATGCCCTAGCGGGGAAGAGAGGAGGGTTGGTGGAGTGATGAGGGAGGGGATAGAAGACTGATGTTGTTTTTACCTGAGAGGGCGTTGAGAGAGCATTAAAGAGGAAGGAGCTTCATCAACAGAGTCGGCGTTTGTGTGTTTCTTCCCTAGGCTCTGCTGGTCAGAGCCCGAGGGACGCGACAGGTTTCAATTGTTCCTGCTTTTCAAAGGCTTTAAGTGTGTCATTAGGTTATTTATTTGAAGATTTTCTGTTTTCCTTATGTGAGCACTCAGTGCTATAAATTTTCCTCTTAATACTGCCTTCAAAGTGTCCCAGAGGTTTTGATATGTTGTATCTTTATTTTCATTTATTTCTACAAATTTCTTGATTTCACCTCTTACATCTTCTATGACCCATTCTTCATTCAGAAGTGTGGTGTTCAGTCTCCACATGTTTATGTTGTTTCTTTGCGTCTTATAATTGATTTCTAGTTTCATTCTATTATGATCTGAAATGACAGAGGGAAGTATGTAACATTTTTTAAATTTGCTAGTGCTCATTTTGTGTCCCAGGATGTGATCTATTTTGTAGAAGTTTCCATGAGCAGCTGAGAAAAATGTAAGCTCCACTGTAGTGGAGTGAAATATTCTATATGTGTCCAACAGGTCCATTTGATGAATGGTGTTCTTTTATTCTGAGGCATCTTTACTCACCTTTTGTCTGGAAGATCGGTCTAATGGGTCTAATGTTGTGAGAGGTGTGTTGAAGTCTCCCAGTATTATTGTATTGGGATTTATGTGTGACTTCATGTCACATAGATTTTTATTTATGAAAGTAGCTGCACCTATGTTTGGGGCTTAGATGTTGATTATTGTTATTTCCTCTTGCTGGATTATTACTTTTACCAGTAAAATATGACCTTCTTTGTCTCTTCTAATAAGTTTGGGTTTAAAGTCTAACTAGTCTGATATCATAGTTCCTACTCCTGCTTGCCTTCGAGTTCCCTTAGCATGGATTACCTTGCTCCAGCCCTTTACCTTGAGTTTGTTTCTATCTTTACTTGTAAGGTGTGTTTCTTATAAGCAGCATATGGATGGGTTCTGGTTTTTATTCCATTTTGCCACTTTTTGTCTTTTTATCGGGGAGGCCATTTACATTCAGTGTGATTATTGAGAGATAATTTTTAATTCTTAACTTGTTAAGATTTTGTTTCTCTTTGAGATACTGTTTATTCTTTTATGCTTAGTTATCTGCTGGATAGAAAATTGTGTTTCTTTTGTTCTGGTGTGTATTACCTATTTCTTCTTTGTAGTTAATCTCTTTGAATATTTTCTCTAGCGCTGATTTTGAAGACATAAATTCCTTCAGTTGCTGTTTGTCATGGAAGCTTCTTATTTCCCCATCTAATTTGATAGAAAGTTTTGCTGGGTAGGAAATTTTTTGACTGGAAATTGTTTTCTTTCAGAGTTTGGAAAATGTTACTCCAAGCCCTTCTGGCTTTCATGACTTGGTTTGGGAAGTCTGGAGTGATTCTAATTGGTTTGCCTCTGTATGTCACTTGGCCTTTTGTTTTTGTTGCCTTTAGGATTCTCTCTTTGGCTTTCACATTGGTCATTTTGACAGTTATGTGGCATGGGGAACCTCTTCTCTGATCCTGTCTAAAGGGAGTTCTATAAGTTTCCTGGACCTGTGTATCGACCTCTTGCTCTATGTTTGGAAATTTTTCTTCTATTACTTCCTTGTAGTGATTATTGATCCCTTTAGTTTCACCTACTTTTCCCTCCTCTATTCCAATTATTCTTAGGTTAGCTCTCTTAAAATTGGCCCATATTTCTTCAATGTCAAATTCCTATTGTCGGATTTTTTTTTCTAAATTATAAACTATGCATTTGTTTTTGGAGTGATCATCTTCTAAGAGCGAGATTCTATTCTCCATGTGGTCTAGTCAATTGTTTATACTTTGAATTGTGGCCTTTAATTCAATGATTGCATCTTTTATTTTTTTTAGACTCTAAGTTCTTTTAGAAAGTCTTGTATTATTTCTACAGTTATATTCCTGATTTGATCTTCTGGAGATCTCTTAATTTCTGTGTTGTCAGGTTCTGATGTGGGATTGTGGGCATTCATTGTTCCATTGTTATTCCTCTTTCCCATGATTTCAGAAGTTTGTGCCTTCCCTGGGTTCTTCTCTGGGTCTCTACTACTTCACTTAGGGTGCTCTGGATTTCGAGTCTGTGGTAATCTCAGTCACCAGTACTTCTTTACTGGGTTGTATCACAAAGTCTCAAACCCAGGGAATTAATTGAGGCTGCGCGAGACCATTGGGGTGTCAGGCTGGGTGTTTTCCCATGGGGAGCTGCGACTAGGGTGCGGTATCTCTGCCACCACTATTCCTTAACTGGGTTGGATTGCAAAATCTCAGACCCAGGGAGATTACCAAAGCTGCACAGGTCCCTGGGGGTGCAGTACTGGTATTTCTCCTTTAGGGCCCACAGTTTGACTCATAGTTCTTGATTGTGCTCACCTGGAGCTCTTGCGGATGTGGTGAACTCACTGCCGCTGGCAATATGGTGCAGTTGCCACATCCTCAGCCGTGAAGCTTGAGTACATTTTTTTGTTGTTGTTTGTTTTGAGCTCCATTCTGTGTCCCTGGAGGGCATGCTGAGCTTGGCCACTGGGAGTTTTAGACATTCTTTGTGCTGAAAAAAAAAAAAAAAAAAACTGCTGAATTATATCCGGATGATCTGCAGCTGTTAACTTCAGCTTCTTGTTTACCTTTCTTCTCTGGAGCCTGGTGGGTTGTTGAGTGAGCCATTCTGGAGCTGTCGCAGGTGCAGTGCACTCACTGCCACTGCTGGCTATATGGCGCTGCTGCTGTGCCCTCAGCTGTGAATATGGCATATTTCTTTTCTGGTTTTGAGCTTCATTCTGAGTCCCTTTCTTTTCTGGAGCCTGGGGCTGCAAGAGAAGATGGCGCCGGCATGGCTCCGCCACCACAGTGCAGGCTGATTTATTTTCTGGTTTCTGGTTGTTCTTCTAACCTTCTTTTTCTCTGTCCTTTGTATTTAAAGTTTTTATTTCTCTGCTGATTGTGTTTTCTGGCTATGAAAAGCACTGGTTTTGTGGCAGTAGAGATCGTTTGTTAGCAGGGCTCGTAAATGCTGCTTTTCTCGGTTGTCATCTTCCCAGAAGTCTTCAACATGTTTTTTAAAAGTCATATTTAGCTGTAGAAATTCTGGAATTTCCTCAGTAAACATTTTTAAAAATCATGATTGAACTCTAAATGGTGGCTAGAGATCAAAATTATGGTATCCAAAGAACCTGCACCTCTAGCTTTTAAAAAAAATTTACAAATTTTGAAACAGGGTCTTAATAATTTGATATAGGTATCCCTAAATTTCTGAGTCTGGCCTGAAGCTTGCAATTTTCCAGTTTCAACCCCCACGTACTGGGATTACAGGAGCATATCACTCCACCTGAATTTCCTACTGTTTTTCATGATACCCTGAGTTCTTCTTGGGAAGATTTCCTCATCCTTATTCCTCCTGAAAAAGGATGAGCTGGCACATACCTGTGATCCCAATATTTGGGAGGATCACAGATTCAAGGATAAACCTCAGCAACTTAGTGAAACTTTGTTTCAAAATACAAAAGGATAAAATAGAGTTCACTGTGTAACTCAGTGGTAGAATGCCCTGGTTTCAATCCCCAGCAACACACACACACACACACACACACACACACACACACACACACAGACAACCCTCTATATCTGTTTGTTCTGCATCCATGGTGTCAACCAACTGTGGATCAAAATACTCACAGAAAAGTGTGCCTGTACAGAACACAAACCCCGTTTATCCTTGTTGTTATTCTCTATACAATATAGTACAACAACTAATTAGTAGCATTTACATAGCAATCCAGATATTATTTAAGAATACAGAAGAATGTGCATAGGTTATATACATCCTCTTATATAAGGGACTTGAGCATCTGAGGATTTTGGAATCAAGGCAGAGTCTTGGAACTGGTCCCCTATGTGCAAGCTGAAGGACAACTTCACTGTGTCCCCACTTACCTTTTTCCTCATGTCCTAATTCTCATCAGTCCTTTCCTCTTCCCTAATATGGTTTTATTTCTTTCAGTCCATCTTCAATGCGGATGCTGATAGTAGGTTTCTCACCTTAACTGAAACTTTTGGCTTTCTTTATTATGTTCACCTATGATCAGTGTCATGTCCTGTGATACTAGAGACAGTTATTGCCATCCAAGAAGTCTTCCTGCCAACTAGAAACTTGTCCATACCCCAAGACTCCTGACAGATTTCCTTCTGTTTTAATCTTCCTCTGCATCAAAACACTTGCCTCATCTAGCCATAAATGAGTAGCTACATTGTTCTAATTTTCACGTTGAAAACAATTTTAAGATATGAAGGAGATAAATTATGCACCTATTTGAAGGCATTTTGGAGAATCAATACAGAAAGGACACGGAGCTCTAATTTATGAGAGGAAGAAACAGTGGAGGCTGCATTTACTCCAACACCATCTTTCAGCATAGGAGGATTAAGTCTCTGCAGAAGGCAACAGTTCCATTGGGCTGAGGGACAAGAGGCCTACATTCGGAATATCAAAGCAGAAAGCTGGAGGGGTAAATTTTTTTTTTTTTTTTTTTTTTTGGTGGCACTGGGGATGGAACCCAGAGGCTTTTTACCTTCGGGCTACACTCCCATACCTATTTCCTGTTTTATTTGGAAACAGGGTCTCACTAAGTTGCTGAGAGCCTCACTAAGTAACTGAGGCTGGCTTTGAACCTGTGCGATCCTCCTGTCTCAGCCTCTCAAGTACTGGGATTACAAGTGTGTGCCATCATGCCTGGCTGGAGGGGTAAATTTTTTGAAGGAGAAAACCACTGAAAATTCATATAAAAGTTCTGCTGCAAGTACTTATTGGGACTATGTGAATGGATATTCCAAGCAGCCCAGCAGCAAACAGCAAATGAAAATCTAAATTGCTGGGAAAATAGATAAGTAGCCACATGATACTGCAGACTGAGGCTACAATCCAGCTCCTGCCAAGGTGGGTCAGCTCTGGAAACACACCAGGCTTTTCATAGATCCCAGAAAGGCCACACCAGAGAAAAAAGAGCTAAACTTGAGATAGATTAGCCTCATATTCCACAAACAACCCATGAAGAACACTTTCTAGGAAAAAGGTGACCGGCTTGGTACTCTACATACCTATAAAAGAAACCCCTTTTGTTGATAGAGGATATCATTTAATTCTCCAATTTTTTTTTTATAAAAATGGTGACATTTGATACAAAATTACTTGTCATGAAATAAGACAAACTATATAGGAAATAGCAACAACAATAATATCAAAAGACCAATAGAAATAGTCCCATGAATGAGTCTTCTATTACAGTTGCCATATAGGAACTTCAAAGTAACGATTGATATGAACAAGAAAATAGACAATGGAGAATTGAGTCTTCTTTAAAAAGAACAGAGAGAAGAGACAATATTTAAAATAAAGAATCCAACAAATGGAGGTGAATAGATAATTAGAGGAAAGTCAAGGACTAGAAAATTGGGGATCAGATCATCAGAAGAAAAATGGGTGGAAAACAAAGCAAATAAAATATACATGGTAGGTAGTAAAAAAAGATTAACATGCGAATTCCAAAAGTAGTATTGGACAAATACAAAAATGATAACTATTGCATCAAGGTCAAATTGCTAAAGCATAGAAAATCTTAAAAGCATTTACAGAATAGAAAAAAACACATTATTTCTTTTAAAAAGCAACAATAAAAATTTTCTATATAAATCATAGAAACTAGAATCTAACAGAATACCTATATCAAGGGAAAAATGCTTAATAAATAAAAATAATATATTTTAGACAAACAAAAACTAGGAAAATTATTGTCATTAGACAATCATTTAGGTAAATTTTTAGTGGTTTTTATCCCTCCAAAATTTTACCGCTTTAGCTTTCTGCTTTGATAGTCACAATGTAGGCCTCTTGTCCCTACAATATTAGATCCACAGTAAGGAAAATATTTAAACAAATTTTTCAAGTGAGAAGAATATAGTCTTATATGGGAATTATGCATGCTCAGGAAGGAATAAAGAACAACAAAAAAGTAAATACATAGATAAATATAAACAAATATTGACTGTTAAGCTATAGTCTTTTGGGTTTATGATGGATAAATAAATTGATATCAAGATAGAATGCATGACAAAAGTAATCAAAAGGTAAAAATGTAAAGTTAAATTGATGTAAGGGCTGGGAGGACTCATAACAGAACCAAAGACAAAAATCACATGTTCATTTCAATAGATGCTGATAAAGCATTTGATAAAATCCAATATCCATTTATGCTAAGAACACTACAGAGAATCAGATTTAAGGAACATACAACAACATCATAAAGGTAATCTACAATAAGTCTATAGCCAACATCATATTAAATGGGGAAAAACTTTGAGAATTTCCCTTAAAAACAGGAACAAGACAAGGATGTCCATTATCACCACTTTTCTTCAATATAGTACTTGAGACTCTAGCCAGAGCAATAAAGCAAGAAAAGCAAATCAAAGAAGTACAAATAGGGAAAGAAGAACTCAAACTTTCACTATTTGCAGATGACATGATACTATATTTAGAAGACCCCAAAAACTCAACCAAAAGGCTTATAGAATTGATCAACAAATTCAGCAATGTGTCTGGATACAAAATCAATCTTAAAAAATCAGAAGCTTTTCTGTACATCAACCATAAATCCACTAAAAAGAAATCCAGAAAACACTTCCACTCAGTATTCCAGACAAAAAATAAAATACTTAGAAATAAACTTAACCAAGGAGGTAATGACCTCTGCAAAGAAAATTATTAAAATTAAAAAAAAAACAAATCAAAGAAGACCTTAGAAGATGGAAAGATTTTCCATGTTCATGAATAGGCAGAATAAATATCAAAATGGCCATACTTCCAAAAGTGATCTACAGATTCAACACCATGCCCATTAAACCAAGATCATTCCTCAAAGACATAGAAGAATCAATCCTTAAATTCATTTGGAACAGCAAAAATATCAGAATAGTCAAAGTAGTTCTCAGCAACAAAAACCATGTAGGAGGAATCACAATATCTGACCTTAAAGTACACTATGAAGTTATAGTAATAAGAACAGCATGGAACTGGCACAAAAACAGATACATAGACCAATGGATCAGAATAGAAGACCCAGAAACAAGCTCACACACTTTCAGCCAATTGATTTTTGACAAAGGGGCCCAAAACATATACTGGTAAAAAGATAGCCTCTTCAACAAATGATGCTGGCAAAACTGGTTAACCATATGCAGAAAAATGAAAATACATCCCACTTTATTACCCTGCACCAGATTCAATTTGAGATGGATCAGAAACTTGGAAATTAGACCAGAGACATTGAGGCTCCTTGAAGAGGGCATAGTTCAAACACTGCAATTCATAGACACATATAAAAACTTTCTCAACAAGACCCCAAAGGCACAAGAAACTAAAAGGTGAATCAATACGTGGGATTGCATGAAACTGAAGGGCTTCTGTACAGCAAAGGAAACTTTCAAGAACCTCAACTGAGAGACAACAGAATGGGAGAAGGTTTTTGCCAACTACTCCTCTGATAAAGAACTAATGTCTAGAGTATACAGAGAACTCAAGAAACTCAGCACTAAGAAAACAAATAATGCATTAAAAATGGGCAAGTGAATTAAATAGATACTTCATGAAGAAAGAAATTTAAATGGCCGATAAATGTATGAAAAATGCTCAACATCATTAGCAATCAGAGAGATGCAAATCAAAACTACCCTGAGATTTCACCTAACTCCAACTAGAATTGCAATCATTCAAAACACAAACAACAACAAATGCTGGCGAGGATGTGGATAAGTGGGAACTCTAAAACATTGTTGGTGGGATTGCAAATTAGTGCAACCACTTTGGAAAACAGTATGGAGAATCCTCAGAAGAATGGGAACAAATCTACCATTTGATCCAGCAATCCCACTTCTGGGTATCTACCTAATAGAAAAGAAACCAAACTACCAAACTAATGGATGTGTTTCTATGTTCATAGTTGCACAATTCACCATTGCCAAACTATGGAACCAGCAAAGATGATCAACAAATGAATGAATTACGAAACTGTGGGATATGTACACAATGGAATTTTACTCACCCATAAAGAAAAACACAGTTACATCATTTGCAGGGAAGTGGATGGAACTGGAGGACATTATGCAAAGTGAGATTAGTCAGTCCCCCCCAAATAAAAAATTGAATGCTTTTCCTAATATGCAAAAGCTAATGAGAAACGTGTAACAGGAGGAACTTTAAATGACGAAGGAAATCCTATAGCGGAGCAAATTAGGCGACCTGAGGGGATAGAAGGGGGAAGAGGGAAAGTCTCTAAAGCACATGATGCACTTAAACAAACATATCAAAGTCAATCACTAAGCCAAGCATGGGAGGGAGGGACGGAGAGGGAATGGGGTGGGGATCGGATAAGGGCTAAGTGGGTGATATGTGCACGTATGTCTCCATAAGTCTTTTATCCCATTAAGATGTATGACTGCAATGTACCAATAAAAAAATTTAAAAAGTTTTAATTGAAGATAGACTGCAGTTATCTGAGGCTTCATGTTGAATATACTAACCACTAAAATAGTAATACAGATGTACTACAATTCGGCCAATAAAATGTTTGTTTGGAAGTGTACCCAGCATTCTGTTAAGATTTACTAAAAGTAAGACCTAGTGCCTGGTCTCAATAATCCTCACAGAGAAAGAGATGCTATGATGTGGAGGTTCTAAACCACTGGCCAATTCTAAAATCATTCGTATTTGGATGCAGAAGGTGTTTATTTTCTCAACACAGATTTCTGCTCTTAGCAGAACATATGTAATTTTCAGTAACATATAGAACAAATAGTATAGGCCCAAAATAGAAAGACAGATCAGGTGGAAGTTAAGATGATTGAACAAAGATGATGAAGCTTTTCACTTGAGGAACCAGGGGGTCTCTAGTGGGAACCCACCAGTGGCAACTGGGACATGGTGTTGAGTTCAAATGAGTGTACTTTTCCTCATGTCTGTTATGCTTTGCTGAAAATGCTTGGTATATCCCACATTACACTCTGAAGGTATGGTTCTCTCCTCTCTCTGATCTCAGGGATGTCTGCAGATTCCTTCCACCCTGCAAACAGTCTTAGGTGAGAAGCAGGCCTTAGCCTCCAGGACATCTACAGTCTGCTCTCTGAGGGTTCTCTTGAAGCCACAGCACACATTTCCCATCTCACCAAAGGCACCCACACAGCTACACTTGGCTTAAGGTTAGGAGGAAGTCCTGCACCCCCACTCCCCCTTCCAAATAAGTCCCCTGTTATCATTCTGCCAGTGATCCTTGGCTTTCAGTGAGGGGCTGAGGTTGCATGATTGATAAACTGTCCACAAATGTCCCAAGACCTCTCTCTAGATGAAGTGACAAGATTACCTACTTCTCAGACTTCTCAGCCTAAACTGAAAAGAGAGGCTAGGAAACTCTGTGCAATGCTCTGCCATAATGTAGGGTCCTTCGTTGCTTTTTCATTTAGGCCTGTTTGTGCAGTGTGTTAATAAGGCAACCAAGGCCGGGCATGGTGGCGCATGCTTGTAATCCCAGCATTTGGGAGGCTGAGACAGGAGGATTGTGCAAGTTCAAAGCCAGCCTCAGCTACTTAGTGAGGTCCTTTGCAACTCAGTTAGACCCTGACCCTGTTTCAAATAAAGAATAAAAAAATAGGGCTGAGGGTGTCACTTGGAGGTAAAATGCCCCTGGGTTCCATCTCCAGTACTGCAAATAATAATAATAATAATAATAATGATAATAATAAAAATAATAATAATAATAATGCAACCAAGTTTCCAGGTTTTCCTATTTAGATCATCAGCACTAAGGTAAAATAGTGAAAATTAAAAGGCTACGTCATGAGTGATGTGTGCATGTATGCTTTCTATTGTCTTGTACTCCGTTAAGATGTGTGACTGCAATGCATCAATTAAAAAAAATTTAAAAAGGCCACAACATGATTCTCCATTTCTATAATAATATAAATATTTTAATGCAGTTTTACATTTATTAACTTATTTTTATCATAACCTTATGAGTTGGTCAGAGAAGTTTTGATTGTTTCCTATATTTAGATTTGTAGTGAATTTCAGAATACTTAAGACACTTGTCTCAGGTCTCACAAAAATAGGACTTTGGGCATAGTTTTCTACCAGTTGAGAGTCTTAATTAAAGATCAAATGAAAAGAGTAGCTTAAACAATCAACCTAGGTGAAATAAATATAGCTTTGTTACAAATTCTCTGTGATTTCTGCCTCTTGACAGTCTCTCCTAATCATAGATTATTGGGATACTATTCAATTTCCTTTCTTCACATGGAACTGAAGATTCCTATGAATTTATAGCTTCGTGCTTTAATGAGCAATCTCTTCTATCCATTCAACTCTCACTACTCTTTGGTAAGTAATTTTTTAAAGTTCTACTCTTTTAAGAAGATATAGCTTATTAGGTATTTTTCCTCTTTATGAAATAATTCCTATATATGATGTCAATCTAATTCATACTGTCACTTTCTAGATATAACCATTGTTAATGTTTTTACTTATATCATTAGTTTTTCTGCCTGTATTCCATATATATATGCAAAGTTTTGTAAAAATTTATATGTATATATACGTAAATATCTTCTTACAGAACTTTGTTAATATTTTCTATAACCATTTTTGTTAAAATATATGGCATTTTCCTATCATTACTTACATAATATTATTTTAATAAAATTAATGCAAAAAATTCATCATCCTATCAGTATTGTTGGTTTTACCCCAAAACTTTTTAAATAAATGGTGAAATAATGGACATCTTTCTGCAAAAATCTCAGATGTATTTTACCTAGAGGAGTGATTATTTTCTCCTGGTAAGTTCATAGAATTTCTAAATGGGAAGGCAAATGAATGAAAAATATTTCTATTGGGATTACCAAGTAGGTCTCCCCAAAGGTGGTTATCAATGAATAATTTCATCTGTTCAATTTTTGCCTTTTTTATTGCAAATCTCTGTATTGGTTTTCATCATGAAATAGTCAAATGAAAAAAGTGAAGTAATGCTCAAAGAGCAGGTAGAAAGAGCTGTTTTTCTGTCTCTTGTTTGTGACAGCAGGTTAGTAAACCAGACACTTTTCGGGCTGCATTATCAGAGTCTGTCTTTCAATTCTCCAGGGTCAGTCCTTAGAAATCTATTCAGGTTCTTAAATAAGGTAAGTGCTTATGTGAATATGGAGAACAATAAACTCCAAAGATACAATTTTCTTTTCCCTACAAAACTCTCACAGGTCAAAAGCTGCAGTTCCTGGCAGTTACCACTAAGTGTCAGGCAGGGAATAGTCTATATCGCACTTGCTTTGGTTTTCTCTTTTCTTCTTTTTTCTTTTCATTTTTTATTTTTCCCCCAGACTTTCAATCTTTATTACATGGAAATGTTCAATAAAAATCACATTAAATAAGCACATGGAGAGATTTCTGTTCTATTCTTCTTTAGATTCTGAGTAAAAAACTGATCCTTTTTCTCAAAAGTTAAAATAATTATTCATACAAATATGTTAAACTTTGTTTTCTCTTGTTTGGTTACCTGGCACTTTAGCTACTTTTTAGTAATAACTTTTCATTATAATATTAATATTTCCAAGAAGCACCACCATAGATATTTGGCTGGATGCAAATCAAAACCCAAACACTCCACATTAATAAACTGTTTAAAAATAAGATACTCATTGAATTCTAACTACAGATTTGAAAGGCCTAAACAAAAACTCCCCTCTAGGATTTTCCTACTAGATCGTGTCAAAAAGATAGCCCTGTCAGGCAGCTCATCAAAACCACAATTCAAATAAAAAAGAGCAGGCTCAACATAGAATTATAGTCAACAATTTCATAAATAACTTGTTCTGGGAGGTGTGAGAATCCCAACAGTATTTCCTGCTACTTAGAAATACTGTCTACACAGATAGAGTCCTAACTTAAGATTGGAGAGGTTTGTAATTATTGTGGAAAACTTATTCTTTTAGAGATATTCAGAGAAATTAAAATACTTTGACTAAATTGCCAGACTGCTTATAAACACATTCTACTAATTCTATTTGACTTTATACCATATGCAGAACTATTTAAAAGTTTACTTGATTATGACTTGAATTGTGTCTGCTCCCAATGATATGTTAAACCCCAGCATCTCAGAATGTGAGCTTATTTGGAAACAAGGTCATTGTGGACGTACAGTTAGCCCTCTGTAACTATGGAAGATTGCTGTCAAGACTCACCACATATTCCAAAATCCCACATATTCCAAAATCCACAGATGCTCAAGCAGATAACCTACCTGCATCTTCCTGTATATCATTTCTATATTGTTTATATTACCAAATACCATATAAATGGTATGTAAGTAGTTGTTGTGCTGTATTGTTTAAGGGACAATGGCAAGAAAAATATCTGTGCAGATGCAACTTTTCTTGGACTATTATTTATTTATCTATTTATCTATTTATTTATGTGCATTGTAACTGACATCATAGTGAGATTAAAAGTGTTGTATAAATACACTCACACCACATATATTTCCCTCTGTATCTATTCCACCTCACTCCTCTCTTGCCCCTTTCCATACATATTAGTGAGATTGGTACTGATACTTTCAGATATACATTATTTAAGTTGTTATTTGACTATTTTTTGATCCACAGTTGGTGGACTCCAGGGATGGAGAATATGCTGATAAAGAAAGCCAGTTAGTCCAGATGTAGTGGCTCATGCCTGCAATCTTGGTACTTGAGAAGCTAAGACAGGAGGATAATAAGTTGGAGGCCAGTCTCAGCAACTTACTTCAAGTCCCTGTTTCCAAATAAAAAATAAAACACTCCTGGATTCAATCTGTAGCATCCCCTCCCCACACAGAAAGCCAACTCTAATTAGTGGAGATGAGATTATACTGGTTAGTGTGGGTGCTTATTCCAGTTGACACATACAGGTAATCCTAGTACTTGAGATGTTTGAGATAGGAGGAACTCAGGTTTGAGGTCAGTCTCAGAAACTTAGCAAAACCCTCAGCAACTTAGTGAGACCCTGTTCCAAAATTTAAAGGGAGGAGCTGGGGATGCAACTTGGAGGTAGGATGCCCTTGGATTTTATCCCCAGTCCCAAAATAAAAGAATAAAAAAAGCATCAGAAGAAACTAAGTGAAGACTGAGACATCCATGGAAAAATCCACGGGAGGAGGGAGGTGGATATTAGTGTTTTGCAGCTGCTGGCCAAGAAATTATATATAATTACAATTTACCAATGAATAAAAACAACCTTAGTACAAAAGAAAAAAATGCAAAAAATTTCCATGAATTCATTGGAATGAAAGGAGAAGTAGCCTTCTTCACAGGTTCCAAGGGGAGCATGTCCCTGACAATACCTTCATTTCAGAATTCTAGCTTGCAGAACTGTGAGACAATAAATTTCTAATATTTTAAACTACCAAGTTTGTGGTATTTTGTTAAAATAGCCATAAGAAACTAATAGAGCTTTGCAAAGAGCAATAAAAATTAATTAATTAATTAATTAAAACTACTTTAAAATATAGCCATTTATGAGTTAAAGAACTTGTTCCAGAGTTTGCTGAGATTAATGACTCTCACATATAATCTATAACTTGACATGTGTAATCTTCCCACAGTACCCGTGGTTCCAGGACCTCCTGCACATACCACAATCTTCAGAAGCTTGAACCATTTACATAAAATGGCTTACTATTTACCTGTAACCTATGTATACCTTTCTGCACAGGTTAAATCATCTCTAGATTGCTTATGATACCTGATACCATGTAAATGTCATGCAAATAGTTGCTATACTGCATAGCTTAGGGAACAGTAACAAGACAAAAATCTTTGTATTCAATACAGGTGCAATTGTTTTAAATTTGATATTTTTGACCTATGGCTGGTTGAAACCACAGATGCAGAACCCACAGAAACCATAGGTCAATGATATTCAGTTCTGTACAAATAGCACCATAGAAATCCTTCTCAATTAGTTTTGTAGTGATATAACTTTGTACTCTCATAGATTGCCATCTGATGGTAGAGGGAATCAACAACTGTACAATGTGCCAACAGATGGAAGATGCCAATTTGGTGCCTTGTAAAATTTGCATTTTAAATTTATATTATCTCTGAAGATAACCAAGCCCTTCTGAAAGTTTCCCAAGGCCAGTGTTGAGGACCAGTGCATGTAAGAAGAACTCAGAACCAAGGGCAGAGCTGGGTTCATATCACACATAATGCAACAGCTCCAGCAGACACTTGTACATAGAAGATTTCATAAATACCTGTTGAACACAATTCATTTTTTTTAATTCTTTGGTACAGGGGGTTGAACTCAGGGACATTCTACTTCCAAGTTACATCCCTAGATCGATCTATCTATCTATCTATCTATCTATCTATCTATTTATATATTCATTTATTTTAAATTTGGAAACAGGGTCTTGCTAAGTTGCTTAGGCTGGCCTGTGATCCTCTTGTCTGAGCTTCCCACGTACTGGGATCACAGGCATGTGCTACCACACCCAACTGAATGCAACTTAAAAAGAAGTTAGGTTCCGGGAAGATGGCGACCGAGAAAAGCGGGGCTCAAGAGCACCGCTAACAACCAGTCTCCATTATCACAAAATCAGCGCCTTTCATAGCCAGAAAACACCATCGCCAGAGAAACAAAAAAATCACCAGGCTCCAGAGAGAAAGCGGACTGAGAATATAGCTCAGAGCCACAGAGGAGGTACACCGGCCTCGCGCCCGAGGACGCGGCAGCAGCGCTTTACTGCCAGCGGCAGCGGCGAGTTCACCGGGAGGCCACAGCAAGCCGAGGTGAGCCGCTGCGGAACAGCCAGGCGGGATTTCTCGGTGCAGGGAGCATCTAAAGCTCCCAGTGGCTGAGCTCAGCACACGCTGCAGGGATTCAGAGTGGAACTCAAAACCAAGAAGAAATATGCCAGCCTCACGGCCGAGGGCATAGCAACGATGCCATATTGCCACCGGCGGCAGCAGCAGCGAATTCACCGAGTCCAGTACAGCTACATCTGTGTACTCAAGAACAGTGAGTCAAATTGCGGGCCCCAGAGGAGAAATCCCAGTACTGTACTCCCTGGGACTTGACCCAGTGGGGGAGTGGCGGTGGCAGGGATATCACACCATAGGAGAACGTGCAACCTGGCATCCCCCACAGTCTAAAGCAGCATTTATCGACTCTCTGGGTCGGAGACTCTGTGATACAACCCAGTAAAGGAGTAGTGGGGTCTGAGATACTACAGACTCGAGATCCAGAGCACCTTAAGTGAAGTCATAGTGACCCAAGGGAAGAACTCAGAGAAGGCACAAATTTCCGAAATCATGGGAAAGAGAAATAATACTGGAGCAATGAATGCCCACAACCCCACAACCTCAGAACCCGATAAAACAGAAAATCGGAGATTTCTAGAAGATCAAATCAGGAAAATAACTGCAGAAATAATAGAGGTCCTTCTAAAAGAATTCAAAGAGAGCCAAAAAGAGATAAAGGATGCAATTAATGAAGTAAAGGCCTCAATTCAAAGCACAAACAACCGATTAGACCACATGGAGAACAGAATCTCGCTCTTAGAAGATGATCATTCCAAAAATGAACGCATAGTTTCTAATCTAGAAAAAAATATCCGACAGCAGGAATCTGATATTGAAAAAATATGAGCCCATTTTAAGAGAGCTAACCTAAGAATAATTGGAATAGAGGAGGGAAAAGAAAGTGAAACCAAAGGGATCAACAATCTCTTCAAGGAAGTAATAGCAGAAAATTTTCCAAACATAGAGCAAGAGGTTGATACACAGGTCCAGGAAACTTAGAGAATTCCCTTTAGACAGGATTGGAGAAGAGGATCCCCACGCCACATAATTGTCAAAATGACCAATGTGGAAGCCAAGCAGAGAATCTTAAAGGCAACAAAAACAAAAGGCCAAGTGACATTCAGAGGCAAACCAATTAGAATCACTCCAGACTTCCCAAACCAAGTCATGAGAGCCAGAAGGGCTTGGAGTAACATATTCCAAACTCTGAAAGAAAACAACTTCCAGCCAAAAATTTCCTACCCAGCAAAACTTTCTATCAAATTAGATGGAGAAATAAGAAGCTTCCATGACAAACAGAAACTGAAGGAATTTTTGTCTTCAAAACCAGCACTAGAGAAAATACTCAAAGAGATTAACTTCAAAGAAGAAATAGGTAACACACACCAGAACCAGAGAAACAAGATTTTCCATCCAACAGACAACTAAGATTGGTTATCTGTGGAGATTCATTATTTATGTTAGTCTTTTACCTATTTCTAAATTGTATTGTTTGCCTTTATTGTTGTTAATTTTTAGGATTTCTAGTTGTAATATTAATATACCTTCAGATATAGCATTTGGAAATATTTTGTCCCATTCTATCAGTAATTTTTAACTCTGTTTACATTGTCTTTGGATATACAATATTTTTTTTTTAGGGAGTTTGTATACTCTTCTGTTGCCTGTGCCATTGAAATCATATCCAAGAAATCACTGCCAATTTCAGTGTTGTGAGGTTTAATGACCCAGATTTTCTTCTAAAAGTTTATAGTCTTAAGATTTATATTTAGGTCTTTTATCTAATTTGAGTTAATATTTGTATATGGGATTAGGTAAGGGTCCGATTTTATTGTTTTCTATGTAATTATTATTTTTCAACAATATTTAGTTAAAAGATTATTATTTCCACCACTAAATGTTCATGGAAACCTTGTCAAAAATAACTTGACAATATAGGGAAGAATTTAGCTCTAGGCTTTTATTTAATTCCAATGGTTTATATATCTGACTTTAGAATAGTACTACACTGTTTCAATTATTTTAGCTTTATATGGTTTGAAATCAGAAAATATATATCTTCTAACTTTGTTCTTTTTCAAGATCGGTTTGGGTATCTAGAGTCCATATTCCATATTAGGATAGATTTTTTTCTGAAAAATAAATATATAAATATATGATAGTTTCACCTAAAAAAAATAGAAAAAATATTCTCTGGTAAGAAAGAAAGCAAAAAGCAATATTGAAATGTTATCTTTAAGTCATCAAAAGCTTGGTATCAGACAAATGAAACTGTTATGTGAGATTATCAATTTTAATTTTGGATAAATTGTTATAATACTAGATGTCAACCACTAAGCCAAGCATGGGAGGGAGGGATGGGGAGAGAATGGGGTGGGGATTGGGTGGGGGCTGACTGGGCGATGTGTGCATGTATGTCTACAAAAGTTTGTATCCCACTATGATGTATGAATACAGTGCACCAATAAAAAAATACATTAAAAAATGTAAAAAAAATAAAAAAATAAAAAAATAAAAAGAAGTTAACTAGTGTGGTGTAACTAGTTAACTACAAGTGTGGTGGCGCACACTTGTAATCCCCGTGCTTGGGAGGTGGAGACAGGAGGATTTCGCAGGTTTGAAGCCAGCCGCACTGGCATAAGAGACCCTGTTTCCAAATAAAAGAATATATATATATATATATATATATATATATATATATATATTCTTATATATATATTCATATATATATATATTCATATATATATATATATATATATATATATATATATATATATATATATATATATATATATGTCTGGGAGTGTAGACCAGAATGAGAAGGGGTTCCAGGAACCCCTGTTTCTAAATAAAAAATAAAAAATAATAAAATAAAATAAAATAATAAAATAAAAAATAAGAGACCCTGTTTCCAAAAAAAATATATATATATATATATATATGTCTGGGAGTGTAGCCCAGAAAGAGAAGGAGTTCCAGGAACCCCAGTAACACCAAGAGAAAAAAAAGAACTTAACTAGAAAAATATTTTGGTGAGGTAAAACATGTTTACTAATAAATTTATTATATATTTATTGAGTACTATGGAAAAATTGGCAAAAAGTATGACACCATATTAGAATAAAAAAATGGAGAGGGAGTACAACTGTAATCCCAGTACTTGGGAGGCTGAGACAGGAGGATTGCAGTTTCAAGGCCAGCCTCAGCATTTAGTAAAACCTTACTTCAAAATAAATTTGGGAAAAAGTCTAGGGGTATAGCTTGGTGATAAGATGAACCTGGGTTCAACATTGGGTACCACAAAAAAAAAAAAAAAGGAAAAAATGAAAAAAAAGGGAGAGAGAGAAAGGAATGTGTGGGAGTAACCACAACTCATCCCCTGCATCAGGAAAGATCATTTGCTGCATTATCGGAGGTAGATAGAAATTACTGCTATTATTGCATAATAGCTAGTTAGCTTTTTGTTGTTATCACAAAAAGCCAGTCATATACCACCTATAAAAAGAAAGGTTTATTTGTCTCACAGCTTCCACTGGCTGCATTGTTTCTGGGTCTGTGGTGGGGCAGAGCACCACATGATAAGGCAGATTGGAGAAATCCACTCACCCCACGGCAGAGAGAGCAAGGAGAGGACCAGGAACACGATGTACATTGGAGGGTGCACTGCCCATGACCTATTTTCCCAAATTAGCATCACCTCCTACAGCTTTCACCACCTACCAACAGTCCATTCAGCGCTGCTCCACAGTGGACTGATCTGCTGGTGGCATCAGGGCCCTCAGGATCCAGTCACTCCCCAAGTTCGCCTGTGAGCAGTGCTGCTTGGGGGTGGGGCGAGCCTTTGGGGGACATTCCTGATCCAAACCACAGCAATTCCATATTGTCATTTTAGCCTACGTGTGTTTAAAATGTCAATGTTGAAGAAGAATTTCAGACTCCAGTTCCTGACCCTCAAATTGTGAAATCTTAGCCAAAAGGAAAAAAAAAAAAAAATGATTGTATCCTCAACCTTATACTGTAAAGATAAAATGAAACTTTTAAATTTTCACTTAGTAGGAAGGTTATAGATATCAAAGACCTGGAATTTTTTCAAACAAAGGACCCAAATAAGTCCGAATTATTAACTTCATCACAACACTGACCACACATGGAAGGTGCACAGTGTGCTATGCCCTGGGATGTGTGACAGGTCTTGTTCTCATCTCGGTCTTATTTGGGAAATGCCTGTCCATGTGAACCGCAAGGCCAGAGAGGTTAGTGACTCACCCAGGCTTAACAGCTGGCAAAGACTACTGCTGGGATTTGAGCAGGGTTTATGTGGGGAGCATTTATTTTGCACTTAAAATTTGCTTACAGTTTTACAGTGTGCCACAGTGAGCAAGACAGTGAGTATGTGGGGTCTGAAACATATTCTGCAAGTCATGGAAGCATAGATGGTTAGTAAGATCTTTGCTTTCTCTCACATACTCAGCTGTCTCTTGTTACCAACACATAATCGCAAATGTTACTAACCTGCGTGGTTCACATGGATAAAATGCCAGGTGCTTTGGGAGCGCCACTGTGGGCCTTGACTAAAGAGTTGATGCCACTAAACCTTGGATCTAATTTGCTCAGACTACATACAGTTCATTCACAAAGCACCATATGACTAATGTTTTGCACATATCATTTCACTTCCAAATGTCAAGTACTATTTTTTTAAAACTGTAAAGTAGTTAACAACACACTTAAAATCCTTCAAATGTGTTACAGTTGAGGTATTCACATGCACATAAGTTGTGGCTGAATCTTACTCACTTTTCACATGTTTGACAAACATGGTTTCACCAGCAAGTTGCAACTCTCTAAAACTGACCTTAATTTTGAAAGGCCCACTTGCACATTTCTTCACAATGGGTCTTTGTCCAATGTACACAGATTTACATCATTACTGTTTTCCCAATTGGTAGAACTCTGCTTTTGTTCAGGGCCACTTCTAACACTGAACTCTGACACGTTCTCAGCGTCTGTGCTTTCTTTTCCAAAGTGAATTCAAATCACACTGAGCAGGTGGATCTCCAGTTCTTAACAAAGCACTTCAGACTAAACAATGCATGCTTTGTTCCTGGGAACAATCTCTCTCTCTCAAAAAAAAAAATAAATAAAAGGTTTTGGTTCTGGCCAATATGTATGCATATTTTTATTGGAATGCCAGAAATTAGAGAATTGCTGTTCTCTGAACGGCTTTGTCAGTAGTTTGTCTCCCAGACACTAAGTAGTGGCGTCTTCCTTGCTCCACCCAGCAGCACATCTCTCTTTTGATTGGTTGAGCTATTTTTTTCCTCCCTTGGATAGTTTCCAAGTTGGGAATATTTGTCTTAGTTATGTAATAATTGTGTATGGCCACCAGGAAGAGACCCAGTAATTGCATTTAACTCTGTAGAAAAAAGATATGGCAACAACCTAGAAGAGTTTTCTAAAAATCCTCACCGTGAAAGATCCCTTCCCAGCATCCATCCCATTCCCACTAACTCCCATGCCTCTTCTGTACTTAGTCGCCTGCATTTAGTCACAACAGTACCTGATTCTCAAAAATTTCCCTCAAGTTACAGTGAAAATAGAGAAGGGAGTGATTTTTTTCATTGAAGATGATTAAAAAGGATGGTGTTAATAAAATCACTTTGATCTTAGCATCACCAAATTTAGGACTAAGAACAGCCAATTTCCTAACAATTTAGCCCATTTATTCTCTTAAGTCAAAGAGCATGTCTGATCTGTCTTTAATGCACAGTTTTTAATGTAGGGCCCAGCACACTCTGGCACTCGATAACTGTGACTGACTGACTGACCACCCTACAACTGTCTGGCTGAGGTTGCCAAGAAGGTTTGGCACACATGTCCTCAATTAACAGATTGGATAGTTGCTAATTATCTGGATGAGGGATTTGGCTCATTGAGCTTGCCTTTTCCTGCAAACAGGAAGAAAAGATTCCACCATAGTGTTCTGAATGATTGGAATTTGTCCCCTGCAGCCCACTATGATGTCACACTGACATTTTCTTGCAAGTAACTTTGAGGTGAATTTGGAGTTTAAAAAGTTAATCTGGCAAATTTTAAAAAAATTACTTAGAATTGAAAAAACCCAAAGAATGAATGTTCTCTTTGTGATGAACACTTTAGAAATGTGTGTTTGAGGAAATGTTATTTTGAGGATATTTCATGATCTACATGATAAACTATTTACAACCCATTGGCAAATTTCCCTTTGGGTGGATTGTCTATGACTTATTGTCCTAACTGGCTTTTTTTTTTGCCACCAATTAAATTTACTTTTTTTCTTTTCCTTCCCTTCCCTTCCCTTCTCTTCCCCTTCCTCCCTCCCTCCCTCCCTCCTTCCCTCCCACCCTTCCTTCCTTCCTTCATCTCTTCCTTCCTCCCTCCCTTCCTTCCTTCCTTCCTTCCTCCCTCCCTCCCTTCCTCTTTTCCTTCCTTTCTTCCTTCCTCCCTCCCTCCCTTCCTTCCTTCCTCTTTGTTGGCACTAAAGATTGAAATTAGGGGCATTCTACCTACAAGCAACACACCTATCCCTTATTTTGAAATAGGGCTCCCTAAATTTCTGAGACTGGCCCTGAACCTTTCTCAGTGATAATCCTGTCTTAGCATCCCAGCTATTGGAAATATGAGTGTGTACCATTGTATCATGCTTACCACTCAATATAGATTTTTTCTCTTACTAGGGATTGAACCCAGAGACATTCTACTTCTGAGATACACAGTGTCAGGGGCCACTACTACTATCTGCAATATAAACTTATTTTACATTAGCACAAAAATTGCATTACAAAAGGATTTTAGCCCAAATATAGAATGCATTGCCATAAATAAATATAAAAAATTAGTTAGAAAACACATTTGTCTTTAAATCTCGTACTGGGGTTCCTGGAAACCCTTCTACCTCCGGGATACACTCCCAGACCTATTTTTTTATATTTTTATTTGGAAACAGGGTCTCTTAAGTCAGCAAGGCTGGCTTCCAACCTGCGTGATCCTCCTGTCTCCGCCTCCCAAGTGTGGGGATTATAAGCGTGCGCCACCATGCCTGGCTATTGCAGATTATTTTTAAAACAATTCAGTTAGTAGGTAAGTGATGAGCAGTTATCTTCTATGACTGAGAATCTGGTTGAATCGCAGAAACTTCAGTCTGAACATCAATTTTCAGCATTGATTACTGGGATTGTACTGGAAGGTAAGTTATTAGACAACGTTTATGCTAGTTTCAACCTTTGAAAGTTTTATTTTCATGACATAAAACAGGCAAAAGGAAAATAAGAATCACAATAAGAAATAGATAAAATATTCTTTAGCCAAACTTACTCCTACTTTCTAGCTGTGTAACTGCAATTACTTCAACCATGTGTTCATCAGTAAAACTGGGGTAATAATATAGATCTCATGGGTTTATTATGAGGTTTAAATAAGCAACATTTTTTGAACAGGGACTGGCACATTATATAGGCTAACATCAATAAATATTAGCTATAGTCACTTTATTGAAATTGATGATGTATTATTTGTTTTAATATACTCTTATTAGCACTTTGTAATTATACATCAAAATGAAATTCAGAGTGATGGGAACATACAAGCACACAGACATTGGTGTGTTTCCTTCTGGTTCACACCCTTCCCATATATGTCATTGAGATTTGTACTGACAATTGTGTATATGTATGTAGAATTATTTGAACTGTTTCCTCCACCAAGTCTTCTTCCGCCCTCTGCCTCCCTGCCCTCAGCCCTCCACCACGTCACTGGAGTCTCCCCTTCTTTATTTGAAGTCCCTTTGTTACCCAGTTCATCTCTAGCTTCTACGTATGAGAGAAAAATACAACAAATTGCTTTCTGAGATTGTATAATCTCACTTAATATTCTCTAGTTCTATCTATTTTCCTGCAAAAGAAAAATGTCCTTCTTTATGGTAGAATAGAATTCCATTGTGTATATACACCACAATTTTGTAATTTTATTTGATTTTTAAGTATACCTGTTCGACAAGTTGGCTAATGTGAGGTCACTTTAATAAAAAATAATTTCAGATGAGCTGCTTTTCAGGAGATTATGGCCATTTCAGTTTCTAGAGGTAAACATATTATTACATTGCCTTGACAAATTGTCCAAGAGAAGTTTCTGAGTTAAACCAATGAGGCTCCTTGGAGAATTCTGAGAGGCTGAGCTGAGTTAACATATGTTACAGAGGTAAGTGACACATATACTTGCCTGTGACTTTTAAGGCAGGAAGAAACATGACTGATCTACAACACTTAACGTTTGAATTGAACTTCTGGTGCCTCACACAAGTTAACAATCCTTGATCTGTTAGGTATATTTAGGAAAATTATTTTTCGATCCTTTTGCCTCTGCAGGCTTCCCTTAGCTGGTACATAGAAAGGAGCATTTCTTGAGAGAGGATGGCATCAAGACTGGGAACAAATAAACGGGGAGCGCTTGCCCTGAGGCAGGTGCTTTCTTGACCTAGCACCCAGAGAAAACAGTGCTCAGAACAGTACTAATGACTTTGAATCGACATTTGTTCCAGATTCCCTGGTGTGCTCAGGGTGAAGGTAACAACTTGCAATCAGCCCTGGGCAAGGGGACCCTGTGATGAACCAACCATGTCGTTGACAATCCGGACAAATTAAAGGGCTCGCTCACTTCCCTGGAGCAGCCTGTGATAAAGGCAAAGCCAAAGCCCTGGTTTCAGGACTTGCCATCAACTGTTCTTTCAAGTTTCTTTCAAATAGTTTGAGAAGTTTGAAATTTGGGTAGAGCTATAATGGTGCCTTATTCTTCAATGAGGATGTGTGTGCATCTGGGTAGAGCTACCTGATCTAATGTAGCTATAGATAAACAAACTGAGAAGCGTGCTTGACAACACGTGGAATGTAAAATATGCTTCGGTCCACTTCTGCTCTCTAGTTTTACCACTTCTATTTCTGTGTGCTGACAAAAGCAGAGGACACCAGAGAAAGCTTCCCACATGATTAACAAGTCACCCTATATGCAGGAGGACAGTTTGGAGCCTGTCTCCCCATAATTAGAGGGAGGCAAAGGTGTTTCCAACATTTTTCCCGAGTTATAAAAATGAATATCTTGAGCTTTCCCCTCCAGCAAAGACTGTCTGTTAATACCCAAACCACTTTCAGATTTATTGTGACAAGTGCTACAGTACCATGTTCAAGGAAGAATTTTGGGATGCGTGCCTTGGAAACTTTTTTTTTTTTTTGCCCATCTGTTTTGCTTGTCGCAATTCCTGTTTGTTTAAGATGTACGTGTGCCAGAAATGTGGAAAGAATGTGTGTAGCGACAAGTGCTATCGAGCCATTTTCACACTGGACTTATGGGAAGCATGTGCTGCCCATCTGTGAAGTTCTCATTTTATGCAAATTTAGAAAATATATTCTTATGTCATGTTGCCTTAATGCCCAGGGGTATATTAGAGCATACACAAGGGAGGGGGGCAGGGAGCAAACAACCCACACCCAGTGGTAGGGTGGCCTTGCTGTGACGAAAGGAAGGTCTGAGACATGTGCTAATTGTCACAGGTGCAAGTCTGCAGGGAAATTCATTCTCCAAAATTGCCTGCAGTAAAACCATTCTTAACGTCAATTTTTAACCTCTGATTGAGATTTTAAAAGCCTCTATCTCAGGACACTTTGGATGGCAAAGAGAAAAGAGCACATGCTGAGCTGTGGATTTTTCTTATCTTCTGGAACGTTCTGTGCCAAGGAGCTCAGATGTGCTCTGAGTTCTCAAAGAGAACAGTTTTAAGGAGAACATCAGGATGTTGCCAGGTTGGCAGATATTTCTGAGATGTTTCTCTCTTTGGAGTGTTGAGGCTATAAGTAGCGCTCCATGTATCTCCATGTGCCACCTACTCAATAATTGGGTTAGACTAAAGCCACTGTAAGTAATGAGGACAAAACTGTTCTTGAAACAAAGCTCCGGAGAGATGATGTGTGTTGGAGAAGCTTCTTGAAACTGACAGCTTTGGGTTTCTCTCAGACTAAGTCAGTGAAGCTTCTAGTGTGCTAAGGGTACTTGCTCCCTAGTGCTCCCACATTCAAGGTGTTAGGTGGAAACAGCTTCTCATGCATCATTTTAGCATGCCCACAAGGACTTGAAATTTGTCTGCATCTACTCTCAGTTGTCAAGAAAATAATACAATATAAGGTTAAATATAAAAGTAATTTTAAGCTGGGCGTGGTAGTACACGCTTATAATCCCAGTACTTGGGAAGCTGACACAGGAGGATCCGGGTTCGTGGCCAGCCTTAGGTACTTAATGAGACCCTTTGCAACTTAGTGAGTCCCTATTTCAAAATAAAGAATAAACAGTAGGCTGGGGGTGTAGCTCAGAAGTATAATTCTCTTGAGTTCAATCCCTAGTGCCACAAAAACATAATTTTTACTAAGATAGGCAGAATTCTAAAAAAAAAAAAAGAAAAAAAAAGAAGGTTAAGGATTAGGTTGGAGCTGATAGCATAGACTCAGAGAAGGATAAAATATGGAACAACAGAGACCAAGGGGCAGATTCACAAGTCTCACATTGCCCCATGTGTAGAAACATCCTGAACTTGGCTTAATGCTCTGCTGTCACCATCTTGAAGTTCTTAATGATTTTCAGACAGGGTGTCCTGCATCTTTATTTTGCACTGGGTCCCACTAATTATATAGCTAGTCCTGCTGGAGACAAATACAAGCAAATACTTATAAATGCATACAGAGCAGGGGAAGCAAAGTTAAGGCTGAATAGCCAGAGGGAACAAAGGTAATCAAGGCTCTGCTTCACCCTGCTCCCTTATCATCGCTCCACGTCCCCTACTGCGCTCCACGTCCCCTACTGCGCAGTGATGACTGGAGACTGCAGCCTGTTCCTTCCTAGAAGGAAGGGCCTCATGGAGCTCATCCTTACAATCAGATTCCTCCCAGTCACTTTCAGCTCTGCCTTTAACCACCACTATTTTGCTGCCAGTAATTGTGTGGAACTCCTCAACACAATGCCTTCTGCTAAACATGTGTCCGGACTTGAGCTCCAGCAGAGATCCCTGTGTGCAGACAGCCCCATTTCCCTCTGCCCATGTCCCTTTATTCTCTACTGCTACTACCTCAGTCAACACTCTCTGAGTTTAACTTCATGACAAGGCAGGTACTGAATGATTTTTTCTGAGTTCAAGAGTAATAACTCAAAGATTCTTTCAAAGCCACTTATTTTTTTTTTTTGTACTCAATCCTGCTCTGAACCTGTTCCTTCTACTCTTAGTTTTTCAGTCTTTAGATTTGTCATGAACACTTTCTCTCAGTGACAGGAAATATCACCCCCTCCTACAAGATTTTTCCTCCACTGAGGATGGTATTCAAATCTGTCTTCTTAAAAACCTCTTTATTAGTATAAATTTCTGACTCCTTCATTCTTCTAGTAATGCGGTGAGTAACTATGTAATTAAATTGGTGTATTCACCTACTATGAATGAACATGTTCTCAAGACAGCATATCCTCATTTCTTCGAGGAGTTAAGAAATAGTCTCATTCCCTGACTCATAGTTCCCCTCTCTCAAAATGGAGCCAATATTTTGCATTGTTTTGCAATTGGTTCGTTGTTCTCATTCTTCCATTTTCTTTTTTTCCATCCTAACCATTTTCTTTCAGGCCTATCAAGATTAAAGAAGAGTAAGTCCATCTGTTATTTGGTCTGCCCTTCAACAAATATTTTTTCTTGCTGTACATGCTGGTGATAAAGCTATGAATGACTCAGACAGAGTTTTCCCCTCTAGAAACTTTAGTCTCTGTTTTGAGAGAAGACAATGAACACAGGAACAGACACATATGATAGAAAATGCCAGGTACATTTACGTGCTGTGGAGAAGATAGAGTACAGTAGTGGCATTGTAGCCAGTGATTGGGTTGTGGCATCTGTATGGAGGAGGTGGTTTTTATTGGGATCTGAAAGCTAATAAGGAGGTACCATGTGATGGTTAGGTGCAAAATAATTCTAAGTAGAAGGAATGCAAATGCTAGGAATATGTATGGAAAAGACAAGGGACAAGAAGACAAGAGAGGATCCTTCGAGGAAGGACATGAGGAGAAGAAGAGAAAGCCACACTGTAAAGGTTCCGTTGGACTGTGAGCATGGTGTGGTCTTTGTTCCAGTAGCAGTGGGAAATGACTGGAAGCTTCAAGTAGGCAAGTGTCACCATCTATTTGAGTCTTTACTGAGGTCACTCTGGCAACTCTATAGAGGATGGAGCATGAGTGGAGAGGGACAAAGGCCAGAGGCAGAAAAGCCAGTCAGGAAACCAGAGTGAGATCATAGAAATCATGGTAGTTTTAGCCATGGAAATGATGTTAGTTTTTCATTGCTAAGACAAAATATATGAGGAAAAAAACAACTTGGAGGAAAGAAAATTTGTTTGCCTCTTGGATTCAGAGGCTTTACTGCTGTGAGCCTGTGGTCTGTGGTGAGGCAGAGCATCTTAGAGGGGAGGTGTGGCTGAGCAGAGCTGCTCCCCCCATGGGAACCAGGAAGAAGAAAGAACAAGAGATAGGAAGGGGCCCTGTCAAGATATAAGGACATGACATAAGGACATGCTCCCAAGGAACCACTCCCTTCAGCCAAGTCCCACCCCCTACAGTTTCCACCTCCTTCCTGTAGTCCATTCTGTTATGATGGAGTAATGCTTTGATGAGGTTCGCACTTTCATGATCCGATCATTTCCCTAAAGCCTCACCTCTGAACATTGCTGCCTCGGGGACCAAGCCTTCAACACATGAACCTTTGGGGGACATTCTAGATCCAAAGGACAACAGAGGTGGAAAAAATGTTCATATTTGGTAATCCAGCATGTTTTGGAGCCAGAGGCAACAGAATTTACTGTCAATGTTGTATGTGAAGGAATAATAGGAATGAAGGATTGCTTTTTTTAAGCTGCTGGTTGATGCCAAAGTGCTATACCCAGTTTATAGGGTAATAGCTGGTGACCAGGGATTTGGGGATGGAAATTCAAGGATTCTGTCTAGGGATGTCTACTCATCCCCACTCATAAGCTAGGAGATGTATAATGTAGGCAGTTATATACAACTATCCAGAACTCAGAATAACTAGAAGTTAATGAGTTCAGGGGTCTTAATATTTTACATCTTGATAACCATTTCATGTGCTATACAATACCCAGATGTAGCTAATATTATCCTTCATAAGGACTCACTATATATTTAGATAAGGTCATCTTTTATTTGGACAGGGAGAAGAAAGAGTCACTTTGATATTCTACTTTCATGTAATCTACTTTTATAAAATAAGTAGGTCACTAGGTGACAATAACAAGTTGGAGGATGGCTTGAGATAGAAGGATGCAAAGGAGCAGCTGAGATGGCCACACTTGACTGAATGCTTTTAATTGCCATGCCTGACTCCTTTACCATCCCACTGAGTTTGGCTAATAATGGACTTGCTGCCTCAGAGTAGGTCAAATAGCCCAGAACCTACCAGGAACTCAAGAAACATCTGTGAGATTGACAGCATGACCTAAAAAAAATTCCTTCAAATTTCAAATGGAGTACATGGTAAGTTGCTTAGGGTTTGAAAGAACATAGGTCCCTGGGAGTCAGAAAGCCTGTCCCATTATAGGCTTTCCTAGTTATATTCACAGTCTCTCTATCCATGAGTGGAAGTTTGTTCCTACTATCATTATTAGTATACACAGTGTGTGATATATTCTTTGGAGAGAAAAAGAAAGGGAGAGGGAGAGAGAGATAGAGAAGAGAGGAGAAAAAAGAGAAAGGAAAATTATAGAAGAGAGGAGAGATAAAATCATTGGTTAAAGGGAAGAAGGAGCAGGCTCAGGAGAAGCAAACCTCATCTTTCACTTTTTTTGTTCTTCTCAGTCAGGGTTAGCGCTTAAAATACATCTGTAGTAAATTCCTTGAGAATCCTCACAGCATCTTCCCAAGAAGCAGCTTAGGTGTGCATCAACATAAATCAGAAAAAGGACATAAAAATGATACTTTTTTATTCACAGAATAAACAACATGTGTTGGTAGATCCATGTTTAGACTCTCTACTGCACAAAAATTTTAAAACCAAGCTCTTATTTTGTTCTAAAAAACTGTTTATAACCACAGAATGGCACCTCATTCCATCCATCCGTTTAAGCCCATGCCCTTGGAATAATCCATGATGCCCCCTTTCCCAAAATTTACTCCATTAGCAAGTCCCATTGGCATGGCTTAAAATCCTGAAAAGGTACTCCTTGCTGTCTATCTTCATCTTCATGGCCCTAGTCCAGCCTACATCATTTCTTATGTGGATTGTTGAAAAATCCACTTCCTGATCTGCCTACTTTCACTTGTGCCCACCACTTCACCCATTAGACACAATAGTCAGAAGTACCATGACCACCTGTGCCTCAGTATCCTCATCTAGAAAGGGGAATATTAATGGCACCTATCCTGTTAAGGTCCTACAAGTAGCAGAGGATTACTTAAGAATAAAAGTAAAACACAACAGTGCCTGATATAAACAATTTTAGTTGTTACTATAATTAAACACTTAAACAGCCTTCTCTTCTCTTATTCAACTTGTAATCTATTATGGTTAGACATAGAATTCTCCCTGAAGTTCTCATGTGTTAAGGCTCAGAGCTGATATAATTAAGTCATAAGGGTTGTAATCTTGTCTGTGAATAACCACAGACAAGATTAATCGATTAATCAATTAATATAATTAATCAATACTGGGTGGTAACCTAGGCAGGTGGGATGTGACTGGAGAACATAGGTCCCTGGGAGTGTGGCGTTAGAGACTGAGCTTTTGTCTTTGTTTCGATCCCTTTGGTTGCTAGCTCTCTCTGCTTCCAGCCTTCATGAGGTGAGAGCAGAGCCTTTTCTCTCTCCATTTGTCTGCTTCCCCCCACCATGCCCTGAGCTCCACAGATGTGACCCAGCCTGGCACAGACTGAAACTCCAAGAAAATATGAGCACATAAATCTTCCTTTCTCTAAGTTACACAACTTAGAGATTTTTTTATTATAGCAAAGTTTTTTATTATAGCAGAGAGAATGTTGACTGAGACAGAATCTATTTATTAAGCATAGCCAGTGAAGTTTATCAAGATAAATCTGACCCTGTTATTTCAAAAGCTGATTTCAGGGTAAACCCAAATTTCCTAGCCTGACCTACTTGACCTTCCTTGTGACCTCTCCTTTGCCTACCTCCCTTACCTTACCTTTCACCTCAATTTTTCCCATCTGTCCTCATTTGATGCGCAAATATCTGCACACTGCCACTCTCCAGCCATGCCAAATTCACTTCAAGTGCTAAAAAAGATAGCAAGGCTCTCTCAGTCTATGTTTTTGCACCTTTCTTTAAATCCAAACTGCCTCTCTCTCTTACACACAACCTTCTCCCTCCAACACAACACACACACACCAGCGTCCCCATTCACATGATAACTTCTACTAGCATTTAGGGCTCCATTAGCAGATTTCTGGTTACATCTAGTTATACCTGAACCCAACAAGGTTAAGGTTGGCCTGCTTTTACATAAATCTAGGATAGAACATAACATCCTTTATATATATATCTCTGACAGAACTTCTATCAGGATGTGAAAATGAAAGTCTTAGCCCAGGCCAACCCAAACAAAAATAGCACATCAAAAGGACCTAAAACACAAACAAAATGTACAAAGAAGTGGTTGAAAATGATTACCTGACTTTTCAACCTGTATCAAAGATGGTTAAAAGATTAAAGAACTGAGAAGAACATTCCTTTGTAGGGGCTTAGGCTGAAAATTCAAACTTCTCTTCCTAAAGAAGGAGAAGGGAAGATGGAAAGGAGAATTTCTACCAGAACAGCATGTGAGAAAGAAGGCATGTGCAGTTTCTTAAATATAGATTCCAGGATCTCATCTCTTTACTGGCTGTGCACCCTTTGAAAAAAATCATGGGAGTTTAGCCAGATGTGGTGGCGCACGCTTGTAATCCCCGCGCTTGGGAGGCTGAGACAGGAGGATCGAGCAGGTTCGAAGCCAGCCTCTGCTGGGTTAAGAGACCTTGTTTCCAAATAAAAAATATAAATAGGTCTGGGAGTGTAGTCTGGAGGTAGAAGGCCCCTGGGTTCCATCCTCAGTACCACACACACACAAAAAAAAAATCATGGGAGTTTAAGAGGATAAAGCTGACTTAGATCCTTCCAATAGTCCTTTCAAACTCTAACATTCATAATTCTGTACTTCAGAAAAGAGGAAGACTGCCTGGTGTGGTGGTGCACACTTGTAATCCCCCAGGATTCAGGAGGCTGAGACTGGAAGAATCGCGGTTCACGGACAGCCTTAGCTACTTAGTGAGGCCCTCCGCAACTTAGTGAGACCCTGTTTCAAAAATAAAGTATAAAAAATAGGGCAGAGGGTGTAGCTTGGAGGTCAAATGCCCCTGGGTTCCATTCCCAGACCCACAAAGAAAAAAAAAACAAGAAGAGAAGAGAAGAGAAAAGAAAAGAAAAGAAAAGAAAAGAAAAGAAAAGAAAAGAAAAGAGGGAGACCTCTATGTCAACAGTTACCCTAACCCAGAGGATTAGAGAAGATATAATAGCTTATTGGGATTTTTTCTTTTGGAGCAAGAGAGAGAGAAAGGTAGAGCAAACACTTAGTTTTCCTAGAGAACTGAATGTGTGATAGTCAAATGCAAATTTGCACCCGTCCCTCCCCTTGTCAAATCTCTGTCTCTGCTGTCCTGCATGGCTTTTCTATTATGAGTGGCCCTAGTTTTCAAGCTCTCTTTTGCTGCTGGGAAATTTACCGTAGTGGTTTGAATGGTGCCTCCCTCCTCTGACTGCTATATTCACCTCCCAATCTCCAGGACTTGTGACTAGGACTTTCCAAAAGAAAAAGGTCTATGCAGATTGTATGGACTCAGCTTAATATCACTGCAGCCATCTTGAATCACAACTGCCATAATTGTCTCCAGAGAAATGCCAGTTGTTTTTCCCTGCATAGAATTGAATCAATCTATAAAAAGACAATGATATTAAAGTGGTCTGTGGAGCTTTACATCTGGACCCAGATGCCAGCAATGTGTTTGATTTATTGATATTAGCTTAGGTTAAATCAGACACATTCCAGTTAGGATGAAGTCACTTTTGTTCCAAGCAATATATACACCCCGCATTCTGACCCAAGTTAAAGAGATCCAACAGGACTTGATGCTACCCAGGACCACACTTTGGTTAATAAGTCCTCCAGAATTGTACTCTGTGTATTCCTGGATCTGTCTGCCTCTTCCTTTGGTCTCATGGCATCCTGGGACCAGATCTCATACACCAGGAGTGGGTTTATTAGGAACACAAATGTCATTAAGATACATAATATAATTCTGCATTTTCTAGGTGGGACCTAAAACACATCAAAACCATCTTCTTGAGAAAAGAGACACACCAGAGATGAAGAGAAACCAAGACAGAGGAGATTATAAAGTCACAAAACAAGAAATGCCTGAAGCCACCAGGAGCCAGGAAGAATGCTACCCTAGAGCCTTTGAAGATAACATGGCTCTGCCAGAATCTTGATTTTAATTTCTGTCCTTTGCAAACCAAAAGAGAATAAAATTCCACTGTTATACTTCCTAGTTTGGGGGTTTTGTTATAGCAGCCCTAGGAAGCTAATACACACAATGTGACATCCTTCTGCAGAGCTTACATTCAAGAATCATTTTTTTCGTTGAAGCTTGTCAAAGCTCAGCTGCGTGAGTGACATTTCTTAA
This sequence comes from Muscardinus avellanarius, assembly GCF_963383645.1. Taxonomy (NCBI): domain Eukaryota; kingdom Metazoa; phylum Chordata; class Mammalia; order Rodentia; family Gliridae; genus Muscardinus; species Muscardinus avellanarius. The sequence goes on from NC_137789.1 coordinate 72,826,845, forward strand.
GGGCCAAGCATGATGAATGGTAAATTTAGGTTACTCTGAATGTTGTGATATTTGAGGACTGTATTCTCATTTCTTTAGAGGCCTTTGTGCTGAAGGAATCATATAATATTATTGTAATACTTAATATCTTAAGAGCATTTTCAGGAGCATTATCTTATTACCCTTACATGTTTCATTAGATAAGTAAGGGTTATCTTTGTCTACATTCTGCAGATGAGGAAACTGGGCCAAAACAGAATAGGTGACTTATCCTAGGACAGCCTTACCCATGGCACAGATGAGACTGGAACCCAAACATCTCAACTGTTTTGGCTGCGGTTAGGAATGTGACGCAGTGGGAAGTTATGACTAAAAAACACCTATGTATAAACAAGATAATTTACTCACAGTTATGGGCAGCTGGGAAGTCCGAGATCCAGACACCAGGAGGTTGAATAGTGAGGACTCATTCCTTATACATGGCCCTGTTTTCACTGGAACCTTATCTGATGGAAGGGACAAGGAGTCTTTCCAGGATACTTTTATTTTCATTTATTTATTTTTATTTTTATTTTTTGTGGTACTGGGGATTGAATCCAAGGGAAATCCACCTCTGGGATACATACTCAGTCCTTTTATTTATTTATTTTTTTGTTCTGAATTAGTGTCCCACTGGGCTGCTGAGAGTCTTGCTATGTTGCTGAGGCTGTCCCTAAACCTTTTATTCTCCTGTCTCATCTTCTCAAGAAGATCACAGGCATGTGTCACCATGCCTGGAGGCATCTTTTTTTAAATAATTTACTTCATTTGTGAGGATTCCACCAACATAGATTAATCACTTTCCAAAGGTTTCCCCTGTTAATGTTATCACATATATACTTGGGGGAATCACAAACATTCAAACAGTAGCATCAAGTCTTTGGTCCAAAAGATACTACTTTTCTCTTATCAAAGGACCAAAGGGGACATATTTTGAATGCACTAGCATGCAAACGCTTCTCAAATCACAACAAAGAGGTAACTATCAATGTTAATTACTTGCAAAGCTTTTTATTAATTAACTAACATTCTACAAATATTAGGACAATGGCAGTCATCCATTGGTCTTAGAGGGAAAAGGAAATTATTTTTTAAATTAACCTTATATTGGTGCCTTGCTCTTAATCATCATAGTGAGATTCAGAGTCAGTCATAAGGCACACATTGTCACTGGGCCTGTTTCGCTCCCCACGTGTCCCTCCTCCTCGTGCATGATGGTAGATGCAGGTGATACATTCATATATGCACATCACATTATTTGGCTGGCTTCCTTCTCCATACCTCCTCTTTTTCTCTTTTTTGCCTCTCTGATCCTTCCACTACTCTACTGGTCTGTCCTCATTTTCATCAGATCCTTTTCTTTCCTGTTTGCTCTCCAGCTTCCACATATAAGAGAAAATGTAGAACACTTGATTTTCTGAGTCTGGCTGATCTCACTCAGCATGAAATTCTTAATGATGGTCTCTGGCCCCAGCCTCTCTTGTCCTCAGTTCCTGCCAGCTCCTGGGGGCCTCCCTTAGCCTGTCCTCTGCCTGCAGTATTGTCCTCCAGGGTCCTCACTGCCAGAGTTCGAGCTCAGGAAACCATAGAGCTGAAGCAAAGAAGGGAATTCCGCTGATGTTCCTTTATTTCCTGATTGACTATGAAATTTTTGCAGGGGAATTCAAATCTTGTTGCCCCCACCTCTGACTCTCCTCCAGCAGGAAAAATCAACTTGAAGGAGAGAGGACTTAGTGGCATTTCACCCAAAGCCCAGGCAGACTTTGTCTCAGGCCCCTGTCTCTTTTGGGGTCTTTCATCCCCCTCAAAGATCATTTTTTAAGACTGCCCACAGCCCTCATTCCCTCTCCCCTGGGAAGAAGGAAGTATAAGCTTCTTAGTCTACCTGTAATGCTCCTATGCATGTCATAACTTTGTATGCATCTGGCCCCCATTAATCCATGTATGGTCAATTCATTTCAGCAGCCTCAATTAGTGGAACTTTAGAGGGCCAAGGTGAAGATTCCTCTACCCCTACACCAGTTCCCTGCTTCCTTTTGTCTTTTGTTCACATAAAACTTTTCTAGCTAGTTCCACCCCTACCCACTCTAATTAAAATCAAACCCTATGCCTGCCTCTTTTTCTGTTTTCTTGGCTTATTTTTCTTCATAGCATTATGTCATTCCACTGGTCCCAGAAGATGAGGGAGACAACAAAAGATAAAACTGAACATTGATAGAAAAGGGCAGTTTTATCCAGGAAAACATCATGAACAAAGGATAAAGGGATAAAGGTGCAGGCTTGTTCTGGAGCCAAGATGAAAGGCCAGCGCTGCACTTTTAAGTTTCTAAGTCACAGGGTGGGTGCTGCCTACTGCTAAGGCTTTGCTTTGGGCATGGGAGAGGTCCTGTCAGGGAGAACCTTCTGGGCTCCACTCCGTTGTCATCAAATCAAAATACCAGTAGCAGCTTGGAAACATAGGCAGATATCTGGATGTAAAATAAACAATGATTTGAGAAGTTTTCATTTTTTCTTTATGTATAAGGGAAAGGAAAATGTTTTGGAATAGTAGACAATCAAAGATGAACTCCTGACCTTTTCTGAGGCTTTCTGGTATCAAAAGGAACTTGATCTCTCAAATGTGAACACTCACTCGTGATAGTGCAGCATAAGGGCGGAACTAGACAGCATCTTACCTACCCCACAGGCTTCATGACATGTCCCAAGGGAAGAAAAGGAAAAGTGACTTTAAAACAGAGTATGGGTGTTATAAGCCCAAACAAGCTTTAATCAAAGTATTTTTCCATAACACATTCCATTATAACATAAATATAACATATATAGGTGTATATATATATGTGTGTGTATATATATATATATACATATATGAATACATATGTGAATAAAGGAAGCATATCATATACAGTTTAAAATTTTTGCCCTCAGAATTTTCACACAAAGTTCAAAGCTGGAAGTTAAACTCAAGTTAAAATAAATGAATTTCTGCCACCTTCTTGATTGTGTGATTGGGAAATAATGAACTGAGGCCTTCCTCTGCCCCCGGTCCCTCCATTTAACCCTAAAAAGTGTTCAAGTAATGATAAAGTAGAAAGGTCATGAAACTGAAGTCCCTCAAGTCAAACGAACCTAGTTCAAAGCCCTGCATTGTGCTGGACATGGTGATGCATGCCTGTAATCCCAGCTACTCAGCAGGCTGAGGCTGGAGGATCTCAAGTTCAAGGCCAGGCTGGGCAATTTAGTGAGACCCTGTTTCAAAATGAAAAATAAAAAAGGCTGGTGATGTAGTTGAGTAGTTGAATTCCCTGATTTTAATCCCCATTACAACATAAACAAACAAACAGACAGACAGACACCTGTATTGTTACTTCAGGGCCCGTGATCATGGACAAGCTCTTAGTCACTCTCACTTTCTGTTTCCTCATCTCAAAGTACTCTAATGTCGCCTACCTCCAAGATTTGCAGTAAAAATCTAATTTTGCCATAAATAGGAAGAAGGGTCATCAGTACATAGCAGACAAGTCATAATATCTGTGTTGAAATCCAGGCTTTCTTCATCCTGAATTTGCAAACTTCTGCAAAGTGTTCAAATTAATATGGGTCAGATTTCTCCTGTGCGAAGTGGAAATAAAAATAGTGCCATCTTCAGAGTTGCTTTTAAAATTTTTAAAAATCCACAAAAATTGAGTAGAATGTGAATAAATAAAACCAATACACATTATAATTACTATAATAACAGTTATATTTTAGTTAATTAAGTAATTGTTGTGACTATTTGGAAAAAAATTATCAAGCTGAAGACACTCAACAAAAAATAGTGAATCAGTTAAATTTTTAATTCATCATTTTCAGCCAAGTTTAATGGTGCATGACTGTAATCCAAGTACTTGGTAGGCTGAAACAGTTTGATTGTAGGTTCTAGGCCAGCCTCAGAAACTTAGAGACCCTTAACAACTTAGTGAGGCCCTGTTTCAAAATAAAAAGTGCAAAAGGGCTGGGGGTGTGGCTTAGTGATAGAATGCCCCTTGGGTTCAATCCCTAAAACCAAAAAACCAAACCAAAAAAAAAAAACAACCCTCATTTCCAGGCAAAAAGTGCTTCTTCTCTTATTTCATCAAGAATAAAGCTTTTCTGCCCATACAAATGTTCAGTGTGTGTAGATGGCAACAGGTCAGATGCCAGAATCAGCAGGTGTACGATGCTGCTCCTGGGCTCACGCTGAGGACTAAATATAGTGGGGAGGCTCAGCACTGATGGTGATTGCACTTGTAAAAATTTAAGTCCTAAAGACCATAATGACTTTTGTTAAATAAAAATTAGGGATTGAAGGGACACGTGTAACTTCTGATATGTATGAAGTTATTTTGTTGATGATCCCAACAGCTCTGTGAGTTGACCTTGTCACCTCCCTTTACATATGAGGATGCTGTACCTTGCCATGTTAAAACAAATTGCCCTGCCGGGCATGGTGGTGCACACTTGTAATCCCCACACTTGGGAGGCGGAGACAGGAGGATCATGCTGGTTCGGAGTCAGCCACACTGGCTTAAGAGACCCTGCTTCCAAATAAGAAAAATACAAAATAGGTCTAGGAGTGTAGCCCAGAGGTAGAAGGGCTTCCAGGAACCCCAGTACCACCAAAACAAACAAACAAAAAATTTGTCCTGGATTCAAAGTCAGGCTAATTGATCCCAGAATCCACAGAACTAACCATCTGACATGATAAGTCCAGGAGTAAGACCAAAGCCCTCACATTTACTGAGTTATCTCTGTAACTGTGAAAGTTAAGATATATGTAAATCATGGAAGTTAACATAAACATATAAATGTCCCAAACAGGAGTCTGATTATAAATAGAGAAAGTGGTCAGGTGTGGTGGTGCACACCTGTAATCATCTTAGTACTTGGGAGGCTGAGACAGGAGTATTGTATTTCCGAGGACAGCTTCAGCAACTTAATGAGCTCCTCAGCAATTTAGCAAGACCCTGTTTCCAAATTTAATAAAAAAATAATAAAAATAGAGTTTAGAGGTAGAAATCCCCTGGGTTCAATCCCCAACATTACACACACACACACACACACACACACACACACACACACACACAATTAATGATAGAAATACTCTCACCAAGTTTCAAAGGACAGAGGCCAGGTGTGAATGAGGATCATGACAGGTTTTCTTGGGGGAGAAATGTACTCTGCTTCTAGCTAAAGGCATTTGCTTTTACTGGGGAGAGCTGAGGGCAGGTGATGGAGAACAGAAACAAGATGCCATGCCAGGACCAAGGAGACCTGCATTTTCCTAGTTCTGCCACTTGGTGGCTCTGCGACCAGGCGAGTGAGCTCTCTTGGCTCTTCTGTCTCTCAGGGGCTGTGAGAATTACAACAGATTATGTATGGCCAGTATTTTGATAAATGGTGGTATTTTGATGAGTTCTTCAGGTATCTGGAGTCACGATGAGAACATACAAGCATGTGCCCTAGTTAAGAATAGGAAAAAATAGGCACAGTTAAACAAGAAAGTTTGTCCCTATGAATACAGTGTAGTATGTGGGAACATGAACTCAGACACATTAACATCACCAGACATATTTTATCTGTGTCATGGGAGTGGGCTGGAATGGAGACCATTTTCACTTTTAAGAATAAAAATAAATTTTTTTTTTTTGCTTACTGCCTCCTTGTTTTCTATCTGGAGGCCTTCCAGGAAACAAAACGGATGTTCCTGCCCCTGTCTTGAGATTCTTTAGTCACAAAGCAGCCAATTCCTATAAAATGTGGGGTCTGGTCAAGGAGACTGATCCCAGAAATGTGGCATATTTCTCACGACCACAGGACTCAAAAAAGCACTCCCAAAACAAGCGGCAACCCAAAAAAACAACATATTGCCATCCTACAAAAAAAAAAAAATCTAAGTGTGCTGAAAAAACAACAACATATGGTAGGGTGGGGTGTGACCAAAAGGAATATAGTTATCACGTTTTGAACATTCCTTTTACAGACTTGAGTATAAAGAAAATTTTCTAGGACAGAACATGGAGCAGTCCCAAAGCCTGTCTCTTTTGAAAGCACAATTGGGGACAGGAAAAGTAAAGATGGGTTTGTTCCAGGTGATTTACAGCTGAGAACCAGGAGCAAAATCTCACCCTTGACCCAAGAACATGCTGAAAAGAACCGAGGCAGATAAAAGTGAAAAAGATGGGCTGCAGTCGCTGCTTTGGAACTGGAGTGCTATTGAGATTAAAACAGAGAGAGGAAGGGAATGCACTTGAACGTGCTCATTACCAACACCAAAGCCACAGTATATCCTGACAGGAGCGCCGGGGTGCCCTCATGTACCTAGAATTTGGGTTTCCTTTGAACTAAACAGAATCTGCTTCGAGTGCGGGTCTCTGCTGGGGATCTGGGTTATATAACTGCCTCATAAATCAAGGGAAAGCCACACAACAAAGCAAGAAGAGTGCCGGAAATGAGTCTTCAAACTTTGGGACTTTAATTATTTATCTAAACATGGCCTATTTAACCAAGAGCCACACAAACCCAGAATAACCTGCTGTTGAGATTGGGACCTGTCTGTAGGTTGGTATCTATTGGGACCATTGATGGAAAGGATGGGCAAAGCCCTCTGAGCTAGCCAGAGCTGGAAAAATGCTCAGAAATACTCCTACCCCCAGAGAGCTTTCAGTGTAGGAGGGAAAGAATCCTATGCACTGGAGGGCTTCTAGGTAGGCCACCCTCAAATATGCTAATTTGCAGGAAGAGGCTTTTTCTGAACTTCTTTTATTGTCTAAAAGCAGATCCTGTGAAAAGAATGAAGATGGCAGGACAGGACTTCAACTCCACCCTGTTATGAGATAATCATATCTCTCATCCGTTCTTGTGAGGGACCACTTTTCTTTCCAAAGTCATTGCTTTTTTATAAGTTCCCCTGCCTTCCTAATTTGGGTAGATAGACTCCACATTTTAACCACAGCTATGAGTTACTCATTTCTGGTTCTCACAAATGCATGTTAATAAACTTCTCTTCCTAGTCTTCTCTTTCACTGGTCTATGATGCAGAGCACCTTGAGGGCTATGGAGGAAGATCATTTCTTCTCCTATCAGGCAAGTAAGTAAAATTTAGCATGATGAGTGGTAGCATGAGCAAGCATCAACTAAAATTCCAATGTAAAAAAAACCCCAAAACCCCAAACCCAAAAGCTTTCTAGTTTTAAAACTGATCTCACCCTGCCCTTACCTCCACTTCCCTACCTTACCCCAGTTTCTGATTAATGGTGGGATAAGGAAATTGAAATTTTTTATTCAAGATATCTCACCTTTCTTTAGTATAAATGTTGTTTTTAAATCAACTCAGTCCATTTTAGATAAGTATATAATCTAGAGGAAACTAAATCCTGAGTTTCTTGTTTCCGCCATTTTGCTCCCCCCCCCCGACCTTTTCTCTAGGAGTCAGGCTAATTTTGAAATGGCATAAGGGTAGGTGAGGACTGGTACTTCAGTACCACTTTGTTCTATGGGCAGAGGAATATCTGATGTTCAGTTGTGACATCTCTATAAATATCCTATGTAGGGTCAATGAATGGTCTTGGCTTTGGGCTTCTTGGACAGCAGAGGCTGAATGAAGTGTGTAGTTTGTTTCCTTCAGTCTTCATTTTATAATCCCAGGTCTTCATAGGCCTCTGGGTCCCCCAGTATTTTGATGTTTTAAAGGCCATGAGTTTACCCCCAGTCCCTCAGGCTAAATACCTTCCTCAGTCATTTGGAACTGTCTGCTGTGTGGTACCATCTTTCTCTAAATACAGGAGTTCCTAAAAGACTTGAAATGTTCTTAAGTTTCTGTAATATGAGGAAATCTGCTCTGTTCTTGATTTCCCCCAAATTCTGATTCTTTGCACTTATGCATCCTGCAGATTCAGCACAATGTTTAGGGAATGCCCACACCTGACCAAGTGCTGGCCTGCCAGGGTCCTCTGTCTCCCTGGAAAGGCCTCTACTCTTTCTGTTGGCTCTTCTGCTATGGTCTTACTTAGGTGGCATTTTTATTCCATTTCTATGAGATAACATGTTAGAATGGCTACAAAAACAGACATGCAGACAAACAAAAATACTAAGAGAAGCAGTACTTTAAAAGTTAAAGTAGTTTAAAAATTAAATCCTCTATAATAGTGATATGGTAGGTCAAACTTTTTGATGACGGTGCCTTACTAATTCTGAAAATATGATTTTTTCTCATCTTTGATTCCTGCCCCAAAGTGCCATTTGGAGATAGATGGAACAGAAACCATTTACTATTATGATGATTTTTTTTTTCTCACAGTATTTAGAAAGGACACTGTTATCTCCCGAAGCTCCATGCTCTCCGCTGCATAAGACCTCTGAGGTCTTAAATACTGAGACTTGGAGTATTTCATAGGAAAATATTAAAAATTACAGTGCTCAAGAAAGGAAATTTTATTCTAGTTACATTACATTATAATAATTGTACCATGCTGCAATTTCTGGAGATATCTCCTATTATGTGTGCTTTTCTTCAGTGTGACCTTGCCACTACTCACCACGATTTGAAGTCTAATTCTTTTCTCCCTTTAAATCTAGGAAGGACTATCACAGTTTCAACCAACAGTGTAGTGGAAGGAACACTGTGTGACTTCTAGGCAAGGTCATAAGAGGTCATGCATCATTTTCTTTGTCCTCAGGATCACTGATGTATCCTGAGTGTCATATAGGAAGTCCAGCTACCCTGAGACTGCCAAAAGTCAGAGAAACGGAGAAGCCAGGAACAGGTGCTCTGGTCAGCAGTCCTGGTGTTCCAGTTATGGTGTTTGTCAGCTTTTCATCACTGTGACAGACACCTGAGAAAGCAGCTTAGAGGAAGAAGATTTGCTTTGGCTTATGGTTTCAGTCCACGATTGCCTGGCTCCATTGCTGTGGGCCCGTGGTGAGGCAGAACATGGTGGTAGAGGACATGGCCAGGAAAGCTGCTCAGCTCATGGCAGCCAGGAAGCAGTGGAGGGGACAAGATATAGTTCGAAAAGGCACACCCCCAAGGATCCAGTCCTCCAGGGAGGACCCTCCTCTCAGAGCTTCTTCCACCTTCCAGTAATGCCATCAGATTATTAATTCAACAATAGATTAATCTATTGATGAGGGCAGAGCCTTCATGATCCAATCACTTCCCATTAAGCCCACTTCTGTACTGGGGACTAAGCATCCAACACATCAGCCAATGGGGACACTCCAGATCCAACCCATAACATCATCCCTGCCCACAAATCAAACATAAAGTGAACAAGCCTTTGGATGACTTATACATAAGGTCAATGCCTGGTCTTTCTACCAGAGGCCTGTACTGTCCCTGCACTTTCCTGTCCTAATTCCCAACCTACAGAATCTGTGAGCATAAAAGAAATAGCTATTTTCAGAAAGCTTATGAGTAGAATTGGACAATTATACAATTTTAGTAAGTGGAACAATGACAATGTGTATATTTGCATATTTTCAAAATTTCTCACTCAAGACCTTATGAACCAGAAACTCTCTTTACAAAACCCAATAGTCAGAAGTGAGAAAGCACCGCTGGATTACATTTCATCTCTTTAGGAAGGCAGGAAACACCTGTTCTTTCTTTGAATTGCATAGACTAGAATTTAGTGCATGAACATTTTGTTGAGTTCTGGACCATTTGTCCTAGGGAAAAGTCTAAGTAAAATTTTCTACAATAACCAAAATTAGATGATCCTACTAAAAGAGGAGAGACTAAATATCATGCATTTTTTCTTGTCTCAAATAAAGATCTGCAGAAATTATCTGAACTAAGTACATTTTATGAAGCTCATTGCGAGGAACATAACATTATACAGAGAAAAATTTCACTCCATTATTTTGATTCTAGAGAGGGCAGAGTAAACTGCATGAAGCTTGGATTCATGTTTTCATTAAGTTAAGAATGTATCACATGTATTTTTTGGTGATGATGGAAAGAATTTTGTCTCTCAAAATTTTGTCTCTCAAAAAGGTGAAGCTTGCTCTCAAGTAAGTCTGGAGATTTTATATTCTGAAACCACTGCTTCTGAAAGAAAGGGTTTTCCCCAAGTTACTAGGTTTTGTTCCTGCGTTCCTTTCTCTGTTCCAATAGGCTTTCTTTTATAGACAAGTCAAGAAAACATAGTCTTGGGGTCATAATATACTACTCACTTCTGATGAATAAGAGCTCAGTAAGATTTCTGGAGAGTAAATTCTGATCTTAACAGAACTGTACCAAAAACCCATCCCGATTTAATGCTCAATTAACCCCTTCTATGGCCATAACACTGAGGACCCAAGAATGGATAAAAAATGTCCTAGGCAGTGCACGTGAATGATTACATCAGAAAGTTATTCCTATGCATATCTTTATGATAACATTTATTATGTTGTGTTGAAATTGTCTACATATGTGTCTGTCTCCTAAACTAGGGAAAACATTCTGTCTAACTTATCTTTCTAGCCACAGCATCTAGCATAGATTTTTGGCTCAGATAAGGCATTCAGTAGATGTCCCATAGAGTAATCAAGTTAAAAGTAAAATAATAGAAATTAAGGTATATTTATATGGTAAAGTGATTCAGCAAGTCAGAAATTCAGGATTTGTTCTCGGTTTCTCTTCCTCTTCTCTCAATTCTCACTTGCTCTTGACCACCCATCCTTGAAGTTGCTCTATTCTGAATTGCTCTAGAATCATGCTTTCTCTTCTTCCATACCACTAGCACCTCAATAACTTCTTGATCATGCTTCTTCTGAGGTACTGTATTCATCTCCTCATTTGTTGGATTCCCTCTCTCCTTCCTTACCCTCTCCTCTTCTTCCTTCATCCTTTCCTTTCCTTTCCTTTCCTTTCCTTTCCTTTCCTTTCCTTTCCTTTCCTTTCCTTCTTTCTTTCTTTTTCTTTCATTTCTTACCAGGACTTGAACCCAGAGGCATTCTACCTCCAAGCTACATCTTTAGCCTATCTAAATATTTTAGTTTGAAACAGGGTCTCAATAAGTTGTTGAGGCTAGCCTCGAATCAGCAATCCTTCTCTCTCAGCCTCCCAAGTCCTGGGATGACAAGCCTGTGCCCCATGCCCTGCTCTCTGCCCTCTTTCTTGTTAGACTCTAATTCATTCACTACACTGCCTTGAGAGTGATGTTTCTAAACAACAATTCTACTGATATGATTTTGCTGTTTAAAAACCTTCACCGCCTGGCGTGGTGGCGCACGCTTGTAATTCCTGCGCTTGGGAGGTAGAGGCAAGAGGATCGAGGCCAGCCGCGCTGGTTTAAGAGACCCTGTTTCAAAAATACAGAAAATAGGTCTGGGAGTGTAGCCCAGAGTTAGAAGGGCTTCCAGGAACCCCAGTACCACCAAAAAAAAAAAAAAAAACCTTCACCATCTCTATTTTGTCTATAGGATATAGTCCAAACCACCCCGAGTAACATTTAAGGCCCCCCATGTTTCGGAGCACAGCCGCTTTATTTTTTTATTTAATTTTTATTTTTTTTATAAGTGGAACATATTGAGAGTGGTGTACATTTACATTGTGCTTCATGCTCTTCCCCTCCCTCTCCCTCACCCCCCAATAGAGAGTGACCAGGTTATCATGTTGTATTTATGCTATTACACATATTTGTATGTAGCTCCTCCATTGAACAACCTCAGCTTTCTTCCTCTCATATTCTTCCGTTCAAGCTTTGCTGAGATTTCCCCTCCATTATCTGGAATCCCTCTGGTATTACCACTACTCCCTAGCTTGGGAATATTAGAGAAAACATATGTCCCTTCTCTTTCTGTGCTTGACTAATCTCACTTAACATAGTGTTCTCTAGTTCCTTCCATCTTCTTGCAAATGCTATTATTTTATTTTTCTTTATAGCTGAATAGAATTCCATTGTGTGCATTTCCCATAATTTTGCAATCCATTCATCTGTTGATGGAGATCTAGGTTGGTTCCATATTTTGGCTATTACAAACTGTGCTGCTATGAACATGGGTATGCATATGTTAACATAGTTCTCTGATTTCAGCCCCTTTGGAAAGATACCCAGGAGTGGTATAGCCAGATCCAATGGTGGATCTCTTCCCAGTTTTCTAAGGAATCTCCATACTGATCTCCATAGTGGCTGAACTACTTTGCACTCCCACCAACAGTGTACAAGAGTTCCACTTTCCCCACATCCTCATCAGCAATTGTTGTTGTTTGATTTCTTTATGTTTGCCACTCTGATTGGGGTTAGATGGAATCTCAGTGTAGTTTTGATTTGCATCTCCCTGATGGCTAGTGATGTTGAACATCTTTTCATGTATCTGTTGGCCATTTGTATCTCTTCTTTTGTGAAGTGTCTATTCATTTCAGTTGCCCATTTCTTGATTGGGTTGTTTGTTTTGCTAGTGTAGAGTCTTTTGAGCCCTTTGTATATTCTGGATATTAGCCCCCTATCAGAGTGGTGAGGAGCACAGCCACTTTAGATTCATCTCCCACACATCCAAATCCCTTCTTAACATTTGATCAAAATAACCCCATTGCCCTGAATCTGCATGTCTCTGCACATCCTGTTCTGATCATGAATCCCGTTCCTCTTCCTTCCAGCCCCATCTTTAATATGCCCAGCAAAGCTCTGCCTGTGCTCCGGAACCCCTTTGGAGCTGAGCATGTCCTTCTCTGTATGTCACTATTCCTTCACTTTCCTCTCTCGCAGTGAGGCACAGCTGTGAGCCCGGCCTCTGGTCTGAAGCTGAGTCGTACTCTACCACTGCCACTTAAGAGCTGGGTGACCTTGGTCAATATTCAACCTCTTGTTAACTGTCTTAGTCCATTTTTGTCACAATAACAAGACTTCGTTGTTTATAATAAACAGAAATTTATTTCTCACAGTTCTGGAGATTGGAAAATTTAAGATTGATGTGATGGCATTAGGCAAGGGCTCTCCAAATGCATCATAAGATGGCAGAAGGCTTCTCATAGTGGGAAGATGAAGACAAAGAGGGAGAGAGAAGGACAGAAGGAGAAAGGGAAGGAGGGAGGGAGGGAGGGAGGGAAGAAGGGGAGAGAGAGAGAGAGAGAGAGAGAGAGAGAGAGAGAGAGAGAGAGAGATCAAACTCTTCTTTTTCGTAAGAACTCATTCCTGTGATAATGATTTTAATCCATCCATGAAGGTGAGCACTCATGCCCAAATAACCTCTAAAAGCTCCCACTCATTCCTCCTGTTATGATGACAATTGAATCTCAACATATTTCTGGGAGGAACAAGCATCAAATCATAGCAGTGCTTTGATTTTTTATCTTTAAAACAAAGCTTCTGGGTCTTGGGATGTTCCCTTTCTTGGTGGCTCTGAAGGAGCAGTGAGTTCCTTTATGAAAGAGGAGTTCATGTCCTCTTACTTCCATTTGCAACCTTAAGTATTCTAAGCCCTGGAAAACTAAAGAATTTAAGGCCATCGATATAAAACAGCCGAGAACTCAAAGCAAGTACGTCAATGGGGACAAGCACATTGCCTTGTCAGAGAAGCCACTTGCCAAACGGAGCTGGCTGGGCAGACCCAGCTCTAAGGCAGAGCCCCAGGGAAGCCAAGGACATTGCATTGCAGCAAACAGACACAATGAGGCCAAAGCCCATTCTGCATGGTTCCCTTTGCCAGAGAGCAAGCCTTGGAGACCAGATTTCCAGAAATGAGCCAGATTCCAGGCATGTGAGATGCAGCCATGCAGTCCAGGCCCTAAGGTCCATGTCATTGCTGAAGGAGAGCCATAAAAACTCCAGAGTCCGTTCCAAATGGCAAGAAAGGGCTCCCAGAGGAAGGCATGCAGCACACGGGCACTGTCTTTCTGCAACTTCTTTCCTCCAGGTGCAGAAACTTTGAGAAAAAGACAACCAGGTGCTCTTGGCAGTGGGATAACAGTGGCTATATTTGCCTTCATCGACTTTCTGTGGGTAGAATTAACAGAGTGTGTGGATACAGTAGGTGCTGGGCTAAAAGGCTTAATAAATGAATAATTGATAAGTGAATCATCTAGTAGGTAAATGAATGAATGAGTATTATATACCTCTACTTGGGGCTTTTGGATAACTGGCTATAGTTGGATTGTTTTTGTTGCTATTGCTGTTGTTAAATAAAATGACATCCAGTTACCAAGAATGGACACTTAGAATCATTTTATGACCAAGCGTCAATGAGGAAGTTTGCTTTGCTAATAATGTTCACATATTGACATTAGTATTCCATAGGCATTACTATCCAAAGGCTTAAGCCATAATTAAAAAATATTAGTAGCAATAATACAAGTTCCAATTCTCTGAGACCCTTTGAATAAGATCTGTTGAGAGTCCAGAATTTGTGACTTAGAAAAATTAGGTACATACAACTAATGTCTTTAACGGAGTCTGAACAACATACCATAATCAAATGTGCCCCCATTTCTGTGGGAAAATATATGCATATTCATACAAAAATAAAGACTTTGATTGCAACCGCTCAATTAAAGCTAAGTTTTGATGCCAAATAGCTTGGCTGAAACCTTACACATTTTTCAACTTTCCAAGCTCTTGGACTGAAAATGGAGGATAAGGGACTATGGATCTTTAGTTTATTACTAGGGCTCTACTATTTAATATTTATTGTATGTTAGGGCTGTACTAAGCACTTTACATATACTAATTATTTAAGCTTTAAAAGACAGACAACTGTTGATACTCCCATTCAGTGCTTGGAAGTGCTCCTGGAGAGCATTTATGATGTTGCTTTGCCCACCTCCCTGGTCTCTATTGGCCGCTCTTTCCTGTGCCTCCTGCTATTTTGATGGAGAAGCGAGGAAGGATAGTCTGCCAAGAGGCAGAAACCACTGAAGAATATGCAGAGACAAAAGATAAGGAGGAATTTTTTTTTTTTATTTCTAACCTCTGGTTCTAGGGCTTTCTCAATGTCTTGCTTCTTTTCTGGGTTTTAATATATACTTTTCTTGAATAAACTTCTAAGCTTGTCTAAATCTATCTTAAGATGGTTTCTATTACTTGTAAAACACATGGTCCCAACCACCACTATGGTGGGATATTATTTATTCCATATTTATGGTAAGGATATTGAACCTTAAATAAGTAAGTGACCTAAAAAATAAAGGTCACCATAAAAGTAGGTGGCCTAACACAAAAAATAGGTATAACCACATACCCCCTCCCGCCTTCCTTCTCTCCCTCTCTGTACTAACACATTGAGCCAGAAGTCACATCAAGTGTTTGTCTCAGGAGCTCCTTCTACTATACCATGCTGCCTTTTGCTACATAAAGACAAAAGTTCCCAGATGAGTGCTAAATAGTTTATTTAACTGAAACTTTTGTGATGCTGCATTATAAGAGTATAAAGACCACATTTATTCTAGAGTTAGTGAGCCAGGCATGGTGGCACATGCTTCTAATCCCAGCGTTTGAGAGGCTGAGACAAGAGGATCACAGTTTGCAGACAGCCTCAGCTACTTAGTGAGACCCTTTTATCAAAATAAAGAATAAAAAATAGGACAGGGGGTGTAGCTCAGAGGTCGAATGCCCTGGGTTTCATCCTCAGATACACACACACACACACACACACACACAGTTAGTGCAAATAAAAAGATGGTATTTAGGTATATTGAAAAGTTCCACTGCACATTGAATTAAAAACTTAGGTCAACTTATGTGAATGGATTGTAGTTCCAGGGTTTGTACATGTTGACTAGTAGTGGAAGGGAAAACAGAACACCAGGAGTGGTCTCTATTTTCTCTGTGGCAGCAGAGATATTTCTGTTATTTATCCATGCTTCCTTACCCAGTATAAAGCCTCATTCACTACTTGAGTGGAGAACATTTAACAGACAAGCCACAAAACACACAACTTATTACATCAGCTGTCCTCTAGCCAGAAGGGGAGAACTGCAATGCTCGGTGTTTTCCTGTGCCACAGGTAGGTTCTGGTTTTCATTATCACTGGAAATGGCTAAGAAGTTTACAGATCCTTCCTCACATCTAGCAGACAATGGTTTACCAAAGACATTTAGAAAGAAATATATTGTATTAAAAGGGTCTTCATCTAGGCGGGATTCAGAGCTTTGTCCTGATTTGGCTACAAATCAATCGTGTGACCTCAAACAAGTTATTTAAATTCTCCATGATTCTGGTTTTTCATTTGAAAGATGATTATATTAAACTAGATGATTTTAAAAATTCCTCCCAATTTCTTGATTTTTGAGACAGGGTCTCATTCATTGTGCTGTCTGGGCTAGTCTTGAGCTCCTGTACTCAAGGGATCCTCCTATTTCAGTCTCTTGAGTAGCTGGGACTACAGGCACACAACACTAAATTCATCCCTAACATTTTCTAAGCTTGAAAATGTTAGAGTCTTTGAAACTCTTCAACTATGAAGAATTTAGGACGGTTAATAGAAAATGTACAGAGCATAGCTTAGCTACTACATTGTGGGCAGGGAGTCAGCCAGTGAACTACTCTTAGGATCAGTTTTCTCAGATGCAAACCATATTTTTAGTACTACTGAACTACTAAGTGAAGCTAAGGAGGTAAGAAATGTTAAAGTGCTGAAAACTTTCAAGAGCTTTTGCTGTTGATTTTTTGTAATGATGACTAACCCTTAGGACTGCCATCTAGTGGCCACTATAATTATTACAATGATTAATTCCTTGGGCTCTTTAAGCTCATAACAAATGTGTAGAAAAAATGGCTAAGTGTGTTCTCTCTGTTCCCTACACCAGTAAATGCTACTTTTAACTTGAATTATTCTATTTAAATGTTAAAATAAAAGTATCTTATTAAAGGACTGAGCCTATTGTTTGAGTTTTTAAAGAGTCAGCCTTATTTAAGAAAGGGAAACAAATCTTCTTTGGGGCAATTACTTTCCCCTGACAGGCACACATTGGGAATGTAGTCCAAGCTGGAGTTTGGATTTTTGACAGAGTGACTACAAGACTGAAAATAATGAGAGTGGACACGCCTGCCAAATCAGCTCCTGCTGCTTGGACCCATAGAATTACACATTAATTCTCATTTGTTGAAGCTGACTTTCCAGTTTTCCCACCAGGATTCTAAGGGCCCATGTATATTTTTAATAAATCTCCATTGTAAATATGTGAGGCATATTTTATTTTATTCTTTGCAACTAAAGTGCCCAAACCTATATATTAAGAGCCAGTGTGATCAGCTCTAGTAATATTTACAGCAAAACAGTGGCCACAAGAACTTCCGTTTATTGCTCTTGCTGTGGGTCAGCACTCTACAATTCAAAAGATCTATTTACTTGTTTCTGTGGTTGTCGTGTCTCTAAGGCTCCGTCCTGCAGAGGCCTGGGAAAGAACACACAAACGCAGTCTGTTGATGATGCTTCCTCTTTAATGCTTCCCCCACAATGCACACAGCAGGCAAATATATGTCAGTCTCATAACCCCTCCCTCATCACTCCACCAACCCCAAGCTTCCCACAGCTAGGGCATGCACATTTCTAACCCTCCCATAGGCGGGCTGGTGGTAGCATGAGGCGCTGCGTCACTGATCATCCGTAGGGCACCTGATAGGGCTCACTGCGCAGGCTCAGGACACCGCCAGCCTTGTGAGCCTCGACTTGACAACATGCCTAGGCGCCATCTTGAGCCACCGCCCCATCCCGGTCTAGCCGAGCGGGCCCCGACATGTGGTGTCAGAAGTCAAGTCCTTATACTCACTGGCCATACATTCTAGTACTGAGCTACACCCTTGGCCCTTGGACTACATTTTTCCCATGAGCTCTTTAATAATCACATGTGTCCTTTGAGCTATTACGTAAGTCTCCGTTCACAGATAAGGAGGATAAAAGTAAAAGAAGTGAAATAACTTGCGTAAGGAAACACAGTTAGTAAAAGGCAGAGTCAGGGTAAAGTTCCAGCCATTTATTTATAACTAGAAAAAACCCCCACAATATTCCTTTTTGCACTTTTTAATTTGACCCTTTGGATGCAGCCTGACCCTTTGGATGCAGCCTGAGAATGTTGGAGCCTTCGTGTCACTTAACAATGGGATACATTTTAGAAGTGCACTGTTGGATAATTTCATCGGGCAGATATCACAGAGAGTATGACATGGTGTCCTAGATGGACATCTTAGATGGTATATCTAGGTATAGCTACTGCAGGCCTAGTGTACATAATTGCAGATACTTTATATAGCTGGAAACACAGTAGGTTTGTTTATACCAGCATACTGCAAACACATGAACAATATACAGTGCCAAGATGTCAGCACAGCTGTGAGGAAACATTTTCTGCTCTAGTGCAGTCTTACGGGACAGCACTCATATTACTGTCTGTTGTTGGCTATACATGGAGTGCCTCGTTACAGGACTGCAGGTGCATCATACTGTGAGCTAAATTGACCTTGTTCACCCAACCCTGTCTCTCACTAGAATTGCTACCAAAGACTTCCCTGTCATTTATCTCTGCATTGCCTTCTTTCTTAAAGAAGAGCACAGATCTCTGGAGCAGTAAGTAGGAAGGGGAGTACTCCTGCCTGCCGCCTTCACTCTCACTTTGGCTTTTGGAGTCATGCTGCTCACAGCAAATAGGATGCCTGGGTGGTGTGACTGGTGCCAGACTGGGACAACTCTAACAACAGTGTGGCGTGACCAAACTCTTTCTGCTTTCATTTTTCTTAAAACATACAAAATGGGATGGAATCTTTAAGAATCTAGTGTCTCTTGATAGTAAAATAAGACAAAAATAATCCCTGAAATAAAATCTAAGAAATCTAAGAATCAGTACTAAGTACTGATTGTGGGGTGTGTGTGTGTGTGTGTGTGTGTGTGTGTGTGTGTGTGTGTATGTGTGTGTGTATGTTTCTGGGGATTGAACTCCCAGGGGCCTTCTACCTCTAAGATAAGCCCCCAGTTTTTTTTTTTTTTTTACATTTTTAGTTTTTAAAACAGGGTTTCACTGGATTGCTAAGAGTCTCACTAAATTACTGAGACTAGCCTTGAAACTACAATCCTCCTGTCTCAGTCTCTCAAGTACAGGTATTACAGGCGTGTATACCACACCTGGTTTTAATACATATTTTGGATGCTTTGACTGCCAACTCCATCAAAATGAATTCTGTTCAGCCAGGTGTTGTGGCCCACTTCTGTAATCCCAGTATTTAGGAGGCTAAGATAGGATTACAGGTTTAAGGACAGCCTCAGTGAGTAGTGAGACTCTTATCAACCTACTGAGAATCTGTTTCAAAACAAAAATGATAGATGGGTGTGGTGGTGCGCAGTGATCTTAGTACTTGGGAGGCTGAGACAGGAGGATCTGGAGTCAATGCCAACCTCAGCTACTTAGGCCCTCTGCAATTTAGTGGGACTCTGTTTCAAAAAAAAAAAAAAAGAGTAGGGTTGGTCCATCCCCAGGACCACACACAAAACAAAAAGCAAAAATGAAATAGGGCTGGGGGTGTAGCTCAGAGGCAGAATGCCCCTGAGTTTGCCGGGCGTGGTGGTGCACGCTTGTAATCCCCGTGCTTGGGAACTGGAGACAGGAGGATGGCGCAGGTTCGAAGCCAGACTCACTGGCTTAAGAGACCCTGTTTCCAAATAAAAAAAAATAAAAATAAAATAGATCTGGGAGTGTATCCTAGAGGTAGAAGGGTTTCCAGGAACCCCAGTACCACCAGAAATAAATAAATAAATAAATAAATAAATAAATAAATAAATAAATAGAATGCCCCTGGGTTCAATCCCCAGTACAAATAAAATAAAATAAAATAAATAGATCCTGCTCTATACCTTATCCTTCCTATGAAGAAAATAAAACTATTTAGTTCTGAGGTGTTTCCTTCTTTTCTTCTTTTCAAGAGAGAGACATATTGATAATAAAGATTTTCAGACTAAAATAGATAATGAATTTCCAAAGATTTTTATATGACCAATAAACACATGAATATCACTCATCATTATCATAATATAACTAACCAGTTTAGTCTTTTACCTATTTCTAAATTGTATTGTTTGCTTTTATTGTTGCTAATTTTTAGGATATTTGGAATATTAATATATCTTCAGATATAGCATTTGGAAATATTTTATCCCATTCTATCAGTAACTTTTAATTCTGTTTACATTGTCTTTGTATGTACAATATTTTTTAAAATTTTTTATGAAGTTTGTTTATTCTTTTGTTGCCTGTGCCTTTGGAATCATATCCAAAAAATTCATTGCCAGTTTCAATGTTGTGAAGTTTTATGACCCAGGTTTTCTTTTAAAAGTTTATATTCTTAAGGTTTACATTTAGGTCTTTCATCTATTTTGAGTTAATATTTGCATATGGTGTTAGGTAAGGGTCCAATTTTATTCTTTTTCATGTAATTATTATTTTTCAACAATATTTAGTGAAAAGATTATTATTTCCTTTACCAAATGTTCTTGGAAACCTTGTCAAAAATAACTTGACCATATATGGAAGACTTTATTTCTAGGCTTTTAATTTTACTGCACTGGTTTATATATCTGCCTTTATAGCAGTACTACACTGTTTTGATTATTGTAGCTTTATAAGGTTTGAAATCAGAAAATGTACATCTTCTAGCTGTGTTCTTTTTTGAGATTGTTTTGGGTGTTTAGAGTTCATATTTCATGTTAGGATAGATTTTTTTTCTGAAAATAAAAGAAAGAAAGAAAGAAAGAAAGAAAGAAAGAAAGAAAGAAAGAAAGGCAGTCTTTAACAAGTTGATTAAGCTATAATACATCCCTGAATAAATGCATGAATATCTTGAGTATTTTTTTCAGAGCCAGTCACCCTGGACCCTTCCTCCCCCTCCATTCCATCCTTTCTACCCTCAGCCACAGGCAGCACCAGTGAGAAGAAGGACTGGCCTCCCATCCCTGCAGGAATTGCTCTGATCATGGAAACAGCCCACTAGTTTCCACAGGAATTGAAACCTGACTCCAGGCTCATTAGCACAGGCCTGGGAATAACTGACCCAGCTGGGAGTTTCAACTCTCCTGCTTCAGTGAGAGGAAGGATGTCCTGGTAGCAAGAGAAACCTGACTGCAGCTTCCTCAAGGACTCCATGCACCTGCCAGGGACGACATGTGAGCCACTACAAGTCATCCAAGATCCACAGCATCCCAGGAGGGGCGAGCAACACTGTCACCATTGATTTGCAGCCAGCAGGGAGTGGGTGACATGCCCAGAGGCAGTAGCTCACATTGACAAAGTCTCCAGCACCTAAAATCCGCTAGCCTGAAGGCCACTGAGTTCTCATCAGCAGCATCACTATCAGTAATGGACTGGGGAGGGGCCCAGGAGCTAGCGGCCTTCCTCTGATACTAACCTGTCACAGCCTGGTAAGAAGAGGCATGCTTTTCTTCTCTGTAATTTTTAGAACAACAACTATCCACTGGGAAGAGGAAGGGGGGAATGCCTTTACTTGTGAATTAATGTTTCCTTATTTTCCAAAGACATGGCCGCTGCAAACAATTTAACCACCTTTCCCTGAGCAAACTGTTTGGAATAGTTTAGAGGTTGAGAGCCTCAGCTTTGAATGTTTCTGAGTTCTGGTCCTTTCTAATTGCATTATATTGAGCAAGTAACTTTCCTGAGGTCAATTTTCTCAGCATGAAGTGAAAATACTGATGGTCCTACCTGTACAGTTGTTGGAGGGAGTTAAACAAACAATTATATATAATTAATATTATGTTACAGGTACTTTATATACGTATTGCTTAGCATAGAACCTTACACCTGGTAAATGCTCAGTAAAGTATTACTCTTTCTCAAAAAACTAATAAATACACACATGCCCAGTACAGCTCAAGTGATTAATAAATATTCAGGTAATATTTGTAAGCTACGAGGCTTTATGCAAGCTTAACGTCTGAGTATTATTGGCATTTGCCTTAGAGCGGCCGTTCGCAGTTCAGTCATGGTC
Source organism: Muscardinus avellanarius (assembly GCF_963383645.1). NCBI lineage: Eukaryota > Metazoa > Chordata > Mammalia > Rodentia > Gliridae > Muscardinus > Muscardinus avellanarius. The sequence continues at coordinate 72,848,786 of NC_137789.1, forward strand.
CAGTAAGAAGAAGTCAGAGGGAAAATCAGGGCATGTAGCAGATGGCTCTCTCAAGCATCTGTCCTCCTCAGTCCCAAAAACCAGCCTAGGTTTTGGTTATCAAAATTCTTAGGTTAGTTTGTATTTAAACAGCAACCAAGTATTTCCCTCTCATCCTGTCTCTGGTTAAAGGTATGACCGTTCCTCAGAGTACTCAGAGAGAAAAGCATTAGAAAGAGCAAGTTGAACTCTGCACTAATCTTGCCTTCTAGATTCTTTATGTACACACACACACTTGAATTTGGTGTGTTGTAACTATACACTATACTGGTGTCTAGAGTGACAGGGACATACATGCACACACTCCCAGAGGGAGGGGCTCCCCAGGTCCTTTCTCATCCTGCCGCCTGCACTTAAATAGGGTCCACAGGGAGAGGTTAGAACTGAAACATGAATGTGGTCAAGGACCTCTTTCTTTAGTTTCCCTTTGACATCTAAAGAGTCTGAGTCATTTAGTAAGAACTTGACTCCAAACCCAGCCTGGTGGTGTATATCTATAATCCCAGCACTTGCGAGGCTGGGAAAGGAGCATGGCAGATTTGAGGCCAGCCTCAGCAACTTAGCAAGACCCGGTTTCAAAATAAAAAGGGCTGAAACTGCAGCGTGAATGTAGAATGCAATAGATTCAAACCCCAGCACAAAAAGGAGAAGGAGGAAAAGAAGAACTTGACTGCAAGGATTCTTCAAACAGTGGAATGAAGGTAGAAGTTTCAGGATGGTGGAAGCTGCTTCTCTTTCCCTGTCATTTGCATCCATTGTTTTGGAATCCTCTTGTCAGACCATGTCCCTCTGCACAGGGTGCAGCAGTGTGGGCCAGGCTCGATAAGGAGGCCTTGCTATGATGAGCTAAATCATGAGGTAGTGCCAGACCATAGTTTTTTTTTTTTTTTTTTTTTTTTTTTTTTTTTTAGTCCTATTTGTATGTGTGTAATTGATAAACTTTTGAAATTCTCTTCAAGGATGTAAATTGTTTATGGCACATTTGCCATCTTGGCAGTTCCCAAAGCATGGTTAGTGGATCTCTGGGTGTCCTTAGGCCTCCAGGGTTCCCTGAAGCCCACATAACTGTCCTGAGAATACCAAGACACCATGGGGGTCTGTTTCAGTGAGTTGACATTTACATCAAGGACACATAAACCTAGTGGACAAAACTGCATGAATCAAGATAGCGTTATTTATCTGTACTCTTTAATGGCCATTTAGTTCTTAAACACCACACCCTAGAAATAAAAAATAAAATGTCACATTCACTAATGATGCCTTGAATGATGGTGTACAGAGTATTAGTTTTATTAGATATAGGCCTTTGAATACATGGAACACCAGTTTTCCTTGAAAGAATGAGACTATGGTTGTTTAAACTTGAACATCCTCAGACAATGTCTTAAAAGCCAAACAAATTAACATAACACTTTAGGAAAATCAACCTACCTTATGTGTTGCCTACCACTGATAAAATTTGAACTTTTAAATGGAAATTAGAAATTTTGAAGACTTGAATTTGTGGCTGTGGGAATGGTAGCATCCTGATATCTAAATACTTTGCTGAAGAGCTAGGTGGAATATTAACAAAGAAAACTTTTTTTTTATTGGTGCATTGTAATCATACATCACATTGGAATATAAGACTTGAGAGGATATACAAGCACACATCATCCAATTAGCCCTCATCCAGTCCCCATCCCATTCCCTCCCCCTCCCTCGATCCCATGCTTGTTTGGTGATTAACTTTGATACATATGTTTATGTACCTCCTGCTTTTTAAAGAGGCTCCATCCTCCCCTATTCCATACCCTCTGATTGGTCACCTTAATTGCTTCACTATAGGGCCTAACCCCTCAGCTCAACCACTTTCTGTTGCCCCTTTCCTCCTAGTTATTGCTGATTAGGGGAAGCATCTGGTTTTAATTTTCTGCGATATTTCTCTGTGCATGCCGTGTTGCAAATACCAATCCCACTCTTGATGGCCCCAGTTGTGGCCTGGCTACCCGGTGGACTGATCCAGACCTCGCTGGCTCAAGCAGCAGCCTTGCCTCATGGGAGGCCCCGGTTCTGGCCTTGATGGCCCCGACACTGGCCTAACCCCTCAGCTGGCTCCGATCCAGGCCTTGGAGGCCTCTGTAGTGGCCTTGCTTCATGGAAGGCTCCGATGCCGGCCGCTGGCCCCGGTACTGGCCTAACCCCTTGGCAGGCTCTGATCCCGGCCTCTGAGACCCCGGCACCGGTCCTGCCTCGCGGCAGGCTCAGATCCCAGCCTCGCTGGCCCCAGCACCGGCCTAATCCCTCGGCAGGCTCCGATCCAGGCCTCAGTGGCCTCAATAATGGCCTTGCCTCACGGAAGGCTCTGATGCCGGCTGTTGGACCCAGCACCAGCCTAACCCTTCAGCAGGCTCCGATCCTGGCCTCAGAGGCCCCAGCACCAGCACCAGACTTCCTCACGGCAGGCTCCGATCCCAGCTTTGCTGTGTCTGTTGCCGGCCTCACCTCTCGGCAGGCTCTAATCCGAGCACCCTCTTCGCCCAACTATTTGTTCCGCATTCTCGAGGGTGCATGGTGGTGGTAGCATTCTGCCTCTGGGGTCATTACTTCAAAGGTTCCAGGGGTAATGCATTAGGTCTCTGCCTTCCCTGAGTACTGGCCACTACCATTGCCACTGCCTCCACCATTTCAGATCTTTCCCAAGCTCTTTTTCCACTCTGAATGTTGTCCAGTCTTCCTAAGCATGCGCAACAGTAGCATTCAACCTTTGGTGTAATTTCTCCAAAAAAATAAATAAATAAATAAATAAATAAATAAATAAATAAATAAATAAGGTTGGTAGGCTCCGATTTCTGCTTCTCGACTGCTTTCAGCACCGCCTTTCTCCTTGGTCTCCACTAAAGTCTCTCTCCTTACAGGTGATGTCCAAGATTCTTAACAATGTAGAGAAGAAACAGTCCTCCTTAGCGGGGAATTTTTCTAATAATTCCAGTTCATTTGGATAAGTTTTGTCTGCATCTCCAGTATCCTGGCATCTGCCACCTCCTTGACCCCTCTCCGATATTTTCCTTTTTTCTTTTTCTTTTCCTTTTTTATAGGGTCCTTCCAGGTGGAAAGGGGTTCACCCAGGGGTACCCTGCCAGTGCCTGCCCACCCACCCAGGGTCGGGGCCAGGGGCCAGGACATCAGGGTTCTTCCGGGTGGAGAGGGGGTCACCTAGGGGCGCCCCGCCAGTGCCTGTCCACCTGCCCAGGGTAGGGGCCAGGGGCCCGGACCCCAAAGAGAACTTTTTATGTTATATAATTAAATCTGTGAACATTTAGAAGATTTGTCTAACTCTGAAAACCAGTGTTTTCCAAATGACTAAAGCATGAAGATGAAAATGGCTTTAAGAAACTACCTTCCAATGAGGTTTGTAAGTTTGTAGTTCCAAAGAAGAATATTCAAGTTACCTAAAATGATTATTAAAATACACCTTCACTTTTGAACTACACATTCATGTGAGGCTGGATTTTCTTTATATACTTCAACGAAAACAGCCTATCACAGCAGATTGATGCAGAATCAGATAGGAGAATCCAGCTGTCCTCTATAACACCAGACATTAAAGACATTTGAAATAAAACCAGAACAATGCCAAACTGTCACTGAATATAGAGTTTTAAAATAAAAACGTGTTATTTATGGCAATATGTAATGGTTTCATGACACATTTTTAATATAATGCATATTCAATTTATTCTATGATAGATTTTAACACATATCATTCATAAACACAAGAGGTCTTTGGGATCTTCAGTAATTTTAGAGTACACAAGGGTCCAGAGACACCTCTACCACTCCATTTATGTAGCTAAACCTGAAATATTAAACACCTATATAATCCAATTGGCTCATCTTTTAGCACTTTCTAAGTCCTTATGATCTGTCAAATCCTGCACTAGCCCAAGAGGGGAGAAACATGCAAATTATGAGCAAACATTATAACAAAGATGGTGTACTAGTGTGTTCAGTACCAAGAGAGTAGCCCTCAGAGATAAAGAGACAGTCAAATAGCCTTTTTTATAAGCCAGAATTCAACAAGAAAATGAAAAAAGTATCCTGGAAAAACAGAATGCGAGTGGGGGAAACATAGTATAGATGATCTTTGACTTATGATATGGTTCCCTTCCATTATAAGTTAAAAATAATGTTAAATCAAGATACAAGTAGCAAACTGTCTAGACACCTTTCTATCATTATGACAAGATACCTAAGATAATCAGCTTCTAAGCAGGGAAGGTTTATTTTGGATCACAGCTTCATTGGTTTCAGTCCATGGTCACTTAGCCTATTATTCCAGGACTATGGTAGCATAGTCCATCCTAGTGGGGTATATGGCAGAGGAGGTACTCACCTCATAGCAGCCAGGAAGCAAAGAGAAGGAGAGAGAGGAGCAGGGCTCCCAATATCCCCCTCAAGGTCATGACCCCAAGACCTAAGTTCCTCCAACTGGGCCATACCTCTTAAAAGTCCCACCACCTTCCAATAATGCCATGGGATGCACACCAGGTCTTTAAACATTCGGGCCTTTGAGGAACATCTCAGACCCAATCTATAGCACACATCTAATACACTAACACAGCTTAGGAATGCAGGTCACCGTGTGGATTTGTCATTTACCCTTGTGATCCTGTGGTTGACTGGAAGGTGACCAGTGTCAGAGAGTAATATACTACATATGACTAGTCAAGGAAAAGGGCAAAGTTAAAAAATCAAAGTACGGTTTATATTGGATGCATATTGCTTTGGCATTATCTTAATGCTGAAAAATCCTAAAGTCTAACCATTTTAAGTCAAGAACTGTATTTTAATTCTGAGTAACTGCAAATATTTAAGTATAGCCAGAGAAAATGTATGCCAAGTGAAAATGAGGGGGTTCAGTAATTAACATAAGAAGTAAATCTGGGCGTATTGGCATAAGCATGTAATCCCAGTACTTTGGAGGCTGAGACAGAAAGATCATAGTTTCAAGGCCAGGCTCAGCAGTGAAGCCAGACTCTCAGCAACCTAGTGAGATCTTGTTTCAAAACAACAACAACATAAAATAAAATAATAAAATAAAATAAAATAAAAGGCTAGGGGTGTATCTCAGAGGTAAAATGACCCTAGGTTCAACTCCTAATACCACAAAGAACAAGACAAAGGACATGGCAGAAGCCTCTGGTGCCCCTGTTGGAGCACTTCTAAGGCTCAGGCTCACCTGTGGCTGGCACCTCTCACCTTCAGTGTCTGCCACATCCTCACATTCTTTAAGTTCCCCTCAGGGCTTTCTCTGGCCCCTGTGGAGCCTTCCTGACTTGCCTATAAGTCTGTGGCCACGGGGTGGAAAAGCAGGTCTCCTTCCCAACAGACACTTAGAAGGCACTGCACACTTTTTGGATGTGTTGATGGAAACAAGGCCCTATTGCATGTGATCCTGTGGTATCACAACTTCATTGGTTTCAGTCCATGGTCACTTAGCCTATTATTCCAGGACTATGATCTAAAAGGCAGATCTAAAAGGCAACTTTTAGAACTCATCTTTGTATTGGCTCTACCTTCTAACTTGCCTTTCCCTCACTCTTGTTTGCTGGAATTACCTCCCAAATGAACTGTCCACACCCAAGTCATTGTTTCAGGCTCTGAGACCACCTAACCCTGTGTGTCCCACGGGTCAGTGCTGTGTACATAGCTGAGGATGTCATGCTCACAAAGCCAGCTCATACCTAGCACTTCAAGCTTCACAAAGTTGACAATGTGAAACTGTTGAGTGAGTTCAGGCAGGGTAGAAATATAATTTTTTTTTCATTTTGCAAAATATCAACCATCTCAGTAAATGTATATAATCTTTACACAGAGAAGAATATCGCTCATGTACCTTCTACCCACATAAAAAAAATAGAACATAAACAGTGCCCTAGAACATCCATATATGCCCTTCTTCCAATGAGCATGTTTTAGTTTTTAAAACATCACTGTGGCAGCTACGTGACTAATGGTTTGGAGGAGGATCATTAAAGACAATAAAAGTCTGCTCATATTTCAAGTCTCAGACTTAGCATCGATTTGCAATGGATCTTTCCTGATATCCAGCTTGAGTTACCTTTTTTCTATTCCTCCTTGATTGACTCTATTTTGTCATGACAATTCATTACAGCATTTATTCAATTTTTTAAAAAAATTATTGAGATATAAGTCACAAGCCACACAATTCATCCACTAATTATATACAGTTCAAGTTTTTTGGTTTTTTTGCTGTTTTTTTTTGTTGTTGTTTGTTTGTTTGTTTGTTTGTTTGTTTTGGTGGTCTGGGGTTCCTGGAAACTTTTCTATCTCCAGGCTACACTCCCAGACCTCATATATATATGGAAACAGGGTCTCTTAGGCCAGCATGGCTGGCTTCGAAACTGTGTGATCCTCCTGTTTCTACCTCCCAAGCACAGGGATTACAAGCATGCACCACCATGCCCGTCCTCAAGTTTTTTTTTTTTTTTAATATAAATGTAGTTTTAAAACATTTTTATGATCCTCCCCCCAAAACTTATATCTTTTAGCAATCACCCACTTCTAAATTCTACCCTCATCTGCACTCTCAGCTTCAAGTAACTACTAGTATATCTCTGTCTCTATTGATTTCTTTATTCAGAAATTTAATAAGAATGGAATAATAAAATGTCTATGTTAGCAACTAGAACTTCAACTTAGTATAATTTTCTTCAAGGTTCATTTAGTTTGCAGAATGTGTTAGTACTGCATTCCTTTTGATGACTGAAGAGTATTCCATTGTATAAATGCACTATATTTTGTTTATCTATTTGTCCATTCATGGATGTTTGGATTGTTTGTTCCTGTGTGTGTGTGTGTGTGTGTGTGTGTGTGTGTACATATATATTTACATATGTTTTAATTATCTAGGTTATATACCTAGAAATAAAATTATTGGGTTACGTGGAAATAATATTTAGTTACTTGCTTGACTTCCAAACTGTTTTTCAAAGTGACTATACCATTTTGTTTTCCCACAAGCTATGGGTGGGAGCTTTAAATTTATCTAAATTTTTTCCAACACTTGTATTATCATGCTTTTTAAATTCTAGCCTTTCCAGTGGATATAAGACTGCCTTTGCTATACATTGTGAGAACTACTAGAAAGATCACAACATTTTATTCATTTTTATATTTCCAATAGCTAACATTGTGCCTTGAGCATGGTAGACACTCCATTTGTTTAGTGTTCAAACAAGAACAAAACAAAAGGCAGAAGTTGAAGAGAAGATCAAAGAGAATTGTTATGATAAAACTGTTGGGGAAAGGGAAACCATAGGGATTAGTGATTGGCCATATTAGAGGAAAGAGTGGGCCTGGGCTCAATTTTGCTTTCATTCTCTGCAAAGTTGTAAGTGGATTAGACTTTGTTGGCACCACTCACATGCAGACTCTGTGTTTAAGCATGCATGGAAAACTATGTAATTCAGAGGAACCCAGTGGAAGACACTCAGCTCTCTATCTCAGTTTCCTTTTCTGAAATATTAACTCCTTAGTAATTGTAGAACATGTGTATTGATTATTTGTCATGCATCATTTTAGTTTTATTTTGATGTTTATATGGTCATAAAACGTGTATTACTTACTTAATTTAATATTTATTTATTTATTTATTTATTTATTTTGGTGCTGGGAATTGAACCCAGGAACATTCTATATCTGGGCTATACCCCAGCTCTTTTTTATTTTATTTTATTATTATTATTACTATTATTATTATTATTATTTTTTTTTTTGGTGGTACCAGAGTTCGTGGAAGCCCTTCTACCTCCGAGCTACACTCCCAGACCTATTTTATATTTTTGAAACAGGGTCTCTTAAACCAGCGCGGCTGGCTTCGAACCTGCGCGATCCTCCTGTCTCCGCCTCCCAAGCGCGGGGATTACAAGCGTGCACCACCACGCCCGGCAACCCCAGCTCTTTTTTTTAAAATCTTGAAATAAGGTCTTGCTAAGTTGCTGAGGTTTTACCAAGTTGCTGAAGCTGGCCTCAAACCTGCTCTCCTCTTATCTTAGCCTCCCAAGTACCAGGATTAGAGATGTGCACACCACACCTGATATGATTAACCCATTTTATAAAAACAGAAAACTCAAAGATCTCACTATTTAATAGAATGGAGAAGAGCTAAGAGTCTACCTGATGCTTCCTGATCATGAGAAATAAATGTTCTTTCTTCAATGCAAGGACATTCCTGGTCGCTCACAAAAATGAGGTTTTACAATTATATATATACTCAGGGCTCTGCAGAAGGGATTGATTAAAAATTGATAAAATGCTAAGGAAAGCCCTTCTTAAGTCAAGTGCCATTCTTAAATCAATGAGCATCGTTTACCCATAATTGTAGTCATCCTTAAAGAAAAGGTTTCCATCTATAATTATATATTCAAGAAGGAAGTCTGTGTTTGGGTTAAGTGTGTAGGCTCTGCAGTAAGGCAGACAGACACATGATATTTCTTGGAGATTTTCCTCAGTAGTGGGTTTGATAGTTCTGAAGTATGTGCATTTCCAAAAAAGTTCATCAGGTTAGAAAGGTGTCTTGTGTCTTGGTTAGCATTCTCACTGCTATAATGCAAAAGGCCTGATCACACAATTTAGAAGAAGATTTATTTGTTCACAGGAGAGAGGGTGAGGGGGATATAAGAGTGCACAAAGCTCTGCTCTCACACTATGGAGGCCAGAAGCAGAGGCTGGAAGCTGGGGGAAGATGAACAATATGAACACCACGCACCCCCCACACCTAACATTGCTACCTTGTTTCAGTGAGGACTAGGGTAACAGTCTACATCTCAATCACTCCACTCCACCCTTGACCCCTCGACTTCACGGTCATCTCACAAGACAAAATGCATTTAGTCCATCTCCAAAAGTTCCCTTGGTCTTAAAAGTTTCAGCATAGCTGAAAAGTCCAAAGTCTCCTGTGACACTCAAGGAAAATTCCTGACTGTGAGCCCCAGTAAAAAAAAAAAAAAGCAACTTATATAGTTCCAATGTAAAATGGCATGGAATAAATATTTTCATTCCAAAAAGGAGGAATAGGGCTATAGAAAGAAGGAATAAGACCGAGACAGTATTAAAATCCAGCTGGACAAACATTTGATCCTAGAGCTTCATTTCTGGCATCCAGACCACATGGTGGTGAGATGCAATCACCAAGGGACCTTGGCAGCCCTACCCTAAGGCTGGCTGATTGCAATGGGTGCTATACTGACTCTTCTGGCCTTGCTCCATGGCTTGCAGCTTGCAGCCTTTCTCACAGTTGTTCCACATTTCTGGCTTTTCTAAATCTCAGGAGTTTTCTAGCAACCTTGGCCTCACCTTCACAGCTTCACAAATTTGGACCTTCTTGCAGAAAAAATTCCAACCCTGCCACACACTGCCTGGCTTCCCAGGCTTTCTTTTGAAATCTGAGGAGAAGACTCCATGACACCTTTTTTCTAGCAAAGCCAGCATCATATGAACAATGGGATCAGCTGCCAGCAGGGAAGCTAGTCATGTCCTCTTTAATCATGGTCACTGCGCCCTTTTCAATCGCAGTGGCGGGTCTTACCTCCATCTGGGCCACTCTGGGGCCCACTTCCAGCCCTGCCACTGTGGGCCCTGCTTCCATCGTGGCCACTGCTTCCTTTTTCCTTTCAACCATCTTTCTTTCTTCTGAAACATTATTTCTCTGGGCTCCAGGTTTACACATGCCTTTCTAGCCAAACTGCAAATCTATGAAGTCTGTTTTACGTTCTGGTCCTGAAATTTATTGTACATTTCTCTGAATGTGGCTATCAATATACATAATGCAATTTGGACACTTTGCTGTTTTGAGATATCTTCCACCATAGTAATCAGCCCATTGCTTTTTGTTTAGTTTAGTTTTTTTTTTGTGTGTGTGTGGTACTGGGGTTCCTGGAAGCCCTTCTACCTCCAAGCTACACTCCCAGACCTATGTATTTATATTTTTATTTGGAAACAGGGTCTCTTAAGTCAGCGAGGCTGGCTTCGAACCTGCGCGGTCCTCCTGTCTCCTCCTCCCAAGCTCGGGGATTACAAGCATGTACCACCACACCCGGCAGACCATTGTTTTTAAATTTGGCCTCACACAAATTTTTAGGACACAGGCAAAATGCCAATAAGCTCCTTGCCAGAATATAACACATTTGGCCTCTACTCCATTTTCCTATGGGGTCTTTGCCCCCTGAAATCTCCTGAGCAGACACTACCATCTGCATTTCTATAAACATTCTGGCCTTTCCAACTTCCTCTCACAAAAAAGTTACAAAGACTCACAATCCACATGGTTATACCAACTCCTGTCTTGGTCAACATTCTTACTACTATAATCAAAAAAATATTGGCTATACACATTAGAGAAAGAACGATTTATTTGCTTACAGTTTTTTGGAGATTTGGGGGCTTGATCTATGTGAGATTGACATCTGCGGAGCTCAAGGCATGGCAGTAGAAAGCAGAGAGGGAGAGGGAGAGAGAGAGAGAGAGAGAGAGAGAGAGAGAGAGAGAGAGAGAAGTGAAGCTCCAGTTTCACATGATGGAAGCTAGAAGCAGAAAGAGAGAGAGCAGAAGGAGGAAGAACAACATGATCGCCAAGGCCACACTCCCAGGAACCCCTCCTTAGCAATCCAGCCCCGCTTCCAACATTGTGACCTTATTTTAGTGAGGGATAGGGAACATTCTAAATCCAAAACATTATACCAGGCATTTGTAAATAATATTACACAGCAAATAGATGAAGAAATTGGCAATTATTACTCTACAGGAAGAAATAAAAAGAGGAACCTGACAATTGTGAAATGATAAAGAATATATCTTGTACAGAAGAATTTTCTGTTGTGTCCTAAATAGAACTAGGGTCTGTAAATGAGAGGTGACAGACAGATATGACCTACTTAATTATAATTAAACATTTTATATGATAAATAAATGGTGTGCTTGCCCTGGAAATGTACTGAGCTCCTCATTCAGGGACATAGTAAATAATAAATATGTCCTTTTCTCTACTAGGAATCATGGTTTCTGCTTTTAGAGCAATGGAATTTCATTTGCAGACATCTTTTCCAGATCTCAGATACCCTGACTTCAAGTACAAATTTTTATAATGTGAGCTATGTTTGTATTGTTTCAAGTACAGTACTTCTCTTGCAAAGTTGTTTACTCTTCTGCCTTTCATCTTTAATTTTTCATATTTCTAGCCACCTATGCTTAAAAAGACATCCATAATTAACTCTTCCCTTGTCTCCTCTCTTTATTTTCCAAATCCAAATAGTCAATGTTCTATCAATTCTATCTCTGTAACACCTGGTTTCTCAGTCCTACAAGGATAGTCTCCCTACTGGGCATGACACTGTTGGCTCTCTCCTTTATTCTCCATCCTATTTACCACATAGATACATGCAGCTCCTCCACTGATTTTTTAAAATACTACTCTAGTAAGTTTACTTTTCTATTTATACATTTTTCACTCATCCATTGGCTATCAAACAAAATCATAGTCTATTTATTCTTTAAGCAACTTTACAGTCCCATATTTCTCAACACTTGGATCATAGTGTAGGTAAATTGGTTGTGTATTGGCCCACTCCATGTATAATTTTATGAAAGTCCTTACCTCTTATGTGTCTGCACTGAAACCTGATGCATTTATAATAGGCCATTTTCTGTTGCTATAAAAAAGTACTCAAGTCTTAGTAACTTTATGAAGAAGTTTATTTAGCTCATAATTTTAGAGTTTGAAATCCCAGGATTGGGTGGTCTGTCAGTTTGGCTTCTGGCTTAAGCCCCCTTGAAAATATTACGGTGTGATAGAGAAGCAGAAAGGGATGTAAATATTTGCAGAAAGCACCAAGTACATGAGGTAACATAACTTTATAATAACATACTCTTATGAGTGTGTTATTATATTAATTTTTGTAAGGGCAGCAACCCAATGACCTAATTGCCTCATACAAGGGCAACTGTCTCTAAAAATAAACTCATGAGTTTTCAAATTTGAAATTTTAGCCATTCTAGTTCTTGATGATAATGATGAATAATTTTAAGTTCCAGATAAGGTTTGGATGTCCATATCACCCTATTACTCAGTTAAGAAGTACACAAATACACGGGATGTGGTGGTGTACACATGGAGGCTGAGACAGGAGGATCATGTTGGTTCAGGGCCAGCCTCAACAACTTAGTGAGGCTTTCAGCAACTTAGAAAGAGCTTGTTCCAAAATTTTTTTAAAATAGAGCTGAAGTGTAGCTCAGAGGTGAAATGTCTCTGGGTATAAAACATATGTGAATATATACAAACATATACATGTATATATATTTCATATTCTATACTATAAGCAGAGGGATAAAATTTCTTACAATTTTATATTTGCTTTGTTTAATCTCTCTTACTCTTTTTTAGCAGTACTGAGAATTGAGCTCAGGGGCTCTCACATAGATAAAACACTTATATGTTCTATTACCGAGGTACACCCTTAGCCTTTTTTATTTTAAGATAGTCTCAGTTGCCCAGACTGGCCTTAAACTTGTGATTCTCCTCCCTCAGCCTTCTGAGTTGCTGGGATTACAATGTATGTTACCATGCCTGGCTTTTATTTGTTTAACTTTTAATATAAGAAAGATAGTTCCAGAACTTTTGCTTACTATTTAAAAAATAAGTCAGTACATAATCTCAATGTTGAGCACTTTTACCTTCAACTGCATTTCCCTTGACATATATTAGTCATTTTTCCTATGTCTTCCTTTTTAAAACTTTAAGACTATAGTGTAAAAAGTATGCATAGCATGTTTCTTTTTTATTAGCGATAATAAAGAATCTTTTCAGATGCTTCTGAAAATACCTTCTGAGCACATCTTTGCTTATCCCCTGAATTGGTCACTAGATGGCACCAGCAGATAAGCTGGGGAATGAAAAATCTTTGTGTAAAATCCACACTGCCATTCCTGGCATGGGTGGTCATTTTCATGACTGGAAGCTTTCCTTTCTCAAGAGAAGCCAGTAGTTGAAAAGAGAATCTTGTTACCTGAATTTGTTGCAATTATAGCCATATATTTTTTTAATGAAGTATTACTCAGACTCAATATCCATTATATATAGGTAGTTTTTATGGCCTATGGACAATTAAAAAAAAGGATTAACTGAATATTCATCTATAAAAGGCCTTGTATTCATTCAAAACTTAGTAAATACTAGTTTTCAACAAAATTCAAGCCCAAAAGCATACTCTTGTATTGCGTTTGTCAAGCTATGCAGTCGTTCCCTCCCTCCTGAATTGGCTCCTCAATCCTGAAGACGATTTGAATTTTGCCTTCTCCCAGTTTTGGGAATAACCTGGGAGAGGAGCTGGGGTGTCAGGCTGTGTTGGAGCACACATTTGCTACCGTGGCTCACATGGACCGAGGGGATGTGATCCATCTAAGGAACTACTGTGAGAGCCTTAGGCTAAAGATAATTACCGGTAGAAATCTATAGAAGGCCAAACCTTTACATATTCATAGATGACTTCCCATTTCCCCAAGAATGCCTGTCCTTGTCATTTAAGATATTCTGTCTTATCTTTTGGAACTGTGCACACAGTTGTAGCTAATCACCCTGTACCACTCATACCCAGGGATTACACCTCCACATTATTTATTGCTAGTCTCTATCTTTAGTATTTTAATTCATTTAGCCAGATATCCTCACAATACCATGCTCAATATTTTACCTTTACCTTTGCTTGAGTTTCTCTCCTTATATGAATAAATACAGCTATTTTCCTTAAGTGACACTCTCACAAGACCTGTATCCCTCTGTTTTCTGTTCTGTCTCCCTCAACCTATTTTTTTTATTTCCATAGGACATGGATTCAATATTATAACACGTAGTCTAATACAATCCTCAAAAACTCAACACATATTACAAGGATACATACTAATTGCCAAGTGCTATGCTGAGTAGCAAAGAAAGAGAGATGAGCAAGAGACACCCAGTCTCTTTCTCCCAGGACTGAGGACCTCACAGGAAAACAGACTCTAAAAGAATCATTGGTATGATAGGGGAAGTTAGGGCTCTTTTGGCTAATCTAGCCTGGGTGACTATAAAATGCTTCTCTGGGGAAGTCATACTAAACAGAGACTCAAAGAGAGGGGAAAAGATAGTTGGATGACTGAGGATAGATAGCAAAAGAAAGAGATCCAGAAAGATAAAGCAGAGTGTGGCATGCTTCAAGGAAATCCAGTCTATGGCACATCAAGTAACTGCAAAAAGATTATTATGGATAAAGCATCATGGGAAATCCTTGCAGGGGCAGGGGTGAGAGAAAGCAAAAATAATTGACAAATTTGGTGTTTATTCCAAGAACAGTAAGATGCCTGGGAGTTGACATGGTGGTGAGTTTGAAGGAAGCCTCTGTCTTGCAGGATGAAGAATACAGACAAATATGCAAAGGAGCCCAAGTGGGTAATAGATCACAGTGGTCTATGCAGAGGGTCCTTTGTCAGGTCCTTTGTGCTAATACTTGGCAGTGAAGGTGCTGAGGAGTGGAGACTTCACATGTACTCTGAAGAGGAGAACAGATTTGATGTGGCCACTGTTTGAATACGATGGTGAAGGAGATGAAGGACTCAGACTGGCTAGGATAGTACTGGATGAAATGTGATATCATGAACTTAGATAGGGACATGACTAGAGGAGCAGGTTTGAGAGGGAAAGATGATTAATTTGCTTTTGGAAATTTAGAAGTGCATAGATAAGAGATGTTTGGGTGAGATAACTAGTTACCAGTTAGATGTGTTGGGATGAATTTCAGAGAGAATTCTGGGATCAAGATGACAATATCAGCATATAAAATAGGGACACTGGAGATTTCAGGAGGTCCATATACCCCCTTGAATGCACTTGTGTGCCTGTGTGTTTGTGAATTTTTTTTTTGAAAGGGTTCCTAAATCTCATTAGAAGCACACAGGAAGGGAGGGAATGAAAGCTAAGAACAGAACTTTGAGGAACACCAGCATTAAGAGATAAGGAGAGAGTCTGGAGGTGTGATGGTGCACACCTGTAATCACAGTACTTGAGAGGGTGAAACAGGAGGACTTCAGGTCTGAGGCCAGCCTTAGCAGTTTAAAGAGAGCCTCAGGAACTTAAAAATTAAAGAGGGCTGTGGGTGCAGCTCAGAGGAAGAATACCCTGGGTTCATTCAATCACCGGTGAGACATAGAGGAAGAGAGAGAGAGAGAGAGAGAGAGAGAGAGAGAGAGAGAGAGAGAGAGAGAGAGAGAGAGAGAGAGAAATTCATCTGATAGAAGAGCTTGAGAGGGACCAATAAGAAAAGATGGGAAGGAAACACCAAGGGTATCTTGCTGGAGGAATGAAGAAAAAGGTCTTAAATAAAAGAGAGTATTCAATGCTTCATGTGCTGCAAAGAGATTAAAAGTAGATAAGCACTGCAAATTTTTTATGGGGTTTTGCAAAACGAAGCTCATGTTTTTGCTTTGGTCAGTATATTTTTGTATGGGGACTGGGAAAGATACTGGGGTGGGAGGCAGAATGGTGAGTGGATATGGTCAAAGCACGCTGTATGCGTGCATGGAAAATCACAGTGAATCCCACTGATGTTATAATTAATCTGTGATTAAAAAAGACAAAGGAGATATTTCAATAGAGAGGTTGTGGCAGGGGATGTGAGTAAGACAGAGAGCACAGACAACACTTTCAAGAGTCTAGATATAGAAGAAAGAACAGGCAGGAGATGAAAGAAGAGATGTTAAGAAGAGAAATACTTGATCAAATATAAAAATTATTGAGACAAAATCATCAGAGAGGAGATATTAAAGCCAGAGAGGAAAGAAGAGGAACTGTTTTTTAGCCCCTGGAAACTAACATCCAAAATTTAGAAGGGAGATTGTTTGTAGAGCAAGGACCTACCTTCCACTAAAAGAGAAGAAAAAAAATAAAAGAAACAGATGAGTAACAACTTTGCAGTCCAAACTTCCACAGCTGACTACAGGGCAAGGATTTGAACCCAGAGAGTCTGGCCCAGTTTCTGCACTTGTGAGAACTTTACCACTCACTATTAATTCAGAGTGCTGTTTTTCAACCAGAAAATGTTTGCCACATAGGCCTGGCATAAAAGTCACCACTGTTTCTATAGTGTAACAGGGTTCTCTACTCAGCAACTCCGGAGCTTAACATTGAAATTGCAGTCTAATTCTCAGATTGGCCTTAGCTCTGTTCCATACAGAAGGTGGCTTGTCATTCATTCACTTACCAAGTATTTATTGACAGCCTGTTATGTTCCGACCTCTAGGCATTAGATGGCTGTCCTAAACAAATGGAGCCCTGCCCTCTTATTATTTTATAATGGACTGAGGGACGCAGACACGAATCATAGTAATCTTTCAAATAAATATAAAGGCACAGGTGATAATCTCCATAAAAGGACAGCACATTGTGTTCTCAAAGCCTCTCATAGGGGGTAGGATCCATCTGAGGTTGAAGAAAAGCTTTTCTGAAAAAGTGACTTTTGAATTGACAATTTGCTGATGGGAAAATTTGTATTAATTATTAAAGGAAGGAGAGAGACCCATGGCAGGAAGAACAGGATGGAAAGACGCCATAACATGAAAGAAAAACACTGGAGGGACTAAGCAGAGGGAGACACTGGAAGCCAGGTCCAAGAACAGAAGGAAGATGCTGGGCATGGTGGAGCACACTTGTAATCCCAGTACTTAGGAGGCTGAGACAGGGAGATCGCAGTTTCTGGCCAGTCTCAGCTACTTAGTGAGGCCTTCTGAAACTTAGTGAGACCCTATTTAAAAATAAAGAATGAAAAATTGAGCTGGGTGTAGCTTGGAGATAGAATACCTCTGGGTTCAATCCCCAGCACCACAAAAAACAAAACAAAACAAAAAATAAAAAATAACAGAAGGAAGGGTAGGGGCTGGAGGTCCATGATAAGATTACTTTTAAAAGATGGATCAGTTTAAAGAATGGATTGAAAGGGTGCAGAGGTCAGCTAAGGGACTCCATCAGTTGTCTAGGAGAGATGATACTAATTTGAGCTAAGGAGATGGAGAGGAAGGGGAGAGATATGAGAGATGTCTTGG
This sequence comes from Muscardinus avellanarius, assembly GCF_963383645.1. Taxonomy (NCBI): domain Eukaryota; kingdom Metazoa; phylum Chordata; class Mammalia; order Rodentia; family Gliridae; genus Muscardinus; species Muscardinus avellanarius. The sequence goes on from NC_137789.1 coordinate 72,865,952, forward strand.
GACTAGTAGGAGATAGAAAGCAGCATAGAAGAAGGGTATTTTGAACAGTGAGAAGAGTTTTGAGGCAATGTCCAGCTCATAACATATCAGTTTCCAATTCAAAGCCAGGGATATTGACATAAAGCATTCCACTCCGATACCAGAAAGCATTCACAGTGGGTATTTTATCTACCATAGCTTACAGATGCATTATTGAATGTTCATCCATCGATCACTCCAGGATGGAATAGAGCCATACTCCAGCGTTTCCTCTGCGACGTAGATTGTATGATATGGAAAAGAACAGAATTAGCTACACCAATAAATTTCCAGCTGATGGATTCTGTACAGCTGAGAAAGAAAATCCAATAATGATCAAGTTTTTTAAAATTTATTTTTATTGGTGCATTGTAGTCTCACATCATAATGTAGTTCAAACTGATAGGGACACACATACGCATAGCACTTGGTGAGCTTTCTTCCTCGGCTCCCTCAAGTTTTGAGAACACTGTCAGTTCACTAAGAACTTTTTGCAATTGGCAGACCAATTTACCTATCCTGAGTTGATCAGTCTTGTGTGAATTAGAATAGGAAAATGACCCAGGTGCACTGAATAATTTAGGACTAAAGACGTCTGAATCAAAGAATCTTAGACTCAGTTCTGGCCAATAGAAACTTCTGTAAGTGTGGAATGTTCAATATTGCTTTATCTGGTCTAGTTACCACTAGCCACTTACAGATATGGATTAAATTAGAAAAGTATGTTGTGACTGAAATACTAAAGTAAATTTTTTTATTTTAACTAATTTAGCTTTGAGTTTTAATATAACTAGTAGTCATATTTTGGAGAACAAACTTTGAAGCTAATATCAAGACAAGAAAAGTGCACAAGTCTTTTAACTATTTCTCCAATAATCCATCTTCTCCAGTAATCCATTAGTATTACAAGTTCACTCTGTTATGTTATTTGACACATTCTCTCTCTCTCTCTCTCTCTCTCTCTCTCTCTCTCTCTCTCTCTCTCTCTCTCTCTCCCCTACCTTCCCTTTCTCACTCTCTTTGTTTCTCAGCTGCCATGAGGTGAGCAGTTTGCTTTGCCATAATGTTCAGCCCAAGCCCAGAAACAACGGAGCCAACTCCTGAGCCAGAATAATTATTTCCACCTTTAAGTTGTTTTTTTCCTCAGGTATTTTGTCATAGCGCCAACAAGCTGGTTAACATACTCTTCTAATTTTATTGCTTTTCCTTTTCACACCACAAAATAAAACCTCACTCTTCTTATTGTGTTCCTGTTTTGATAATATAAAGGATTCCAGAAAAAGATGTTGAGGGAACAGGTGTTGCTTTCTCTGGTGGGCTGTGCACCTTAGAGTGAACTTACCCTAAATGAGGTTAGGTGGAAAGGACTGAGGTGAGAATATCATTTCCTGAACACTGACCCCTGATCTGGGAGCTGTACCAGAAACTAAAATTTGCTACAATTACAGAAACTGAAGCCTCACCATTCTGAGGTTGGGGAAGAAACTTTCCTTGAAAAAGGTGAGTGAGAAAAAGAAATATCATCTCTTCTCTTGGCCATGGGTCTCTCTCCTTCCTTTAACAATATATCAAGAATGACTCTGATGACATCTTGGACTGGATAATGTCTTGCTTCCAGAAAAGGGGACAGTCTTGCACATTGCAGGAAGGGTATTTACCAGCACCTCGGCTTCGGTCTATTTAATTCCACTATTAGCTCCTCCCTGACCACTCATAACAGTCAAAAATGTTTCTAGGCATTACTAGATGTCTCCTGGATGCTAAAGTCATCCAGAGCTGAGAACCAGTGGTCTTCTGCAGTGGCACAGGGCATGGAGAGGACTGGGGGCCACTTGTTGAGTGACACAGGCTAAGAAAGCGAGGACACTGAGCAGAAGGACACTGTTCTCTTTAGCCCTCACTTATAGGGAAAATAAAGACTCAGCCATAGCAAGTGAGCACAGAGTTGCATAGGACATCTTGGGGACAGTTTATGTCATTTGGGATTTCTTTGAACATAGAAACTACAGGAGGAGAGCAGTCTGCTTTTAGACCAGGGGTCAGGTGGGAGCAAAAGTCCAGATAATGTCTGAGCCCCATATGTGCTTGTTGGGTCTGTTTTTGGGCTAATTCTATACAATTTCTACCGAAGCAATTTTTCCAATTCTTTCTTCTGGGAGCACTAGCCCCTAGCTATATTATACTCTCCAGGCTTGGGGTCACGCAACAAAATACATGTTATTGCTCAGCACCAATTCAGTGGACAATTCACCTTCATCTTAAGGTTTATCTGACCAAGAAAAATAAATTTCAGGTACCTTTTATTGTATAGTGTCAATTACTGCACAATATTATATTTTATAACCATATGGGCACTCAACCATCTCAAAGCTCAATTATTTAGCACAAAATAAAACAGGAAAAAGCTGTAGCCTTTAATTAAAATATCTAATGACAAGATTAAGAAAGTATTGGGAAGGGATGTTATATGTTTATTTTTAAATGCATATATATTAAAATGTAATTATATTTAGCCGGGCATGGTGGCACACGCTTGTAATCCCCGCAGGTTCGAAGCCAGTCTCAGCTGGCTTAAGAGATCCTGTTTCTGGAGGTAAAAGGCCCCTGGGTTCCATCCCCAGTACCACCAAAAAGAATGTAATTATATGTATTATATTTAATTTATACACAGATTGCGTGTGTGCATGCATGTATGTGTGTGAGTGTATGTGTGTGCGCGCTACTGAGATTTGAATCAAAGGACATTCTACCTCTGTGCTATACTCCTAGCCCGATTTTATTTGTATTTGTATTTTTAAATTTTGAAACAGGGTCTCACTAAGTTGCCAAGGCTGGTCTTGTAACTGCAATCCTCCTGTCTCAACCTCTCAAGTACTGGGCTTACAAGCATATGCCACCATTCCTGGTTTTACATACAGAAAATTCTAATGAAAAAAGTTAATATACCGGGCATAGTGGCCTATGCTTATAATCCCAACATTTGGGAGGCTGAGACAGGAGGATTATGTAAGTTCAAAGCCGCCAGCCTCAGCTACTTAGTGAAGCCCTTTGCAACTCAGTGAGACCCTGTTTCAAAATAAAGAATTTAGAATAGGGCTGGGGATGTTGCTCAGAGGTAGAATGCCCCTGAGTTCCATTCCTATACTGAAAAACAAACAAACAAACAAACAAACAAATAAATAAATAATAGAACCAGCCAAGATGTCCATCAACAGATGAATAGATTACAAAACTGGGATACGTGCACAATGGAATTTTATCAGCCATAAAGAAAAACACAGTTACATCATTTACAGGGAAATGGATGGAACTGGAGGACATTATGCTAAGTGAGATTAGTCAGTCACAAAAAAGAAATTGGATGTTTTTTCTACTATGCAAAAAATAGGGAGAAATGGGTAACAGGAGGAACTCTAGATGAAGAAGGAGATCCTATAAAGGAGCAAATAAAGCGACCTAACTGAGTGTATGGGAGGGGTGAAAAGGGAAACTCTCTAAAGCACATGATGTACTTAAAATATGTATATGTGTGTATATATATATATATATATATATATATATATATATATATATATATATATCACTAAGCCAAGCATGGGAAGGAGGGATAGGGAGGGCATGGGGTAGGGATCGGGTATGGGCTAATTGGATGATGTGTGCATGTGTGTCTCCACAAGTCTTTTTTCCCACTAAGATGTATGACTACAATGCACCAATAAAAATTTTTAAAAAAATAAATAAATGTTAGCAAATAGCCAGGCCTGGTGGTGCACACTTATATTCCCAGCATTTGGGAGGCTGAGACAGGAGGATCGTGGTTTGCAGACAGCCTCAGTTACTTAGTGAGGCCCTTTACAACTCAGTGAGATCTTGTTTCAAAATAAAGAATAAAAATAGGGCTGGAGGTATATTGGAGGTAGAATGTCTCTGTGTTCTACCCCTAGTCCTGAAAAAAAAATAAGTTAACAATAGACAAAGTCACTATACCTTTAATTTCCTTCTCTTCATCTCTGATTCAAATGGGCCTCTACAAAATGCCCAATGAGGAAGGCTCACATAGTTATTAGGATCTCAGGAGGGAAGGAGGATGGAAACTGAGGCCATTACACATCACTGCCTGATGGCTCAGAGCAGAACCCGGAGAGCTGGATATCCTAGCAAGTCAGACAAAGATGGTGAGAGCCATGTTTTTAGCCTAGTAATTGTTTCTTTTAAAAATTTACTGCTCTCTTTAGTTAGCTTTTCTGTTACTGTGACTAAAATACCTGTCAAAAACAACTTAGAGGAGGAAAGATTTATTTGGGCTGTTTCAGAGGTTCAGCTCCAAGGCAGGAGCATCAAGGCCATGGAGGTGGTAGGGAGAAACAGAAACTACCTGGCTCATGGCAGAGAGAGAGAGAGAGAGAGAGAGAGAGAGAGAGAGAGAGAGAGAGAGAGAGAGAGAGAGAGAGAGAGAAAGAGAGCATAAGAACATATGTAGTCCTTAAGACTACACCTCCAGTGGCCTACCTTATTCTTTTATACTCCAGTAAATCCATTCAGATTATTAATCCATCAATGGATTTATCCACTGATAAGGATAGATTTTTAATGTAGTTATTTCACCTCTGAACATTTTTACATTCTAACACATGATCTTTTCTGGGGTACATTCTATACCCAAACCATAACATATTATTTTAAAAACAAACTGAAATAAAAATATCAACTCCGGGTCCACAGAATTCTAAAAATAACAAAAAGAAAAAATGGAAAAATCTTTATTACTGCCACAGAGAAGTGTTAAATGATTTCTATTCTGGCAGGTCACAGGCCTCCATAATTTCAGCCTCCACAATCTTACAAGTCAATTCCCATGATGACTGTCGTTCTAGATACCTGTATATGTCCTATTGATTCTGCCTCTCTGGAGAAGTCTAATACAGCCCTGAATCTGTCAGTTCCAGACAGAGGGATGATGAAAAGAGACACTTAAGCAGAGCGTACAAGGAGCTCTCTCGAGTCATGTGAGTGGACCCTCCCTAGAGAAACGGAGATGGTCAGGAAACCCAGGGGTTCCCTCAGCCCTCTTCTTTTAGAAAACTCTTTGTCTTCCCAAAGATGTGGGTTATTAAATAAAAATGAAGAGCATAGAGAAGAATACTCAGTAGACATCTAGCTTTGATCACATATGCTTCCGAAGAGAAGCATTAAAGGAAATAATGAAAATAATAAAAATAAAAACTAAAAAGGCTATTCTGAGCATTTCTATTAAATGCTCACTTAGGGACACTAATAGATGATAAGGCACGGGAGTAGGGAGACAAAAGTTCTGTAAAATGGTCTGATTTTGCAAAATTAAGGTGTTACTTAAAATAAAATAGTGTAACTTTATTCTGACACTTTTTTTGCAAATCCATTCCACTGCCTTCTCTAAACTTGAAACTCGCCAGTATGACAGCATGAAGTTTTCTGTGCTTGTTACATCAAGGTTTTTAATTTGTTGTTTTGTTTACTTTTTGTGGTACTGGGGATTGAACCCAGGGGCATTCTGTCTCCTAGCTACATACCTTGCTCTTTGTTTGCTTGCTTTTTTTTTTTTTTTTTTTGAAGCCAGGTGTGGTGGTACACACCTGTAATCCCAGTGTTTAAGAAAGGCTGAGACAGGAGGATCACAGGTTTGAGGCCAGCCTCAGCAACTTAGTGAGACCCCCAGCAACTAACAAATATTTTAAAAATATATATTTTTTTGTAGCCCTTCTACCTCTGGGCTACACTCCCAGACCTATTTTTACGTTTTTATTTGGAAACAGGGTGTCCTAAGCCAGCGCGCGCGGCTGGCTTCGAACCTGCGGGATCCTCCTGTCTCTGCCTCCCAAGCGTGGGGATTACAAGCGTGCGTCACCACACCCGGCAAAAAAAAATATTTTTAAAAAATGAAAAAAAGAAAGGCTGGGGATAGAGCTTGGAGGTAGGATGTTCATGGGTTTTGTTCCTTAATCAAACATAAATAAATAAATAAATAAATAAATAAATAAATAGTCTTGCTAGGTTACTGAAGCTGCCCTTGAACCTGCGATCTTCTTGTCTCAGCCTCCCGAGTGCTGAGGCCTGCACTCCTACGTCTGGCTGCACTCAAATTTAACCTTGGAGCTACAGGTCTCATTGGCTCAGGGAGCACAGTGAAGACATTGCCAAAGCAAAGCAGTCGCCAGCACCTCCTAGCACACTTACTCCTTTAAGTTCCTTCCACCTGATTAAGGGGACACTGGGGAGTCTCCTCTGTCCCCCTGAACAGCCACTGAGTTCACTACCTAAGCCTTGAGGTAGAGATGCACTAATTTGTCGTTTCTGTTCTGTTCCTTCCTGACCACTGTTCTGGCCACCTTGTACTCCAAGTTGACTTATTTTTCTTTGACAAATTTTTATTAGAGATTCTGATTTTAGATCAAGGGCATGACCTCAGTAGCCTGATTTTTATGTCTCTGGTTAATGTGAATTCCAGATGAACAATGATCTTTTGGTATAAGTATGTCTCAATTTGTATTGCAATGAATATACTTCACAAAAATTATTTTTATTATTCAAATTTTAAATTAAACTTGGGCATTCAGTGTTTTATCTGGCAACCCAAGACCCAACACCTGAGCTACATTTAAAACGGCTTTTGGCCGGACATGGTAGCACATGCCTGTAATCCCCGTGCTTGGGAGGCGGAGACAGGAGAATCTTGCAGGTTTGAAGCCAGCCATGCTGGTTTAAGGGACCCTGTTTCCAAATAAAAATATAAAATAGGTCTGGGAGTGTATCCCAGAGGTAAAAAGGTTTCCAGGAACACCAGTACCACCAAATAAATAAATAAACAAACAAACAAATAAATAAAATGGCTTTTGCTTTGATTTGCATGTTGCTGTTTGCTAGTGATGTTGAGCACTTTTTCTTTTCTTTACTTTTCTATTCTTTTCATGTGCATGTGTGTGGTGTGTTACTGGGGATTGAACCAGGGGTGTTCTATGTTTGAGTTACAGCCCACATCATTTTTATTTTGTATTTTGGGACAGGGTCTCACTAAGTTGCTGAGGGTGGTCTAGAATCTGTTATCCTCCTGTCTCAGCCTCCCAAGTACTGGAGTTACAGGTATGCCTCATCATGCTTGGCTTGAACAGTTACACACACACACACACACACACACACACACACACACACACACACACACGTGTATGTGTGATGGTTATATTTCTTTTTTTAGAAGTGTCTGCTCAGTTCAGTTGCCCATTTTTAAAAATTGAATTGTCTTGTCTACTTGGTTCTTTTATATATTCCAGATATTTGGTCCTCAATAGCTAGCAAAGATTTTCTCCCATTTTGTGGGATCTCTCTTCTGACTTTTTATTGTTTCCTTTGTTGTGCAGAAGATTTTTAATCTGGAAAATGGATAGAACTAGAGAGAACACATATACTAAGTGAGATCACCCAGTCTCAGAAAGTTGATGGTTAGATGTTTTCTCTCATATGTGGAATCTAGAGATAAAATAGGAAAGAAAAGGGACTTTGGATAATGAGGAGAAAGACCAGTGGAATAGTGGAAGTGGGTCAGGGGAGGGAGGAGGAATGGGGAAAAAGGAGGCTTGGAAAAGTAAACAGATCAAGTAATGTTATGTTCAAATATGAAGGTATCAATACCAATTCACTAGCATGTTCAGGGAAGGAGAAATGGAGTATTGGGATGGGATACAGAGGGAAATGCACTGAGAGAGACTGTGTGCATGTATGAATATATCACTTTGAATCTCGATACCATGTATGATTGCAAAATACCACTAACATTCTTAAAAATTTTTCAAAGCCAACAACAAAAAACAAATTGGCCTTTGTTTTGTTCCCCAGTGAATGTTCTAAATCTGCCTTTCTGGAGGAGTAGATGTCCCTCAGGTACAGTATTGAAGGGTGAAGGTCTGGCATTCACTCTGAGTGCTCACAGGGTCTTAGCCTTGTTAAGCAGCTTTCAGCCTAAGCAGGCCAATCAGCCTGTATGGTAGCCGAATCCCAAATAGGCCCTTCCCACTGCCTTTTCAGATATCTGTACCTGTGTTTTAATTCAATAAAACCAATGCTCTTAATCTGGAATTATTGCTGAATAAATCAAAGTAAATGCTAAATAGGGTGACATGTTATCTAAAAATAATAAAATCAGAGAGCTTAATCCATTATTTCCAAATCCTAACTAAGAGTTCTAATTCATATCTTAACATGATATTTTAAAATTCAACTTTCCATCATAATAGAGGTCTAGCATCAGAATGAATATCAAATTTTCAAAACTTGTATCTAGTATATAACTCTATATTAGGAAAGTAACTTGGGATAAGTTAAAATTACGTGAAATTTTAATTGGCCAAAAAAACATTTGAAACAAGGAAAATTCTTTATTCCACAAATGTTTATATATTTGATTAATCTACATGCTGATTTTTATCATATATGATAATGTATAAAATAGATAATGTAAAGTTTAGGAATTGAGATAATAGTATGAGCACATGCATTTATTTTTGCTCTCTTTAATTATCTTTAGTAATAAATTTAAGATATTTTACATTTTTATTGTGGTAGTAGAGGTTAAACCCAAAGACCTACAGCCCCTCTCTTTTCATTATTTATATCAAAAGAGGGTCTCCAAAATACAATAATTCTGGGAGACTTTAATATGCCTCTCACACCACTGGATCAATCTTCAAGGCTAAAGATGCTTTAGAACTAAAGGAAACCATAAACCAAATGGACCTAATAGACATTTTCAGATTATTTCAACCAGGAACTACAGAATACACATTCTTCTCAGCAGCCCATGGAACCTTCTCCAAAATAGACCACATCCTGGGACACAAAGATAATACCATCAAATTCAAAAAAATGTAATATAATTCCTTGCATCTTTTCAGACCACAACAGAATAAAAGTAGAAATCAACAACAGGAAACTCGAAAAAAAGTATTCAAATTCATGGAGAATGAATGATACACTATTGAATGATGAATGGGTAAGAGCAGAAATTAGGGAAGAAATAAAGAAATTTATGGAAACAAATGAAAACAGAGATACAACCTACCAAAATTTATGGGACACCAAGAAGGCAGTATTAAGAGGAAAGTTTATTGCATTGAGTGCCCACATAAGAAGGACAGAGACCACCAAGTAAAAACCTAATGATACAACTCAAAGACCTAGAAATTCTGCAACAGTCTATTCCCAGAGCTAGCAGAAAGCAAGAAATCATTAAAATTAAAGCAGAAATAAATAAAATAGAGAACAAAAAAAAAAAACAATTCAAAGAGTCAATAAAACAAAAAGTTGGTTCTTTGAAAAGATTAATAGAATTGATAAACCCCTGGCCAACCTAACCCAAAGAAAAAGAGAATCAACTCAAATTATCAAAATTAGAAATAAAAAAGGAGATATCACCACAGATAGTGAAGAAATTCAAAATATTATCAGAAACTACTTTAAAAATGAATACTCCAATAGACTTGAAAACCTGGAAGAAATTGATAGATTTCTAAGCACAGTTAACCTTCCTACACTCAGCCAAGAGGACATAGCAAGCCTAAACCAACGAATAAAAACCAAAGAAATAGAAACAGCAATAAAAATTCTTCCACTAAAGAAAAGCCCAGGCTCAGATGGGTTTCCAGCTGAATTCTACAAAACCTTCAGTGAACAACTAATACCAATACTTCATAACTTGTTCCGGGAAATTGAAAGAGATGGAACTCTCCCAAATTTCTTCTATGACGCCAGTATCACATTAATCCCCAAACCAAATAAAGATACCTCAAGAAAGAAAAACTACAGACCAATATCCTTAATGAACATAGATGCAAAAATTCTAAACAAAATACTAGCTATACGCATTCAAAACTATATCAAGAGAATAATACATCATGACCACGTCGGTTTCATCCCAGAAAAACAAGGCTGGTTCAACATACACAAATCAATACATGTTATCCACCACATAAATAGAACCAAGAACAAAAACCACATCATAATAGCAATAGATGCTGAAAAAGCATTCGACAAAATCCAACACCCATTTATGTTAAAAACATTGCAAAAAAATGGGATAGAAGGAAAGTACTTCAATGTCATCAAGGCAATATACTGCAAACCCAAAGCCAACATTATACTGAATGGGGAAAAACTGCAAAAATTTTCGCTAAAGTCAGGAACAAGACAAGTATGCCCACTATCACCACTCCTTTTCAGTATAGTCCTTGAGACTCTTGCTGTAGCAATCAGACAAGAGAAGGAAATAAAAGGAATTCACATAGGAAGAGAGAAATTAAAATTATCCTTATATGCAGATGACATGATCCTTTATCTGGAAGACCCAAAGAACTCAACCAAAAGACTTCTGGAGCTGATTGAAAAATTCAGCAAAGTCGCAGGATACAAAATCAACCTAAAGAAATAGGTGGCTTTTCTTTATGCCAACAATGAATCCACAATGAAAGAAACAAAGAAAACAATTCCATTCACTATAACTTCAAAACCAATAAAATACCTAGGAATAAACCTAACCCAAGATGTAAAAGACCTCTACAACAAAAACTATAAAACATTAAAGAAAGAAATTGAAGAAGACCTTGGAAGATGGAAAGATCTCCCGTGCTCATGGATAGGCAGAATAAATATCATCAAAATGGCCATTTTGCCAACACTGATCTATAGGTTCAATGCAATTCCCATTAAAATACCAGCGACATTCTTCAGAGACCTTGAAAAATCAATCGTGAACTTTATATGGAGAAAGAAAAGACCTAGAATAGCCAAAGCAATTCTCAGCAATAAGAAACATGTAGGAGGCATTACAAACTGAGACTTCAAACTATACTATAGAGCAATAGTAGTAAAAACAGCATGGTACTGGCACAATAACAGACATACTGACCAGTGGATTAGAATAGAAGATACAGAAACAAACCCACACATCTTTAGTCAATTAATCTTTGACAAAGGGGCCAAACACATACACTGGAAAAAAGACAGCCTTTTCAACAAATGGTGCTGGGAGAACTGGCTAACCATTTGTAAAAAGATGAATCTAAACCCCTATATCTCACCATGCACAGGAATCAACTCAAGATGGATCAAAGACTTAGAAATTAGACTGGAGACTGTGAAGTTAGTAGAGGAGAGCATAGGTTCAACACTACAACATATTGGCACAGACAGTAACTTTCTCAACAAAACCTCCAAAGGAAATTAAAGCAAGAATAAACAAGTGGGATAGCATCAAAATAAAAAGTTTTTTCTCATCAAAGGAGACTATCAATAACCTAAAGAGGAAGCCTACAGAATGGGAAAAGATCTTTACCAGCCACCACTCTGATAGGGGACTTATATCCAGAATATACAAAGAGCTCAAAAAACTCTACACTAGCAAAAAAAAAAAAAAAAAAAAAAAAAAAAAAAAAAAAAAAACCCAATCAAGAAATGGGCAAATGAACTAAATAGACACTTCACAAAAGAAGAGATACAAAGGGCCAATAGATAAATGAAAAGATGTTCTTCATCACTGGCCATCAGGGAGATGCAAATCAAAACTACACTGAGATTCCATCTAACCCCAGTCAGAGTGGCAAGCATAAAGAAATCAAACAACAACAAATTCTGGTGAGGATGTGGGGAAAAAGGAACTCTTTTACACTGTTGGTGGGAATGCAAACTAGTTCAGCCACTATGGAGATCTGTGTGAAGATTCCTAAGAAAGGTGGGAATAGATCCCCCATATGATCCAGCTATACCACTCCTGGGTATCTTTCCAAAGGGGTTGAATTCAGAGAAATACAGCAACATATGCATACCTATGTTCATAGCAGCACAATTTGTAATAGCCAAAATATGGAACCAACCCAGATCTCCATCAACAGATGAATGGATAGCAAAACTTTGGGAAATACACACAATGGAATTCTATTCAGCCATAAAGAAGAACAAAATTATATCATTTGCAAGAAGATGGAAAGCCCTGGAGAACATTATGTTAAGTGAGATCAGCCATTCACAGAAGAAGGTACATATGTTTCCTCTAATATGCCCAAACTAGGAAACACAGAGGATACCAGTGGGACTCCAGATAATGGAGGGGAAATATCAGCAAAGTTTGAATGGAAAGACAGGAGAGGAGGAAGACTGATCTTGATTAATGAGGGTCTACATCAGAATATGTGTAAAATTATGAATATGACATGGTTAACCTGGACAACCATTGGTGGGAGGGGGGAAGGGAAAATGGGGGCGGGGGGGAGAGGGCACCAAATATAGTTTAAATGTATACTATTTATGTTCAATAAAAAATTGTTGAAAGAAAAAAATAAAATAAAATAAAAATGAGAAAACATTCATTAAAAACAAACAAAAAAACAAAACAAAACAGGGTCTCATGCAATTGCCATGCATTTTCCTCAAAGTTGCGATCCTGTCTCAGTTTCTCAAGTAGTGAGATTACAGAATGCACCACCACATGCAGCTAAAATTAATATTTTTAAAGACATAAACCCAAAATAATAAAAATATGTAAGAGCAACAAAATATTAGAAAACAGAAAAATAGGTGGTGACCAATTCAATAGAACTCTGAAAGCTGGTAGTGGCAAAAACTAGGACCAACCTAATTTATACCAGAGAATCCTCAAAAGCCTTCATGATGACTAATTTTATGTCAGTTAGTTTGGGCTAAGAGATGCCCAAAAAACTGGTAAAATATGTTTGGGTGTGTCTGAAAGAGAGTAGCATTTGAACCAGCAGTCTGTGTAAAGTAGATCTACATTTATCAGTGTGGATGAATGTAAGTCAAACCACTGAGGGTTGACAAGATAGAACAAAAGAATAGAGAAAATATTGATTTCATCTTTCTTCTAGATCTGAGATACCCATCTTTTCCTGCCCAGAGGCATCTGAACTACAGTTTCTTTGGTCTTCCAATTTAAGCATTTATACTAATGAGTCCCCACCAGATTCTGCAGTTCTCAGGATTTTTGATTTAGAGTGAATCACACCAGATTTCCTGGGTCTCTAGTTTGCAGCCAGCAGATCATAGGCCTTCATAATATCAGCCTCAGTTATCTTATGAACCAAACCCATGATAATATTTTAATATAACTGTATAGGTCTTATTGATTCTGTTTCTCTAAACAACTCTAATACAGCCTCTCAGTCTGTTAGTCCTAGGTATAAAGAGATGAAGAAAGGAGACACTTAAATGAGAGAGTGGGTTAAAAAACAGACTTTTGCAATCCCATCCCCAGGCTAAGCCACTAAGAGACAGCCTACCTTGCATCCTAGTAGGTAAGGTTTCACATTGATTCTGTGGAGACAGTAAAAGATGTGAGGGGATGTGTCTGCACTTGGGACTCTAGGTCTGGGTGCCTCACTAAACGTAAAAGAAATTAACGCCATCTACATAGAATATGAAGACCCCCCAACTTACTTTCTGCTCCACTCAGTTCCCAAGACCTTACTGGCCTTTCATCTATATAAGAGATTGAAAAACTCCTCTAATGACCAGCAAGAAGAGGTCTAACATGGGAACATCAGAGGTTTTCCCAAGAGCAGTCCACACTGACCACACTGTAGTCATCCTCTGAGTCAGTAAACCCTTGTGCTTGGATCTTCTGGCTACCTTGTTAATCCCCCACTTTTGATAGCAAACAGATCAAGGGTGATCACGCATTTTTGGAAAGCTCCTACAAAAAAGAGAATAGGACATACATGTTGAAGAAAATCAAAATAAGTATAATGTGAAGAAACAAATTATTGGGGGAACAAGTTATCATTATAGAAATAGAAATTCAATCTACAATGATGGGAAACAGATTAGCAGCTACCTGAGAACAGGAGTCAGGAGAGAAAATTGAATGAAACAAAGCACAGGGGGATTTTTGGACAACAATGGGAATTACCTAAATCTCAATAATGCTGTTGATTACACAAAAATATACAATCGTGAAAATTCATATAACAGCAAACTTCAAATAAGTGCATTTTTCCCTTTTTCTTTTTTTTTTTTTTTTTTGGTAGTACTGGAGATTGAACTCAAGGCATTCTACCTCTGAGCTACATCCCCAGCCCTACTTTTTTAATTTTTTTTTTTGAAACAAGGTTTCACTAAGTTTCAGAAGGCCTCACTTAAATAGCTGAGACTGGTGGTAAACCTGGAATCCTCCTGTCTCAGCCTTCAAAAGTTTATTGAATGTAAATTGACTTCAATAAAGTTTATTTTAAAAAGTGTTTTCATACTTAACATCTTGTTAAATTATTGTATCCATGAAACAAAAACATATAAAAGTGGAGAGATTCAGATAGAGACGCTTTGAAATTAAGATGAATTTGAATAGCAAAGCCTTTCATAAAGTTATATATCTTAAAAAATGTGGGCATATGTGCAAAGGGCAAGAGGCACCATCAGTTCTTCAATAATATGCATAAGATCCAATATTTAAAAATGGGAGAATACATGAATAAAGTATAACAACACAATAATCTGAAATGCAAATAAATGAACTCAAATTGTATGTATTAGCAGTAACAATAACATTACAATAAAATGAGTGTAATAGGGAAATTTTTAAGATTGTATGTATACCTCATAGCATTAATATCTATTTTTTTTATTCAAAGTATTTTTATGAAATAACACATATGTATGTCAAGATATATTGACACATTTATGGTAGTCTTGAATGTTGTTTTCTTCTAGGTTGAGAGAGAAAGACTTTGGAGGAATGAGAAGGTATAATATGTCTAAGTAAAATTAAAGTCAAAAGGAAAAACATAAAGTTGATGAAATCCTTTAGAAAGTAAGTAGAACAAAAGCAAATGTAATAGAAGATAGAAGAAATACAGCAATTAGCAATTGCCTTTTTGTGTCCAAATAACAACAAATCCAGAAAGAGAATGTAGAAATATACAAATATACATCTTATACTTGAAAGACATGAATTGTCAGTTTGAAAGGGTAGCCCAAGTGTCTAATACAATGAAGTTTGAGAAATCTAAATAAAATTTGACCCAGATCAGTGACGACCATTGTAAACTTTCAGAATGGTGGGAAGAATGTCAGAGAGACTATTATTTTTTAGAGGAAAAAAAAAACAACAACATTGTCAAAAACTAAAAATAACCTTGTATTCTCAGCAACACATTAAACAAGGAAAGAGAGGAACAATATCTTCACAATTTTATAATGACTTTCCTTTTCAACCTAGAATCTATACCCAGCCTGACAATCAGCATAAAATTTGACTATAGACATTTCTTTTATTAACAAAAAAAATAAAAAGATTTCATCAACAGAAAATTTAAGATAATCCAAACAAATCTGTAGTGACAAACTGTTGATGGTTGTTCACCATTAATAAACAGAGTAAGAGAAAGAAGGATTCCCATAAGAGCACAGCAAAACTTTAGAGAAAGCTGAATATGTTCACTATCTTGATTGTGATGATGGCTTTAAAGATATATATGTCAAGATCTATCAAAACAGACACTTTAAATATATACAATGTATTGGAAATTAATTATGCCTAAATTAAGCTATTGAAACTAAAAGGATGCTTGGCATCTAAAACTTCACAACTTATTTGATTTTATGAAGGGAAGGATGTGTGTGTGTGTGTGTGTGTGTGTGTGTGTGTGTGTGTGTGTGTGTTACTGGGGATGGAACCCAGTGGTATTCTACCTCTGAGCTACACCCCCAGCCCTATTTTTTACTCTCGATTTTTAGAAAAAAAAGTTTTAGGTCAAGCAGGGCATGCCTGCCCCCCGGAAGATCCGGAGGTCCCTGCTGCAAGGCCCTGGGCCCCCAGGTGGGGGTTGAGCGGGGCACGCCTGCTCCCAGAAGGACCAAGGCCAGGCTGCAGTGCCCTGGGCCCACGGGCAGGGGTAGGGCAGGGCTTGCCTGCCCCCCTGAAGGTCTGGAGGTCACAGCTGAAAGGCCCTGGGTCCTGGGCGGGGAACAATGGGGCATGCCTGCCCCTGGAAGGTTCGGAGGTCCAGGCTGCAAGGACATGGGGCCCTGGGCGGGGGGGTTGAGCGGGGCACACCTGTTCCCCAGAAGGACCGGGGCAGGCCGCAAGGCCCTGGGCCCACAGGTGGGGGTCAAGAAGGTCTCGCCTGCCCCCTGGAAGGTCCGGAGGTCCCCGCCCCAGGCAGAGGTCGAGGAGGGCACACCTGCCCCCCCCCCCACCAAGGTCCAGAGGTCTAAGGCCTGGCCTACCCCCCGGAAGGCATGGTGTGGGGCAGGAAGCCAAGCCCAAGTTCCGGGAGGCCTGGTACCAAACAGGAGACCTAACCGGGGGTACAGAGGAACCCAGCTCTGCTGTGCTACACCAGGCCATGGTGCACTTAGAACAGCAGAATCTGCTCTGCAGGGAGACTGTTGAACTCTGCTTTTGGAAGCGAGGAAAAAAAAAAATTCATTGCTACTGAGTGCCTGATAGCCACAACTTCCTCAAACCACACATACTGTCTTCTCTTATTAAAAAAAAAAAATAAGAAAGAAATATTGGAGAGGGGTCAAGATGGCCGTGGTGGCAGCCAGGATACTGGAGATGTAGACAAAATATATCCAACTTGTAGCGTCCCTCGACCAGCGACTAAGACGCAACACGAAGCTCTTCTTGCAAGCCGTTTATTCAGGATACAAGTCGAAGAAAAATGGCGGAATGGCGGAATGGCAGAATGATGGAAATCTGCCTTGCACAGGGCATTATAAACATTAACTCTCCCAATCACTTCCTGCCACGTCTCACTCACTCATTGGCTCATGCTCGTCAGGCCACCACCACGTAATTTGTTACATAACTTTAGCCTCCAAATATGGAGTTGCTTCCTGCACAGCCATGTGTCAATCAAGCTCAGAGGCAGGAAGCCGGCGCCATCTTCTAGTTCAGAGGCAGGAAGCCGGCGCCATCTTCTAATGGCAGCTCGCCACACCAACTGAACTGGAACTTTTGGAAAAATTGCCCACAAAAGAGGACTGCTTCTCCTCTACATCCTTAAGAATCATAGACATCACCTTTTAGGAGAGAGTTTAACGGAGACCTAGGAGGAAGGTGGTGTGGGCAGCTGTGGCCACGATGGTGGTGGAGGCTTGTATTTGGGAGAGGCAGAGATCGGATCCAACCCACCCTGACCTTCTGAAGAAATTACCCCAAAGATGGAATGCTACCGTCGCGCATGCTTAGGAACACTGGACAACAGGCAGAGTGAAAAAAGATCTTGGGAAAGATTTGAAATGGTGGAGGCAGCTCCAATGGCAGCGGCCAGTACTCAGGGGAGGCAGAGTTCTGATGCAATATATCTGGAACTTTTGAAGAAATAACCCCAGAGGCAGAATGCCACCACCACGTACCCTCGGGAAAGTGGGACAACCTGCTGAGTGAAGAGGGTGCTCGGATCGAAGCCTGCTGAGGGGTGAGGCTGGTGACGGGGACAGCAAAGCCGGGATTGGAGCCTTCTATGAGGGAAGGCCAGTGCTGGGGCATCTGAAGCGGGGACCAGAGCCTGCCAAAGGGTTAGGCCAATGCTGGGGCCAGCGAGGCCAGGATTGGAGCCTGCCATGAGGCAAGGCCGGTGCTGGGGCCTCCGAGGCTGGTTATTGGAGCCTGCCAAGGGGAAAGGCCAGTGCTGGGGGCAGCGAGGCCAGGATCGGAGCATGCCATGAGGCAAGGCCGGTACTGGGGCCTCCGAAGCCAGGATAGGAGCCTGTCGAGGGGTTAGGTTGTTGCCAGGGTCAGTGAGGCCGGGATCAGAGCCTGCCATGAAGCAAGGCCGGTGCTGAGTCCTCCAAGGCCTGCATCGGAGCCTGCAGAGGGATTAGGCCAGTGCTGGGGTCAGCGAGGCCAGGATCGGAGCCAGCTGTGAGGCAAGGCCAGTGCTGGGGCCTCCGAGGCTGGGTTTGGAGCCTGCCAAGGGGTTAGGCCAGTGCCAGGGTCAGCTAGGCCAGGATCGGAGCCAGCTGTGAGGCAAGGACAATGCTGGGGCCTCCAAGGCTGGGATTGGAGCCTGCAGAGGTTTTAGGCCGGTACCGTGACCAGCGAGGCCAGGATTGTAGCCAGCCATGAGGCAAGGCCAGTGCTGGGGCCTCCAAGGCCTGGATTGGAGCCTGCCAAGGGGTTAGGCCAGTGCCAGTGTCAGCGAGGCCAGGATCGGAGTCAGCCGTAAGGCAAGGCCAATGCTGGGGCCTCTGAGGCTGGGATTGGAGCCTGCTGAGGGGTTAGGCTGGTGCCGGGCCAGCAAGACTGGTATCACAGCCTGCTGTGAGGCAAGGCTGGTGCTGGGGCCTCCGAGGCCAGGATAGGAGCCTGCCGAGGGGTTAGGCCGGTGCCAGGGTCAGCAAGGCTGGGATCTGAGCCTGCCATGAGGCAAGGCTGGTGTTGGAGCCTCCAAGGCCAGGATCGGAGCCAGCCGAGGGGTTAAGCTGGTGTGGGGGCCAGCGAGGCCAGGATCAGGGCCTCCCATGAGGCAAGGCTGGTACTGGAGCCAGCGAGGTCGGGATGAGAGTTCTCTGGGTGGCCAGGCCTCTACTGGGGACATCAAGAGTGGGATCAGAACTTGCAATATGGCATGCACAGAGAAATATCACAGAAAGTAAAAACCAGATGCTTCCCCTAACTAGCAAAATTGGAGGAGGTTGAGGTGCGGAAAGAGCCCTATAGAGAAACAATTAAGGCGACCAGTCAGAGGGGATGGGATGGGATGGGGTGGATGGAAATTCTTTAAAACTCAGGAGGTGCATAAACAAATGTATCAAAGTTAATCATCAATCAAACATGGTATTGAAGGAGGGGGAGGGAATGCAATGGGGAATGGATGAGGACAAATTGGATGATGTGTGCTTGTATATCCTCTCAAATCTTGTATTACAATGTCATGTATGATTACAATGCACCAATTAAAAATAAATAAATAAAATAAATAATATTAAAAAATAATATAAATTGCTCATATATATATATATATTAGGGCATATATATGTGTGTATATATATGTATATATATATATATATATATATATATATATATATATACATATATATATGTTTTACTGGTTCATTGTATTCATACATCATAATGGGATTAAAAAATCTTTTTTTTTTTTCATTTTATTTTATTGGACTTCCGGGAAGATGGCGACCGAGAAAAGCGGGGCTTAAGAGTCCCGCTAACAACCAATCTCCATTACCACAAAAAGAGCGCCTTTCATAGCCAGAAAACACCATCACCAGAAAAACAAAAAAACCACCAGGCTCCAGAGAGAAAGCGGACTGAGAACAGAGCTCAGGGCCACAAAGGAGACACACGCGCCCGAGGACGCGGCAGCAGCGCCATACTGCCGGCGGCAGCAGCGAACTCAGCGGACAGCTACAGCAAGCCGAGGTGAGCCGATGTGGAACAGCCAGGCGGGATCTTTCGGCGCAGACAGCATTTAAAGCTCCCAGTGGCTGAGCTCAGCACACGCTGCAGGGATTCAGAGTGGAAATCAAAACCAGAGAAGAAAAAATACGCCAGCCTCATGGCCGAGGGCGTGGCAGAGGCGCCATATTGCCACCGGCGGCGGCAGCAGCAGTGAATTCACCGAGTCCAGTACAGCTACATCTACGTACTCAAGAACAGTGAGTCAAATTGTGGGCCACAGAGGAGAAATCCCAGTATTGTGCCTCCTGGGACTTGACCCAGTGAGGGAGTGGTGGTGGCAGAGATATCACACCATAGGAGAGCGTGCAACCTGGCACCCTCCATAGTTTAAAGCAGCCTCTATCGACTCCCTGGGTCGGAGACTCTGTGATACAACCCAGTAAAGGAGTAGTAGGGTCTGAGATAATACAGACTCGAGATCCAGAGCACCTTAAGTGAAGCCATAGTGACCCAAGGGAAGAACCCAGAGAAGGCACAAACCTCCGAAATCATGGGAAAGAGGAATAATACTGGAGCAATGAATGCCCACAACCCCACAACATCAGAACCTGATAAAACAGAAAATCAGAGATTTCTAGAAGATCAAATCAGGAAAATAACTGTAGAAATAATAGAGGTGCTTCGAAAAGAACTCAGAGAGAGCCAAAAAGAGATAAAGGATGCAATTAATGAAGTAAAGGCCTCAATTCAAAGCACAAACAACCGATTAGACCACATGGAGAACAGAATCTCGCTCTTAGAAGATGAGCAATCCAAAAATGAATGCATAGTTTCTAATCTAGAAAAAGATATCCAACAGCAGGAATCTGACATTGAAGAAATATGGGCCCATCTTAAGAGAGCTAACCTAAGAATAATTGGAATAGAGGAGGGAAAAGAAAGTGATACCAAAGGGATCAACAATCTCTTCAAGGAAGTAATAGCAGAAAATTTTCCAAATATAGAGCAAGAGGTTGATACACAGATCCAGGAAACTTATGGATTAAAAAATCTTGTGTAGACATACATGCACATGTATATTCTGATGATAAAAAACCTCATCAAGAATTTCTCAATAAACTATTGTGAGATATGCACCTATAAATATGAGAAAAAGAAAGCAAAAGGAATACAGAAAACAGTATATTAATATAGGATTAATTGGAGAAATAATTCCAAGGAGAACAGAGGACCCCAACGTCCTAGATATATACCATAAGGTCCAGATAGGATCCGTATGAGATCAGTGTGAACACTCCCAACACAAGATACCTCTGTGCTTCTCTTCTATACTAGGATTCCTTTGAAGTTTCTTGAGAAGTTTCCACTCTTCCCCACCAGATGTGCTGTCTTATCTACTGAACATTCTCACTATTGCAAATAAGTTTGATTTGAGTTTCTCATAAGAAATAGGTCATGGTGATCTTAAAAACAGAAAATACAGAGCAGCTTGCTCTGTCTGACCAGATTTCTGTTCGATATCTAAAACCTGACCTGATTCCTGCTAGATACCTAAAACCTAGTCTGTCTCCTGCTTGATGAGTAGAACCTGGCCTGATTACTACTTGGTATCTAGAACCTGGCCTGATTCCTGCTTGATACCTAAAACCTGGCCCATAATACTCCAGCCCTGCCAGGTCTCCACTGTGGGCAATCCTGTGTTTCATCAAATTCACCTGTGACTTTCCTCACTGACTTCCTCCAAGGAATTTCTTATAAGTTGTCAGAGGAATTGAAAACAGACTCACTACCTCAGGACAGTTTCTTTTCCTGGAAGTTTTCTGATAGTGGCAACATCGCCTTCTCCTCACACAATTAAATTTGACCTTGCTACTTACCATTTAAAAACTGAACAATTTACTGTTTAAAGATATATGGATTAAAGATAGAGTTAGCCAGGCATGGTGACGCATGCTTGTAATCTCTGTGCTTGGGAGGTGGAGACAGGAGGATCACACAGGTTCGAAGCCAGCCTTGCTGGCTTAAGAGACCCTGTTTTTTTTTTTTAAAGTATATTAAAAAATAGGTCTGGGAGTATAGCCCAGAGGTAGTAGTGTTTCCAGGAATCCCAGTACCACACACACAAAAAGATAGAGTTAGAAAGATAAATAGAGGATCACTGCACAAAAGTCAGGATAGTGGCTACCAGTGATGGGAAGGGAAGAGAATAGTATCAAGAGAGAACGGCATCCAAGCTACCAATGGCATTCTGTTACTTAACCTGGATGGAAGAGACACAATAGTTTATTTGATATGTTATTTAAATTTTCTTATATAGGTGATAAACTTTACAGTTACATATCCAATGCAAAATGTATTATTCTTTGAGAGTGGTTAACTTTGATAAACTTCTACAAGTGTTTAAGCCTTGATTTGTAGCATCTTTACTCATCAGATTTCAGACATTTTATCCTCATACACCTTGATTTGCAACATTTCAAAGTTGCTATGGGTAACTCTATTACTATGATTTTCAGGAAGATACTTCTTTGCTGGGGCTGCCAGGCATTTGTGACTTCAGGCAAACAATTTAATAATTTTATTTTAATTAATAATATATTTCATGTTTCATAAGATAAAGCCTCCACTGGTAGGAGGTTCTTCTTCCAAAAAAATATTTAGCTGGTTGGTGAGACATGCAACAACTTTGAAATATAGTATGGAGGATCCTCAGAAGACTAGGAACAAACATACCATATGATTCAGCAATACCAACTCCGGGTATTTACTCAAAATAATGAAAACCAAACTACCAAGCTAAAGCATACATATCTATATTCATAGCTGCACGATTCACAATTGCCTAACTATGAAACCAGACAAGGTCTTCACCAACAGATGAATGGATTACAACTATGGAATATGTACACAATAGAATTTTACTCAGCCATAGAGAAAAACAAAATTTTGTCATTTACAGGGAAATGGATGGAACTGGAGAACATTATGCTAAGTGAATTTAGTTAGTCGCAAAAATAAGAAATTGGATGCTCTCCCTAATATTTGGAAACTAGGGAGAACATAGGAAGAACTCTAAAAGAAGGAGAAGAAACTATAGATGAGCAAATAAGGTGACATAGTTGAGGGGATAGGAGGGGATAAGGGAGAAACTCCCTAACGTACATGATATACATTCACAAACATATCAAAGTCAATCACTAAGCCAAACACGAGAAGGAGGGAGGTGGGAAGGAATGGGTGGGAAGTGAGGAAGGACTAATTGAGTGATGTGTTCATGTATGCCATTAAGATGTATGACTACAATGCACTAATAAAATTTAAAAAAAATAAAATATGTCAATATTCCCTCTTCCCTAGGCATGAGAACTGAAAGAGACTTTGAGCCCATGGGAAAACATTGATTAAACTGATAAGAAATTAAATAGAAGAGACACATGAGACATTATTATATGATTAAGTCAGGTATCAAAGGGCTAATGCAGACTGTAGAATTATGAGAAAACGGAGTTCTACTCCATGATGAAAAAAATGAGGATTGATTGGTCTGATTGCTGAACTCACTGATGTTCCACACTTGATAAACTTAGAAGATATTCATTCTAGGCTTTAAAAATATTTAAATGCAGTGATTATAAATATTTTGCAAATTTCTCTTTTGATGATACACTAGATTATGCTACCAAAAGAAAAATCCCTTTATGAGAGAAAGTGTATATTAACATACTTTCTTTATTTTCCAGCCTGAGAGATGAAGGACTAATATGGGAACAATTTATTTTAATGCAGGTGTTCATTGTGGACTTCTTGCTTAAAAAGATATTTTAAAGAAGATATTAAGTAGTAAAGTTATTTGAAAGCTCATTGCAAATCCTTCATAGAATTTCTATAATTACATCTCATCAAGAAGGTGACAAGTGTTTAATCTAAGTGAATGTTAAAAGCTAATATGCCTTATATCTCTAGCAGAACTTAAGCTCTTGTTCAATGCTGACTTGTACTTGGTGGACCAAAAGCTTAAGCATCCTTTTTGTACTCGAGTTTAAAAATGCTGTTTTTAGTTAGCCTGGGCCCAATGGCTTACTTTGAAAAGATAATAAATACAAAACAATACTGGAAAAAAAAACAATAAAAAAACTATGGAACTCATTTTTTTTGCCACAATACATATTGGCACTGAGAAGACTAAAATTAGTTGGTGGAAATTTTCAAGCAGAGGAGGAATATTTTCATGCCTCTCTGGAAAATTTGGTTTCATGCTTCTTTGTGTGAGTCTTCCAAAATTTTAAATTGTTGTCATATCAGAAAGTCCAGGGTCAAAGAAATGACTAGCTCAACAACTACATGCATACAGCTTACAATTTTCTTGCAATGTTGTCGAGAACATTTTCTGTACCCAAAGGTAGCATTCAGCTCCTCAGTGAATATATTTGGATGCAAAGGGAAATAAATTTGTTGCAATACTCACCAAGTTTTTAAAATTGAGTTTTGTTTACTTTTCATGGTATACTATATCCATTGTGTTTGTTTTGAAAAGTGAGATAATATTGTTGGTTTCTGGTTCTTAATTCTGAGAATTCAATTGTCAACAGTGTGTTTTACCTCTGGAAATGTTTATATAGTGTGTCAAAAAGGATATAAAAAATAATACTCTGAACACCAATGTACCTCCTACCTGGCTTAAATAAAAATCACAATCCATGCGTATGTTTGTTTCCATTATGGATTACCTCTCCTTTCTCTTCTTCCCAGAGAAACCACTCTCCAGAATTGCTTTATGTAATACCCCTGCATTTATTTGCACTTTTCTTATGTATGAATGTACTCATAAACTATATAATATAGTTTCACAAGGTTTTAACTTATAAAGGTACTGTACATTCTCTTTTACAACTTTCTTTTTTATAAAGCATTATATTTTTAAGATTCATGAGTGTTGATATAAACAGATATATTTTGTTCATTTTCAATGTTGCATGAATACTCCACAATGCATCTGTTTTCCTGTTGGTGTTCATTTAGTTCATGTCCAGCTATTTTCCAGCATAGCAATGTCTGTGGTGGATGTTTCCTCATTCACTCAAGAGAGTAGGGCATACACTGAACGTAGGTTGCAGGTGTGTACATCTTCACCCTTATTAAGAAGTGACAAAGTGTTCCCTGCAGTAGTTGTAGCAATGTATGTTTCCTAGATTGTTGATTAAAAGTTATTTCTCAACACCCTTGACAACATTTCTGCTGTCTTTGTAAAAGTCACTAATCCAAGAGATAAGCAGTGCTGTCTCATTGTGCATATACTGTTTCTCAAAGGTGTGTACTGAGTTGTGTGATGATCTTCAAGTAATGGTAATTTGAGAATACTCCTAATTCAGCACATATTTCCTCTGACCATGAGTTACCAACATTTCTTTGGTACAGCAAAAGATTTATCCACAGAGGAACCAGCCAGCATACAGTAACATTTCTACTATCTTTGCAACCCTGTCTCTGTTCCTAAATCCCTAACCTTCACATTGGGGAGAGTGTGAGGAGGGGGCCCTACTGTCCCCACAGCACCCTCTGTGTGGTGTCAAACCACTGAGTTCTGCATGAGGGTGTTTGGGTGCCTTTCTTGCTTCCTTCCCACCTACACTGAGCAAATCGTCTGCCTGTTCCTTGCAAGAGTAGAGGATGTAGACATATGCTAAAGTATTAAATCAGCTCTTATCTTTGAGAGACTGACAGACTAGATATAAATAGATTTTTGACAATTACTGCAACTATGGCAACCTTAAATATGAATGTAGCTTTTATTTTTAACTGAGATTAAACATGTAGAAATATCACCTACTTAGGCTGAGCATACATTCATTCAGTAAGTATTTAAGAATATGTGAGCTATTGGTCGTGTTTCCAACCTGATGGGAAAGATAAACATACAAACAATTACAGTGCTGCAAATCTTTATGATAATGTGTTTTCTTTTAATCCCAGACATACAAGGAAAAGGAGAAACAAAATATTGGCTGATTCATAAAAGAATTTCAGCTCATACTCAAAGAGAAGATAAAAAATTAAATAAAAGCTAATTTTGTCCATCAGTCCTAATATTTTATATCCAGATATATATCTGAGTTTAAATCCTAGCATTACCAGTTCTTAGATGTATGACCCTACAAATCACTTAGAAAATTCTGGATTTCAGTCACTTTCAGACTCTAAATTTTTCTGTATCTATTTAAGATTTCTACTTCAGCTACATATTTGGAATCACATCTCAAACCACATTAAAGTTCTAATTTTGCCCCTTTTATAAGATGTCAGGACATTTGTCCATCGTGCAACATAGATTCTTTCATCTCTGCTCCACTTTCTGGGTCTTTTATATCTCGTGCTACCTCTGGGAATGGCATTTCCTTTCTTTCTTTCCCTTTTGATATCATTCTAGAAGCTTTGTGTCTAACTGTTGTAAAAACTTAATATGTTCACACTGGCTTCTTTGCTTTTGAATGCCATTAATTGGGAGGATGAAGGAGATAAATATAGAACCTCTGTTTCTTTTTCACATGGAAGTCTTGAGAGCCTCAACCTGTGGCAGCCACTAGCGATAGGCTTTTAGCAAAGCACCCTTTGTGCTTTTATCAAACCCAGACCAGCTGACATGCGAGAGCAATGGCCACTGGCAGACTCCTTTGCAAGCTCTCTGTAATCCTACCTGTCCTGTACCATCACCCTGCCTGGATTAGAGAAAAGAAAGGAAGAATAATCTAAATTGTGAAATTAGAAGAGGAAAGCTGGGAAGGAGGTGTGCAGGGAAAAGGGAGGAGCAAGAGTGAAGCAAGAAATCAACATTTATCTAGGATTCTCCATGTGCCTGAAACAGAAAAAGGCGCTTCACATGCATCATCTTGTTCCACTCTCACAAGCTAAAAAGGCAGGTCTCTGATCTCCATTTAAACAATGATGAGGTTGAGAGCCAGAGACATCAGGTAAGCAGTTCAAGTTGATGCAGCTAATGAGTGATGGAGCTGGAAAGCAAGCCCAGGTTTTAGAATTCAACACCCCTGCTCTTTCTGTGTTCTACGCAGAGAGAGTCTACATAGCTCACGTGTGTGTGTGTGTGTGTGTGTGTGTGTGTGTGTGTGTGTGTGTGTGTTGAGAGTAACTGAGTTCTGATGCCAGGACATCCTTAGCAAGTACTTGGCTTCAGAAAATAAATGGATGTTCTGTATGTGGAAAAGGTAACTCACACACAACTATTTTATAATATTCTTTCATGATCGTTTGCTGGATCATTTCATAAAGCTCTTGAATACCAAGGTGTTTGTTTTCATATAATAAATAATTAATAACAGTATACATGCTGACTTCAGATGTAACCATGAGTCAAGGGAGAATGAGAATTGTCCACACCCATTAATTCTTTGTCAGCCTTTGAAATAATGCTATAAATTCTCACTGTGTGTCCACAGTGTGCAGAGATATGTGTGAGGCATGGTTGTAGATACACATATTACAAGATATATTAATGACACAATCCATTTACTAGCTCTAAAATCTATAGTTCTGAAAAATAAAATTGACTATGTGGTCTGGAAATTATAGCATTAAAAATAAAATTTGATCCAGTTATTAACAGAATGGCAGACTATATAGATAGGCAGAGAGAATAGAAAAAAAGTATTCCAGGTAGACAGAAAGGGGAAAATAATCCAATACCAAGGTCAGTGGAGTGTGCTTTGAAGAGGCCAATTAGAAATTGCTTGGAAAGGAGAGCCATGTGTTATAATTCATGTTGAAAAATGTACCAATCCCAGACACATTTAGTACCTACTATTATTCTCTCAATGTGACTTTGTGATACTGAATCTAGTATGTTCAAGTTTTCATTTGCTATATATGAAAAAAGTACTATTCTGAGACAAAGGCTGGTGAGTCATGAGTCAAGCTGTGAGCTTCTTTTGAGTGAGGCTGATCACTGGATTATAAATCATAAACCAAAGAATGTGGCTATGGGAGATGGTAGTTGAGATGGTGTGTGTGTGTGTGTGTGTGTGTGTGTGTGTGTGTGTGTGTGTTACTGGGGATTAAACTCAGAAGCATTATATGTCTGAGCTATACCCCCAGCCCATTTTATCTTATAATTTTGAAACAATTTTAAAACAGGGTCTTTCTAAGTTGCTGAGGGCCTCCCTAGGTTGCGGAGGCTGGCCTTGAAATTATGATCCTCCTGTCTTAGCTTCCCACGTACTAGGATTATGGGTGTGGTTCTTTTGCTATTGCCTGATGACTCCACAATGAAGCGAAATAAAGAGTCTAAGTACTTGCTTGCTAAATACTTCCAAATCTCCCTTTCACTCCATTTCAATTTCCTATAACCCCAAACTGATCCTTAAAAGAGCAAAGGAAATCTATGCCTATGGTGGAAAGGCATATTTATGCTGCTCACTAATATTCCTTTGGGAGAAATATTCAGAGAAGCTTCTACAATGTAATTGTACTCCAGGGAGGCTCACTTATATTTCTGAGAAGTTCTTATGGAGATTGCTTTCCATATCAAGCACAACACTCATCACATGATCAGAACTAAGGGTGAAAACAAGGGTGAGACTTTGACACAGAAACAACAAAGGCAGTGTGCAAGGACAGGTAGGAGCATGAGACTCCAGTGTACAGTGAGTATGTGACTCCATTGTCTCTTGGCAAGTGAGGTTAATGTGTAGCCCGTATACATACCAGTAAGAAGCCAAGAAGGAAGAGTACCGGGGGACATAAGCTCCAGTTCAACTCTGCCACCAGCCTGATCCCTCTGCTTCTTACCACTTCTTTGAGCCACCATTTCAACCTGCTCTGCATTATGGGAGAATGATATTTCTTTATAGCACAGACTTTAAGGGATATAAGTACCATGTGTGAAAAGGTGCTGACAAGTATTAAGTGACAGATCATTGAAGTTTAATGAGAAGAGACTCAAGTGAACTGTATTTGAGACAGCACTGAAGGCGACCTGGCAGTAACACAAAGGCCAGCATCCTAAACCTCTCTCTGATGGACAAACAGCCAAGGGCTGAATGTCAAAAACAATAGGGCTAAAAACTCAGTGAATTTTACTGCTTTGTGGAATTTTAAAACTGTTCTTCTTAGAGGAAACTGTTTACTGATTATATCATTATTACTTGATTTGTGAAACATATTTTTATTTGTTAGTAAAAATGTTTCCAATCTGAGAGTTAATGCCATGCCCATACCCACATTGTTTACACCCTGGGACTACACAAAGATAAAGTGTCATACAAGCACCGATGTGAGTTGTCAATCAGAAATGTGTAGGAATAAACATTTATCAGTCTCATGGAAGCTGGTTTCCCAGTTATTGAATTAATTACCATATATCATTGGGTTAAACATGTAAATGGATTTGAATCACATTTTCTAGCATTCTCATCTTTTAATGGAAGTAGGTAAATGAATAGAAGGAAAGATTATTAAAATAATAAAGTGTCCTTTGGGTATGGGTTATTGTTTTGCTGCCACTTTGTGCGCCAGCATACTGGTGAACATACAGTAATCCTTAAACAGCTTCAGTTTTGTTCAGAATTATCCATAGCTCCTTCCCAGTTCAGATAATGCATGTCATGTTAACTACACTGAGAAATTGCTAAAAAAACCTAAATGAAATGAAGCTTTCTCAATAAGAGATTGTTGTATATTAGCCCTCTGATAACAAAGGCTACCATAACCTTCTCATGAACCTAAGAACATTGTGAAAGTTTGCTCTATATAGATATTTGTTATTAATCAAATTATATAATTTTATTAATATATAATTTATAATTAATAATATAAATCAAATACTAAAGAAGCATACATATACCATTTCAAGATCCAATTAATCTTCAATTTGCTGCTGATAGTCTGATTTATTTAGAACATATTCCCATTACATTAAATAAATGCATTTTAAAAATAATGCCTCCCCAGATAGATAAAAAAAATCATGTATTAAATTTCATGCACATCTATCTAAATGGAAGCTAATACACTTGGATTCAGTGTTAGATTTCCTGCATTTTCACAGCCTTTTGTGGGTGATGTGCCTCTTTGTATCCCATCTGAAGATACTTCTGTTTTTCTTACTGTTCCTCAGTGTTGTTGGGAGCCCCTCAGTGTCACTGGTTCCTGAAATATTGGCCTAGCAGTGCCCTAGAAACACTGTTTCTCCAAGTGATGACTTATTTGCTTGACCATGTACCTTCTGGTTCAGAAAGTACCATGAGGCATATGTTATACATTAGGGACATTTTTTATTTCTCTTTTCACTAAGTAATCTTTAGTTATAATTATAGACATCTATTTTTAGAAGCGTCTTCTTTTTCTCATTGATGAACATGCATAGGTACCAAATTAATATTTGAAGAGTGCAGAGTTGCATTGTGGAATTGTAAGAGTCTGGATCCTTTTCTGCATTTTTTTTCCTGCTCTTTCCATGATAATCACAGAAATGTCCCAGGAGACGTTGACTGGAGGCTCCCTGACTCTAGTAAACTTTCCACACTTGCAGAAAAACTAGATTTTTAACTTCAACCTAGGTGGTAGCTAAAGAAAGTGCTGATATCCTAGAAATAGTCCTTTCTAACATTTTAGCAGTATAAACTGGCTTGACAGGGGAATCATAGAGTGGATCAGGGTTGAACCTAAAAGCATTACAGTCCCTTACAGTCTTTGACCCTAAATTCTTTTTGACAGAGGTTATTCTGCTATTGTAGCCTAAGCTCCCTCCAGGAAACTCTAAAGCAAAGAATTTTGTAGGCAGGCACTTGGTATTTGTAATTACAGGAATGGTAGGGAGGATCTGGGGGTGCATTTGTGAGTTGATCATGTTGTGAGCTTGATCCTGCTAGACCCCTATGAGGAGATAGGCAGAACATGTCAGGTCTCTGTGTTCTCCATCCAAAAGATGAGTTTGCAGCATGTGTGTGCTTAACACATTTCCTAGACAACCCAGAGAACACTTTTACAAAACTTTTACAAAATACCCACAAATACCTTGAGAGAAACCTATGAGCCCAAGAATCTATTCTCAATGAAATATTCATAATTTCCTACATGTGAAGTGAAAATGGAGGGATTTCCTTAGCAGTTAAGTATAAATAAGCTGCACACTGTTGTATTTCTATTGCTATTAGTGTGACTGTTACTAGAATCAACTGACTTCTGGAACATAACTTGGATATATAATTCCATTCTTTAATTTTTCAAATGATAAAACAGGAAATTTAACTGACCTGAAAAGGTCAGTTAAATTCCAATATCACACGGTAATTTAGAAAAATAGCCCGTTTTATTTTAAGAGATTTCATGACTCTATGTTTAAGACCTGTTTGCCACATTCCACTACCTTCCCCAAATGCAAAAAACATGTGAAGTCACTTTCTATTTTGTGTTAAATTTCTAAATTCCAGAATCCTCGGAGATGATGTAGTTAGATTTTATATAATTCAAGTGTTAGTGTATTTGCAAGAAGTCTTATTTTGGTCAACATCACTTGTCACTGGTATTTGTTACTGTTGACTTTGAGATACATGAAGATTCCAATGTTTTCCAGGTCCTGTAACTAGTTGTTGCTAATAAAGTGTATTTGTAAGTGATATTCAACTTATGGGTCAAAACATCTGCCTTTTCATTTCCTAACATATTGCTGCATGTTAAATATTTGAAATTGTAATATCTTAGACAGTAAACCTTCACTGAGTTAGCCTTCTAGAAACACCAGGGTCCCCCTTCCAACATAGACATGGCATGTAGATATATGATATTCTTGTCATTTATAATCAATGGGACTTGGGAGTTGTTCATTATTATAGCAAAACCTAGCCTATCACAATTATTACATTTTGAGAGTAAGGTAATTGTTCTATACTGGTAGTAGGCATTCTACCTTTGAGCTACACCCTGAGCCCTTTTTTAATTTTTGAAACAGTATCTCACTAGTTTGCTGAGTGTCTTGCTAAATTGCTAAAGCTAGTCTCCAGTCTTTGACTTCCAATTATGACCTCCCAAGTACTGGGATTATAGAAATGTTCCACCATACCCAGCTGAGAAATTTATCTTAAATTTTCTAGCAACTGATTCTGACATCAAAAATGATTTGCCTCCCTGTAGCAGCCATGAGAACTTAGCTCATAAATCTCCAATTTGGGGATACAGATAACCAAGCACCAGCTCCTGTGCTCTAAATCCCATCATTACATTTGCTCAGATGCCTTGATTCTCATGGGCTGCTCAAAACCATGACTGACTGGTAGAGATAATAAAGCTGGAAAGTTCAAGATCTTGAAATAGCTAGAACTCCTTTAACAACCAACTTTGGCTCAAAGGCTTCCTAGTGACCTTCCAGGCTTTCTTTGGAGTATACATTTTAGTCTAAGATCCTTCCACCCTACTTTTCCTGACTCTTTCTTCAGAGACCAGACCCACATTGCTGTTTGACAGCTCAGCCTGCCCATCTTGCTCCCATCTCTCCTTTTTTCTCTCACACAGACATTTTCCCTAGTAAATGTGCATTTAATCTAAACTTGCTAATTGTTTCTTGGATAAATCAGACTCACATACTCTCCATGTCATACTTACAACATGCTCAAATATCAATTTGTCCTGTTCCTACTTATCCAGGGATAAGAATATTATCTTAGAATTATTCATTTATATTAGTTTATAGACAAAAAGTTTAGAGTTAGAATGATGCTTGGAGAGTTTCTCTGGGGTTTCTCAGTATGCAGATCAAATTACTTCAAGGCCTGTTGAACTGGATTTCTAAGATTCAGACCTGGAAACCCAAATTATAAACTATTTCCTCAGACAATTTTTATTACATATTATGTAGAGTTATTTATCAAGTTCAGACCGAAATAAAACTCAATTAAATAAAGAGAGCAATAAAATTATTCAACTAGTTAAAGTAAGATTTGAGGCTAGAATATAGATCCCCAGATTCCAATGTTAGCACACTATTTACTTAGTGTACCGTATTATACCAAATGTGTTCTGTCCAAAGTTGGAGAAGTCTCTGTCTTCATGGCTTTTGTGAATTAAAGTAATCAGAACTTACAGAAAAGATGTTTTACTCCTTTGGTACAGATGGACTCTGTTCTTGACTTGGAAAAATCTAATGGAGACCTAGCCATTTTCAAAGATTTTGGTCAAGATTCAGTTGAACAATAAATTAAGGAGACATGGCCAATATTCCTAAAGCCACAAATCTAAAAACTCAGTTTATGATGTGGTTCAAAAAAGAGCTTAAAAATTACATTTGTGGAAGTATTTTGGAACATAATTTTGACTAAATTGCTGATTTTGTGTTTACTTCAAACATTTAAAGTAATAAAGTCATGAAAAATTTGGCCTAGTTATTATGACCAGCTTACTAACAATAAATTAGATTCGGTATGCACTGCTGACCAATTCAGTAAAAGCAATTGACAATTTGTTTAGCCTTGGTTAGTTATAGGCCCTGGGGAAAATAAAGTATAAACTGAAAGGAATTTTGACAAAGGGTGAAATAGATCATTAAAAAAAAAAACAAAAAATAGCAACAGAAAAGAAAAAATTGAAAAGGATCAAAGTTACAGCTTATCAGAAACATGCAAGAATGAAGGATAAGAACCATGTTACAGATGGGTGGACATTTATATCACACATTTACATGAAAATTGAAATCAATGACAAAATAAAAATAAGTGTTTAGAATCAATAAACACAAAAGTCAAATATGACCATGAACCCACCATTGAGACAGAAGTTAATTTTTTATAGTTAACATTATGTTGGTTTATATTAACATTTTGCTCAATTGTTGTTCAAGTTTGAAAGGAAATATCAAAAGCATTCATTGTAATTAAAGGGGAGGAAAATGGGCTCCACCAGGAAAATATAAATACATTGGTCTTGTTTACCCGAGAGAAGCAAAATGTAGTCTGTTTTTGTAATAAAAAAAAAGCACCAATTGTTGATATGGAGACATTTAATAAAAAGACCTAACCTAGAAAAAACAAGTTCGTTCAGGGGAGCAGAAAAACTAACACTAAGCAAAACCTTATAAATCACAACTGTTCTATTCATTATTAAATATTCAACACAGAACAGGGCCTGGCACTTAGCAAGCACTAGAACAACAAGAAAAAAGAATGAATAAATCTATATCTTTCTCTTTGAAAATCTTAGAGAACTTAGGTGTTATCATGACAAGGAGAGTTTATAATAAAAAATAAATTCAAATATCTTTCATATATATGAATCTGGGGTTTATATGTAGGACTAATTTGTATGGTCAATATTATTAGTCTAATCACTTGGCATACTGGATACCATTATCAATTAAGATAAGAGTAAGCAGAGGGAGATGGGAGGATAAGGCAAGAAAATTTTATTTACTGAAAGGGCATTTGTGGATTTAGAAAATGTTAATTACTGCAGAAAGTTCTTGCAATAAGAACAGCTGGAGTATGAAGAAGAGACTCCCAGTTTTTCTAGCCATTTTAAATAATTCTTTATTAATAATCCGCTTGTGCCATGCAATTTCATCCAGTAGATTATCTGATAATAAGATAACCACAGAAAAGAAGGGTCCAAGCCAAGTAAAAATTGATTTTATTTTTACAACCATGTTTTAAATGTTAGCCATAATCCCTAATACAGATATTTCTTTGCATGCATACATATTTATATATACACTCACCATAACCCTTCTTCCTTTATCCAATTAACCATCAGCTTCCTGATGATTAGCAGGCATTTATAAACATCTGTGCTTTCTGAGTTGAAAAGTTAGGTAAAATAACTCTTTTGTAGAGTCAACTTCCTTTTCTCAAGATATATCCACCTGTAAAAATCAGGTTTTGAAGAATGTATGTTTGGAGTTCCTTCAGTCAATCTCTATTTACCTGCTATTATCAGAACAACTGAAACACAGCGACTGTAGTTTAATTCTGAGAATAAAGAATTAAAAAGTGACTGATAGAATAAAGTGGGACTGAGGATGTCCAGGGAACAGAGACGTTTCTCTGATATGGATAGTTGACACCATAACTCTAGGCAAGAGAATACCTCTCTCTGGTAATATTTTCATAGCAGCCCATACTTCATAACCTTGGAATTGACCTTGCTCAGGATCTTCATTGTGTATGGCTTTAGCTTGAGAGGCTTACTTCTTACACTAACATGGAGTTTTGCGAATCACTGAGAAGCCTTGCAGTGGAGTTCAAATCGTCTCCCTAAACTAATTGTTCAAAGTTCCTACGTAGAACTTTGAAATCAGTATGGAACAATTTGCTAAACTAAGTTTCTTTTTTACAAGTCACTGTGTTTTATATTTAAACAAATTCACAGGAGAACAATAAGTTACTCATTATATATTATAGTTGTATTGTTTCATTTTTACCATATGTAGAATTAAATTTTATATAGCCTATATTTTTTAATTTTTTTTCTGAACAACTGGGAAAGAAAAAAAGCATATTTCTACCTTTAAAATTCACAGAGTAGGAGTTGAATAATGAATAATATTTTGCTAATTTAATTTCTAATATGTCTTTCTTTAAGTCAATGATATCAAATTTCAACACATCCCAATGAAGGAGCATTCTTTTGGTGACTAGTAATTCTTAAGATTTTCCTGTAGTATCTTCTGCTGGAATCTTAAAAACAAAACTGAAAAGCAAGTCTCCTCTTAGTTCTTTCTACATGAATCTCAAAGACTTCATTTATTCTTATTTCATCCAGTTTTGCCCTGGTATTGCCACATGCTTATAATATCTAGGCTTTTAAACTTTTTTTTAGTACTCAAACATAAAATTTTCCCTTTAGTTTGGAACTGCTGACCTTCTATTTGAAAGACAATTGGTTCTGGTCCCTCATATATCTATTTTATTTCTTCCTAAAGCATTATATTTTTCTCATTTACATTCTATATTATACTAGTTACTTAGCAGCAGGGAGAAATTGTGATGGCAATAGAGTCTGAATACAGGATAGAAAGACACTGCATGTGCTTGTTCTTTGTAACCTGAAGCCCATACATGGGGATTTTTTGGGTGTGTGTTCCACAAACATTAAATTTATTATTAAGAGCCAAGTATGGTGGAACATGCTTGCAATCCCAAGTACGTGGGAGGCTGAGACAAGAGTATCACAGGATCAAAGCCAGATTTAGCAACCCAGGGGGACCTTGTTTTCAAATAAGAAGTAAAATCAGGCTGGAGGTATAGCTTGGAGGTAGAATGCCTCTGGGAGATAATATACCTCAAAAAAAAATCCCTATATTAAATTTCATCTAAGAGTGCACAATTATTATGTGGTTAATCCTTAAATAAATGCATCAGTAATTAGTTCCTTTTATTGTATTTGTGCTTCTTGTAAACATGCTGTTTAGTTGAATATTACTTGTATAGAAGTGTGTGTTTCCATGAGTTCTAAATAGCCAGAAGAAATGAGAAGTGCTTAATTTATAATATTCTACTTTGTACAAATATAAGAAGTTTAAAAATCCTTACATATGAATTTGAATGGAAATATTGGGTTGTGATTTTTCTGAGCAACATATATTGGGCATCTGAGAAACACTTTTAATAGTTTCCCTTTAGTTTTTTTTCTTTCATTTTTTAAATAATACAGTGAATGGTTTTTAAAATTTAAAAAGTGTATATATAATATATATAATAATATAAAAGTGTATATATACCATAAATATTATTTACTTAAAAGTTGTTTTTAAGCTTTAATAACTATTAGAAATATAGCAAAATTATGTTATTGGGTTTATTATCCTTTGTGTAAATTATGAGTTTTCTCAAGAATAAACCTTGACTAAGTAAAAATAAATATTTGTTTTTTAAAAGAATGCTTAAAATAAAGATATAAAAATTCTAATGATTTTCTTTTTTATTTATCTTGTCATGAATTTATAAATTCACTCCTTGAAGAAGTAGTTTTCAAAGGACAAACATACCTATAGTTTTATGGAATTTGACATGCTTATCAGATACTTGTCAATTTAATATTTCAGCAAGGCTTGCTTTTTTTCTATACTAGCAAATGGTAAAATTGTATAATTTAAAAGTTTTAGTTTGATATTCTCAACAACTCTATAGCTTAATGTTGCTGTGTTTTTATTTAAATGCTAGAATTAAAATAAATGATATTAGACAGCTATTTCATTCTGACTTCATAAAATAAGCAGAACTTTATTTCACCTGTTTTTTAAACAACCACATGGTTAATATAAGCACTTTATTACATTAGTACTGATATAGTCAATAATGTTCTTCATGGTATAAATGTGTGTGCTTTGAAATAGGCTGTAATTTTCAAATTTATGATGTTGAATTAATACAGTTATATATAATTTTCATCAACATGTACCTTATAATATTTAAAAAGTAAAAAGGGTTTTAACCTTTTTAAAAAATCTCCATTTTATTTGAGAATGGATTGCTCCATACTGAAATACTCATTTTAAATGAAAATAAACCTTCTTACTGGTTTACATATGCTGCCACCAAAGCATGTCCAATTATTTCTACTCAAAATGAGTTCTTCTTTTCAGAAAAAGTCTTTGCAATTGAGTATCGATATAACTCATTTGGAAGGTCTCAAGGTCAAAAATTGTGTACATAAAGCCGGGTGTGGTGGTGCATGCTTCTAATCTCAGCATTTGAGGGGCTGAGACAGGAGAATCAAGGTTCAAGAACAGCTTCAGCTACTTAGTGAGGCCTTTTGCAACTCAGTGAGACCCTGTTTCAAAAATTAAAAAAATAGGACTGGGGATGTAGCTCAGAAGTCGAATGCCCCTGGGTTCCGTCCCCAGTACTGAAAAAAAAAAATGTGTGTATATATTAGTACAAAAAAAGTTTTCAACTTCTTCATCAAAACCACTTTCTTATTCCCAAATTTTAAGTCGGAGCAAGAGCTGGGTTAATTACCAAAGAAACAACAAAGCAATTCTGTTCATCAGAATTTTAATGTTTAAAAATTCTATTCTGTGTGTGTGTGTGTGTGTGTGTGTGTGTGTGTGTGTGTGTGTGTTATTGGAGATTGAAACCAGAGGCATTCTACCTCTGAGCTACACCTAGCCCTATTTTAGTTTTTATTTTTAAACAGCATCTCTCTCTAAGTTCTAAGTTGCTGAGGTGCTCATTAAGTTGCTGAGACTGGCTTTGAACCTGTGGTCCTCCTGTCTCATCCTCTTAAGTACTGGGATTACAGGTATATGATACCAGGCCTGGCTAAAAAAATTATCTTTTAAAAATATTTCAGTCACTTGTTCTTGGTATCTTTAAACTTTTCCTTTATTAAATCTTAGTTGTCTAGAGAAATCACGAAATATATTTTCTACTCAGCTGTCTAGCACAGAGGGTTTTCACCTAGAATTGTTATTTGCAATTTCGTATTTTCATATGAAAATTTGAGAAAGAGTACAGAAATTTAACTACAGAAAGGACGCCGCAAACCTCAAAACACTGGCTTTCAATACACTACATAATAGAAGACAACTGTCCAAGCAGTGCTCAAAATAAAAATCAGGTGGCCCTTTCAGAAGTAGAAGATGATGAAAGCCTTTAAATTTCACAGATTAAATGTTCCTAAGAGCTTAACGTTTTCCTCTGCTTATGTAGACTGGTGCCATCTGGCTTTTGTAACTGGTGTGCTGACTCTGGGGCAGGAGAGGGCGCTCTGATATTGTTGACGCTAGCTATCTCCCAGTGCACTGTGCTCAGCATCTTGTTCCTAGGAGGGAAACTTGCGATTTCCCTGGAGAGTTGTTGTTCAGTGTCTCAACGAATCAAGCT
Source organism: Muscardinus avellanarius (assembly GCF_963383645.1). Classification (NCBI taxonomy): domain Eukaryota; kingdom Metazoa; phylum Chordata; class Mammalia; order Rodentia; family Gliridae; genus Muscardinus; species Muscardinus avellanarius. The sequence goes on from NC_137789.1 coordinate 72,904,187, forward strand.
GTTCCTAAATTATTCCGAGAAGCTTTAATTTCAGACCACTAGATGAAAGTTGCAATTTTCAAAGGACTCCCATGGCACGCCACACCGAAGTTCTCTAATTGCGAAGCCTGGGTTGTTTTATTGCAAAACTGCTGAGCATAGAATTTCATAACCAGAACATTGGTAATGGACATTAAACTGGATGATTATTTTTAAAAGAAATTGAAAATAGACTTAAAAATCTAGAAAACATGGATCAATAACCACTCTGGATTTAATCTTGGCAGCCAAATTACTGAATTGTGTGTACATTCCCTTATTTACATAGTAATGTATTTTATCTCATATTGTGTATTTCATTTCTATTTAGAAAGTAATTTTTCAATAGATTAGGCTTTCTGAAGCTAGAATTTAGGACTATCCTATACAGATAGGATTAGAGTGAGAGGGATTAGCTGTGTCCTTATTATGTAACATGAAAAACAGCAATGCAAGCAGGGTATGTTTGCAACCTTAGATTTTTATTGCTTTGTGAAATACGTGTGGGAATATGGATGGGGGACATCATCGCAATTTGTTGAATACTGGAGGGAAAGGAAGCCAGTGTTCAATGACTGCTTTTAATTGGCACAAAAGAAATAGTCCCAACCTTTCATTATTATTATTATTATTATTATTATTATTATTATTATCTCCTTTTTCCAGTTTGCTTTACTGATGCCTTCCTAAATTGCATAAAATAAATATAAACCATAATGAATGGACACAAAAGACCTAACACACCAAGCTCTAAACTAAAATTTGCCCTAAGGGAGGGGGTAAGGATAGGTCACCGAAGGTATTGTGCCTGGCCGTTTATATTTCTGGTATCATTTTATATATCACCACCACTCAGGTGTGAAGTAATGAAGGTAGTAAAACCATCTCTTTTAGGCCACTGCCAATGTATGGCCCATTTCAATATCTAGAGCAAAAACAGTGTTGCTGCCTGCATGGTCCCATCTGAATTGTTTTTATCTGTTATTAATTTTTACAGGGCATATGCCCGTGAATTCATAAATAAATAAATGCAAACAAACCTGTAGTAATTTTTTTCTCAAGCCCAGGCTGGCTATAGATTGGTCCATTTCTCATTTCTCTCCTTCCTTGCCACTTTGATTCATTGGTTAGGGCAATTAAATTTTTATTGTTCATATTTAATACTCTCAACACCTGAGTTAGGATGATGAAATATGCTGAGAAATGTAAAGATTTATTGAACATGTCAATAATGACTCATCCAGTCCTCAACTCCTAAAGGAAGTCTTCAGTGCATGGTATTTACTAAACCATCATGCCTCTTTCTATCAGCAAGGCTAGACGGAGAATGCCACTGTGATCTGTTTTTCCGCAGTGTGGGTTTTAGGACGACTGGCCCTGCAGTGCCTCCCATGGGCAGAGATTCATGGAGCAGGCTCCAGAACACCTGAGCGCTCCACTGAGCTCGGCCTCTGGACCTTCCTATAAAGGCTGTTCAGAGCCCTGCAGAGAGAGCCTGGACTTTGGTCGCAAATTGCAGAGGCTCCTGCCAGATCTCATGTAATCATTCCCCTCCTTATCCCTTCCTGCTAAATCTCAAGACTCATACTTGAGTCTACTGCCAGTCTTTTTTTTTTTACCACATCAAGCACTAAGCTCTATTTTTTTCTAAATTACTTAATATCCGGTTAGTTTTTGGGGTTGGGATAATACAAACCTATTGTTTTTCTGGCTTAAAGACAGAAAAAGAAAAGGGCCCGGTCAGCACCGCGGACAGCGCCAGGCACGGAGGGCGCGGCTTCTTTGGAGCATCCTGTAGGCCCTTTTCCTTTGTTCCCAGCCCTGCCAGGCCAAGGCAGAACAAAGACGTCTATCAAGGCTTTCTTTCTCGTCGGTGTGAAACTACTACCTTAGCGAAGTCCACCTCATTAGCTTCCAAATAAATTAATTTACTGAGTCCTTCTAAAGTTTCTGACCTGACCTTTTCCCTTATTCTACTCCTTTGACTAATTTGGCCATTGTGACTGTGCCCAAAGTAGGAAATTACCTTCACGTTTTAAAACCAGGCTAGGCCACCTGGAGACTGGGTAGAGAAAGGAGAAGTCAAGGGCAGGGCGGGTAGGGTGTGTGCGGAGGAGTGTTCAGTCTACCCTCAAGAGTGGAACCTTTTGAGTTTTATTTTTTTCTTCTTCTCGATGCTGTTAGGGTACCACTGAATTCCACACACCTCTGTCTTCTATTTTGTTTTCCCAGTTTGGTCCAGAGTGAAAGACAATCACACTCCTGCTCTGAAATAACCACTGCTTTCTAATGGCTTCAACTCCCTAGAATATTTGCACAAACAAGAACTACTGCTCTCCTGACAGCTGTCAGTGAAACCCCCAAATCCACTTTAAGGACTTGTCTGCAGATCTGCACAGCTCTAACTGAAAGGCGTGACTCTTTTGATCTGAACACTAGATTGGCCCTGGAATCAATGCAGAGGGAGGAATCTTTAGGTGGCCAGGCTGGGCTCATTCCACCACCCACCCATAGCCCCTGCCTCGCCTTTCCCTGATTCTGACTCTGCGTCGCTCTGGTGTCCTTCAAGTGCAGCTGCAGGCTCCGCTCTTGGCATTCACCGCGTGCCTTAATTGTATGACATTAAATCAAGGTCCGCTGTGAACACGGAGGGCAGAGTCTCTGATCTTGATCCGGAAAGTCACTGACCAAATGGGACTACCATGCTCCTCTCCCTGCCCTTCCCCCTCCCGCAGCACTGAGCCCCTACCCCCAGAGTCGTAACTCACGAGCCCATCTCCTGTCTCAGCTCGCCTCCTGCCACAGCTGCCATAGTCGCTGTTAATTAGCCTGTTCGATGGAAGTGTAGAGGATGCCTGCGCGGCGTATACATATGCATATATCTGCATTCCATTTACAGCGCGCCTGAAAACATAAATTCGCCTACAAATCTAGTTTTCAAGTGATGGCATGGATCGAAGTTAATTACCTCTCCGGTGGAGATCTAATTTCGTAATCGTATTATTTTACTGAAGGCAATTAACCAAGTCGGTTTGCCCTGAATCCTTCCGTGTAAGGAATGACAGGTTTGTGAGGCCCGCGCCATTGCTCGTTCTGCTGCACAAACTGGTCCATCCCATCCTCCTGTCAGGGAAGAAATCTAGCCTATAAAAAGGAAAAACAAGTATGCGTGTGCATGTAAGACAAACACGCAGATACACCTACTCTGTGTCCTCTGGTGATAGTACTGCGGTTTGGGTTGGAAATTTTGGGGGGAAAGATGAGAATCCAAGGGCGGGCTGGGTCATCTTTCTTTGTAATGCGGAAAAATTAACTCGACCGCACCTGCCTAGTCCCGGGAGAGCTGGGCGGCCCATCTGGTCTGGTTACGGTTTTGCTGCAGAGAAAAGGCTGCTCACTAAGGCTTTTCCCGGGCCGCGGAACGCGGACTTCGGGTCTTGGGCGGGCTCAGGGGGTTCGTTCAGAGCAGCCCAGCGGACCCGCCTCCTCAGACCCCGGCAATTCAGGAGGCTGCAAGTGCCGGGGCCGGGGCCGGGCGGAGGAAGGGCGAGCGGGAGAGGCGAGGGCGAGGGGATTTGACCTCTGCGGGCGGGCTGAGCGCACTGCGCAGCGGCCGAGGCGGCGGGCTCGGCTCTTTGGCGGTGTCCCCGATACGCCGTGGGCCCGAGGGAAGTGCCCGCTCCCGCCAAGTCCCAGGAAGGATGAGAGTCACGAGCCGGTCTTACGCAGAGATCCCAGTGAGCGCCCCTGCAAAACAGAATCACATCCTAGAATTAGAGAGGAAAGCAGGAGGGAGGAGGAGGAGGGTGGGGAGAAGGTAGAAGACGGGGGGAGCACACCCGGGGGACGGGTGGCCGGGGGATAGGACCCCAGTAGGCTGCAGGCGACCTCGGTGTCCAGGCTTCAGCCAGATGCGGGGGACCCCGCGGTGCTCCGGGCTCCCAGCGCGCAGGCGGAGTGACCGCGAGGCAGCCAGGACCACAGGTCCGGGATGTAGAGCCTCGCCTGGAGGATGGGGGCTGTGCTCCGCGGATACCGCTGCATCCAGACAAGTGATTTCCGGAGCAGGAAGAGTGAAAACTCGTCCTCTGATGGTCCCCTCGCGCTGTCCCAAACGTTCGCGCACCCCGCGGCCCTTTCCCCCAGGCTCGCCCCCTCCCTCCCTCCGCAAGCCGGAGGACCTGCAGCCTTCAATCCCCACCCATCCTTGCCTTAGGACCCTGCAAACTGCAAGTCCGGTGAGTCCCAGTAAGAAAATCGAAACGATCGATGGAAGAAAGACTCGCACAGACAGAGCCCCAGAAATCCGCAGGAGAAAGACCTGCTAGCCCTGCTCAAACCTGCAGAGGACCAAAGTGTTCTCCGTCGCTGCTCCGTGCGTTCGCAGAGGAAAGAGGAGGCTGAGAGGCTTCCGTGGTATAAGGTGCTTTAGGGTGGGAGGTGGGGGTTGGGAGGGGGTGGGTCGGAGCGGTCCGGTCTTTCCCTCTCGCTTGCTGATCCAGAATTAGGGATTAATGGCTCGCTCCAGCCAAACAAATAAGGCATCTGCCTTCAGCACAAGAGGATTACACGGGCTGCTGACGTCACCAGTCAGACAGATGTTGGCTCCCAAAGTCCGGAGCAGCTCGCTGTGTCCTTGAAACCAAAGAGCTGCAGAAGGCGCGCAGCCCCCAGGAGCTGCGCCTGGGCACCGCAAAGGGCAAGCGAGTGGCCGGTGCCTCTACTCTTGGCGCCAAAACATCGGACCAAAGACATCCCCTAAAACCTCGCTCTCCCCAGCCTCTCAAGCCCTCCCCTCGCAGCCTTCCTGTCATTGCTAAAGATCCCTCAAAGCAAGCCAAAGTCACCATCCTCGGTCATTTCCTAAAACGAAGACAGCCCACCGCCCTCTCAACACTTCATCTAGGACCCCCATCTATGCTCTTGGGCTCTTACTCGTTTGCTCTCGCTCTCGGTTGGCCCAGTAACAGCAAAATAAGCACCTTAGGCTGGACAGAGCACACGTTCCAGATGAGCGACCTCCTCTTAATTATGTGCGCAAGCAAGCAGCAGCAGCAGCAGCAGCAGCAGCAGAGCCTATCTGCATCCTCTTTCCTCAACCCCGCAGTCATCCGTTCTCCAGGCCAAGGTCTAGATTTATGCTTAATCTTATCACGAATGCCATCCTGGACGAAAGCCCCTTCATCAAGGACTCTCTGGAAACCTATCTCAGTGTCCCAACATGAGCCCCAGTCCACCACAGAGCTGACCACTGGGACCTCACCATGGTACTGATCCGAACACCAGAAAAGGTCGCTGCATATTCTTTTCAAGTACTTTGAAGGCATTGTTTTCTAAAATGTGTGTGTGTCCAAAACATACTTGGCATCTACTTTTAGAAGACTGCACATTAAAATAAATGCAGTTTCATCCTATAGCCAAGTAGGATGGACAAAGACCAAGAATTAAGTCCTTTATAATGCCCCAAATCACTTTAAGTTGATATCATTTAAATTTAAATCCAAACTGTTTTGTATAATTTTCCAGGCCCTTACAGGTCACAATGAAGTCAGGTTATGAAATAAGCCAAAAGAAACACAAAGCCAAAAATTTAAATGAGCAATTTTGAATGCATTATATAACCCACAAATAAAATGTTTTTAATGAATATCATTTCTGAAAAGGAATGAGTCTAATTCAAACAATGCACAAGACAAAATAAATTAATATCAAACAATGCACAAGACAAAATAAATTAATATCTTACCAGAGCCACACCAAACCAATCCTGCCTCCCTCCCAAACTAAATCAATACATATAAAAAATCTGACTTTCTTGGAAAGAAAAAAGAATGTTTGGTCACAACATTGCACTATCATTTATAGACTGCAATACCTATCCAGAGGTAAAAGTAGTTGGATTATATCTCCATTCGTATTATCCCTGTCTATCAAAGTGGCATTTAATTTTTCCAATTCTATGCATTTAGAAATTCAGTCACTGATAAAATCAATTTAATTTGCTCTAGTGTCATTCAGTTAATGCCAGACTAAAATAGTAAAAATTTCTCTATTTCTACTCTGCTTCTGGGTTTTATATGAAACAGCACATATCTGAAATGGATTTATTTACATTTATTATTTACCACTAACAAAATTAGATGTCATCTTATTTTAACTGGGCAAATGTTATTTCTTTGAAATTGATAGAAAAAAATTGAAATGCCATGTTGTAAAGAAATCTCCTTTTAAAATTCAGGAACATTGTTTTTGCTTCCCAACATGTTTTGAATGTAAACTTACATTCTGCTCTCACAAATTTTTTTACTAGAGTTCTCTTTCCTCAGTGATTTAACATTTGTTCGCTGTCCATGGTCTTGATCCACAAAAGGAAGATGGCTAATGGTGCATTTTGCAAAATGAAAGTCACAATGCTTCTGCACAAATTTGATTCCCCAACATTTTAAGATGAAGTCAAATGAGGGAAAGAAGCATAGGCCTTAAGTTTCCTTTCTCATCCCAGTCTTCCTTCCTTCCTTCCTTCCCTTTATTTTTTTTACTTCTGCATTTGCCACCAGAGTACAGGAAGCAGATGGAGAAAGTTTGCATTTCATTATTTTTCAGATGACAAAGTTACTACCCCATGTAAGGGTCCAAAGAGTTGTAGTTAGTAAATAGGAAATAGTTTTTGCCAGCCTACAATCCTTCTCTCTCTCTCTCTCTCTCTCTCTCTCTCTCTCTCTCTCTCTCTCTCTCTCCCTCCCTCCCTTTCCCTCTCCCTCTCCCTCTCCCTCTCCCTCTGCCTCTCCTTCTCCCTCTCTTATAAAAAGTACCAGACATTCTCTTATAGACATCCTTGTCCACTTTTACATATGGTTTAATAAGTGCATACAATTTTACAGAAATGACATATAATGAAAAATAGAAGCAAACATGAACACTCTCAACCATCTCCCTCTGTCCATTGTATATATATATATGCAGCTACTGGCAATATAGAGATAGCTGGCAAGCTCTCCTTCCTCTCTCTCTCCCCCCCCCCTCTCTCTCTCACACACACACACACACACACACACACACACACACACACACACACACACACTGAGAGCATTCAATTGAATCTCTAACACCCTATACTTAGGAACATATGCTCTAGTGGCTAAGGCTACTTAATAATTCCTCTATCCAAAATAACGTTTCATCGTGGGGGAAATAAAGACTGACCCAGAAGAGTAACATTTAAACTCTCTTGGGGTTTTCTCCAAGAAAGGAGAAGGAAACAAAACAAAACAAACATTTCTTTCCTCCCTCCAAATACCTAATTGCTTTTTTATCTTTTATTTTCTCCTTCAGATGATCAATACAAAATCGTATGCATGCATATCTAAACACGTATCAACAAACACATTCCAAAACCCTGAGGGCTGCCGAGGATCTTTGGAGGGCACCGGCCCGCATGCATTTCTGTTCTGATACAAGAACCCCAACAGCAGGGTAACAGTCTCTTAGTTTTAAGCGGAGGAAGGTGCCCAAACCAGGCCGCCCAGCCTTAGCGATTCGCACTTTTCTGGGCAGGAGAAGGCTACTTTCCAAAAAGAATTTGGAACTTGAGAAATTCTTGTACCGGAAGAAAAGGGCCTAAACACAATAGGAGGACTCGCCATTTTCTCCTTGCGAAACACAAAGCGCCCGGCGCTGCCCGCCACACAAAGAAAGCGAGGGCCCGCGGGATTCTTGCGCATTTCCAAGAAGCCAAAAAATACCTTCCTGTACCTACAATTTCTACCGCCTGGCCACGCTGAGAAACCCACTTTTCCCCACCCCTGCTTAGCCCTGGTATCGAGAAAATCCTCTGACTGAGATGTAGATAAAAGACACACCGAAGGCGAAGGCGCGACGCTAGCGAGTGAGCTAACCCGGGCGAGGCTGCGTCGCAGAGACCGAGGCCGGGGCTGGGGGCTGCAGGGGCTTCGTTCCATGTTGGGGGGTCTCGGGATCTCCGCGTTCCCGAGGCCCTTCCTTCCAACTCCATCCATTCTCCCAAGCCCGGGTAGCTCAGGAGCAATGGGGTCGGTGTGACCTGATTTCCCTCCAGTGCCAGGAGCCAACCTTGGAGCCCGTAGCTCTCAAGATGTTCGCTCCGCGGGACCCCGCGCCCGGCGCCTCCGCCGCCCCCTGCCCGCTGGACTCGCCGCATCCCAGGCAGGCGCGGCCCGGTCCAGGACGCCCACAACCGGCCAGCCGCTTCGGCTCACGTGCGAAAAGTGCAAGAGCTTCGGGGAACCCCCTGTGAATAAAAACACCAGAACACAAGCAGCGGCCCGATTCACAAAGCGAACGCTCCCTGCCCGCCCCGCGACGCAGAGCCCAGCCAGCGCAGGAAAAAGATAGTACTTACAGCCCGGGTGGGTCTGAGTAATCCGCCTCTCAGCGCGCGCGCGTGTGTGTGCTTTTTTTCCCTCAAGATACCTATACTTCTCTATATATTTGATTTTACACATCTTCCAGCGTTGAGAAGGAACGAAAACAAAAATCTTGTAGCCTAGCCGGGATGGGGGAGGGGGGTGGGGATTTTCATTGTCTAAGCTCTGCACACGCAGCCCAAGGAAAGACGCTAGTTGCCGTGTGGGGCTCCTTCCACTTTCTGGTTGAAATTCAGAAGCTTTCAATGCAGTAAAGCGGGGTTTGCCCTCCCTCCCTCCCTCTGCATCTCTCTCTCTCTCTCTCTCTCTCTCTCTCTCTCTCTCTCTCTCTCTCTCCCCTCACCTTCTCTCTTCTCCCTCCTCTCTCTTCCCTCTTTTCTCTCTCCCTCTTCTCTCTCTCTCTCTCTCTCTCTCTCTCTCTCTCTCTCTCTCTCTCTCTCTCTCTCTCCTCTCCCTTTCAAAAGAGGGCAGGTCGCTTCCTGCATCCCAATGAGTTAAATCAGTCACTCACTTCTCATGCATCAGCAGCCTCCTTAACAACCCGAGGGCGGCAGGCACAAAAGAGCATTTAGCAGCCTCCAATTTGTGTAGAAGGCCTGTCTTTAATTTGTTTTTGGAGTATAATTAAATTATGAAATTCACGTAATTTAAAAATACCAAATTCCCAACTTTAGCGCATGAACCGCTAATGGTAACCTTTGAAAATAAATCTCTCTCCTTGTTGGCGGTCTTAGCCAGGGCCTAGAATGTCCAGGATAGGGAGCTAGGTCTCGGCTTTGGGCCCCGGTGGACACACCATCACCCCTTCCATATCAAGGTCATAGTCCTGGGGTCCCTCACTGCTTTAAAAATAGAGCTCCCTCCCCTTTTAAAACTGACCCTGTGCCTTGGAAGGAAATTAAGTCTTTTCATGGTGTGGGAAGATTTTGAAGAATTAAATAAATAAATACATCCCTGATCTGAAATACACATGTACGCAGAATCCACTGTGGTTAGACATGGGGATGGCATGGTGCGGGACTCCGTGGCTATGTGAGAGTTGGGGTTTCCAGCCCCTCCTCAGCCTCTGGAAATCTGAGGTTGCTCCATTTGCCTTGGGTTTCCTCCTGTGGCTGAGTGGGCCTTACTAGACCACAAGGCGAATGCCTTTCTAGCTTGCAGCTAGTCTCCCAGGGGTCCTGATCCCACAGACACCGCCCAGTGGTGGTGGGGTGGGCCTGTGTGTGGCTCGGGTCTCTGACAGGGCTGGGGCACAAAGAGCCACTCCGTCTTCCTGCAGCTTCTCTTTCTGAGAGCACCCAGGCCGGGCCATTGTTCTTCCTCAAGGAAGGGGTTGAGGGTGACAATGGGAGACCTACTCTTTGCAAAGCTCACCACCCACCTTCTCTCTCACCAGACCCCAGGCAACTGCGGAGGAGACTTTGGAAGTTTTTCCTTGCTCTGGAGATTTCGGTGTAGGAACCTGTGTGATCCAGTATGACTAGTATTTTGGTTATCTTTGTGGTTTTTTTTTTTTTTTTGCAGTATTCTGTTAGGTCGACAGCCGGTTCCCATGTACAGTATTTTCTAGTTATAACAGTGCTTGTTCAGAAACACTGCCCTTGGACACCAGCAGGGCTAGGACCGAGGACAACCGCATTTATTTCCATCCAAAGGGACGGAAGCAGTAGAACTTGCCACTCTCCACCTCTGAGTATTTGCTCTGATACCCTAAATAGCCCTGGGGCTCAGGGTAAAAGCATGTGTCAGCTTGAACACTTACCAACTCTGCGTTAGCTGCTACCGCAACAGGATGTGCAGGCCCAGCATCCACTTAACATTTGCTTTAAATATCCAGCAATGCCTCCAGTGGGGTCGTTTGCAAAAAGCAGAAAGCCAACAATAAAAGAGATATTTAAAAAATAGAACACCCTTGTGCCTATGTGCGCCGGTGTAATATAATTCTAGGGTGCTGGTTTTGTCGGCTCGAATTACCTAAGACAAAACACTCTCTTCCCTGTGGAGCCCAGACCAAGGCCTTCTGCTCTGGGTTTCTTTAGCCTGGAGCGAAAATGTTTTTTTTTGTTTGTTTGTTTTGTTTTTTTGGAGGCACTAGGAGTGCACACCACCCCCTTGACCTTTATCTTTCACTGTGAAGTTCATTCTATCCGTTTCCAGTTTATTGACCTGGGAGGTGAGACTCTTAAAGATCTTCAACGACTTGCCAAGCCTGAGGGAGGCCGGGCCAGGAGCTGCGCGCTCAGTACAGCCGCCAGGAAGGCGCAGCTCCCGGCCGGGCTGGGGTAGCCATCGGAGTCAGCTCTGTGCGGCGGCGGCTTCAGACCACCCTGGGCGGGCACTCCCTTCTTTGGACTCTGGCAATGCCTTCTGCCTCATCTTTGTGGGTCCTGGAATTTCAGCCTTAGTTTGGGAGGCCCTAAGAGGAAGCCCAAGCTGCGGGAGCGATTCCTACCAAAGGATAGCTTCTTCTCGTGCGGTATTTTTTCCACCTCTATTTTCCTCGAGGCCGCAAAGGAAAACGCGAGGGTCAGAGGCGAGCGCTGGAACCTTTAGCCGGACTTTGGTTCCCCAGTTCCCTATCCCCAGCCCTCCCGAAAGATAGTAGACAGCCAGCACTCCGGGTGGGGACCGCAGAGTTGGCTCCGAGAAGGTCCCCAACCCCAAAGCTTTTTCCGGGACTCCGGTAGTTACGGATACCGCCTCCCACCTCTGGCCCCGGCGAGGAGATTGCTTTCCAGCCTCAGGTTAGGGGTTTGCCCTGCGCGCCAACTTCCCACCGCCCTCCGCACCTCTTCACCCTGGCTAGGAGCTTATGAAAATGTAACCCAACTCACTGCCAGAAGTTGTTGCTAATTAGTGGATAATAAACTTCTGTACCCAGGGCACAAAAGTCTTTTAAAAGTGCAAAGGTGTTCTTTGTATGGCATCAGAAAGGAGATTAGCATATCAATTGGACTGGGGGGACCGGACAATGAGTCCTCCTCCCCCAGAGCTGCCCTGGGTTCGCTGCCCGCCTCCTCCTCTTCTACTTTTCTTCACTTTCCTCCTCTTTCTCTCCTGCCCGGGCGTGGTCGAGAGGCTGGAGGGCGCGGGTGGCGAGCTGGAACCTAGCCGGCCGGCGCAGCCTGGAGCGGGCGCGGGAGGGCGGCCTCCGGCAGCCCCAGCGCGCCCCTCCCAGCGCCCGCGGCCTGGGCCGCACAGGCCCGCGCCCCTCCCCACCTCGGCCACCTGGCCAGTGCTGGCCGTAGAGCTCCTGCCCCCTTCGGCCCGCCGTCCCGGGAAGCCGAGGCCTTGGGGTCTTTGGGGACCACGTTCCCCTCGGTTAGCCCCAGCACGGGGCACCCCAACTGCTCGCGGGTCCCGGGGCCGCCCGGGCATGATGGCCGGAGGTGTCCAGGCTCCAGGGGCCCCGCCGAGTCCCGCCCCCGCCAAGCATCTTCAGGCCCCGGCTCCCCAGGCCAGGTGCGAAGCGGCCAAGAAGAAATGCGTCCTGGGCCTGCGGGGCCTCGGGCTTCTCCTTTGTCGACCCCGCATCCCGCGAGGGCAGAGGATCTGGGGCTTGGGGGTCGCCCAGGGATGGGGAGCAGAGGGTCGAGGACGGCGGGAAGGCAGGACTCGGGGACCAGACGCGGCGCCGCCCTGGGCAGCCCGCGCCCTGCGGGTCCGCAGCTGCCCCGCGGGTGAGCGGCCGGCCGCGGAGCCCCGCAACCGCGGCGGGGAAATGCTATTTTTTCCTTTCCTCCTCCCTTTCTTTCCACCTCCTCCCCCTCGAGGCAGCTTCCGTCCCTTAAATGCACGAAAGAAAGACAGAAAGAAGGAAAGGAAGAAGGAAAGAGAGAAATAAAGAAAGAAATCTCTGGGGCGCTCCTTTTTCTACCCGCCTCGCCTCTTCCTAACACTGGCGTTCTGTGAACCGGCGCCAAACTCACACAAGTTTCCCCGAAAAAACCGACCGCTTTAACTGCTGTGAGGGAAAATGTCGGGGGTGGGGTGGGGTGGGGAGTGGAGTTCGGTGTTTCCCTAAATGCAAAACATCACAGAGGAATCTGAAAAGAGCTTTACTTTCCCTGCGAAATCTCCATTGTTACTTGGCAAACAATGGGAGCCCGGGCGACTGTGGGCTGAGAATGAATGGCGATCCGCGGGATGTGTGCGGGTCAGTGCCTGGGGTCTCGGGCCCAAAGCCCCTTTCTCAGCTTGCGACAATACACCAGCGCAAGGTTTAGTCTTTACTGGGTCACCGGCCATCCTCTATTATTCAACACTCACAACAAAAAACACTTATTAATCAGCGCTGACCAGAGGCCCCTTTTGAAACAAGAGAAGAGGGAAGCGAGGGAGAGAGAGAGAGAGAGAGAGAGAGAGAGAGAGAGAGAGAGGAAGGGAGAAAGAGATTGGGGTGAAAAGAAGATTGAGAAGCTCTGGACAGATCTTTCTAAAACCAGAGCAACCACGGGGTACTTTCCTCCAGTGGCCAAAGTTTATTTGACACAACAAAGTTTTTAATCAGGCCACAGAGACCTGGATTTATCATTTGCCTTACTCCTGCCTCTCCTTCTGAAGATGCTTGGAGACTTTGTTTCGAGGAAGGATGGCTTTAGGTCAAATTGCTAAGGCCTGATCTTAAAGATCTAATTGCTATTGGAAAAGAAGTCTGTTTCTCAGCTGGGCCTCCACTTTGGAGATGGCGCAAGGAAGACTGTCCACTGTGCTCTGGGCACCCTGCTGATGGATGAGGTGTCAGGCCAGTCATCATGTGAGGACTGGTTTCCAAATGGTATGAGCAGTAGTCAAATGCGGTACTTAATATGGTGATACTGAGTGCAATCTGTACATTATTTTACCTGTCGATGTTCCAGGCTGGCTGTACTAGGAGACTAAACATGCTTGCTAGAGTGAGGATGCATTGATTATTCCTATGCTTAGATAAGGACTGAAGGGAAAGTATGTGATTTTCTTTCAGGGAACAAAATGGTTCAGAATGTTCCATCCCACTAAAGTCAGTGGGTTCTTTGCTCAACTTTGGTAATTTTTGCAGAGTTTATTTGATGTTTGTAACCTGGCTGTGTGCCTTTCATTTATCTGGTTATATGATAATTGTGAGCACATGCTCAGACATGTATGGCCATTCATATACATCAAAGTAAAGTGGTACAAGCATCAGTTTTTTGGGTGAATTTAATCCATCAGACTCACCTAGACTTTTTTATGGTGAAATTTTGTCACTTTTTGCTTTGGGATTAGAAGCCAATATTTCTTTTTTTTCCCCCCTGTCTGTTTCATGTAACTCAGGTTGTGATTTAACCAAGTGAGCAAAGCTCTTTTGTAATAGCTGATGTTTACAAGTGAACAGAGGCAGAGGATATTGAATCTTGTTTGTCAAAAGACATAAAACAATTATTTTCCTAAAGAAATAGAAGTGAATGTCAAAGCAGTATTCTTTTAAGTTTAAAATTTCATTTGTGCACACTTTTGGATTCCTGAGTAACATAACTGATCATTTCACTTGCTAGGATTCAAAGGAAATTTTAAATAAAAAAAAAGTATGGATGAAGGATTATACATTGAGCAAATTAAGCTGTACTAGTTAACTGGATGGCTTAGTAATGAAAGCACGCACACAGAAACACTTGGTAGTAAACTTAACACTGGTATTTGCCAGAGTTTCTGCAGAAATACAAAAATAGGGTGCATGGTTTGGTCTCAAGACATGTGTTTTACTTAGATGCCTACTATTTGAGATTGGCTTTTTTATGTAGAAAATATTGTGTTACTCAGATTTTGCAAGGCTCAACAGTTCTTGCAATGGAGTAATCAACTGTTATCTGAATTATTTAAAGCCTTGGATTAAAGGCCTTGCAGTTGAATGCTGACAGGCTCTCACAAGCAGGCAGGAGAAAGTTTAGTATGCTTTTCTTTTTGTATATACTTAAAACATAATCTGGCCAAGTGTGGTGAATTATTTTAAAAGTTTATGCATAGGAACAATGAATAATTCTCTTATAGAACTGTTTCCCAAATGAGCAAATAAGATTAGTCAGAAAACCAGTAACTGTTTAGTGAGTAACAGTGTGTCACTTAAAATGAATTATTTTTTAAAAGAGAAATTAAAAAATGTATTTGCTATAGAGAGTTCCACCATTTGCAGGACATGATAATTTTATGTCATATTTTTCCCTTTAGTATTTTGATTGCCTTCCTAATTTGTTCAGAGGCAATATTCCATTTTTATATGTATTTCTGTTTGTAAACTGAAGGTTCTTACTAAATAGAACTAATCTTTCACAGATTATCTTCTGAGTGAGTCCCATTGAATAAGGACATGATAAAGATTTAATCATATATAATACATTGATATATATATATATCATTACATATCACATTATCTTAGCACATATTTATGAACTCCAAACACCTGCCTTTTCATTCTTTACTTCTTTTCTTTCTTTTGCTGGGAAATTAAGTAAAGAACATTATAATGACAGTCCTTTAAACATACCAGTGATTTGTATGGAAATTAGACTAGTTTCTACATTTGTCAGAGGAGAAAAGAATAATGTATAAACATTATATTCAGCAAACATTTAAAATACAGATATTTGTTGATATTTACCATGGAAGCAATATTTATTAAATCTTGTATGCCTCTATGAAATCATTGTTATTCTCAAGTACATTAAATTTGGGTGAGTACATACATGCTGTTGCATTTTTAAAAATAAAGAGATATATCCGTAACAAAAACCTAAAACTTATATGACAGATTTAGCACATCATAAAAATTACTTCATAGGTATCTAAGTCATCTGTATGCTAAGAAATATATTTTTGGCCTTAAAAAAGCCACCTGGACTCTTTTCTTTTAAAAATATGGCATTTAAATAAATCTTAGCTACAAAAGGAAACACCTATTCTGATAGAACTTGTGCATCTTTATCCAAGTGAAGGCTGGATGGGAAAGTGTATGATTATAAAATGAAAAGTATCTAAAATCTAGTAAGTTTATTTGGAAACATTTCGATATTTGCATTTATTTTTTCTTCCTGGAAGATGCATATAATTCAGACCGTCTTTCCCTCTTGAATAATTTGTCAAATTCAGCTCAAATTTACATCAGCATGATGTGACAAACTAAACTATCAATAGGTGATCATGAAGTAAAAATGTAAATCTGCTCAATATTACCTTAATACAAACTACTTCTTTTATCAAAAAATATATACTAATGTTGTTTTTCATGCTAGAGAGAAGGTAAAATGGAATTGGTAGAAATTTGATTTGTCCCTTAAGATTTTCCCTGTTGCCAGAGAATTCTGGTTAGTTGCATAGATCTAAGACTTCTATGGAGTGACTCAGCTTGGTACTTACTTATTTATAAACTTCCAGCTCACTAGAGATTTAAAGTTATATTTAGGAAACTAGAACCTCACATGATATGTGTTTATTTGATTCTTTTATTTAAATATTTCATTAGTACACCAAAAGTAATGTTTAATGAGAAATTTTCATTAGGCTTACATGCATTGCATTTAAACAGGCCTACCTAATGTATTTCTGCATATACCATATGACATCTCATCTTTTGGAAACAAATATAAAAAAATCAAGCATCTGCATAAAACCTTTTCCCCATAATTATTTCTCTATCTTTTAGTTTAATATTTTCTGCAACTAATCGCATTTTGGCATATATACTGTGAAATTCATTTTGGCTTAGACATAATTGTTCACCCTAAAAGCTATCAGCTTACATAACCATTTGTGACAAAGCAGAATATTCTAGAGAATTTCACAAAAGAACCCAAAAATATGTGACTATGTGTTTAAACTACTTACATTTCAATGATTTGTGGTATGCTTATTATACATTTAAGAGGAAGTATCCAGTACTCCCTTCCATTATGATAGTTTTTGGTAAAATGAAAGCTAAATTTTAGAAATCCCTTCAAAACACCATATACACAATGATGCCATTCTGCATTTGGATTTTTTTTTTTTTGCCATTTTAATCAGTGATTGAACCTGTAAGGTTCCAAAAGCTTCTCTTTCAATTAAAGAAGCTATTAGAGATATCCTAGGAAACTAAGCTATGTTGAGGAGATGGACAAAATTAAGGTCTTTTTGTATACTTTGTGTTTTGTATATTACCTACAGTACCAAAACAACAACAACAACAAAGAATATAACTCAATATCTTTGAAACTCTACTAGTGCCTTATGTGTTTTATTGCTTTTGGGTGGAGTGCAAATGAGGCAGGAGTGTTGAAGCTAGGAGTGGGGGATAGGCAATACAGTCCCATATTTCAAATAGAGCATTGGTGGTAATACTGGAGATACTGAACTAGTCTTCTTGCGCTAAGAAAGAACCCATTTTTAAGTCCTTATTTCTTCGTCATTCTCCTACCTGTCAAAGTGCCTAGAAGAGTCCAGGAAAATTAACTCTGGTAAAAACAATTTGTTCTGTATGTGATGACAAAGATATTTAAAGGAAGGAGGGGACTCTGGTCTCACATCTGCATGCACTTTGGAGTTTTTGCTAGTCTGCAGCAATCTAATGTTATATTTTATGGATGTCCATGATGTTTTATTTCCCAGTAGTTACCTGTATATTGCAGATGCATGGAGACCATATTTAAAATTAAAGCTCCCCAAATTGGAACATTTACTTAAGCATATTGGTAAGAAAAAAAAAAAAAACATTAGAGGGGAAAAGGTGTTAGCTGTGGGAAAAGAAAAAAAACCCTCCCAAAGAAATGTATAATTTTACCATATGGTTTAAATCAGACTCCAGTTTTCTGAAGACCATGGTTAAGTGAAGTTTATGAATATCCTGAGAAATTTTTTTTTTGATGCTCCAGGTTCTTATGGAAGGCAGCTTTTGTATAAATCAGTCAGCTGAGACCCTACTCTATCTCAACAGCTTTTATCCCAAAGTGGTTCAGTGATCCCCTGAGACCTGGAGATAAACAGATTTGTTCATACATATATAGCACCACAGAGTCTTGCTGGGACAAGTTACACCAGGGCCACCTGAAAGGAACTGGGATTGGGGATGTAGGGCTGGATCAGAAAGGCTGCTCAGCTTGATATGACATGTTCCCCAGGCTTTTGTGAAGGCTCTTGCCCTCAGGAGCAGAGCCACAATTTCTCCAAAGTGGTAGAGTAATACCATTTTCATGCTTTGGTGCAGACCTGGGTTTGCCAGCATCAATCCTAATGATTCCTGCAACTGTAAAGAAAATGAACTTCATGAACAAGACTTCCTTTCCCCTCAGTTATCCTTTGACTTTTTCTCCTCTTTATTCTTTTTTTTCTTTTCTTCCTTCTTTTCTATATTTCTTCTCAGACTGCAATGCCACTGAATCAGTCCCAGGCAGATGTATACTCTTCTATTTGTTTGCTAGCTTTGTTCTAGATGCTTTAAAATCAGTCAGATCTCTAGATGGCCTAAGCATGGTCTCCAAGCCCTGTGCTGGTTTTAGAAGTTCTGAATCTGGAAAGATAGGGAATGAGTTTGCTTGTTTTGGATAATTCTCTTTGGTCATGTCCTTTTCCCCGTGTGTGTGTGTGTGTGTGTGTGTGTGTGTGTGTGTGCGTGAAGAAAGGAGAACAAGTGATGGCAATGATAGTTTTTGAGATAAGGGAGTGTTGTTTGGTTGGAACACACACAACACTAGAAATGGCCATGGAAGACTTCTTAGTATATCAGAACAAACTGAACTATCTAGGACAAATCTTGTACCTTCACAATTTCTCCACTGTGGAAATGTACTTACACAGGTGCATCAAGGATTTAAGGGGGACTGAAAATCATGAATTGCCTAAGAGACAGTAGAATAGCTGGGTATAAGGAAAGTCATCACGTGAGTTCCCTGATCTTTGAGTAAGACTCAGGAAAGATAGGGAGGAAAACAACTGATCTTCAGTACAGTGTATTTTGGGTCAAATTCTCTATCAGGCTCTTCTGCATATTCTCATTTTCTTACACCAGAACACTTCAAAGAGCTAATTTCTCTTCATTTCAGAGACAAAAACACTGAAGCTCTGAAGGGTTACATAACCTGGCCAGGGTTACACAGCCAACAATTTTTGGAATCCAGACTAGAATTCAAATCAGTTTGTCTCTAGGATCTGTATTTTTTTCACCCACCAGAAACATCTCACATGATTTATTTTTTTCATAATCAGTCATGACAAAATAAGCATTTAATCACCATGTGTCTTTCCAGACTGGGTCTTTTCTATATGCTCCTCCTTGAAGTTATTTTATACTTCTGTCATGGGGCAGATGCCTTATGCTTTTTCAAACACTCCTACCACAAACTCTATCTCTTCTCTGGCTCAAGCTGTCCAGTTTGCCCAATGGACGTGGACTTCTGTTGCCTTTTATTCACACGGGCATATGAACTGATGGGCTTGAGGCCAAACCTTTTTATATGCATATACATAAACATGAATTGGAATTTTATGTTGCATTATACTGTGGAAGAGAGAAACTGGGCAAAGACAGTGGCAATTTTGCTGCTCAGAAATTTAATTTTGGGACATGGTGATTCTTTTCTTTTTCTAGTTCTTTAATATTTATTTTAAGAAAGCTATTTTTTTGCTATTTTAGTTAACTTCATAACACACAATGCAACAAATTAAGTTGAGTTTGAAACTTTCAGGGCCTGAGCTAGTTCTTTATTGAGGTGACGCAGCATTTAGTTGCAGAATTAATTCTTTCCAGCCCTTGATTCACTATGGTATGCTTAATTTATGCTTGGTACTTAGTGTTAAATCTCAAAGAAAGAAAAAAGTAAGATCATGTTGTTGTTATCTAATATTGGATGGAGTTTCTAGCTATGAATATGTGTTTATTGAATATAATTCTCTGTTTCAGTTTACTTTTTATGAGAATAATGGTTCTCATTTTAAGAACTATGGAAATTTATTAATATTTGTAGAATACCTTGAGAATGATCAATAATATCAACTATAAAACCAAAGTTTTATTTCTAAAATGAAGAAAAATTAATACCTTTGATAGGTCAAAATTAAGTTTATGTTTGTATTTACTATCTAGTTCTAAATATTTAAAAATGCTTATATTTTCTCATAGTTTCTCATGAAAACATTAATTTCTATCAAGATTCCCATATAAAAATATTTAAGTAAGATTACTTGTATATAACTATTTTGTAAGACTTTAATATAGGTAATCTAAGAAACTTGGATTGAGCTAAAAACTCAGAGGAGATATAGGGTTAAAAAAAGAATAACTTAAAATATACAGTTCTAGTGATTAAAATTATTTAGCAAACTATGATAGAAATGGGAGTGATAAAATACTAAAATTTAATATAGCAGTTTGGGGATAGAAAGTTTTAAACACTGGAGATCACACAAAGTATTTGCTTCAAAGATGTAAATAACCTTGGAACTTATGTTTTCTGGTATAATTTACTGTGCATAGTACTGCACCAAATAAAGGATTGAGGGTTACCATGAAGAACAAAGGAAGAGAAACAATAGGGACACGTATGTACACATTTGAATTCTTTCAGAACAGTACCCTAATATCAATGACCAAAATTTTAGACCAACATCAGATTTATTTTGAGCCCAATCTCATGTGAGCTAGGATAGCTCTTTGATCTAATTTCTTGATCTCCAATACGGAAATAAAGTTACTTGGTTGCAAAAAAAAAAATGAAGAAGAAGAAGAAGAAGAAGAAGAAGAAGAAGAAGAAGAAGAAGAAGAAGAAGAAGAAGAAGAAGAAGAAGAGGAATGGGAGGAGGAGGAGGAGGAGGAGGAGGAGGAGGAGGAAGGAGGAGGCAAACACTAATTAATGGCATCGAGAAATGCTAATAATTTTTCTTTTTTAAAATTTATTTTCAAGACATGTTTAAGGTAGGGAAGCTTTGTGTTAATAAATAATGTATCCCAATATCTTAAATGTGTTCCTGGCAGACTCAAAAAACAGAAGAGGTTCTTGGAAAGTTTACTGATGGCTTTAAGCTCGCCATATCACAATGAAACTTGTGGTAGAAATACTGAATTCTATATTTGGTTCAATTTTAAGACAATATTTATATGTCTCAGTCTCTCTCTCTCTCTCTCTCTCTCTCTCTCTCTCTCTCTCTCTCTCTCCTGCTTATAAATGTAATTTTTCTTTTTTGCCTTTTAGGCAGAAATTTTAAAAAATATATTTAGGTGCACACACTTCCAAATCACAGTGAATTCAAACTAGTGGTCATCTCCTGTTTCTAGAATATATGCTGTATCTGAAGTCATGAGTTAGTAGGCATGCACTTAAAGGGAGCTAGTACCTCTGACCCGCTTAACCTAATTTTAAGAAACTATTTCAGTTTTTCGGGAATTAACTTGTCATAACATCATCATTTGTGTGGGGAGTCAGTTAGACCATGTGGCAGTGTCCCAGGGCAAGTGGGCCTCTATGTATGTGCTGTCATGGAGGAGGTTTTGGCTGAGGAGTCAGGAGCCCTTTCTAGGACTGGCTTCACCTCTTTTTTCTTTTTTTTTGGTGGTACTGGGGGTGGAATCCAGGGGCTTTCTACTCCGGGCTATACTCCCAGACCTATTTTATATTTTATTTGGAAACAGAGTCTCACTAACTTGCTGAGAGCCTCCTTAAGTAGCTGAGGCTGGCTTCGAGCCTGTGAGATTCTCCTGCCTCAGCCTCCCAAGCGTGGGGATTACAAGCATGCACCATCACGCCTGGCCTGGCTTCACTTTTAACAAACTGAATTAGGCAATTCACAATGCCATTTTTCTCAAATGTAAAACAAGTGTACGGATGAACACCATGAGCCCCAGTACTGCAGTAATATCTACGGATTTCCAGGCTGGTGCCCTTTCTATTGTTTTATACCACCTTTCCAAAGAGTGCTTCTGTGGGCCAGAAATGAACTGTAGACAAACTACATGGCGGGGAGTGTTGCCTGCAGAGAGCTGTGCACATATTCAATAAATACATGTTGCTTGAAATTCTTGATGATTAATTAACCATCTAGAGAAAGTCTGTGATCAATGTTGATGATTAAACCTTAATGGAAAAATAGTTAAAATTTATTGAGTGCCTCTGATGTGCCAGGCACTCTATTTGCAGTTTGCATATGATATCTCATTTAAGCAATCATCCAGGAAACACATCTAAATCCTCCTAGAGAGTTTTGACATTATGGTATTGGCCATTCTTCCCAGGAAAAGCCTTTTCTGCTGGGCTTGTTTTGAGCCACCCTCAAGATGTAATTAGAAGAAATTCAATAAATGCAAATGGATTTTCACAAGGAGAAAACAGGGCTAAATATCCAGAAAAACCTCAAACAAAATAATACTGAATATACAAATTGCATCTTGGAAAGATATAGCCAAGCTCATCTTCAAGTAAGAATCATCTTTATCCATGACTTCTGTTCTTCTTTGAATATTTGAATAAGCACAAAGTGATTTTTAAAAGTCTTCCATGTAAATATCTCCAGAAACTGTCTTCTCCTCTGTCCCTGTCATTATTATTTTAGCCCAGACATTCATCACATCTCTTATGGAATGTTCTGTGCAATACTTTCACTTTTCATCCTTTTCTAATCTACTTTCTTAGCTGCCAGAGGGAGTTCCTAACACTCAAACTGATCCTAAGAAAAACACCTCAATAGCTCTTTTTGACCCCTACATGAGGCACTGCATCTTGGTGACTTTTCCACCCAAAAAGAGTTGTCTTATTCTCTGGATATCTGTGCACTTAGATATATCTCTTTTTCAGCAAGTCTATTTTATGTTTATTTCTTCTATTGGCTTGTGAGTTGCCATAATAAAAATATCTTTATATCACTTTCAGCGATTGATGCATTATCAATAATTGTTGAAGGAAAAAAAAAATCCCTCCAAAAGCCTGAACTATTTTCTGGGTTCAGAAAGGAGGCATAAAATTTCTTTTTTTTTAAAGTTGGGTGCAGCAGTGTGTGCCTATAATCCTGGTGTTTGGGAGGCTGAGATAAGAGGATTGCAAATTTGAGGCCACCCTGGCATTGTAATGAGATACTCAGTAACTTATTGAGACCTTATTTCAAAATAAAAAAAAAATGGCTGGAAATACAGCTTGGATGTAGAATACCCATTAGTTCAACCCCTAGTACTGCAAAAAAATGTATTTTATTTCTCTGACTGTAATCTTAGCCACAACAGAATAGATATAATTTTTATTTGCAAGTTTCTATTTTTTCTGGCTCAAGAATATTTCTTTGAAACAGGACAAGCTCTATGCTGCTAAGTTAGTTTTGTGGCTCTATTCCACTAAGAATTCTAGCATCAGCTTTGTGCCTTGGCTGATTTGTAAGGCAGTGTTCTCCTTCCTCTAGCTACTATATTGAGAGTAGACTAGAACTGTCCAGATTGATGACTACAAATTTGGGATCTCAAAGCATAGATAAGGCTTCTGAAGATGATAGCTTCATCATCTATTAGTTTTATGAGCTTGAGTAAATTTCTTGGCCAGCCTAACCTTAATTTCCTTTTCTGTACAAGAAAGACAGTTCCTAGCTTACAAAACTGCTGTGAGCATTCAGTGTTATAGCATCTAGAACACCTAGTGTAATGTCTGACATACAGGACTCTCAAAATAGTGGCTATTAGATTATTATTACTACTAAATGTTCTGTTTCAGTGGAGTGAATCATAGTTTTTAAAATTGCTTTTCTAATCTATTATTTTATTCTCACAAACCCCCAATTCTTTAATTTTTATCGATAAAAAGGGTGGTTCATTGCTTTGGAATTAATGATAGACAACCTATTTGGCCAGGTGATTGCTGGTCAGGGTCCAGAAATAACTATTTTAGGAGTACTTCTTCTCAGGTCTAATTTTATTTCTGAGAGTAGGAACTAGAATCTTAGGATCCAAAGTTACTATTAGCATAAAAGCTAATCCCTAGTCCAGAAATCCTTCCAGGTCTAAGCCTAGGAGGGTACCAGAAGGCTACAGGAAGGAAGATAATAGAAAATATTCTTAGAATTATCTGAATGAGGCCGGGCGTGGTGGCGCACGCTTGTAATCCCCATGCTTGGGAGGCGGAGACAGGAGGATCGCGCAGGTTCGAAGCCAGCCGCGCTGGCGTAAGAGACCCTGTCTCAAAAATATAAAATAGGTCTGGGAGTGTAGCCTGGAGGAAGAAGGGCTTCCAGGAACCCCAGTACCACCAAAAAAAAAAAAAAAAAAAAAAAAAGAATTATCTGAATGAAGATAAATGGAGTAATAGACAGAGAAAGAACTTTTTGGAGGCCCTGTCAAAACTTCTCATAGCTGCAAAATCACTCTGGAGTTTGGAATTAACCTGAAGAATTTTGGAAGCCATGCTTTATTGCTTCCTCTCACACTGTCTGTCCACTGGGAAGCCATCCTTGATTACTTTCTCTCTCACTGGATTGCCTCTCTATCCATCACCAAATGCTGTCAGCTCCAATTTTAAAATATTCCCCAAGTTTGATCACCTTTCACCATCATTACTACTATCGTTGGCCACACCACTACAATTTCTTTTTGATATACTGTGGTCGCCATCAAACTGATCTTCATATATCTCCTCTTAACTTCTGCTCTCCATCCATAGTCAATTCTCTTCAGAGCTGCTAGAAAGAGCTATTAAAAATGTAAGCCAAGTTGTATCATCCTATGGCCGCAAAACCACCAAAAGCTCTCTTTCACACGTAGAACTAAATCCAGTCTTTGCAGTGATTCACAAAGCCTTGCATGACCTACCTGTCACCTAACTCTTTCTGTTGCTTTCCTGCTTTCTCTTCCCCATTGCTTTTCATCCAAATACGTTGGCACTTTTATCCATAGATCTCGTGTTTTCCTCACTTAATTGGTTTCTAATAAGTGGTAAATATATGTTACATCTCCAGTAAGACAATAATGATAGGAATTAAAATATCAACCTTACTTCTGGATTTGCCTTTCTTGCTATTATTTTCTCTTTTGCCTACATTTCTTAATTAAAAGGTAAAATATGACCATCACTGCTTTTCTTTAAGCAATATACATGTTTATGATAGAAAAATCAGAAATTATAATAAAAGGTAGAAAGTATTCTTAACACACCTCCCTACATCAATCCTTCAGATAGTATAAAGTTTAAATACCTTGACATGAGGCAACTAACTTGGTTTCTGCTTACCTCCAGCGTCATCTTTTAGTTCGGTCTCTTTGCTTCTCTTCCTTCTCTCCAGGCCTTAGTGGAAATTTTAGAAGGCTTTTTTAGACATCTCATCTGGGAATTCTCTGTACTTACAGAATTCTAACACTCTATGATCAGGTGATACTGATGTCCTAGTTGGAGGCCAGAAACAGTGTCTTTCTTATTCTCCACTGTATCCATGACTTTAGCTGGGTATTTGGCCTATAGAAAGCTCTTGGGGAATATTTCTGAGTGAATGAATAAATTAATGAATAAGAAGCTCTCACTGGAACCAGGCTTTTAAAACTATCTACACACCAGCCAGATGTGGTGGCACAGGCTTGTAATCCTAGCATTTGGGAGGCTGAGACAGGAGGATTGTGATTCGTGGACAGCCTCAGCTACTTAGTGAGGCCCCTTTGCAACTCAGTGAGACCCTGTTTCAAAATAAAGAATAAAAAATAGGGCAGGGGGTGGTGCTTGGAAGTAGAATGACCCTAGGTTCCATCCCTAGACTTGCAAACAACAACAACAACAACAACAACAACAACAACCCAAAAAACAAACAAAACCCACAACTATCTACCCACGGTCTGTACTCTATAATAAGCATGCTATGAAAGGTGAGCAGGAAGGTATTAAACAAAACACTTGAACAGGTCCACATCAAAAGCAATGTTTTGAAAACCTTATCTCTCAGAGTATACCCAATAAGACTCATTATTTTCAATCTCTGTCCCCTTTTTTCCCCTGTAAAGGATCTCTTTAGTCATTCTCTTTTTAGTGATATTCATGGGAATTATTGAGTTTGAGTTCTTAAATATAGTAGAATCAAACAAAAAGTTTGAGAACCATAATATGACCTTTGTTCATCATTCTAATTTTATGACTCAGTCTTCATTTCATTGATTTGAAAAATCAATGGTGTTTGTTCTGTCTGTAGCTGAATAGCAAGTGCTGAGAGATTGCAGAAGATTATTTGTAGCTAGCTTTCTAAGCTCGATCTCTCATTGGGATGGTGGAGATTTGGCTGGAAAGTAATTTATTTTCTGAATTAATGAAATAGCTTTCATTTGGCTCTGCCATCTTTATGGAGCAGTTAAATCTTTGCTCCAGGCACAAATGATGGCAGCACTGTCTTTGCAGAGATAGCAGGATATTCAGAGATAGGGGATGCAGACAATTTCAGAAAAGAGTTTATTCTAGACTTCATGGTCTTTTATGAAATGATCTTACTTGTGTCTTCATATACAGATGGTTGTTATAAAATGAGTAAAAAAGCAGATCAAACTTCATGCAAGGTGTTGGATCTGGAGGCCAATATGATGAAACTGATTTTAAATTTTCATCATTTTTTTCCAGCTGGGCTTCCTATGGACCCATATTGAGTGTCCTCATCCAAGAAGTACAGATTTCTTTCTTTTTCTTTACCCCAAATAGCTACCAGTTATTGAGTGCCTACCATGTGTCACATAATATTCACACGCCTTCCAGAATACTTTGTGGTGTGTTTTTGCACCTACTTTACGAAAGAGTAAGTGAGAAGGCCAGCAATGGTAACTAATCAAGATCATAAAGCGGCATTTTGCCTAGATTTTTTGACTCCAATGTCCTTGTTCCTACCATGAGACAGACCTAGGAAGAATGTTCAAAATGTTAATTTAGGATTGAAGATATTTTAGAATGCTTAAAAGGAAACAGTAAGAGTTGTTTTCTCTAATATGTAAATTTGCATTATAAATGCATGAGTGAGGCTATTGTGAAGGTAGAAGGTTCTCCTGAAGGTGAGGATAGGTGCTCTTGGGAGAGCATAAAGTACAGTATGATTGTGAAGTGCTTATTGACACTTAGAGCTGATAAAACAGCAAGAATAATAAAGATAAGTTGAAAGGAAGGAAGAGAGTGAGCTACAGATGCCTTGAGTCCTGTGGTTGATTAAGAAGAAAGAATAAGATAGAAAGCAAAGATAGATCTTAATATCAGACTCAGAAACAGAGCCTTGTGGAATAGCTGAGGTGACAGGAGATAAGAGAGAGACCACAGAGTGTCCAGAATGCTTTGATCAGAGGCTTGTGGCTGAGTAAAAAAAAACACATACCACCAAGACTTTTAAGAAGAAGATACTAAGGCCGGTTAATACAAAGTACTTATAGATTCTATTACAGAAGCCATTTTCCCCCCAATCCAGAGAGAAGAAGCAAAAGCAATAAATACTGAAGTTTGATCCTGAACTTTCTAGGAGAAGATAATTGATCCAGACCAAAAGCCAGGGCCCCAGTGACAGGCTGTGCAACCTAAAGGCAGCGACAGCTTAGTCTCTTAGAAGGCTTGCTGACCATTTGTTAGACTGCAAGATAAATAGGCCACAATCCCTGTCTTTTTCTCAGAAAGATGACCTTGAGGAGAGAGCTGGGTAGGGGAGGGAGGGAGAGAGACAGATGTGCAAGCAAACACATCACAGAGTGTGTGAATTATATAATGCACACAGATATAGAGAGGCACTTTGGAAGCAGAAAAGCAGGCATAATGTTGGATGGAAACACTCTGAAACTTGGTGTAAAGTGATACATGTTTTATCATGAGCAAAGTACTATCTATAGTTTTTTCGTTCTGGTGGCTTTAAGGAACATTCCTTGAAGATGATATCTTGGGAGAACATCAAGGATGAGTTTTCTTACAAGAACAATAAAATTAACTACCAAGAACATAAAGGAGAATTCTATATATTTGCTTCTCATAGGAGATTCTAGGGATAAGAATTGTAATTCATTCGGTCAGGAAGAAGCACTCAAACTGACCCTTCACTACATTCTTCTCTTTTAATTATCATTAAAATGACTCAATACAGGCAGTTGTCCAGCTCCTTTGACACTCAAGCTTGTAAAGATGGGTTTCTTTGTTGCAGAAGTCTGTTTTGTTGTGAACTATGGTTGTAGACAAAGCATGGAGGAAACTTCTGTGGTGATTGCTGCAGAGAATTCTGAGAGAGTCAGACAGGGTGTGTGAGTGTGTGCATCAGCGTAAGGGGTGAGGCAACTCCTGGCTACGGAGAAGAAACTGGCTTCCACTTGCCACTTCCTGTAGGAAGACTATACTGTCCTGGAAATTAGCAGATGACCTTTGCAGGACTTTGGCCTTGGCCGTGCCTACAGTACAGCTTAGCAATCAATGTCTGCATGGTATGTGAAGATATTCTGGGTCCTAAGTAAATAGAATTAAGTGAGACGGTCTCTTCTAGAGATCAGTTTTTAGTTGCTAAATGATTTTTCTCTGATCTAGGGCATAATGTAGAACATGTCAAGGTAGCTTGCCACTGCTTTTAACAGCTTCCCAATGGTGGAAAAAGTCAGGCACAGTATGTACATGAAGCTATTAAAATGTCAGCATGTGCTATACTGAGATATTAATTCCAATAGTGGTGATTCAGAAACACACATTGCATATACAACATATGGGCCTCAAATATTTATGAAACCTAAAAGTCATAAAAATAATTCTTTAAAGTAAAAGTTAAAAATCTATTGCTGTAATTTTTCACCAGCTAAATTTTAAACAATTAATTTTTTAATTTATAGACTATTACTGTAAGCATGATTATAATTAGGAAAATCAATTCTTATCGATTACCCATTTTTACTTAAAAAAAGGATGAAGAAAGAAAGAAAAACAATCTGAGGCGCTGTAGAGAAACATAAAGAATGGCCGGAATCTGTCCAATTCTGAAGTTGTTCTTTCTACTTCCTATTTTTACCACTCACTGAGTGGTAAGTTCTAAGAGAAGGGGATAATGGATAAATCTTGAATCAGCCCACCCTTTGCCTTTTCCAAGTGAAACGCCGTAGAGGGAAGCAGAGCTTGGAAGAGATGCTGAAGCAATGACTGTCAAGGGGTTTTCTTAGAATTTGAAAAATAACATTTTTTCTTAGTATGTCCTCCAAGCTTGGTGTGGTATTAGAGAGATATAGCACAATTTATTCTAAAAGCTCTGGGATAATAGCCCAGAATCCTGGCTCATAACTGTGGCTTTGACATTAATTAGTTGTATCTTAGTTCCCTAATTTATAAGTGAAAAGCTGATTAGTTTATCTTTACATTTGGTGTTATGAAGATTACTTAGTTTACATGTTTACATAGAAGACTTTAGATCACCAGGAGCTAGAGAACAGTATATAACATTCCTCTTGTCTTCTTATATATCCCTGCCATGTGTGTTCATGGGATGTTGAGAATAAACAAAAGAATAAGCTTGTACAAAAAGTTTATAGAAGCTGCCTCTGTTGTGCTCTGAAGGCCTGGCACACTTAGATTGAGGTGCTTGAAGGTCACGAATTACCCTCAATTCAAAGATACTAATCTCTCTTGCTAGACCTGAAAAAAATCGGCTTTTTTTCTGGTTCCATTTTGTCTTCACTCTAGGAAATACTGCTTCTGCCTTCCTTGCTAACCTATGAGAACAGAAAAGCATGCTGCCATTAGACTTGCTTTGACATGTTATTTTTTTATATTTTTTATATTTTTATCTATTTTTGCACTTTTTGTCATTAGAGTTATATCCCCCAGCCCATTTCTATGGCTTGTTTTAATCCAACTTGATAATTTTTCACTTGGTTTATAGTTGTCTTTCAACGTTACCTCTGGGGAACATCCTTAAAAATTTTTATTTAGCTGTGCATGGTGCCTCATGCCTGTAATCTTAGTATTTGGGAGACCGAGATTAAAAAATTGCAGGTTTGAGGCCAGCCTCAGATACTTGGTGAGACCCTGTTTCGAAATAAAAAATAAATGGGGCTGGGAGTGTAGCACAGAATTAGACTATCTCTTGGTTCAATCTCTAGTATCACATACCAAAAAAAATATTTTTGGAGCCGGGTATGGTGGTGCAAGTTTGTTATAACATTTGGGAGGCTGAGACAGTATGTTGAAGGTTTATGTCCAGCCTCAGCAACTTAATGAGGGCCTCTGTTATCTAGTGATACCCTGTTTCAAAGTAAAAAACAAAATAGGGCTGGGAGTATAGCTCAGAGGAAGAATGCCTTTGTGCTCAATCTCAAGCACCAAAAAACAAAACAAAAAAACAAAAAAAAAAACAAACAAAAAACCCACCTGATTTTATTTGATTTTGTATACTTGATATTTTTACTTGACTGCTTTATTTTTCCATCTTTACTTTATATGTAGGATTATTTCTCTGTGATATTATCACATTTTAGAATAGTTTATCTCCAATATCTTAAGGTCAGTTATATTAATAATCATCATCATCAATAGTGTAATTTTTCTGTTTCCTTTCCGCATCTATCTTTGTAAGTTGAATCATTTCAGAGTCCTTTCAAGAAAGAAACTGATGTTTATGTTCATTTTTCTCCTTCTCCTTGAGCTATCAATTTGCTTTTGAATTCTATGGAATCAGTGGGCTGCATGATTAGTAGTTAAGCTTTGTCGTTTAGAGAGGACAGGAATCTTGAATCTTCTGGACCTTGGAGTGGATTGGGAGAGCCATTCTTGGGATCTATTGCAGCCCACTGTCAGCATTCCTAGCTCTTGCCTTGAGTGTGTGTAAGTCATAATGGCATGTTAGTCAGGTCTTATAAACATTTAGGCTGTCACTCCTCAGCTATTTCCTTCCTGTTCTGTGTGTGACTTTACTTCATATTTGGATGCTGTAGCTCCAATCCAATGCCAACTTCTTATGTCCTCAGTATTTTTCTTATTTAACTTATACTTAATAGATGAGCTTTTTATATTTAGTGAGAATTTTAAGAACACTTGTGGCATGGTCACCCAATTCTACCAAGTACTGTTGATTTCTTGCAAGTTTAAGTTCCCAGGAAGGTCTACCATTTATTTATTCTATGACTTGTGGAAGTCTGTGAACTTTGGGACTCCACTTCCTCATCTGTAAAATAGGCAATTAATAGCCTTCTTATTGGATTGTGGAAGAAACCAATCAAGTAATGGTTCTAATGTATCTTTCCAATGCTTCTTTGTGGCGATACAACCTTAAATGTTGTATCACTACAAAGAAGAAAACAAATAGGGCTGGGAGTGTAGCACAGAATTAGACTATCTCTTGGTTCAATCTCCAGTACCACATATCAAAAAATTTTTGGTATTTTTCTTGGGAAGAGAAACAATTATGTTCTTCCCAAGAAAAACAATTATGGTTTTCTTCCCAAGTCATTAACCTTTTCTCTAAGACTAGACTCACACCCAACATCATACTATTAACTAGGGCATCCTTATGATTAAAAAAATTAGGCTACGACAAAGATGTATGGTTATTCTAAATGGATCTTCCACCCCCCTCTAAAATGACAGACTTTTGTTTGGGAAAAAAAATGGAAACACAAAGAGAGAACAGCCAATTTTGAAAATAAAAGTAACAGGCAGCTTGGGTTCTTAAGATGACTTTTAGGCTTGGCTATTTTACCTACAAAATAATGGGGTTTGACCCGATGATCTCTAAGGTTCCCTGCAGCTTCAGGGATCTCCTCTTATGCTATGAAATTCATAGGCTGAACTCTGCTCGAATATGAGGCAGCAGCTCAGGGAGGATAGTATTTCATCAGACAAAGAAGGATTTCTCGTTGCAAATGATTGTACTATTAGTTTTGGAGAGAAAACTCAATGATCTGCTCAGTGTACAAGAAGCAGTATTGAGTGTTTCCTAGCAGATAGATAGCTGGCAGGCTTAAAATGAGTATTGATGTGTTTATGTGGAGATAAGGATGCATGTTAGATTTTCTCAGAATTCCATTTTCAATTACCTTTGAACTAGTTTGAAAATTCATCGTCTCCATGCCAAATATCTTTCAGTGAGCCTCGTATGATGAATAGCAAACCCCAACATCTCTACAGGGCTCACACAAGTACATTAGGCAAAAATTACACAGGATCACAGGGGTGCAGGTGTCTGCGATGGCTTCAGTGGTCAGAAAAAGAATTGTTCCCGTTAAGTGTTAAGTGATGTTTTTGTTTCTGTTTTCACTCTTTTTAAAAAAATTTGCATAGTGCTTTCTTTTTTATTTTTAAATACAAGGAAAAACCCTGATGTACATTTATTTGTTTTTGCTTTATTCCTAACTATATTCCAAAGACTCTTCCATATATATTCTTGACAGGCGGGAGCTTATCTCTACAGTATACTAACACTGGAATTTCTGGCCTAGAAGCCAGAATCTTGCTGGGAAATTCTGAAGTGTCCTCCATGATAACTATACTAATTACTATTTCCACCAGTGTTTAATTAATTTTTAATATATATATTGATTTTACTTCTTTATTCCATCTTCCTCGTTTCCTCTTTCTATCCCTCTTTCTCTGCTTTTCTTTCCTTTTATATATACTCCATTGTTATGTTCAAAAATAATGAACAAATGTATAGATACAAGTCTCTGTAAGATAAACTTTGAGCACTAGAAGCAGAGAGAATGTGGCAGAGCCCTGGGACTGGAGGCAGTCCCGGGAAGGTACTCAGGCCATTTCTCTAATGTTAGGGCCACACTAACTGCACATAGATGGCCTATCCTGGTCTCTTGTCTGATACTGATCAAAGTTTGCTATCAGAAATGCTATAGCTGTGAGTTCCTTTGTATGTTTTAAATCAGTTTGACTGAAGTTGATTATTTAATAATGTTAGCAAAATTGCAGAAGCCATAATTTTTACAAATTGAAAAATTTTATTTTATAGAATTTTGTGAACTATCAGATTGGGAAGAGACGTTGGTCCTCTATTAGATTTTTAAATCCCCTTTAGAATATACAAGCAATTATCTACCCTTTACCTAAATATTGTGTGGGAATGAGTGACCTTAGGAAGGCTCTTCCATTTTTAAATCACTCAAATTACTGAAAGCTCTGCCCATAAGAGAAGATTTAGACCCAATCTAAGTATCTATTCAGTGCTCCTTCTTTTAGGATTTATAGCTCACACTAAAATACCCCAGTAAAACAAAGCAATACAAAAGTCAACGAAAACTCATTTGCAAATCTAAATAGATCAATAAGAAACCAATAAATTTATTTAATTATTTAGGTTTTTGCAAAGAGCTGATTTGTTAAAACAGGCACACATACAAAAGAGGATACCTGATTATATTTTTCCTTTGGGGAATCTAATCTTGTATTGAATGAACTATCAATGACCTCAGCTGTTATTTCTTTTCTCATAAAACTTAGAATTGGCCTGCAGCATTGTATTTTGTCAAGAACATGATCTTAAATAGGTATTAACTTATTTTCATTTCATAATGCAAAATCCCTGACATAAAATTACCTTAAAACACAGTGCAGAAACAAAACATTCTATTTTTTAAAAACAAGAGAATCAGCTGGACTAAAAATGGAATCTATGACTGACTTGATGGTTATACATTCTACGCATGTATTGAGTTATTCCACTCTATTCTTTGAATGTGTACCAATATTATGTGTTTGGGGGAAATTTAAAAATATAATTCTTTTAGTACTACAAAAATAGTTTCCTCTTGACATGAGAACTGGGTAAGCATGGGAGAAGAAAGCACCAGTGTAGTAGACTGTGGTCGGTTGGGGTTAAATGTGTTGGTACTCAGGGATGAGGTGGGTGAAGCATCATACCAGATTTTGCCTTTGACCCTAGACTTCTTCACACAAAATAGGTTGGTAGTAATCTAATATAAAGGGTTTTCAAGGGACAAAAATAACATGTACAAAATATCTGATAATCAATAAACAATAACCATTTTTAACTCATATACCTAACCATCAGGTTTATGGTGAATGTATACATTAAGAAGAATTTAAAGAGCACTATCAGAGTTAATTTCTAAATTGTTGCTACATTAATTTGGGAGGTAGTAACAGTAGATAGATAAGGCCTTTGAAATCTGAAAGGCTTGAATTTGATTTTGGGGTATACCTCTTGTTAATTCACTTTAGGGAAATTAGTCATCTCTCTGCTTAGTAGAACTAATGTAATATATTCCCCTAGTGTAACCAACCAGATGTTTCTATCGAATTGAGAGTGATAATGACCAGAGGGCCATTGTCCACTTGCTTTTGGAGCCCTTACATTTTAGATTGCCAGACAAGTTGTGAAGCTTTGACTTTGGAATATGCCAATGAGGTCCTATTGCTCTTTGAATGCATATTGTTATTTTTTAGTGAAACAAAAGCATTTCTTCCTGAAGGTCTTATATTTTGAAGTGTAGCAGACCTCATAAATTGCTGAGGTCATGTGAGTATTATAAGTTTAGTATCTTAGCTCCAATTTATGGTTTTACTAAAACTCATTTTCTTTCTTCTCTTTCTTCCTCCTCCTCCCTTCCCCTCTCTCTTCCTCTCTCTCTCTCTCTTCCTCTCTCTCTCTCTCTCTCTCTCTCTCTCTCTCTCTCTCTCTCTCTTCCTTCCTCTCTTCCTATTTTTGTTGTTTTTTTTGTCTTAGTTTTTTTTCAGAGAATTGATGAGATTACTAGAATATAGAAATAGAGGGTTGAAATCCAAATACCTAGGCCTGGTTATTAGCTCTCTTGTTTATAAGCTGTGGGACTTTTGGCAAATAACATACTTTAGCCTTAGCTTATTTCTTAATAAACAGAAATACAATAAGATGTTGTCTTCACAAAATTGTTCTAAGATTTAAATGAGATAATAAAGTTGTTAAAAATGACCTATGTTATGAAAAGATAGAGCTTATTATCTTACCTAACTAGACTGATTCAACTAAAGCCACCCCATTGGAATCTGTCTTAAGTTTTAGATAGCCTGAATTACTGTACTTCTTTCTCTGGACTAGATGGCTTCAAAGGAGCCTGGTCCATACTATGAATTATACCTTTAAACCTGCCAATCACAACGAAGATCAGAAAATGTGGATGGTTCTGAAGGAACCAATACTGCCAACTGATAAATAGCTCAAAGTACATGTCCTTCTTAAGGATCCCCATTGTACTTGAGGGGTCGGTCATGAACTTGTAATAATATTTAATAATTATATCACATGCATGTTATAGAGTGCTTTGATATAGTTTCCCTTATCTTCAGGTAAGACACTACAAGGTCTACAAATCATGTATTGTGATTTTCATTTTACTATTTTTTAAAATCAGTTAAAGAAGTTGCCTGTAATCACCCAGACAATTAGTGGTAGAGGTGAACTTACATCAAGATATTTTGATTTGTGCCCCATTTTTCTCCTCCATTTTCAAAGTGTAAGGTACTACAAGCCAGAAACCATTGCAAAGGCAATGCTACAACATGTCCAAAGAACTTGGAATTCAGCATGAGACCATTTTTGTTTTATTACACACACGAGCAGCCAGTGGCCCACGAAAAAACTTTTCCATTGAGGAGGCCAGCGGGCTCTCGGTTATTTTTAAGATGATCATCGTTTGATTTTGGATATTAAAGAAAAGAGAATGTTAAATGTTAAGTGTTGCCGGCGGGTTCAGTCCTGTGGGGGGCAAGTCCACTAGCGGTCAGGGGCCTCAGAAAGATGGGACAAAAGGCAGGCGACGTTCTGCAGATTCTTATCTGCAGCGGTTCTTTCCCCTCTATGAATTCCTTAAGTTTTTAGTTACGACACTTTGGAAAAGAACCTGAGGTGGACAAAGGCTTCTTGAGCCAATGACACTTTATTATGAAAACCCCAAGAAATTTATACACTTCACCAGTAAAGTTAAGAGAAAGGGGGGCGGGTGTCTTTCAGCTGGCTGTTGGCCTTTGAAGAATTAACTTCTGTTCCTCTCCAAGGTCCCAAGGTCTTGTAGATAAGCAGTTGCAGGTGGCAGCCTCCCAGGATAGTCAAGGCTTGGGAGCTTCTCGGGAACTTTTCCTGGAACTTTCCATCTTTTGGGCTCAGTTCATATAGCAAGTGTGGGGAGATGTGGTGATTCAGGTGGATGTGATGGAGTTTCTTCAGGTGTTGGCATTTTATCTTCTAAGTCTGAAAGCTTAAGCATACTCACAACACAGTTTGGCAGACAAAATATCACAAATAACACCACAAGGTTCTTAGTTCTAATTGTTAGATGTATTTCCTTAACTGCTGAGCACTCTTCTTTAAACAACAAGCCTATTAAAAGAATCCACTTCCCTGTCACAAACTCTCTGCAGCCTGCTTCTAACTTTCTAATTTCTTTCTTTCCCAGTTGGGACTTTCTTATGATAAGCTCTTTTTCATGCAAAAATGCTTTTCTTATTCTTACGGTATTTCTTTTCCTTCATACATATATATTTAAAATGTCTGTCCTTTATTTTGTAATATTTATTTCTAATTATGCGGCCAGTTTTTCTATCTCCTGGAATGCTCACACTGAGGTAAAAGTTAACAGTCTTTTTCTTTGGGTCTATTGTATTTGGGCAGCTAAGTTGTTTCTTTAAGGTTACACACAAGGTTTCTCTCTGTCTCTAGGCAGGATTTCAAGGGTAAATAATTATTTTGAACTGAGCTACTTTTGCCAGAGTTGATAGATAGTGATGAAGGTCGGAGGCCATTTGTGATTGCTGCAGCTGGGGTGCTTATCACAGTACCTGAATTCTGGCCAGTTTCTCATTATTGTTGAGCAGAGCCAAGGACGTTTAGACAGATTATTAGAGAGTTTATTTCCACGGACTCAGTTTCTTTTTATAGTCCTAATTTCACATCACTGGAGTAATTCGTGTAGAAAGTTAAAAGGAATAATAGTGAAGGGTATCTAAAAGTGGGGGGTACTTTGGCCAGAGACGACACCTCCTTCTCGGGGTGTTTTTGCCGATTTAACTATGTGGAGTGGGGGGTTTCAACACATAGATGCCGAGGCAGCAGGATGTCTTGGCAGTTAAGAGGAAAATATGAGTTCAAATGGCAATTAAGTGTTTGAAACAATTGTGACACAGACATTTAAAGGAGTACTTGTTTAAGTGTATGCACAGTTTGTTGTTTTTGAAATTCTGTCCTTGGGTATAAGATTGACTTTTCAAATCCATGGTTGAACACTGTGGGATGTATACGTGAAACAGCATCATTTGACAAGGTATCAATTGCATACAAGGCAGTAACACACATTTGCTCGCTTTCCTGTAATCTGACATATTTGGGTTGGGATAAAGTACAATATTCTTAGCTCTGCACACCTGAGAGGCCCATCCTGCCATGCCATCCTCGATCTAATCCTATTTTTCTTCTGAGCAGTGGCCTGTTTGGTAGCAGCCACACCAGGATGAAGGCCAGTCCCTGAAAAGTCAGTGTAGGTGAGGATTGGTTTTGCTTCTTCCTCATCACTGGCTTTGGATAATAGATTATTATTTGTGGCTGTTACCATTATTACTATTGAGATGTCAGGCTAAAACATTTTTTCCAAAGGTAATTCCTTTTTAAAACATGGTAGTGAGAGGAAATTTTTCTTTTTTTTTAAACTGAGATCACATTTCCCCCTTGCTCTATGGACATATCATCTCTACTCATGTGTAAGGATATTTTGAGAAACTCCTGTTTAGGGGGATATATTTCTGGTTTTGTTAGCCAATGCCTTTTTTTCCCCTTCCACTTCTGTGTTCTTACTTCTAAGGAAAGAATTTTCAAGCATGCCAGACTCATAAATTAAGTAAGAGCTAATATCTGGAGTTTACTTTTATTTTTGTATTTGATCTAGAGGAAGAAATAAAGTAGTCCATAGTTTATAAATAAAATACACTGTTGAATCTATAATGTATAATATCAATGTTACAAACAACATTTATATTATATTAGTACATTTATGAATTATCTATGGGTCTGACTTATTAGTTGAATAAATATAAAACAACATCTTAGCAACATTCGGGAAAATATTTTATTGGGTTAGAGATAATTTGGAACCTTAACATTGACAAATATTAAGTACTAGATTTAGAAAGATAGATTAATGTAGACTTAACTTATTTTATTTTATTTATTTTATTTTTTGCGGTGCTGGTGATGGAACCCAGGGGCATTCTACCTCCAAGCTACAACCTCAGCCCTATTTTTTATTCCTTATTTTGTAACAGGGTTTCACTGAGTTGCAAAGGGCCTCACTAAGTGAGGCTGGACGCGAACTGCAATCTTCCTGTCTTAATCTCCTAAATGTTGGGATTACAAGCGTGTACCACCACACCTGGCTAGACTTTTTAAAAAACACATTTTTTTCTATTTGTTTCTAGTAGATGGTAGAATATTATGGCACTGACAAATGATTAGAGGGCACAGAAGGATGAGGCTGGGTAGGGAGGGGTGTGAAAATTTGCCCTGGGATGTTCCCCTCTAAATATTGTAGAGCCACCATAACCCACTCATTGCTTCCTCAGTTATTATTATTATTTTTATTTTTGCAGGTCTAGGGATGTAACTCAGGGGCATTCAACATAGGAGCTACACCCCTTGCCCTATTTTTATTTTTTATTTTGAAACAGTGTCTCACTGTTTTGCAGAGGTCCTCACTAAGTAGCTGAGGCTGTCTGCAAACAAAGATCCTCC
Source organism: Muscardinus avellanarius (assembly GCF_963383645.1). Lineage (NCBI taxonomy): Eukaryota > Metazoa > Chordata > Mammalia > Rodentia > Gliridae > Muscardinus > Muscardinus avellanarius. Next base: position 72,942,235 of record NC_137789.1, read on the forward strand.
ACGCTCAGCATCCTGAATGCAGGGATTACAAGCGTGTGTCACCATGCCCACCCAGATCAGCTTCCTCAACTATTCTGCATTGAATATAACTATCACATATTCTTCCCCTTTAATCTGTGGTAGATTTACAGATTTTAAGATTTAATCATCTTTGGATTTCTGGTATCCATTCATGGATAAGCTACATTATGTTTCTGCTTGTTAATATTTTAGTTAGGATTATATATCTTTATTCATTAATGAATAGTATGACAATGTAAAAAAATTCTTTCTCTAGCTTTGGAGTTAAGGTCTACTCACACAGAAAATAAATTGAAAAAATTCTTTTCCCCTCCCCATTTTTTGAAGTTCATATATGTTTGGGATTATCTTTCTTTCTGAAACATTGACAAAACTTGATTGTAAAAATTTTTATGCCAAAATACGGAACTAACCTAGGTCTCCATCAACAGATAAATGAATTGAAAAATTATGGAAAATACACACAATGGAATTCTACTCAGCAATAAAGAAGAATAAAATCATGTCATTCAAGAAGATTAAAAGACCTGGAGAACATTATGTTAAGTGAGATCAGTCAAGCACAGAAAGAGAAGGGACATATGTTTTCTCTAATATGTCCAAACTAGGGAGTATTAGGGATACCAGAGGGATTCCAGATAATGGAGAGGAAATCTCAGAAAAGCTAGGAAAGAAGGGCAGGGGAGGAAGAAGGCTGAGGTTGATTAATGGAGGAGCTACATTCGAATATGTGTATAAGTGTGAATGTAGCATGGTCAACCTGAACACTCATTGTTGGGAGGGGGAGGAGAAGTGGGGGAGAGCACCAAGTACTGTGTGAATGTATGCCATTGTCAATATGATCCACATTAGGATGTGAAACTATAGTGCACCAATAAATAAAAAATAAATCCACCAAATAGAGAAAGCAGCATATTATATAAATATAAAAAATTTCATGACTGTTATAAAACTTTAATTTTATAATCAATCTATGGATCAACTTTGTGTTTTTACTTTTCCTTTTTCCTGATTATAAACATAGCATATTTTCTCTGTGGAAAATTAAGAAAGGCATTAAAAACCTCAGAAATTCCTTATAAATTACCTATTAAAATAAAAGAAATAACCACCTTCAATTCTTTATTGAGGACATGGTGGAAGAGTTAGGTCTGCCAGCTTCCTCAGTTGTTAACTTCTCAATAAAACCTAACTTAACCAATCTCCATCCCCAATCTCCATCCCACTTTACCCTGCTTTATTTTTACCCATAGTGTTTGTGGTGTTCCAACATGCTATATAATGTAATTATTTGCTTTGTCACTTTTCTTCTTCCAATAGAAGGCAAGTTCCCAGAGGCAGAGATTCTTGTGTAATTTCTTCTGTTCACATTTTTGTTCTCAGTACCTAGAAAAGTGTCTTCTACAAAGAAGACACCTATAAATTTGTTTTATAAATAACCAATTTTTTGTGCAGAATTCTTTCTTTGTGTTTTTATATATTGGAGTACCTGTATTTTTTTGGTTTAATACTATTTTAGAAACATCTTCCTCTGTCATTATTATTTCTCTCATAAGGGATTGTGGTCAAAGCTCTGTACTCCAATTATACATTTTTCAATTTTTATATATCTGAGGGTGTGTTTGTGTGTATATATATTTTTTCTTTTAAAATACCTGCATAGTATTTTTAATTTATGGTTATAATACATTGAAGTGTGACTTCAGTTGAACAAAGGTATTTGTCTTATGCCCATTGTTCACCGTTCTGACTTGCTGAACATTTAAAGCATCTAAAAAGTGCTTTAATTGAGTCTTGATTTTGCAGCTTCAGTTCTTTACTGGCAGAGGTTTTTTGTTTTGTTTTGTTTGTTTTTTAACCTTACCTCCCAGGATGCAGCATGGCACCTGTGAAGTCCCATCTTTGCTTCACTTTTATATTTGGTTCTTCTTGCCATTTGCTTCTCTATAGGCGCATTCCTTTCATGAGTTTTACATTCATGAAAGAAATTCATGGTCAGGGCATCCCTGACCATTGTATTGACAGTGGACAATACTCTGTGTGATGAGAGATGACAGTCTTGCAACAGATGCATCTGCACTGTCTTCCTGCTGTGCAGCCAGGGAGGCAGTGAGAGGTGAGATACTCCTGTGCTCTTTCACAGGGGCCCAGCATGGGTTGGCCAGTTCGTGGGCCTGAATTTTGTTTTTTTTCTGTTCATTGTATCAAAATAATCTTACTAAAATGCAAACCTGATGGTGTTACTCTTGAAATTAGGATTAAAAACAACCTATGTTTATTTACAATGCCAAACAACCCATATTTATTTATAAGGCCTAAAAGCCACCACATCACTTGGTTCTTTCCTCCCTAGCCAAGTTCTTTCTCTCCACATTCTATCACACATTTTGCAGTCTAGCAAGATTGAATATTTCCACCACAAATTTTGCCTCCACTTCTGTAACATGCTAATTCCTCTGTCCTTTCATTACTACTTTTGCTTACTCAACTTTTGGATTACTTATTATATTGGACTTCCTCCAGAAAGCCTCCCAGACAGCCTTTAACTTGGCTGAGGTATCGCTCTTTTGGGCTCCAGGTAGCTTGTTCTATCCCTATCATAATACCATACATCTCTCAACTGGCTTATGCTTCTCACCAAATGTTCAAGTAAAGACCTCATCTATCTTGTATTCCATGCCATCACAGTGTCTAGTATGGTGCCTATAACATTATCGTTGTAGAATAAGCATTTGATAACTGAAAAATATCATTTTAAGCCAAAAGAAGTATGCATTACAGGGCAGCACAGTACAGTGGTGAAATATCAGACTTCGACCTTAAGTCTGGTTTTAAAATTTGCTGCAATATTTACTACCTGTGTGACTTTGAGCATGGTATTCAACTTCTCTGCACCTCAGTTTATATTTCTGTTAAATGAGAGTGATAATAATATATCTCTTACAAAGTTTTTATGAAGATTAGATAAGCAAATGTATATTTTGAGTATTTTATTAAACAAATACCCCCCAATGTCCTTTTAAATTGAAAGTTACATAGGCTTAATACATATTTCCAATCCTACACCTCAAAATGTGGCTGTCTCTATTTCCTTGAACTGTTTGCTTTGATATTGTGGTGTTTTATTCCATTGGCAATAAAGAATAAGAAGCTCTTAATACTACTTATATTTATCATAATCAACTATATTATTTATAGAGATTCTTTATGTTCTTTGAAAACTTACTTCATGAACTAAACCTCTCTAAAATCTTTCACCTACTGTACTGTAAGGAGTGGTTATAGTCCTTGTATTTTCTTAGTACTGACTTCTCTGTTAACTTATGGCTATTGCCTCATATTATTTCTAAGGATTTTCAACAGTAAGGCAGTCAGAGTGTGCTATGTGATGCTACCACACACTTAGAGAACAGTGACAAGAACTTTGCCTGTAATATGATTTGACATTTATTTAATGTATTTACACCCACTGTTGTAGAATGGAAATAGCAGAGACCAAGTACTGTTGATATTATCAGAATTATAGGCATTCCTTATATTCCCAACATCCTTAAATATTATAGAATATATGAGGCCTTCAAATTTCTCTGGAAGCATAGATTTCAATTAGAATATATTAGTAGAACCAGGAAAAACAGGGAAAAGTTTCATAGAAAGCCATATGTTTGGGATAACAAGGTCAGCTGCAGAATCATATTGAGTGGTTATTGGGAATATCTCAGTAAATTTTATTTCAATTGATCAGATACACCAAGAGAGGATGAAAACAGGAAATTGTAAATACAATTCAAAAACAACTTAAACTCACTGATCAATGGTTACTGAATAGTTACTCTTATGGTTTGGATTTTAAATGTTCCCTTAAATCTTACAGAGACCAGACAGTCATGTTAGAGGCAAGACTTGGTTTCTGAGAAGGGGTATCTGTGGAATGTAGCCTTAGAGATTGTATATGGTTTTCTCTCCCTTTGCTCTCTCATTCCTACAGGCTTTGGTGATATGAGATAGACCCCTTGCATATTCTCTCTCTCTGCTATCTGTGCTATGCCCTAAGATACACAGTCTTCACCTGATCTAACATGGACTGAACACCTGAAATCTCCAGAAATGTGAGCTAATAAATCTATCAGCCTCTAAGTTGTGGTGGTCAGGTATTTTGGATTACAGTAGTGAGAATGCTAACTGAAATAATTATTTGTAACATTTACTTGTTAACAAAGTGTAACAAGTGTATGGAAGAGAAGCTAGCATTTGAGTTGACCTCTTCTAAGAAGTGTGATTTAAATTGGGTTTTTGAAAAAAATAAATTCATGTACAAAATTTAGCTCAAATAAAGGAAGATGAGAAACTCTAGGAACAGGGGAACAATGTATTGGGAGATTCAGATGAGATTTTGTTGTTCTCGTTCTCAAATTGGCTTCTTTGGGAATTAGGTAATGGTGATTAGGGTAGAGCCTATAAGGCAGGACAAGACTTGCATATTATGGGAACCTGTTCCAACATACCCCTAGTCTTCTATCAGAGCATGTGGATTTTGTAGGGAGAAAAAACTGGCACAATGAGTTTTATTTCTTCCAGTTTTTGTAATAAGTAATCAGGAACATGTCAGACACACAACTATCTTGAAAAGGAAAATAGTTTCTCGAAATGTTCTAAACAAGTATATTCTGTGGATCATGAAATTATGTATCAGTGGCTTTATGTATTAATGCTGGAATCAGATATCTTTGGTTCCAATACAGAGTTTGAGTAAGTTACTCACGTGTAAATGGCAAAAAAAAAGATGCTGCCTAGTGGATTGTTGTGAAGATTCAATGAAATTTAGTAGTACCTGGCATGATATAAACAATAATCATTATTTGAAATAATTTTATGCAATATGAGAATGATGTGTTGCTAAGTTTTTGGGTTTTCTCATGCTCTAACAGGCAATGAGGGGATTGTATTTGAACCCCCATCATGCCTTAGGCAAGTTCATTGACCTTCCTCTTTCTGTCTATAAAATCAGCATAAAAACCCTCATATTATAGGATTGGAGTAAGAATTAAATGAGATAAAACACAGAAAGACTTGGCTTATAGCAAGATGTTTCTTTCAGCTTAGTTTTCCAAAGAAAAGGAGAGTAGAGGTGAGCACCCAGGATAAAAGTTAAGGACACATCGTATCTATACATTTCATCTTCTTTGGGAAGAAATCTAACTATATGGTGCTGATGAGAATTACTCTATATCTTTCTGTTTTTTGAGGCTCATAGATAATGGGTTATTCCTTCTGGTTAATACAAGTGGCAGAGAATCTCAAAGTGGTATTGGCAGAAAGAGAGCATACAACTTATTAGTGTCTATATTAGTGCAGTAATCTCTACTCCTCATCTGTATTCTGGGATCTGATAGATTAGTATACATATCCTGGAAAGATGTGTAGACATATAAGGAGTGGAAGCACTTCCCACTAGCAAGATCGGTTTCTGTGTGTATGATATAATTAAAGAATGGGCAATGTCCACTATAAGCCACAACTAGAAGTTCTAGTTACCTGAAGCAGACTTTCAAGAAATGGTCACTAAAAAGGGTGAGATCAGAATTGGATCTGGACTTTCTAATTCTAAGATACTAGGGAAATCCTGGGAGGAAATGATTTATATTTTCCAGGCTATCTTAAGAAATTACTGGAAGTCTCATTTCACTTCAGTTGACTTCTAGAGTTAGAGGAGTAAGCATCCTTGGGGTTCTCTGTCTTCATCTGTCTCCTCTTCTGTTTGGCAAGAAAATTTCCAGGCAACTTTTAAAATAAGTTTCTTATTTTAAATATGAATAATAATTAATAATTAATAATAAATAATTTTATGCAATATGAGAATGATGTGTTGCTAAGTTTTTGGGTTTTCTCATGCTCTAACAGGCAATGAGGGGATTGCATTTGAACCCCCATCATGCCTTAGGCAAGTTCATTGACCTTCCTCTTTCTGTCTATAAAATCAGCATAAAAATCCTCATATTATAGGATTGGAGTAAGAATTAAATTAGATAAAACATTTATATAAACAATATGATATTTATATAAACAATATGAATGGCATATAAACAATATGATATACAGTACATTGTTCTTACCAACTACTTCTCCTTCTCTTAGGATCCAATATATGAAATGCTATAAGAAACATGGAAAGATGAATAAAAGCTTTTTTTAGGCTTAAAAAACTTGATTAAATGTCTCTGCATAACATAAAAAGTTGATGGAGATGGAGAGAATAAAATACAATGGAGGAAACATAGCTGATGGAACAGTTCTCGGAGAAGCGTAGACTGATGAGGACAGAGGGCACTGCGGTGCAGAACGAACAGCATATCTCTGGGATGGGAGTGGGTGACAGGCATGTAGAGAACTCTTATTTTGAAATTCTCTACCATTTCAGTAAATGGATGATGTCATCATCCCAGTGTGCTGGGATGAAAGCTCCTGATGAGTAAAACAGGTGTAATAATCCTACAATTTAATATGCAGTGTGGAGACAAATAACAACATGATTTCTGAGCAGCAGAGGGTTTGGTTGATTTTAGATGTGCTAATTTGCTGTAGGTCCAATTGGCATGATTCTGTAGATTTCTCCAGTGGAGAAACAGAAAACGGTTGACTTCAATGCCCTGTATACCACAATATCAATGTCTTTAGTTAAAAGGCATTTCCCCACAAGGAAGAATATCTTCATTGTTTTGCTTAATCTGATATGATTTTTTCATCTGTATCATTTGCATTCTTTTTTTATACAGGAGAGGATACAAACTATAGTAAGTTGCAACAATTGATAATGTATTTCTTTATTGGCAAGGAGTTCAATGATATAAATATTTCCATCAGAATAAATTTTCTAATGATTCTTTTAAGTGTTAGTGGCTGGCTTCCCATTACATGGAGCATTACCTATTCATTTTTGTATTATTCCCCTTGTCTTCTTTGACAGCCTTTTGTTGCTATAATATTTCAATATAACATTTTAGAAATGTCTTCATCTTTCAGAAGACTGATACTGAGCAATAAACATTTGGGCAACACTAAATTATACATCGAGTGTTGCTAACCAGGTTTTAGAACTTTGGAGTCTATCACATGAGTATCTGTTCAGTTCATGGTATCATGCTTATCTATAATAGGCAAAATCTTTTTCTTGTTTCAAGCCATGATATATCTAGAGATCTTATGTGCGTTCATCGTCTTTCCTTTCTTGAGGAGTAACTTGAGAATGTTACTATTATGAGCTTGGCAGCTTTCCCAGAGAGTTGGTGGTAGGTATTGACCTTTTTTGATATTTTGAGTTTTATTGATTTTTCTCCATTACTTTGTAAAGACTCAACATGCTGTCTGCCTCGGAGGAACACCATCAGTCATACTAAGGCAATATTCAGCTATCAAGGAGAGATTTCTCCATTAAAATATGAAGGGTTAGGGGGTTGTTAGCTCAATGAAACCATACAGTATGATATTGTAATGGTGGACACCAGGTGTTATATATTTGTCAAAACTCATGGAGTGTAAAGTACAAGAGTAATGTAAACTATGAAATTTAGTTGATTCTAGTTTGACAATATTGCCTCACCATTTGTAAGACAGGTAGCGTATTAATGCAATGTATTAGAAGTGAATCTTCTATGTGTTGCAGCAGGATTGGGTGTGAAAGTATGTTTGGGAACTCTCTGCACATTCATTTAATTTTTGTGTAGAAGTAAATCTGCACTAAAAATTAAATTTAATAATTAAAATAATGTGCAGAATTTCAAAGGATGAAGATTCATAGCTAAAAGAGCAATTGACATTATAAAAATGCTACATCAAACTACAGAAAGGTTTGATTTAAAGGTTTATGTTATAAGTTTATGTTATAAGTAAATCATTGTAATCATCTAGCTCTTCATGCATTTCAAACAATGTATTCACAAAATCTTAGTATGGACAAAATAAATACTATAAGCTTATATTTATATGTGCTGTATAAATATTTGCTACATATTTATATATTAGTATTTATAGTTTGTTTATTCTGTATATTTTGTATAAATATAAATGGACTTCTCTCTCTCTCTCTCTCCCATCCTCCACAATCCCTTTCCCATTTAATGAAAATTCCTTTTATTTCAGTACATGTTTTTTCTTCTCTTTAGTGTTTTACGTATAAACCATGTATGAGAAAAAAGATGTGGTACTTGTCCTTCTGTGTCTGGCTTATTTTGCTTAACATGATGTCCTCTATTTTCATCCATTTTTCTGCAGGTAACATGATTCAATTCTTCTTCATGGTTAGATAATATTACTTTGTGTATATATGCCATATTTTCTTTATCCATTGATCTCTTGATAGGCATCTAGGCTAATTTTGCATCTTGGATATTGTGGGTAATGCTGCAATAATCATGGGTATGCATGTTTTTCTTTTGTATGCTGACATAATTTCTTTTGGATATATACTCAGGAGTGGAATAGATGGATCACATAGTAGTCATATTTTTAGTTTATTAGGGAATCTTCACACTGCTTTTCATTACACTTCCACTAACAGTATATAAGGGGTCCGTCTACTCCACATTCTTGCCACCATTTGTTTTTTGTCTTTTCAATAATGGTTATTCTGATTAGGGTAAGATGGAATCTCAATGTAGTTTTGATTTGCATTTCCTTGATGATAATAGACATTGAACATTTTTATGTATTTACTTGCCATTTGTACTTCTTTAGAGAAGTTTCTTATACATCATTTGCTCATTTATTGGTTGGATTACTTGGTGGTTTTCATTAATTTTTTTTTTTTTTTTGTGGGTCTGGGGATGGAACCCAGGGCCATTTGACCTCTGAGCCACACCTCCCTCCCCTATTTTTAAAAATTCTTTATTTTGAAACAGGGTCTCACTAAGTTGCCGATGGCTTCACTAAGTAGCTGAGGCTGTCTGTGAACCGCGATCCTCTGGTCTCAGCCTCGCGAATGCTGAGATTACAAGTGTGCGCCACCATACCTGGCTTAATTTTTATTTCTTTACATATTGTGGATATTTCTACTCTGTCGGATGAATAAATAGCAAATATTTTCTGCCATTCTGTAGGCTGCCTCTTCCTTCTGCTAATTGGTTCCTTTGCTGTGCAAAAGCTTTTGAATTTGATGTAAACCCACTTGTCAATTTTTTCTTCTGTTTTCTATCCAGGATATTTTTTGACTGGAAAACATCTGGACGTGTTTTCCTTATGCTTTCTTCTAGTAGTTTCATTGTTGTAGATCTTACATTACAGCTGTTAATCTATTTCTGAGATGATTTTGTAATGGGTTAGAGATTGGGTCAAGACTTAATCCTCTGCATGTGAATATCCAGTTTTAATGGAACCATTTGTTTTGGGAACATATCTCCAATATGTATTTGGTACTTTTTAAAAAAATCAGCTGGCTGTAAATGATGAGTTTATCTTTGGATCCTCTATTCTGTTCCACTGATCTGCAGCATGACTTGAAATCAGGTACTGTGATGCCCCCAGCATTGTTCTTTTAATTCAGGATTGCTTGGATATTCCAGGTGAATTTTAGCTTTCTTTTCTCTACTTCTGTGAAGAATGTCATTGGTATATTGATAGATTATATCAAATCTAGAAACCTCTTTGGGTAGCATGGCCATTTCAACAATTTCTTTCCCTCTTTTAATGTCCTCTTCATTTTTTTCCAATGTTCTGTAGTTTTCATTGTAGAGGTCTTTGATTTTTTTTTTTTTAGTTAGGGTTATTACTAGGTATTTAATAAATTAATTAATTTATTTATTTATATTTCTTTCTAGTATGTAAAAAAACTACTGATTTTTGTATATTCATTTTGTATCCTGCTACTTTGCTGAATTTATGAGTTCTAAGACTCTTTTGATAGTCTGTAAGGTTTTGATAGAGTCTGTAAGTATAAAATCATATCTTCAGCAAATATGACTTCCTTCTTCCAAATTTGTAATCTTTTTCTTTTTGTCTTTTATCTAATTGTTCTGACTAAAATTTTAGCACAATGCAATACTATGTTCGACATAGAAAAGACTGATGAAAGTGGAAACCCTTGACTTATTCCTAATTTAGAAGAAATGTTTTTAGGTTTTTCAGTTCTGGATGATATTGATCATGGGTTGTCATGTATAAACTATATAATGTTGAAATATGATGCTTCTATATCTATTTTATTCAGGACTTTCATTATGAGGGTATATTGAATTTTATCAAAGGCTTTTTCTGCATCTATTGAAATGATTATGTGAGTTTTATTCTTAATTCTGTGATATTCAATTTGTTGATTTGTATATATTGAAGCACACTTGCATCCCATAATGAAATCAACTTGATCATAATGTATTATTATTATTATTATTATTATTAATTATTGTTATTATTATTTGTGGGTCTGGGGATGAAACCCTTGGACATTTGACCTCTAAGCTACATACCTTGCCCTATTTTTTTTTTATTCTTTATTTTGAAATAGCATCTCACTAAGTTGCGGAGGTCTTCACTAAGTAGCTAAGGCTGTCCTCAAACAGTGATCCTCTGGTCTCAGCCTCCCAAATGCTGGGATTACAAGCATGCATCACCATCTCTGGCTGTATTATTTCTTAAAGTGCTGTTAAATTTGATTTGAAAGTATATTGTTGAAGATTTTTGAGCCTTGGTTTATCAGTGATATTTATTTATATATTTTTTTTAGTGTTCTTAACAGATTTTGAAAGCAGGGTAATTGAATGAGTTTGGAAAGATTATTTCCCTTTCTATTTTATGGAATAAGTATCATCAGTGTTAGTCCTGTTAAGGTCTGGTAAAATTCAGCCATGAATCTATCCAAATCTGTTCTTTTTTTGAAAGACTTTATATTACTGCTTTAATTTCATTATTGTTTATTGTTCTACTTAGGTTTTTTATATCCTTTTAGTTTAATTTTGGTAGTTTTTATGTGTTGAGCAATTTGTATATTTCTTCTAGTTTTTTTTTAAATTTATTGGCATATAGTTTTTCAAAATATTTCCTAAAAATCCTGATTTCAGTGGTATCTATAATAATTTCTTGGTTTTCACCTCTAATTTTATTTATTAGAATCTTCTGCCCCTTTCTTTTGGTTAGATTGGCTAAAATTTTGTCAGTCTTTTCAAATAACTAGGTCTCTATTTTTTATGCTTTGTAATTTTTTAGTCTCTATTTTATTTATTTCTACTCTGATTATTGTTATTTATTCCTTATGATTTGGAGTTTAGTTTGTTCTAATTTTTCTAAGATCTTGAAATAATACATCATTAGGTTATTTATTTGAGATATGTTTCTTTTCATCTCTTTCTTTCTTTTTAGATGTAGGCATTCATTGATATAAACTTTCAACATAGTACTCCCATTTTTGTATCTCATAGATTCTAGTATACTGCTTGATTCTAGAAATTTTTAAATTTTCCTCCTGATGTCTTCAGTAATCCACTGTTTGTTCAGTTTCCATATGTTTGTATAATTTCTGTAGTTTCTATTGCTGTTGATTTCTAATTTCATTTCACTATGATATGATCTAATAAGATGCAAGAAATTATTTGATTTTTTTAGAATATAATTTTCATCTTTTTACTCTTTGTTTGTTTATACAGATGAAGTGAGTTTCCTGTAAGCATGATATTGTTGAGTCTTATTTTTTCATCCAGTCTATAGTTTTCATCTGGGCTACACCTCCAGACCTATTTTATTTTGAAATAGGGTCATGCTAGGTTGATGAGAGTCTCACTACTTGCTGAGACTGTCCTTGAGCCTGTGATCCTCCTGTTTCAGTCCCCCAAGGACTGGGATTATAGGCGTGTGCCACTACACCCAGTGAGATTTATTTTATATCATTCTCTCATGATTGTATTAATCTATCTTTATCATATGGGCGCAGAATTTCCCTGAGTAGTTTCTGTGATGTTGGTCTAGTGGTCATGAATTTTTTTTTAGTTTGTGCTTATCTTGTAAGGTCTTTGTTTCACCTTCAATTTTGAAGGATAACCTTGTTGGGTATTGTAATTTTGGTGGGCAATTATTTAATTTCAAGATCTGAAATACATAATTTCATGTGCTCCTGACATTTAGAATTTCTGCTGAGAAAGTTCTATTCTGATGTGTTTGCTTTTGAATGTAAGTTGGTGCTTCTCTCTTGCAGTTTTTGACAATCTTTGTTGTGTCCCTTTAGTAATTTAACCATATGTTATAGAGATAATTTTTCTGGTCATGTCTATTTGGGGTTGTAATTGCTTCTTGTTACTGGATATTCATTTATTTCTAAGATTTGGGAAATTTTCTGCTATTATGTCACTGAAGAGGTTTTCTTTGCTCTCAGCATGTAGCTCTTCTCCCTCTGTTAACTGATTATATGGACATTTGATCTTCTGATGGTGACTCATAGATCTTGTGTGTTCTTTTCATTCATTTATTTTCTTTTGCCTTTATTGCTGTTTGAATATAATATTTCAGCAAAGTTTTCATCAAGCTCCAAAGTTCTTCCTTTCTTTCTCTCTTTCTTTCTTTCTTTCTTTCTTTCTTTCTTTCTTTCTTTCTTCCTTCCTTCCTTTCTTTCTTTCTTTCTTTCTTTCTTTCTTTCTTTCTTTCTTCCTTTCTTTCTTTCTTTCAAGATCTAAAGGAGTTTATTAAAAAGATAGAAATACAGAAGACAGTTACAACCTCATGTTACCCAGGAGTAACACGAGGAGGTGCTTCAAACAAAATCACCCTCCAAAGTTATTTCTTTTGGTTGACCTAGTCTATTGGTTACTCTTTCAACTGAGCTTTTATTTTGATATTATTTTTTGAGCATTGCATTTCCAATTTTTCTATTTGTTTTTCTTTTACAATTTCAGTCTTTCTATGGAATCCTTACTAGTAACTTATTTCCTTTCTTATTCCAGACATTTACTTATATTCTCCTGTACATTGAGTTTTTAAAAAGCCATTTGTTTGGGTTATTTGCCTAGTGTTTCATTCATTTCTATATCCCAACAGTTTTGTAAATATCAACTTAGAAATATGAGAAAACAAGGCTCTATGATACCTCCTAAAGTTCATAAAGCCCTAATAATAAATCCCAAATACAAAGAAATGGCTCTTACCCACTCCTCACTTCTTCCTACAGGATATTGAAATTGCCATTGGCATTCTCACATGTATACATAATATCAACTGAAGTGATTCCTTCATTTATTCTCCCTCTAATCCCTTCCTTCCTAGACCACCTGCCTGGCTCCATTAACATTGCTCCCCCATTATCTAAAGTCTCTCTGATATGCTGATTTACTAGCTTCTGCATATGAGAGAAAACATAATGGCCCTTCACTTTTGGTGGTGAGTTAATCTCACTTAACAATCTCCAGGTTCATCCATTTTTTCTGCAAATTACATAATTTTGTTCTTTATTGCTGAGTAGAATTCCATTGTGTGTGTGTATGCCTCCCGTAATTTTGTAATATCCATTCATCTGTTGATGGATACCTAGGTTTGTTCCGTAGTTTGGCTATTGTGAATTGATCTGCTATAAACATGGGTATGCATATATTGCTATAGTTCTCTGGTTTCAACCCTTTTGGAAAGATACCCAGGAGTCATATAGCCAGATCATATGGTGGATCCATTCCCAAGTTTCTGAGAAATCTCTCGGCTGATCTTCATAGCAGCTGAACTAATTTGCAATCCCACAACAGTGTAGAAAAGTTCTAATTTCCCCACATCCTCACCAGTATTTATTGTTTTTTGACTTCTTGAGGATTGCCATTCTGACTGGGGTTAGATGGACTCTCAGTGTAGTTTTGATTTGCATTTCCTTGATTGCTAATAGTGTTGAACATTTTTTCAAGTATTTATTGGCCATTTGTATCTCTTCTTATGTGAAGTGTCTATTTAGTTCAATTGCCCATTTCTTGAGTGGGTTACTTGCTTTTTAGTGTTAAGTCTTTTTTTTTTTTCTGAACTGGAAATGGAACCCAGGAGTATTCATTTTACCTCCAAGCTATACCCTCAACCCTATTTTTTTATTTTGAAGGAAGGTCACACTAAGTTGCTGAGAACTTCACTAAGTAGCTGAGGCTTTTGTCACTAATCTGAGATCCTCCTGTCTAAGCCTCCCAAGTACGGAGATTACAAGCCTGAGCCACCAGGCCTGGCTAGAGTTATGTCTTTTAAGTACTTTGTATATTATAAATATTAGTCCTCTATCTGCGGAACAGCTGGCAAAGATTGTTTCTCATTGTCTTTCTTTAGATTCTTTTTTATTTATATTTTTTGCAGTACTGGGGATGAAACTCAGGGGCATCGTGTATCCAAGCAACATTCCTAGCCCTATTTTTTAGTCTTTTTAATTTTTGAAACAGGGTCTCACTGAGTTGTAAAGGGCCTCACTAAGTAGCTGAGGCTGTCTGAGAACCGGGATCCTCTGGTCTCAGCCTCCAGAATGCTGGAATTGCAAGCATGTACCTCCATACCCAGATCTCTTTCTTTAGATTCTTGACAGTTTCCTATGATGAGCAAAAGCTTTTTTTTGTTTAATCACATCCCATTTATTAATACTTATTTTAATTTCCTGAGCTTTGGAGGTCATATTAAGGAAGTTTCTACCTGTGCCTACATGGTAGAGTGTTGGACCTATGCCCTTCTCTAGTAATTTAAAAGTCTCTGGTCTAATTTCTAGGTCTTTGATGCATCTCGAGTTGACTCTTGTGTACGGTGAGAGGTAAAGGCTTAATTTCACTTTTTTTTTTTTAATAAATGGATAACTAATGGGAAAACTGGTTATCCATCATGTTATTTCAAAGAAGAGTATGAGGCTGTCTAAATGATGTTAGTTTAGGAATTCCAGCAATCTTTATTTCTCTCTAGTACCTTGGTCAGGTGCTGAGATTTCACTATTCAGCTCTTATTTATTTAACTTAATTGTGTTACCACTGTTAAAATTTGAGGACTGCAACCAGGGGAGGTGGTGAAAACTTGAAATTCTTACTCAGGAGGCTGAGGCAGGTGGATTCCAGAGTCAAGACTAATAATTTAGTGAGACTCTGTCTTAAAATGAAATTCTTGTGCTGGGGCGTGGTGGCGCATGCTTGTAAACCCTGCATTGGGAGGCGGAGACAGGAGGATTGCGCAGGTTCGAAGCCAGCCACGCTGGCGTAAGAGACCCTGTTTCAAAAATATAAAATAGGTCTGGGAGTGTAGCCCGGAGGTAGAAGGCCTTCCAGGAACCCCAGTACCACCAAAAAAAAAAAAAAAAAACCAACCAAAAAACCAAAAACAAAAAACCAAAAACAAAAAACAAAACAAAAAACAAACAAACAAAAATAAAAAAAACAAGAAATTCTTAAAAAGGGCTGGGGATGAAGCTTAGTGGTAAAGTGCTTGCCTCAAATGTGCAAGGCCCTGGATTCAATCCCTAGTACCATAAAAAAAATTTCACTATTGAATGGTTTGGCTGAGTATCCCCAAAAGCCCATGTGTTAAAGGCCTGGGTGCTCAGCTGAATGTGGTGGCACATGCCTATAATCCTAGTACTTGGGAAACTGAGACAGGAAGATACCATGTTTGAGGTATGCCTTTGTAACTTAGAGAGACCCTGTTTTAAAATAAAACTTACAAACACTGGTTGAGGATGTAGCTTGGAAATAGAATGCCTCTGGGTTTAATACACAATACCAAATAACAAAAAAAAAATATTAGATGAAAGCTTGGTTGGCAGCTTGTGGCATTATTATGAGGTGGTGGAGCCTTTAAGGGGTGGGCCCTGGTGAGAATTTCTGTCACTGCCCTCAAAAGAGATACTGGGATCCCAGCCCCTTCTTGCTCTCTCTTGCTTGGCTTCCTGGTGGCCATGAGGAGAGCACCTTTGTTCCACCATTTACTCTCCACAGGTTAAAAATAATGTAGTCAAATGACCATTAGCTGAGACTTTTAAAATTGTGAACTAAAATAAATCTTCTTTTTAAGTTTATCATGTCACTTATTTCATAACAGTGATAGAAAGCTAACACAATGAATCAAGAAGAGACATAAAGCCGGGCATGGTGGTGCACGCTTGTAATCCCCGTGCTTGGGAGGCTGAGACAGGAGGATCACACAGGTTTGGAGCCAGCCTTAGCTACTTAGTGAGACTCTCAGCAACTTAGTGAGACCCTGTTTCCAAATAAAATATAAAATGGGTCTGGGAGTATAGCCTGGAGATAGAATGCCTCTGGGTTCCACCC
Source organism: Muscardinus avellanarius (assembly GCF_963383645.1). Lineage (NCBI taxonomy): Eukaryota > Metazoa > Chordata > Mammalia > Rodentia > Gliridae > Muscardinus > Muscardinus avellanarius. The sequence goes on from NC_137789.1 coordinate 72,958,485, forward strand.
ATAGTACCACCAAAAAACAAAACAAAACAAAAACAAACAAACAAACAAACAAGCAAACAAAGAGACATAAGAGGAAGAAAGTTATAGCAGAGAAAACAAACTTCCTCAAATTTGCATCTGTGCCTAGAAGGGGTAGAAATGTATATGTGGTTTCTATCCATGTATGCTCAAGGACAAAAGGCTCTAGTCTGTTATATACAGACAGTAGAAATGCTGGCTTTTATTTATTTATTTTTGGTGGTACTGAGGTTTCCGGAAGCCCTTCTACCTCTGGGCTACACTCCCAGACCTATTTTATATTTTTATTTGGAAACAGGGTCTCTTAAGCCAGCGAGGCTGGCTTCTAACCTGCAGGATCCTCCTGTCTCCGCCTCCCAACCGCGGGGATTACAAGTGTGTGCCACCACGGCCGGCTGAAATGCTGGCTTTCACAGCATGCTAACCCAGTACTCAACAAGGTGGCCACAGTGGCTCCAAATATCCTTGTTGGGAGATAATTGGTTGCTTGGTATAGTGACTGACTTTGAAATGTTTCCCTTGAAGTGAAAATATTTTCCCTAAAATGATACCATTGTGACAGAAAGACTATTATAAGGAAAAATACATGAGCTAAGAGACAGGGGTAGATCTGAAGCGAAATTCCACCAATAATATTTGCATGACTTTAAGCAAATTTATTATTCTCTCTTGAGCATCTACTTACTTATTAAACATAGGTAAGTAAATCAAATATAGAGAAAAATAAGCTCAATAGAATTGTTTTCAGTTATTTGTGTTTTTGAGTAATGAGGCAATTAGAAAAATACAAGTTCAGAGTCTGGTGTATGGTAAGTATCAAAAAAAAACCAGTAAACTTTCTTTATTGTCTGTCATTTTACTGTGCTTTAAGATCTTATAATTTATCCTCAGAGGCTAATTGGTCACTAGGAGAAGCTGAGTTTCCATAACTAGTTCAGACAGTTTCCATAACTAGTTACATAACTAGTTCTCTGTATAATTCCTTTAAATCAGTCAAAATCATTGAAAAATAAAGTTAGAAAGAACTTGAAAATAACATGTTTTCAAAGTTTTATAATATACAACCCAAAACCCAACATCTACCCCATCCCACTCCTATCCATTTAGTAAGACTAAGCATTACTCTTGCTTTAATATTATAATACTATAGTAATGCAGACAAGACACATAGCTTTTTTTCAATATCATTCTTGCAAGAGATCAAATTTTTCATATATTTCTTGTCCATATAAATGTTGTACAGAATTATAATAATGCTATAATTCTAAAACTTGCTTTTTACTTTTAGTCAGTTGATTACCATTTTCCAGATTACCATTTTCCATATTGTAATGTAATCTTTTGAATTATAATTGTAATGGGTAAATAATATTTAATAGAATAAAAGTAATATATAAAAAATTGGCCATGGGGAGGTATTTTAGTTGATAGATATTCTGCAGTGAATGTCAATGCACATTGGTCTTTCTTATTTCCATATGATACTTTTTGAATTTTAAAATCTTAGGCCAAAGAATAAAGATTTTTAATGGATTTAAAATGGATTGCCAAATAGCTCCCTAAAAACTGTGCAGTACCACAACAATGTACTATTGGTTCAAAACAACTATTGATTCAAAACTCTTTGCCAAATCTGTTAGGTTTGAAATAGTACCTTATTGCTTTAACTTGCATTTATTTATTACTATTGTTGAACATTTATTTATGTTTGTTTACATGTCAAATTTTCTTGTAACAGTCAATTGATTGTTCTTAGCCTTCATTTATTTATCTACTAGTGTCTTAAAACAGTCAAAAGAGGGGAAATATTTATTACAATTGCTTACATAATTTCTATATTTCTATTTTAAGAGGAAATTTACCTTTCTGATAAGGAATTCACTGTTAAGTTCTAAGATGATCATAAGCATCTTTAAATGTCAAATCGCTGGGCATGGTGGCACACGCTTGTAATTCCCGTGCTTGGGAGGCAGAGACAGGAGGATCGCACAGGTTCGAAGCCAGCCATGTGCGCTGGCTTGGGAGACCCTGTTTCCAAATAAAAATATAAAAAATAGGTCTGGGAGTGTAGCCCGGAGGTAGAAGGGTTTCCAGGAACTCCAGAACCACCAAAAAAAAAAAAAAAAAAATGTTGTCAAATCACTGTTAAATAAAAAGAGATGTTAGAGAATCTCTTTATGTATCAATGTGTACTGTACCATACATACTGTATTTAATTAATATCCTAAGAATGTGACATACAAGGTAAAATGTAATACAATCTGGTAAAAATACTTTATATTTGACATTGGGGTCCACAGCACTCTATTTTCATGTCATAAAAGTGATATATTAAAAAAAACTTTTGCATACTTTATAAAGTAAGAAGTGATATTTGGAGCAGATATTTGAGAGATATGCTGTTATAAATATATTTGTATTATACTATGTGTATATATTATACTCAAGGATAAGAAATTATTATATAATAGAATATAGTTAATGTTTTTAAAAAACTAAGATATTCTCTTTCCTCTTAATTGCATTCCCAACCTTTATAATAAAGTTTAATATAGATATTTTTCCTAAAAAGTAAGATCTTCTCTCTCCTCCAGATTGCATTCCCAACTTTTTTAAATTTGGTTTCTCAATGAATTATTTTTATTCTGAGGCTAGGGAGTTGAGAGCTGGTAGATTTAAAAAAATAAGATTTATTTACTTTATTCTTATTTATTTTATTCTGAGGCTAGGGAGTTGAGAGCTGGTAGATTAAAATAAATCAGATTTATTTCTTAGCAGATTCAGACATATAATAAGATTATATTTAAATTTGGGTTTTTAAAGTGCATTTAGAAATGTAAAATAAAAAAAAATCACTGACTTGGAAGATACTATTATTGACCATCTGGTACACTTCATCTAGCTCTTCTATCACATTTCCTAAAAGTAGCTTTTGACCCCCTGCTTGAACATTAAAATGACAGGAATGTACTGCTTTCAGATGCAATCCAATATTTGAATAATTCTGAATGTAAGAAAAACTCTTTCCTATATTGCGCTAAAAGCCATCTTTTGTACTTTTTAGTCATTAGTCTTGGTTCTACTTTAGAGATTTATGGAACAAGTTTAATCCCTCTTCCACATGACAGACTTTCAAATATTTCAAGATGCTCATAAAGAAAAAACTATGATGGAATGCACAAAAGAAATGCCTTGATTGTGGTATGGAGATCGTGCTTCTCGAGGGGCTTTGACGTGGCTAGAGCTCAAATCAGTTTAGGGCATCAGGAGCCTGGGGCAATCCAGACAGACTGGCATGGATGGGTAAACTCTGAAAGTAGGGATGGGCAAGAGAACTGTTTCAAGCGCAGTTGGCTGTGGAAGTAACAAAGGAAAGTATTGGTTATTTTCTGGAAATAGTTCAGCTTGGCTGGTGAATAGGGGAAATGTGAAAATTAGAAAGCCAGACTGGAAAAATATTATAAAAAGCCTTTCATGAAACCTAAGACTTATTGAAGCTTTTAGAGGGAGAAGGTGCCATAGTTTGATCAGAGCTTTGGGTAAGTTAATTGACAGCAGAACTAATAGGACTGATCAAAATGTAGAGACAGAGGAAAAGAAAAATCAATTTATTTTTTCATTCAGGAATGTGGTCAGGGAGGCAATGAAGGCTGAATAGCTGCAGGAGCTTGAAATGGAAAGAAGATGATGATGTAGAGTAGAGGGATAGAAAGAAAGGGAAAAGAAGGAATAGAATATGATTCCCAGGCCTTACTTATTTATAGCTCTGGGACAGTGGTGGGTTTGGGAACACAAATAGAAAAAAGAGTAACTCATTAAACTAAAAAGACAGTGCATTGATCTTGAAGAAGTAACAAGGAATTTGTATGGGCTGTCACCAATAGGCATTTGAAAACCCATCTATGGACCTCTGACTCTTCAAAAGGGCCCAAGTCAGATCTCTAGTATGTGGGAGACTACAAGCTCCTGCTAGTCTAGCAAGAAAGTACAGAAGCAGAAAAGACAAATTGAGATGGAAGATGGGGAGGAAGTAACATAAAAACCATGAAGATTTAGCCAGTGCCAAAGAGATCTAAGAAGGGAACAAATAAATAACACATCCAGGATGCCAAAGATTAAGTCCAAGTAGGTCTACAAACTCATGTAAAATTGAGCGGGTTAAGGCAGGCAAGAACAAAATCTTTATTTGTGACTTGGTTTCTATCTGTAAAGGAATAATGATAATATACCTACCCACATGGGTTGCTATGAGTATAAAAGGAAAATGTATAAAAATGTATCCAAATACCTGGAAGATAGTAAGAATTGAATACTTATTAATATTAATATTATATGATGTTATCAGTTGAAATATACATTCATCACTGTATTAAACACATAGTAATATGTGTTTTAAAACATCATTCCAAGTAGGTTCATCATTTTTATTGTTAAAGTAGAGACCTTATTAAACCAAAATACGTGTAAGACACAGAACAGATGAGAGGATGCAGCTGTAAGGGTTCTGGTATCAGCAGCCCTTGACTGAATTTATAATCATACTCAATTCCAACATTCCCTGCTGGCATCTTCACCTTTCTATTTAAAGGCTTTGGGATCTCTAGAATAGCTTTTAGCTGTGAATGCAGATGCCTTGGGATACAGATCTGAAGACTAAACTTCCTCCACTTGTCTTTGTGACTCAGTATCTCCTGTCTTCAGTGGCCCCATTTTGTAACTGAGTGGTACTGGACATGAAATAGTTATTCAGTGCTAGAACTACAGGATTTTGAATTTTCCAACAAAGGTGTCATTTAATGTTTGAAGACATTTAACTATTATTTCAGTGTCCAAGCTTCCCAATAGATAACATCCAAAGGACTGGACTATTTTCATTCACCCAAACTTTCAAAACCTGGAATATTATTTAGTTCAAACACTAAATCAAGCATGGGATTGAGGGAGGGGAGGGAGTGGGATGGGGATTGGATAAAGGTTGATTGGATGATGTGTACTTGGATATCCTAACAAGTCTTATATTCCATTGTGATGTTTGACTACAAATGCATCAATAAAAATATATTAAAAAAAGAGAGATAATGCCTATAAAAGGCTTTTTTTGTGGTACTGGGGTTCCTCGAAGCCCTTCTACCTCCAGGCTACACTCCCAGACCTATTTTTTACATTTTTATTTGGAAACAGGGTCTCCTAAGCCAGCGCGAGCTGCTGGCTTCGAACCTGTGCGATCCTTCTGTCTCCACCTTCCAAGCGTGGGGATTACAAGCGTGCACCACCACGCCCGGCTTAAAAAAAGGCTTTTAAACTGAAAAACTGAGAGAATGAATAAAGAAAAGCACTTTGAATGAATATATTTGACTGATATGTATTTTTATTTAAGACAATAAGGTGCCTAGTTGGCTTGGGAACACCATTTCTTTGATTGTCTGGTATTTAAAGGAAATAGTGTCAGTATAATATTTCCCCTCCACTAACATAGGTACAAACAAATAGGCAATGACCCGAGAAGTGGGAAAATGTGATCATTTATTGATCATCATTACTTTGTACCTAAATTACTATTAGAAAACCCCAGATTGCAGGACAATATGACATATCATAGTAATTTATAGAATTCTCTTTTTCTAATGCTTTGACTTTGATCAACATGCTTTAGAAGATAAATATCCAAAAACAAGTAAATGTTAACACGTGACTTTCAAAGTCAGTAAAAAAATAGATAAAGCCCGGCGTGGTGGAGCACGCTTGTAATCCCCGTGCTTTGGAGGCAGAGACAGGAGGATCGCGCTGGTTCAAAGCCAGCCTCACTGGCTTAAGAGATCCTGTTTCCAAATAAAAATATAAAATAGGTCTGAGAGTGTAGCCCGGAGAAGGGTTTCCAGGAACCCCAGTACCACCAAAAAAAAAAAAAATAGATTTAGCCAGATGTGGTGGTTCATGCCTGTAATCCTAGTACTTAGAAGCTGAGACAGAAGGTTCACAGGTTAGGGGACAACTTCAGCAACTTAACAAGCCTTCAGCAACTTAGTGAGACTCTACTTTAAAAAAAAAAGATAAAATGAGGTTGGAGTGTAGATTAGAAGTATAATAATCCCTGGGTTAAACACACACAAACACACACACACACACACACACACACACACACACGGTTCAATTATTTAATAAAAATGAGTTTGAAAGGAAGGCAATTAATATTATGGAAGATCTACTATGTGTAAGACAGTTAAAAACAGTAGTTTTTAGGATACATAATATGGACAAAATACAGAATTCAGAAGACAAAGAACAATACATAATGTAAAATAAGCCTATATATATATATATATATTTTGGTGGTACTGGGGTTCCTGGAAATCCTTCTACCTCCGGGCTACACTCCCAGACCTATTTTATATTTTTATTTGGAAACAGGGTTTCTTAAGCCAGCACGGCTGGCTTTGAACCAGCGCAGTCCTCCTGTCTCCGCCTCCCAAGTGTGGGGATTACAAGCGTGCACCACCACACCCGGCAAGCCTTCATATTACTTTCTCCTCAAAGGCATGCACTCATTTCTTGCATAACAAAAATAATAATAGTTAACATTAACAATTAACAAATTACTTTTATAAAATTCTAAGTGTTTAAAAAATTTTAGCTTATTGAATGTACACAACATGCATATGTAATTTTATTATCATTAATAACTAATATTAATATTATTTCCATTTTACAACAAAAGCACCTGAGGCACAGAGAGGTTGTTTTACTTTCTATGTGTAACACAGCTTTACAGCCCTTACTGGGATGGGATTTGAAGTAAAGTAGTCTGGCTTCATTGCAAAATATTCCTTCCACACATGCACAAATATATCTACAAATATGTGCATGAACCATTTTTTTTAAATTTTTTATTGGTGCACTGTATTCATACATCATAGTGGGATACAAAAAAAACTTTTGTAGACATACATGCACTCATCACCCAGTCAGCCCCCACCCAATCCCCACCCCATTCTCTCCCCATCCCTCCTTCCCATGCTTGGCTTAGTGGTTGACATCTAGTATTATAGCAATTTATCCAAAATTAAAAATGATAATTTCACATAACAATTTCATTTGTCTGATACCAAGCTTTTGATGACTTAAAGATAACATTTCAATATTTCTTGTTGCTTTCTTTCTTACCAGAGAATTTTTTTCTATTTTTTTAGGTGAAACTATCATATATTTATATATTTAATTTTCAGAAAAAAATCTATCCTAATATGGACTATGGATTCTAGATACCAAAAACGATCTTGAAAAAGAACAAAGCTAGAAGATATATATTTTCTGATTTCAAACCATATAAAGCTACAATAATTGAAACAGTGTAGTACTGTTCTAAAGGCAGATATATAAAACATTGGAGTTAAATACAAGCCTAGAGCTAAATTCTTCCCTATATTGTCAAGTTATTTTTGACAAGGTTTCCATGAACATTTGGTGGTGGGAATAATAATCTTTTAACTAAATATTGTTGAAAAATAATAATTACATGGAAAAGAATAAAATTGGACCCTTACCTAATTCTATATACAAGTATTAACTCAAAATAGATAAAAGACCTAAATATAAATCTTAAGAATATAAACTTTTAGGAGAAAAACTGGGTCATAAAACCTCACAACATTGAAGTTGGCAGTGATTTCTTGGATATGATTTCAATGGCACAGGCAACAGAAGAGTATACAAACTCTCTAAAAAATAAAAAAAAAATATTGTATATCCAAAGACAATGTAAACAGAGTTAAAAGTTACTAATAGAATGGGATAAAATATTTCCAAATGCTATATCTGAAGGTATATTAATATTCCAACTAGAAATCCTAAAAATTAAAAACAATAAAGGCAAACAATACAATTTAGAGATAGGTAAAAGACTAACATAAATAATGAATCTCCACAGATAACCAATCTTAGTTGTCTGTTGGATGGAAACTCTTGTTTCTCTGGTTCTGGTGTGTGTTACCTATTTCTTCTTTGTAGTTAATCTCTTTGAGTATTTTCTCTAGCACTGGTTTTGAAGACATAAATTCCTTCAGTTTCTGTTTGTCATGGAAGCTTCTTATTTCTCCATCTAATTTGATAGAAAGTTTTGCTGCGTAGAAAATTTTTGGCTTTAAGTTGTTTTCTTTCAGAGTTTGGAATATGTTACTCCAAGCCCTTCTGGCTCTCATGACTTGGTTTGGGAAGTCTGGAGTGATTCTAATTGGTTTGCCTCTGAATGTCACTTGGCCCTTTGTTTTTGTTGCCTTTAAGATTCTCTGCTTGGCTTCCACATTGGTCATTTTGCCAATTATGTGGTGTGGGGATCCTCTTGTCCGATCCTGTCTAAAGGGAGTTCTATAAGTTCCCTGGATCTGTGTATCAACCTCTTGCTCTATGTTTGGAGAATTTTCTGCTATTACTTCCTTGAAGAGATTGTTGATCCCTTTGGTTTCACTTTCTTTTCCCTCCTCTATTCCAATTATTCTTAGGTTAGCTCTCTTAAAATGGGCCCATATTTCTTCAATGTCAGATTCCTGCTGTTGGATATTTTTTCTAGATTAGAAACTATGCGTTCATTTTTTGAATGATCATCTTCTACAAGCTAGATTCTGTTCTCCATGTGGTCTAATTGGTTGTTTGTGCTTTGAATTGCGGCCTTTACTTCATTAATTGCATCCTTTATCTCTTTTTGGCTCTCTCTGAGTTCTTTTCGAAGCACCTCATTATTTCTACAGTTATTTTCCTGATTTGCTCTTCTAGAAATCTCTGATTTTCTCTTTTATCGGGTTCTGATGTTGTGGGGTTGTGGACATTCATTTCTCCAGTGTTATTCCTCTTTCCCATGATTTCGGAAGTTTGTGCCTTCTCTGGGTTCTTCCCTTGGGTCGCTATGACTTCACTTAAGGTGCTCTGGATCTTGAGTCTGTAGTATTCAGACCCCACTACTCCTTTACTGGGTTGTATCACAGAGTCTCCGACCCAGGGAGTTGATAGAGGCTGTTTTAAACTATGGGGGGTGCCAGGTTGCACGTTCTCCTATGGTGTGATATCTCTGCCACCGCCCCTCCCCCACTGGGTCAAGTCCCAGGGAGTACAGTACTGGGATTTCTCCTTGTGGCCCGCAATTTGACTCACTGTTCTTGAGTTTTCAGATGTAGCTGTACTGGACTTGGTGAATTCGCTGCTGCTGCCACCGGTGGCAATATAGCGCCGCTGCTACGCCCTCAGCCATGAGGCTGGCTTATTTCTTTTTGGTTTTGAATTCCACTCTGAGTCCCTGCAGTGTGTGCTGAGCTCAGCCACTGGGAGCTTTAGATGTTCCCTGCGCTGAAAAATCCCGCCTGGCTGTTCCGCAGCGGCTCACCTTAGCTTGCTGTAGCCGTCCGGTGAACTCGCTGCTGCTGCTGGCAGTAAAGCGCTGCTGCCGCATCCTCGGGCATGAGGCCGGTGTATCTCCTCTGTGGCTCTGAGCTCTGTTCTCAGTCCGCTTTCTCTCTGGAGCCTGGTGATTTTTTTTGTTTCTCTGGTGATGGTGTTTTCTGGCTATGAAAGGCGCTGATTTTGTGGTAATGGGGATTGGTTGTTAGCGGGGCTCTTAAGCCCCGCTTTTCTCGGTCGCCATCTTCCCGGAAGTCCCGCATGAACACATTTTAATACATTTTGTTATTTTTCACTTAATACTTCTTGGAGATTGTTTTAAATTAGTGTCATAAAGGACCACTTTAAAAAAAAAAGTTGCATAATTTTTAATTGCATGTCTATATCATCATTTTTAACTTAATCCCCTAATGATAATTATATTGCTGATAGTGTAAAGTTACAAGCATTGCTGCTATGGCACAAATTTGCTATATGCTTTAGTATTTATATATACTTTTAAATTATGCTCTGTACAAGTGTGTGTTATCAATATTACTTTCTTTTTAAAACTGATTAAACAATTAATTTCTAATTAAACAATTTGCTCAAAATTCCAAAGCTACTAAATGGTAGCACTGATACTCAAAGTTGGCTATTTATGGATGAAGAAAACATTTTTCCCATAAGAATATAAATATGAGACTCATCATTACACAATAATAAGTGCCAAGATTATTAGAAGGATGGAAATGGTAGTGCCTGGCAATGGATTGAACTTCCCAGATCCATCAGGTGGGAGCCACTATAAACAGGAAATACAGTCGGAACAAAAGAAATAAGACAGATATTCGATACTGATGAGTTCCAAGTGCTCTAGGACAACCCTCCTCACTTTCATGGACAAGAATGGACACGAGCTCTTGGGCTCTCAGGCTCTGGAAGCAAGAAGAAACTAGAGTTGGTTCTCTGTATAAGATAGGTCCTGCCTAAAACTTTATTGACAAAACAGAAGAGAAGGTTGGATAGATGTTTGATCTCACCAAGCGTTCCCCTGTTAAAAGGCTCTGTGACATCAGTCTGGACAATAAAATCAAAGAAAGCAAAAATAGATAAATAGAGATGAATTAAATTAAAAAACCTTTGGAATGGCAAATAAAATAATCAACAGAGTGAAGGAATAGCCCGCAGATTGGGGAAAATGTAAGTCATACATCAGATAAGGGAATAATATCTTAGATAAATAAGGAATTCTACTCAATAACAAGAAAACAAATAACTACATTAAAAAGGTCAAATGACATGAATAGATATTTTAAAAGGAGATATAGAGATATACAAGGGTTCAATAGACATAGGAAAAATGCTCATCATCACTAATCAACTAAGAAATGCAAATTAAACCACAATGAGATTTACTTGTTAGCTCTTAAGAGGCTATTTTCAGCACAATGATTAAAAGCAAACCATAGAGTAGTTGAAAAGGGCTAGGGGAGGAAAGCAGGGAGGGAAGAGGGAGGATTAAAGAAGGAAACAGTTCAAATAATACTATAGCAAAATGTGAAGTTACCTCTACCAATCGCACTAACTCTTGTGGGAAAGAAGGAAAGGAGAGGCAGGAGGGATGTGCAGGGAAGCACACCAAGAGCTGTGTGCGTGTATGATTTTATCACATCGATCCTCACTAGGATGCATAATTGCCATACCTAAAAAAATAAAATTTTCTACTTTTATTGGTGCATTATAGTCTCACATTATAATTTAGTTCATGGTGATAGTGACATCCATGCACACAGCACTTGGTGAGCTTTCTCCCAGCTCCCTCCCCACTCTCCCTTCTCCATACAGCATATAGAGATTGATGTTGGCATTCTCACATATGCACATATTAATGGAAGTAATTATTTCATTGATTCTCCTTCTCCCATTCCCCCTAGTCCACCTCCTTCACTCCACTGGAGTTTATTCTCCACCATCTAAAGGGTCTCTAGTATCCTGTTTACTCCCTAGTTTCCACATATGAGAGAAAATATGACTTAACTTTCTATGACCGTCTAATCTAATAAAATAATTTTTTGTGGTACCAGGAATGGAACTCAGGGGTATTGTACCTCAGAGTTACACCCCATCCCTATTTTTTAGTCTTTTTATTTTTGAAACGGGGTCTCACTGAGTTGCAAAGGGCCTCCCTAGGTAGCTGAGGCTGTCTGCTTGTCTCAGCCTCCCAAATGCTGAGATTACAAGCATGTACCACTACGCCTGACCTAATAAAATAATTTTTAAAAATGAAAATCAAAAGCAAATGATAACAAGTAATGGAGAGGAACCAGAGACAAGGGTATCTTTGTACACTGTTGTTTGTATTGTATACTAGTCTAGCTATTATCTGATAGTAAGAAGTAAATTTTAAAAATTTATCAAAGTGGCGAAAAAGTCTTCCCCGTAGAGCTCCTACCCCAATTCTGTCTCAAAACTCTGTACCACATTCAGAGAACCAGAATGAATTTCCTTATGATGTCAATCCTATTTAAATTGGTTACTTGAGGAAAATATGGACTCACAGATTCTCATTCTTAGGTATTACTGCACATTCATGTGGTGACTACAGATTGCATCACCACTGATTCCTAAAACCTGCTGCTGGAACTCATGGTAAGATATTAGAGCAATATCTTTCCTTCACCTCCTTGCTTCACCTGATTTTCCCTGGAGACACTGTTCCTTTGAGCCCTGTCAAGTTTTGATTATTTTTCTCTCATAACTTTTACCACCAGGCATGTAGGTTGAGAGCATTCTCTTTGTTCCCAATTACACTTCCACCCCATTCTCTTTCCTTTTTCCTTTTTTTCTTTTTAAAAACTCCAAGCTTTATATTTCTTCTTTTGATAATACATATTTTGGCCAAAATATATAAAATTGTTCAATACCATTATCAATATGAGAAATGCAAACCAAAACTACACTGATATCCCATAAAACTCCAGGTATAATGGAAATCAAGAATACAAACAATAATAAATGCTGAAAAGTGTGTGAGGAATTAGAAATTCTTATACAGTGTTGGTGGGATTGTAAAATAGTACAACCACTATGGAGATCATATGTGTGGAGGTTCCTCAAAAGACTAGCAATATGACCACATGACTCAGATTAACCACTCTTCTATATCTTTCCAGAAGAATTAAATTTAGATTACTATAGTGAGGCATATCTATCCATGTTTATAGAAGCACAATTCACGATTGCCAAATTATAGAACAAATTTATGTGTTTGTCAACACATGACTAGATAAAGAAAATGTATGTACACACAACAAAGTTTTACTCAGTCACCAGAGTCAATTTTTGCCATTTGCAGGACAATGGATGCATGAAATGTTACGCTGAACGAAATCACCCAGTTTCAGAAAGTCAAGGGTCATATGTTTTCTCTCCTATGTGGAAGCTAGAGAGAAACTAGAAAACAAGGAGAGGTAAATTAGGAGAGAAACCAGTAGAAAAGTAGAAGGGGATTGAAGGGGGGAGGGAAAATAGAGCATTGGAAGGAAACAGTTCAAATAAAGATATCACAATATATGAAGGTATCTGTACCAATCTCACTAACATGTATGAGGAGGAAGGAGGGGAAAGCAGGTGGGCTGCAGAGGAAAATACACCAATGATGTGTTTATTACTTTGAACCCCACTATGATATATAATTACAATGTACCAATAAAAGTATATTAAAAAGTCCCTAATCTTTAAATATCCAGCTGGCAATCATCCTCCATGCCTTCTTGCTGCAGTCCTCTGGAAACCCTCAAGCTGCTCTTCCTTGTGCCTTGTCTGAGTGTAACTCCTCACTTACCATCACTCTTCTCCACACCACTACCTTCACAAATCTTGTGGATTTAATATTCTTGTAATGATTTTACTATCAGCTGGGTTTTTCTCTCCAGTGATGTTTCTTCCCTCCACCCCATCTTGGTCACTTGTTCTCAGATTATACCATCTCAGTGTCCAGTGTCACACATTCTACTCTTCAGGTCCTAGCTCTCATCTTTCTAGTTTACTCCCTCTCCTCACAGCTCCAACATGTCCACTGATCCTTCCACCCTTTTTTTATAGCTTCTCTTTCTACTCAGTTCCTTGCTTTCTTTTTTACCCACAATTTCTATATCAATGATCCTAACCATTCCCTTACATTTCCCTGAGTGCCCCTGCTCTGTCCCCAGTCAGTGTAACTGCCTGGCCAAACCTCGGCTCCAGTTATATCCTGATAGTCTCCCACCTCTGCCAGTGTCTCCACAACTGCATGGACCAAAGGCAAGCATGCAACTAACATAACCAACCATTTTAAATTCCTGGGCACTAATGTGAAGTGCTCAGCAATCCTGCTACAATCTCTTTGTCCACCCATCGAGGACAATTTTATTTTTTTTAATTATCCTCCAACCTTTAAGATACCTTTAATTATTCTCATTCTTATCAGGTAACTTTCTAATTCACTGAGAAAATATTAGCCGAAGAGCCTTTCCACTACCCACCCATACTTACATACTCAGCCTGCTATCTTACTGTTGTAAGCAAACTATCTGTTCCTCAATCTAAGTCCAGTCCTTCAATCTGTGGGCTAGACTCTTTTCCATCTTTCCAACTTTGGCCTTTGTTCAAATGTTACTTTCTCAAAGTGAAGTCCCAGGACATTACTATAGACTTTATGGATGCTATATACTTAGGTTACACTAAATTTATAAGAAAAATTTTTATATACAGATTTATGTATATGCACTTACATGTATTTATCTATTTCTTTAGTAGTACTGCTATGATCCTGTGTGTGTGTGTGTGTGTGTGTGTGTGTGTGTGTGTGTGTCTGTATTGAACCCTGGGGCATTCTACCTCAGAGTTACACCACCAGATCTTTTTATTTCTTATTTTGAAACATAGTCTCACTGAGTTCCTGAATGTCTTCCTAAATTGCTGAGGCTGGCCTTGAACCTGCAAGCCTCCTGTTTCAGGCCCCCAAGTACTGGGATTACAGGCGTACAATACATACCTGGCTTCTGATCTGATCCGTTCAGGGAAATTTTGGTGAAAAATCTCAACTAGTATATATTGTTACAAGTACACAAACCAGTGTATTTTATTGTTTCATATATTTCTCATTAAAAAGTCCACTTTAAATTTTTATTTTTACCTCTAAATGGAATGAGTTGCCACCTCACTTATCTTCTGGGGACTGAAGTGGTGATGACAATCTCATGTCTCACTAAGGGGCTTTGTGATAATCATGTAGGTGATCATTCTAGCTCAACTACCCTTTATTCTTAGGTCAGGCAAAGATTTGGGGTAAAAATATTCTCTGCTAGTGGTGATAGAGTAAAGTTTGGTTGACTATTCTTGTCCTGACTTGTTCATTGTCTTGGTTCAAGCTGAGTTTATCTTAGGATGGGGACAAATAAAAATTCCAGGACTCACTAAATTTTTAGGCCTGAATATTTGCTTCTAACCATGTAAAAAATAAAATAAAAAATTGTGTTTTTAAATCCAGTGGATATGCTTGTGTTATGAAGAGAAATGCCCATTTTAGATTCTTAGGTAAAAGAAAATAATTGCTAATGACATATGTGATAAACTATTAACTATTTCTAATATAGTTTATTTTATCCCAGGAAACAAAGAGCAGTACACTCACAATGTAAATCAGAATAGATTGGAATCTGAAATGCTTAGACATTTTTTTTCTCTCTTTTTTTTAAATTTAATTTTTTAAATTTTTTATTGGTGCACTGTATTCATACATCATAGTGGGATACAAAGAAAACTTTTGTAGACATACATGCACACATCGCCAGTCAACCCCCACCCAATCACCACCCCATTCCCTCCCCATCCCTCCTTCCCATGCTTGGCTTAGTGGTTGACATCTAGTATTATAGCAATTTATCCAAAATTAAAAATGATAATCTCACATAACAGTTTCATTTGTCTGATACCAAGCTTTTGATAACATAAAGATAACATTTCAATATTTCTTTTTGCTTTCTTTCTTACTATCATATATTTATATATTTATTTTTCAGAAAAAAAATCTATCCTAATATTAGACATTTTATAAACTATAGAAACTATATATTCTTGTAGATATCTAAATATACAAGACAGAAGTTTATTTGTTATTTTTTAAACTTGCTTGTTGATGTTGGAAAATAAAAATATTAGTAGGTTAAATCTGATAATAATATTTAATGAAACTTGGTCATGTAAAGATTCTGATATTTTAAGTTGTTAACATAATAGCAGCTAAGACAATATTTCTTTTTACATAATGTTTCTCAGTCTTTACGTATAAATCACATAGAAATTTTGTTAAATTGAAAATTCTGATTCTGTGTCTTTATGGTGTGGGCTGAGATTCTAACAGACTCCCTGGTGGTGAAGATGTAAGGACCATATCTTTGAGTAGTAAGGATTTAGGGGAGAGTTTAGGTAATCTTCCTCAGGTTATTCATTTTTCACTACCATTTTATTAAATCAAGTTGTTTCACTATTTAACAACTAATGCTATTTTTAATATAAAGAGTTTATTGCAATAAAATTGTTGCCATTTGCAATGCCTCCCTATTAAGTATAATTTTTTCAGTTATATAACTTGTTTCATCCCTTTTACATATGTTGCAACAAGGGTAATAAATAATCTAAAGTGAGACTGTCATCTTTACAAGTTAATTTCATCAGTGTTTTAGACTAAAGAAAGTTAATTTCTTCAATTAAAAATAAAATTTGAAAAAATATTGTTTTTCTGGTTGAAACTGTCAAAACTTCCTATAATACTTCAGTGGGTAGATCTATTAACTTTGTACATGTTAAATCTCTCTCTCTCTCTCTCTCTCTCTCTCTCTCTCTCTCTCTCTCTCTCTCTCTCTCTCTCTCTTTGGTGGTACTGGGGTTCCTGGAAGCCCTTCTACCTCCACGCTACACTCCCAGATCTATTTTATATTTTTGAAACAGGGTCTCTTACGCCAGCGTGGCTGGCTTTGAACCTGCGTGATCCTCTTGTCTCTGCCTCCCAAACATAGGGATTACAAGCGTGCACCACCATGCCCGGCCTCCCAGACCTATTTTTATACTTCTTTTTTTTTTTTTTTTTTAAATTTGGAAAAAGGGTCTCTTAAGCCAGCATGGCTGGCTTCGAACCTCTGCAATCCTTCTGTCTCCGCCTCCCAAGTGCTGGGATTGCAAGAGTGTGCCACCACGCCCAGCATGTTAAATCTCTTTGATGGGCTATCAGTGAGACATGATTAGAAAAAATTAAATCAAAATAGAAGATATCAATACTCAGAATTATATTAGACCATGCTGCAGTTGAGCCATAATATTACTTCTTTACATTATTTGATATGAAATAAATGATTATTTTTATGTAAATGTCACAATGTTGTTTTGTTATGCTTAAAAGAAGTGTTTGATCTCATACTTACCAGATTCTATTTTCCTATGCAGAATATACTGAAGACTCAAATTAAAGCTCTCTTAGGCAGTTTACTCATTCACAATAATTGTGAACCAGTGACAGGGGTTTACTGAAGGAATGCCTGCTGCTATAAACATTTGGGTATGGAAAGGGTTGGTTTGTGTCTGTTATAGACAGGTATAACCTACAGATATACAAATGTATCAAATCCATGTAACTTTTGGAGTTGATATTGGCTAGATGTACTGTGCTATAGGATATCAGTGATGACAAGAAGACAGAGGGATGATGAAGTAGACAACACCTGCTGGGAGCTGGAATTAAACCACAGGATGGAGACGTGTTTGTGTAGGAAGTGAGGAAAGACAGGTGCACAGTGCTGGAGTCAGAAGGACATTCACAAATAAGTTCGTTTTTGCCTGAGGTGATGGTGCATGCTTGTAATCCCAGTTCTTGGAAAGTTGAGACAGAGGATCTTGGGTTCTTGGCCAGCCTCAGCTATTTAGTGATGCCCCCTGCAATTTAGTGGGACCCTGTTCCCAAAATTAAAAAAAAAATAAAAATAAAAAACAGGCCTGGGAGTGTAGCTTGAGTTTAGAATGTCCCTAGGTTCAATCCCCAGTACTAAAAAAACAAAAACAAAAACAAACAAACAAACAAACAAAAAAACCAAGTCAGTTTTTTAAAACTAGGGAAGAGGGCTGAGAATGGACACTAGTGAGAACAGTGTTCATGAATTAGACTCATAATTCATTAAAAGTCTACATACATGATCTTCACTTCAAACATTCTTAGATCCCATAGTAATTTCTCATAGTTTATACAGATGAAGAACTCATGGACCTGAATAATCCTTCAAAGCTAATGGAAAATTAAGAGACATAGGAAAGGTGTAGTTTCGTAATCTGAACTCTGGCTTGAAATTTCCTCTTCTAGAGTTCTTTAAAACAGCAGCTCTAGCACTTTTTCTCCTTTTGCTATGATGCAATGTTCTCTGGTTTATCTGATTTTTACTGCATCCTGAACATTGGCATTTGCTTTAATCGATTCTCTGCCCTACAGACAAGCTCATCTTCTGAATGTAACACTAGACTGATGAAAACTCAAGTTGTTTATCCTGTGAGGTGTTTAGTTTCAGAAAACATTTTCTGTAGTTTACTTTGGCACTTCTTTCCATTTTTTTTTAGTTCTTTCCAGTATCCACAGCAACAATTACATGATTTCTCAGGTGCCCTTAAACCCAAATGGATAAATTGGGTTTGAGTTTAAGGAAATAGTCTTTTATATATTTATAATTATTCCATAATGTTGGGGGAAAAGGAAATGGTAATGAGAAAAAGAGTACTACACGTATTGAAAGTCTATTTTAGTAACTCTAAATACATGATATTATTTTTCTTCATGAAAACCCTTCAGATAATAAAAATTAGAAATTAATAAACTTTCTCCAAATCATCAACCAGCAGGAGGGTAATCAGGATAAGTCAGGTCTCCCAAAGTGGCAAAAAATTAAATTAATCATCAATGTGTAACAACATACCACAATTTAGTTTATCATTATAATAGCTTTATAATGTAATCACTCAGTTCACACTATCTTACAAGATGCCAAGGAGGATAGTATGATGGTTATGGTGGGAATATATATAAATAGAGTGAATCCAAAACTAAAATGTAGGCTTATTTTTTCAACCTGGATGTAAAATCTGTATCTATCTAGAACATATACATATGTTTATTTTTAAAAGATTGAGTTTTTTACTTTTTGATAAACCAATATACAGGTATCTATATCTCTTAGAACAGTTAATGAATACAGTAGTAATAGAAATTAGATGTCACATATGAAACTGTTCCTGACAAAAAATTTATATTAAGCATCATTGCACTATAGCTAAAATTAGTTTGTAAGTGGTAGAACCAAAATTTAAATCCTAGTGGTTCTCATTGTAAAGTTCATTTTTAACCATAAATGGAAGAATGCATGCATTTTGTTATGCACAAAATAGACCTACAAGGTTTGTAATCAATTCCAGTTTGTTCATATTCATAGAAATTTGTGTGAGTTGAATGCAGCTTATTCTTAGTGGCTGATTCAATTCCAGGTTGATTCAAGGTTCTAAATTTAAGAATATGCATGTTTAAGCTTAGAGGAGAGGAGAAAAAATATTGGGTTGCAATGAACTGAAATGTCAGTACTTGTTTATTTTCAGTGTCTCAAGGTTTTCTAGAAGGTCATTCGTTTTCTTACAGAGCTATTCTGAAGGGTGATGTTCATGGCCACATTTTTCAGTCTTATTTTATACCTCATGTGGTTCAGCCCATAAAGGTTTGTATGAATGCCTTTTTTCAGAGAGATTTTAAAGTTCACTTCTCAGCCTGGTATGATGCCACTTCTCTGTGATTCCGGTACTTGGGAGGCTGAGACAGAAGGATCATAGGTTCAAGAACAGACTCAGCAACTTAGCAAGACTCTCTGCAACTTAGAAAGACCCTGTTTAAAAATTAAAAAGTAAAGAGAGGGCTGCGGTATATAGCTCAGAGGTAGAAAGCCCCTGTATTGCAGTACTAGCACAAACAAATAAACAAACAAACAAAAATAGACTATTTTTTATGTGTTAAGAGAAGAGTGGCCGTCCTTGGTTATGTAGTGCAACAAAATTGGAAAGTAATCGCTGGCTATTTCAGTCTTTGCCTCCAGATAGCTCTCAACTCATCCAAGGATTCCAGGAAGTCTTTTTGGTAAAATGTATTAATAGACAGAAGCCAAGACATTTAAATCATGGTAAGATTATGAAAATTCACACTATTTATGGTGGTTCAATACTGATTTAAAACAGTCAATTGTCAAAGCAATGAGGTTAATCATATCTTTATGATTGTGAAAACTGTACCCTGGGTAGAGCAAGTCAAGTGATCATTCCCACAAGACAATTTTAATATGATTTTGTAACTCATTTTAGATGCAAACAAGCATTATTGTTAAGGTTTGAGTTGTTTACTATTATATCGTATATGTTATTTATTCAAATATTTAAAAATATATGTCCCCAAATGCTGATCCAGCTTTTAAAATAACTCTAATGATATTAAAATCATAAGCACAATGTGAAAAAATAATTAGCATTAAGACCACATGCTAGAAGTAGTTGCTTTTAGTGTTCTGTGTTATTCCTATTTTTTCCAGTTATAAAAATGCATGATTTAATTGCTTCAAACTTAATTATAATTGTATTACATATACAAGAATAATTTTTGATAACAAACATCTCCAAAAATTATTGGGAAAATACCATTTACTTTAATTCAAAGTTTTCTGGAAGATATCCATGATGTCAAATAAATGTACACGTAATTTTCAGTTCATGTGAACCAACCAGGGATTATTCTTGAGTCCATCCAGTTCTCTCCCTTTTCCCAAACGCTGCTCCAGTCCAAGCCACCATTTTTTCTTGACTGAAGTACTGAAATAATTTCCTATTTTACTTCTTCATCCTTCTTTAATGTTTTTTCTCCAGAATTCTTTTTTTTTTCCACAGCAGGTAGTGATCTTTCAAGATTCAAATAATATTGTGCTACTACTTAAAATTTGTCACTGGAAAAAAAAAATCTAAATTCCAAATCTTACTAAAGAAAAGTCTACATGATTCCTGGATTCTCTGACTCCAGTTTGTAGCATTTTCTCTTTTACTCACTATCCTTCATCCATTTTGATCTTTCTCTTTTCCTTGTGTCCATTTTGTAATTCATCTTTCAAGTAATTTTACCATTTTCTCTAAGGTCTTGAATTTATTAATAATGTTCTTCTTCATCTCTTGTAGTATGATCTGTAGTTATGTTTATACTTTCATTCCCAATATTGGTAATTTGTGTTTCCTTTCTTTTTTGACCTATTGAATTAGACACTTTTCAACCTTATTTATGTTTTAGAATGATACATCTTTTATTTTATGGGTATTTTCTATTGTATTTCTTTTTCCACTTTATTGATTTCCACTCATAATTATTTCCTTCCTTCTACATACTTTAGATTTAATTTGTGTTCGCTTTATAACTTGGTTATAATCTAAACCCTTCTCCATTTCTTTTCTTTCTTTCTTTTTGTGGTACTGGGGTTCTTGGAAACCCTTCTACCTCAGGGCTACACTCCCAGACCTATGTTTATACTTTATTTGGAAACAGGGTCTCTTAAGCTAGCGCGGCTGGCTTCAAACCTGCGTGATCCTTCTGTCTCCGCCTCCCAAGCGTGGGGATTACAAGTGTATGCCACCACGCCTGGCTCACCTTTCTTCATTTCTAAAATAAGCATCTAAAATTATAAATGTCCCTATAAGTACTGCTATAACTCTATTCCTAAAATATTGATATATTTTTCATTTCTCATTTAAACTTCTAAAATAAAATAATGCATTTTAATTTTACTTTTGCCTTTCTTGACTCATAGATTATTCGTAATTAGGTTATTGATTTTCTAAATATTTGGAGATTACTCAGATGTCTTTAAAATATTAATTTCTAGTTTTGTTGTTGTCAGAGCATATACGCTATAGAATCTTAATCCTTTTTAATGCATTATGGTTTGTTTTATAACTCAGCACATGTTCCGTCTTGGTGGATGTCTTAAGTGAGGACAGTGTATATTCTATAGTTGCTGAGTGTAGTGGGCTACATATGCTAATTGGTCAAGTTGGTTGATAGTGTTCACATCTTTACTTACTGAATTTCTATATATTCGTTCTATCAGTTGCTGAGATAGAAGTATTGAAATCTCTACCTGTAAATGTGGATATGTCTCCTTTCAGTTTTTTCTTCCTTTCATGAATTTTGAAGTTTTGTTATTTAGCCATATACACATAGAGGCTTATTAGGCATTTGGGATGAACTGATATTTTCATTTTCATGAAAAATCCTTCTTTTTAAAATACAATTTTAATTAATATCAATTAATTAATTATACATAATACCGAAGTTGTTTAATGGGTTCATTTTGGTTTTAATACATATATGTAGCATGTACTGATCAGCATCTTTATGTTTAGTATAAGTTTTTGTTTTGAAGTCTGATATCACTATTTAATATTAGTGTAGCCATTTGTTTTCTTATGTTTAGTGTTTGTATGGTGTATTCTTTTGCAACCTTTTACTTATGGCCTATCTGTGTCTCTATAAATGGCTTTCATGTAATCAGCATATACTTAGTCCTTACTCTTTTAATACACTCTGATAATCTACCTTCTAATTGAATGTATAAAATGTTTCATAATGTAATTGATGATATGTTAAGTCTGCTATCTTGCCATTTATTTTCTGTGTTTCATCTATTCTTTGTTCCTATTTTCTTCTTTTCTTGCATATTTAAAATAAATGGAGTCATTTAAAAATTCTATTTTATTGCTATTATTAGTTTATTAGCTATGTCCTTATTCTTTTAGTGATTATCTTAAGATATATATATATATAATATATATATGTATATGTGTATATATATATATATATATATATATATATTTTTTTTTTTTTTGCGTACTAGGAATGGAAACCAAGGCTGTTCTACCTCTGAGCTACACCCCAGCCCTATTTTTTTTTCTTTATTTTGAAACAGAGTCTCACTGAGTTGCAAAGGGCCTCACTAAGTAATTGAGGCTGTCCATGAACATTTTTCCCATCTTGACTTTATGCACTTTTAGAATGTATTTTGCTTCTATATATGTTATTGACTTGAATATACACTGCTATGGATTTCACTGTAAATAGTCAACTGCCTTTAAAGAAATTTTAACTTTTTTTATACTCACACTTTTTCAGTTTTATAAATCCAATCTTTTCTTCAACTAAAATAATTCTCTTTCTCATATAGTGAAGGCCAATTAGTTTCAGATCCTTTCCAATTTTGCTTATTTGAAGATATCTTAATTTCATTTCAATTTTTTCCAAGAAATTTTGTATACATCTCGAATTCCACTTTGTCATATTTTCAGTAAAGTTGTCACTTCATTTTCTTTTTGCTAACATGTTTCTTCCTAAAAATCAACTATTATCATCCTCAATGTGGAAACATAACTTTAGAAATTATCCAGTCCATGCCAATCTGAGGAAAGCTGCTCAGCTCACGGAAGTCAGGAAGTAGAGAGAGGCAAAGGGTTCAGGAAGAAGATGAATCCTTTCAGGGCACACCTCTAGGTGACCTCTTTCCTCCAATTAGGTCCCACCTCTCAGCATCCATTAACCTACTTGATGGATAAGCTCACTGATAAGTTCAGAGCCCTCACAATCCAACTGTTGCCTTAAAAGCCCCACAGGGGTCTACATTTCACCCTGTTTCTACTGCCCATGATCTTCATGAAGTTCTAATTCAGTTGCATTGTGTAAATGCTTCCAATATGAGACTTTAGGGGACATTCCAGATCCAAACGGAGACAGTCTAATCTCTCTCTCCTTTCCTCCCTGTCCCCTTTCTTTCTCTCTCTGTTTTCTTTTCTTCTCTTTCTCTTTCATAAAGACTATCCCCATCTATAATTCTCTTAAGAAAATTTTTACATATTGTATTCACCACCTCCTTGCCATGTATGCTCCATAAGGGAAGGATACTTCTTGCTTATACCCATGTTTCTTCATCTCTTGAAAGGTACTTGAACCACAGGAGGAAACCAGCAAACATTTTCTATATGAATGAAGCTGTATGCTCTCAAATTGTAAGGGAGAAAGGTGTTAAACAGCATACCTGACCTATAATAGAGTAGCATATGATTATGAGTTCCTGTGGAATTTTCTTCATAAAAAGTAAAGAGAATTGAATGCATTATACAAACCAGAAAAAAATTGTATTTTTAAATTGTAGACATTTAAATATATTTGGTAGTGCTCTTCACTTCTCCTGTGGTCTTTTAGATGCTTGTTGGTTGTAATTAGATGATTTCAGGCAGTTGAAACAGAGATGCTTTAGTATTTACTCAACATTAACCTATTTAATGAAATTTATTAGTAATATGGAGAAAACAATATTTTGTATAATGAGTGGATATCAACATTATGTACCAGTTTTAAATTTGGTCGTTAAATAAGGAGCTGGCCTCCTTTAGTATGAAATAACTGTTCATGTTACCTGATTTTAATTCTGAAGTAGATTAAAAAAAATAGCTGACCTAAATAGGCATGCTATTCTTCTTAGTTTTATATTCTTTTAGGTGCATGGTTTTTTTTTATTAATCATCCACTTCACTAAAATGTAGGTCTACATTTTCCTGTGTTTTTTCAAAAAAGAGTATCTCGCTCAAGATCTGGGGATTTGTTGTTCTCTTAGCACTACTGGCCTACATCATGGAGGTCTAATTCTTTCCCAGTTAGGGATCACAATTTGAGAATATAGAGGACTTTGTGACAGGCATTGGGTTTATACTTAGTTATAAGAGCCTTCTTAACATCTGTAGGATATGGTAGCTTGTGATATTTTATTTAGAATCATGAAGTGGTGGGAATGTAAGTAAGTGGTCAAGTGCTTGCCTATCATGCACAGTTCCCCATATTTGACTCTCAGCACATCAAAACCAAAATAAATAAAATCATAATTTTATTTTGGTTTGAAGACATTTTTATATTTTAAAAATTATACTTCATGATAATACCATCTTAATACATGCACACTCCTAAATTCATCTCTGCTTTATCGTTGTAATTCAGAATGAAAGTACAAACTTAAACAACACTTTATACAGTCAAATAAATGATGTATAATATTTAGAATATTTTTGAAAATATCTAGAGTATGACTTTCCTGCCTTGACAATGGCATTCCAAAATAGATATTTAATGTTTAAAAAAGAGTCTTTGTGATGTGGTTAGAGGTAGGTGTTTATTTATGCTTTGCTTATATTTTTTTCAGATGTAAAAGTGAACGTTCTCTTTTATCACTTCAGAATTATCTGATTACTCATGTAAAAATTTTCAGGATTTTACATAAGTAGTGTGAAGGTTATAGTGGACACCACTAATATCTTCTAATTTAGAGCAAGGATGGCTTTCAAGTTCACTGGTAACAGGGATCCAAAAGTAACTATGTCTGAGTGTCTTCTTTCTTTGGCCTCATTAACTGCTTCATATACTTCTTCCTTAGCCCCCAAAGATCTCTGATGATAAATTAGAAACCTTATACTCCAAGCAAGTGCTATCTGCAAATAATTTTGTTTCCATAAATATGCTACTTATTGTTTCAGATGTTTGCTTATTAAAAACACCCAGGGTCCTTGTCAATCTTGTCTCCCAACTGACTTTACTAATTGATTAAAATTTGGTTATGTTGTTGCACTGTTTTTTTTCTTTAAGATTGTTCAGCCTAGCTCTTGTTTTCTCTTGAAAAACTAAAATGATAGATAAGCAATACTTCCTTTTGGGGAAGAAAAATAAAATTGGAAGAATAAGAAGAAAGGATACAATAAAATTGGAATGTAATGCTTGCTCTTAAGCTGTTGCTGGTGCCATGTTTCTAATCAGTTTTTGTACATACTCCTGCCCCTTGGCATAATTTCCTTTCATAAATATTTGTTGAACAAATGAATGGATTAGTGAACAAAGCAACCATATTAAGATATATTTGACCTTCTTACGGAAATAGGGAGAGTTTCCAGATAGTCAAAACCCAAAATGCAGAAGAATTAGATCCTTAAATATATCCCTTCAGTAGCATATTTATTAGGAAATATTTTTAAAAAGTGAAAACTGCCCTTTGCAACTTGATGCAATATACCCAACCAATCATTCTGGCTTCCCATTCTGTCCAGTGGTCATCGTTGAGGGAGCAGAGATTATCATGCAGCCGGTGAGAGAGAGATCCTTATGTTGCCGGTGAGAGATCCTTATGGATCTATACACTGAAAGCTGCAGCATTTGTCATTTTGTTCTGTAATTTTTAAACTAAAGGAGGTCAATCTGTTGTTAACATATTGGAAATTCTTTAATTTCACTGAACAGTGTCTGTGTTCAAAAAGTTTGGATAGAAATTTGGTGATAAGGGAATTGTTCATAAGCACCACCATATTGCCTGACCTTTTTTAAGATGTCCTACTTCAGACACCCACTTTCCTGCAAAGTTTCAAATTCTCCATTTGCTTTCCATACTTTCTGCTTCTTTTCCCCCCATGAGTTTAAGATGCTTTTCTAAGAGGGAAAAGTGTATCAATAAGTTCTTTAGCACTGCTAAAATTATCAGTGAACATCTTGTCAGACAGTGATGTGTGAATCTGTTTTGTATGCCTCTATCCAAGGCCAGGTTTGTTGATAGAGGGAAGCAATTTTTCATTTTTAAACTCAAATCCCACCCCAAATAGAACACATTAATATCATGCAGACACCATGGGATAAAACAACATATTAACGTGTTTTCTAGCTTTCTTATTTGCCCATGTTTTCTTAAACATTAGATTTCAAAAAATGAACTCTGCTATTTCTCTTAACATTATTTAGATACTTTCAGAGACCCATTATTTGTTTCAGTTCAGGCGAAATTACACTCTTGTTTTAAGAATCTCTGAGTTAGGAGTGGGGTTTCTTAGTTATATTCTTTGTGTCCTTGAATCCAGGTCCAGCAATCATCAACTGCTATAGCTGTCCCTGGATAATTTAGTTATCCACTAATGCCAACCAGGAAAGAGGAAATAAACCAGGTTCATATAAATGTAGAATTCTAATGCAACCACTAACATTAAGTTTCTAATGCGACCCTCTCATTAGACCCTCTCATTAGCTATTACTTTCAATTAGGTGTTCTCAAACAATTAGCTTTTGAGCTACATAATCTTATTTATAGCATATACCTTCCCTGATGAGAGAAGAAATTACTTCTGGGAAAGCTGAGTCTCAAACTTTTAATTTAAGCACTAAATTCAGATGCATTCCCTCAGTTGGATTTTCTTCTTGTAGAATTACTAAACTCAGTTCTCTCAATCATGTGATACTTCAGCCTCTTAAAGAAACCTCTTAAAAAGAAAGTGACAAAAATCCATGGGTGCTTTGAGCACATAGGGAGATAAACGTGGCTGAGACCTGTTCTTTGCAAGCGAGATAAAAAGTTTTCAAATCTTTAAAGCATTCTCAGAAAAAGAACATCTTATTAATATTACCTAATGCCATATACTTTTAGGTTTCTATTCTTTTTTTTTCTTTTTTTGTGGGTCTGGGGATGGAACCTGGGGGCATTTGACCTCCATGCTATACCTCCTGCCAATTTTTTATTCTTTATTTTGAAACAGGGTCTCACTAAATTACAGAGTGCCTCACTAAGTAGCTGAGGCTTTTCAAGAACCACAATCCTCTGGTCTCAGCCTTCTGAATGCTGGAAATATAAGCATGTGCACCCATGCCCAGCTTCTAGATTCCTATTCTTATATGCATATTTATCAGAAGTTTCTGTTGTTGCTTCTTTGGCTTGTTTTTTTTTTTTCCATGATAACCAAGACCATAATCATGATAAATGTTATCATATTGAATTTAAAATAGTATTTATTATATCTTAGTCCATGGTATTTCTCAGGGTGCTGTATCAAATTATTTCCAAATAAGACATGGTCTTTGCCTGCAAAAAGCTTCTTTTTTTTTTTTTTACTATTGCAAATGCCATTTTATTTTTTTATTTTTTATTGAACATAAATGGTATACATTTAGCCGGGCGTGGTGGCGCACGCTTGTAATCCCCGCGCTTGGGAGGCAGAGACAGGAGGATCGCGCAGGTTCAAAGCCAGCCGCGAGCGCTGGCTTAGGAGACCCTGTTTCCAAATAAAAATGTAAAAAGAGGTCTGGGAGTGTAGCCCGGAGGTAGAAGGGCTTCCAGGAACCCCAGTACCACCAAAAAAAAAATAAAAAATAAATGGTATACATTTAAAGCATACTTGATGCCCTCTCCCCCCTCCTGCCCCTGTTTTTCCTTCCCCCCTCCCACCAATGATTGTCCCAGGTAACCATGCTATATTCATAATTTTACACATATTTGGATGTGGACCCTCATTAATCAAGTTCAGCCTTCCTTCTCCGCTATCTTTCCATTCAAGCTTTGCTGGTATTTCACCTCCATTACCTGGAATACCACTGGTATCCTCTAGGTTCCCTAGTTTGGGCATATTAGAGGAAACATATGTACCTTCTCCTTCTGTGCTTGGCTGGTCTCACTTAACATAATGCTTTCCAAGACTTTCCATCTTCTTGCAAATGATATGATTTTGTTCTTCTTTATGGCTCAGTAGAATTCCATTGTGTGTATTTCCCATAGTTTTGCAATCCATTCATCTGTTGATGGAGACCTGGATTGGTTCCATATTTTGGCTATTACGAATTGTGCTGCTATGAACATAGGTATGCATATGTTGCTATAGTTCCCTGTTTTCAAACCTTTTGGAAAAATACCCAGGAGTGGTAAAGCTGGATTGTATGGTGGATCTATTCCTAGCTTTCTTAGGAATCTCCACACAGATCTCCATAGTGGCTGAACTAGTTTGCACTCCCACCAACAGTGTAAAAGAGTTCCTCTTTCCCCACATTCTTGCCAGCATTTGTTGTTATTTGATTTCTTTATGCTTGCCACTCTGACTGGGGTTAGATGGAATCTCAGTGTAGTTTTGATTTGCATCTCCCTGATGGCCAATGATACAGAACATCTTTTCATGTATCTATTGGCCATTTGTATTTCTTCTTTTGTGAAGTTTCTATTTAGTTCATTTGCCCATTTCTTGATTGGGTTGTTTGTTTTGCTAGTGTAGAGTCTTTTGAGCTCTTTGTATATTCTGGATATTAGCCCCCTATCAGAGTGGTGGCTGGTAAAGATCTTTTCCCATTCTGTAGGCTTCCTATTTAGGTTCTTGATGGTTTCCTTTGATGAGAAGAAACTTTTAAGTTTGATGCTATCCCACTTGTTAATTCTTGCTTTAATTTACTGAGCTTTGGAGGTTTTGTTGAGAAAGTTACTGCCTGTGCCAATATGTTGTAGTGTTGAACCTTTGCTCTCCTCTACTAACTTCACAGTGTCAGGTCTGATTTCTAAGTCTTTGATCCATCTTGAGTTGATTCCTGTGCATGGTGAGATATAGGGGTTTAGATTCATCTTTTTACAAATGGATAGCCAGTTTTCCCAGCACCATTTATTGAAAAGGCTGTCTTTTCTCCAGTGCATGAGTTTGGCCCCTTTGTCAAAGATTAATTGACTAAAGATGTGTGGGTTTGTTTCTGTATCTTCTATTCTAATCCACTGGTCAGTTTACTTGTTATTGTGCCAGTACCATGCTGTTTTTACTACTATTGTTCTATAGTATAATTTGAAGTCTAGTATTGTGATGCCTCCTGCATGTTTCTTATTGCTGAGAATTGCTTTGGCTATTCTAGGTCTTTTCTTTCTCCATATAAAGTTCATGATTGATTTTTCTAGGTCTCTGAAGAATGTTGTTGATATTTTAATGGGAATTGCATTGAATCTATAGATCAGTTTTGGCAGAATGGCCATTTTGATGATATTTATTCTGCCTATTCATGAGCACGGGAGATCTTTCCATCTTCCAAGGTCTTCTTCAATTTCTTTCTTTAATGTTTTATAGTTTTTTTGTAGAGGTCTTTTACATCTTGGGTTAGGTTTATTCCTAGATATTTTATTGGTTTTGTGGTTATAGTGAATGGAATTGTTTTCTTTGTTTCTTTCATTGTGGATTCATTGTTGGTGTAAAGAAAAGCCACTGATTTCTTTAGGTTGATTTTGTAGCCTGCAACTTTGCTGAATTTTTCAATCAGCTCTAGAAGTCTTTTGGTTGAGTTCTTTGGATCTTCTACATAAAGGATCATGTCATCTGTGAATAAGGATAATTTTAATTCCTCTCTTCCTATGTGAATTCCTTTTATTTCCTTCTCTTGTCTTATTGCTGCAGCAAGAGTCTCAAGGACTATATTGAAATGGAGTAGTGATAGTGGGCATCCTTGTCTTGTTCCTGACTGTAGCGGAAATTCTTGCAGTGTTTCCCCATTCAATATAATGTTGGCTTTGGGTTTACAGTATATTGCCTTAATGATGTTGAAGTACATTCCTTCTATCCCAATTTTATGCAGTGTTTTTAACATAAATGGGTGTTGGATTTAGTCAAATGCTTTTTCAGCATCTATTGCTATGATGATGTGTTTTTTGTTCTTGGTTCTATTTATGTGGTGAATAACATGTATTGATTTGCATATGTTGAACCAGCCTTGTTTTTCTGGGATGAAACCAACTTGGTCATGATGTATTATTCTCTTGATGTAGTTTTGAATGCATATAGGTAGTATTTTGTTTAGAATTTTTGCATCTATGTTCATTAAGGATATTGGTCTCTAATTTCCTTTCTTGAAGTATCTTTATTTGGTTTGGGGATTAATGTGATACTGGCCTCATAGAAGGAATTTGGGAGAGTTACATCTCTCAATTTCCCAGAACAAGTTATGAAGTATTGGCATTAGTTGGTCACTGAAGGTTTTGTAGAATTCAGCTGAAAACACATCCAGGCCTGAGCTTTTCTTTGGTGGAAGAATTTTTATTGCTGTTTCTATTTCTTTGGTTGCTATTGGTTGGTTTAGGCTTGTTATATCCTCTTGGCTGAGTGTAGGTAGGTTAACTCTGCTTAGAAATCTATCAATTTCTTCCATGTTTTCAAGTCTATTGGAGTATAAATTTGTAAAGTAGTTTCTGATAACCTTTTGAATTTCTTCACTATCTGTGGTGATATCTCCTTTTTCATTTCTAATTTTGATAATTTGAGTTGATTCTCTTTTTCTTTGGGTTAGGTTGGCCAGGGGTTTATCAATTCAATTAATCTTTTCAAAGAACCAACTTTTTATTTTATTGATTCTTTGAATTTTTTTTGTTCTCTATTTCATTTATTTCTGCTCTAATTTTAATGATTTCTTGCCTTCTGCTGGCTTTGGGAATAGACTGTTGCAGACTTCTAGGTCCTTGAGTTGTGTCATTAGGTTCTTTACTTGGTGGTTCTCTGTTCTTCTTTATGTGGGCACTCAATGTAATAAACTTTCCTCTTAATACTGCCTTCATAGTGTCCCATAGATTTTGGTAAGTTGTGTCTCTGTTTTCATTTGTTTCCATAAATTTCTTTATTTTGTCCCTAATTTATGCTCTTACCCATTCATCATTCAATAGTGTATCATTTAGTCTCCATGTATTTGAATAATTTCTTTTGAGTTTCCTGTTGTTCATTTCTACTTTTATTCCATATGGTCTCATAAGATGCAAGGAATTATATTACATTTTTGAATTTGCTGGTGCTTTCTTTGTGTCCCAGTATGTGGTCTATTTTGGAGAAAGTTCCATGGGCTGCTGAGAAGAGTGTGTATTCTGTAGTTCCTGGCTGAAATATTCTGTAAATGTCTATTAGGTCCATTTGGTTTTGGTTTTCTTTAGTTTTAAAGAGTCTTTACTCATCTTTTGCCTTGAAGATTGATCCAGTGGTGTGAGAGGTGTATTTAAGTCTCCCAGAATTATTGTGTTTGAGTCTATATGGGATCTGATGTCCAGAAGGGTTTGTTTTACAAATGTGGTTGCACCCACGTTTGGGGCATAAATATTTACTATCATTATATCTTCTTGGTGTATTGCTCCTTTTAATAAAAGGAGGTGCCCTGATTTGTCTCTTCTGATGTGTTTTAGTTTAAAGTCGGTTTTGTTGGATATCAGGGTTGCTACCCCTGCTCTTTTTTGGTCACCAATAGCATGGTATATTTTTTCCATCTTTTCACTTTCAGTCTGTGAATGTCTTTGGCTGTAAGGTGAGTTTCTTGCAGACAGCATATATTTGGATTATGCTTCTTAATCCACATTGCCAGTCTCTGTTTTTTGATTGGTGAGTTAAGTCCTTTGATGTTAAGAGATATTATTGAAATATGATTTTTTTTTCTGCCATTTTGTGTTCTGTCTACTCTTGGGTGGTTTGGTCTTTCTTCTTTACTTAAATGGCCCACTTATTGACTTCCTCTCTTCTCTGGTTCTGAAGTCTGCTTCTTTTTTCTTCTTTATGGTTTATTTTTTTAAGAATTTTCTCTAGTGTTGGCTTTGAATTCATGAATTTTTTAAGATTCTGTTCATCCTGAAACACTTTTGTTTACCCATTGATTTTGAATAGTAGTTTTGCTGGATAGATTAGTTTTGGTTGGAAGTTATTTTCTTCCAGGGTCTGAATCACGTCGTACCAGTCGCTCCTAGCATTCATGACCTGGGTTGTATAGTCTGGGGTGATTCTTATTGTTTTGACTCTATATGTCACCTGTCTTTTGTTCTCACTGCTGTTAAGATTTCTTCCTTGTCCTCTGTGTTGGTCATTTTGGTTATTATGTGGCGTGGGGAGGTCCTTCTTTGATCCTGTCTCAAGGGAGTTCTGTATGCCTCCTGGACATGAAGATCCAAGTCTCTTTCCATGTTTGGAAAATTCTCTGAGATTATTTCTCTGAAGGGATTATGGATGCCCTTGGTCTATACCTCTATCCCTTCTTCAATGCCTATTATCCGTAAGTTAGGACACTTCATATTATCCCATATTTGCTGGATGTTTAGGTTTTGTTGCTGTAAAGAGATCTGTATATCGCTGACCATGTTTTTGGTTTTGGATGTACTGTCTTCTAACAGTGATATTCTGTTTTCCATTTCATCTAATCTTCCAGAATTTCTTTCTATTGCTGTCTTCATTTCACTCATTGACTCTTTCATTTCATTCCAGACCTCTTTCTGATTCTTTCTTAGTTTTTCTAACTCATCTTTCATCTCCTCTAGACTTGTTTTAAATCTTTTAATCATATTGTAGATCAAGATTTGGAACTCCCCTTCATTGAAGGTCAGTATTTGTGACTTCTGTCATTTTTCCACTATTCGTCGTTCTCATATTTTTAACGTTCTCAGGCCTGTTCTTCTGTTGTTTTCCCATTGAAGTGGTATGGATTGGGTGATGGTGGAGTAGCTAGGGTAGTGGGTGCAGGAGTAGGTAAGGTAGAGAATATAATTAGGTTGTGGAGAAATTTAAATATAATGGGGTTGAGTCAGGTTGAGAATCAGAATATTTAAGTATGGAAATGTGAGAAACTTTGTGTGTTAAAGAAAGAGTTACAGTTGGAGGACAAGGGGAAAGATTTGAATGAAGCTAGTTGATAGTCTTAATTGTAGAGTTTTGTAGAGGGAGTGGGGGGAGGCTCACATTCAGATGGATAAAGTAACAAAATAAGGCAGAAAGACTATTATACATCAAATATAAACAGCAGCATTGACAACACAATAATGGACCACCAGAAGAGAACCAGAAGAGTTAAGAGAATAAACAGGATAAACATAAGACAAAATAAAACAACCTAACAACCATGTGATATGTAGTGAAAGATCCAAACAAACAATAAACCCAAACAAAAATAAAAAAAAAAGAAAGGAACAAATATTTTAAAAAGGGATAATCCCCCCAAAACTGAAAAAACTGAAAAAACCCCCCCAGAAACATAAAAAAAGGAGAAAAAAAGAAAAAACAAAACAAAAATTGGCAACATAAAAGGACGGAAATAATAAATAAAATAACAATAAAAAATTTAAAAAAGAGAGAAGGAAACAGTCCTATTATTTAGTAACATATGGAGTGGCTCTGTGCAAGTTTCACACCTTAAGCGCCCTTACTGTGTCAGTGGGGTTGAAGGTGTTCCCCTGTGCGGACTCTAGCACACTCAGTTGCTGCAGTGTCTGATGACACTTGCTGTGTGCCCACTGGCTCCCAAGATGTTACCTGGCAGCCCAATCAGAAGCTCTGATGGGCTGGTAGTTCTTCCATATCTGCTTCTCTGGGAGAATAGCAGGTCTATGCCGGGGACCCTGCAGGTTCCCCAGTGTCTCTGTGGGTGCCTCTTCTGTTGTGCCAACAATGTAGCTCAGGGGTTTGGCTAATCTCAAAGTTTGGGATGTCAAAGCTCTATGATCACTCTCAGACTCTTAGACAGTTCACAGGGCTGCCAGTGTTGCTGTTCCCCAAAATATACAAAATTCTTTTTAGGTCTGTGGCTCGATATGGCACCTTTAGTTGGTGTTACAGAGACTCTTGCGGGTTAAAATTACAGGCTTTTTTTTTTTTTTTTTTTTTTTTTTTTTTTTTTTTTTGCAGTAGTTGGGTTAGGTCTTCTCGTGGCTGTGCCTCAGATCCTCTGGATGGGAATGCGCAGGTTTGGGCCTAGGCCAGGTCTGTGCTGGGGCCTAAGGCTGTAGCCTCTGTGAAGATGCTCTGCCAGTGTTGGGCAGGGGCTGTGATGGTGCCTGAGGCTGCAGCCTTTGTGAAGGTGCTGGCTGGTGCTGGGCCCGGGCTGGGCTGGGGCTGGGCCTGGGCTGGGCCTGAGATGGTAGCAGCCCAGGGGGTGCTGGAAAGAGAGGAGCCTAAGCCTCGGGGCCCCGGGTGGCTTACCTGCAGCTGTCCTTCCAGCACAGAGGTGACTCCTGCGTCTCCGAATGGAATGAGCTTTTGGATTTTGTTGCCACGTTGGTGTAAGTCAGGTCCTGGGGCTACGGGGCTATGGTTTGGGCTGGTAGCCAGCGCAGTGGCAGCCTGCCGGCTGCCCAGCTGTAGCTGCAGCTGATCCTAAACTCACGCCCCCCCCCCCCCCCCCCCGCTGCAGTTCAAGGTTCCTGATTTTCTTTCGCTGAGGTTTCTGCGTCAGTTTTTGTTTCTGAGCTATATATATTTTGTTGTTTGAGACACTGCTTTCTCGTTAGTTGAACTTTATTTATTTCAACTACTGAGAAGTGCTGTGTCCCTCAGTCGCCATTTTGAATCCCAAAAGCTTCTTACATATAAATGTGAAGTTATGCAATAAACATTAAGTACCATTCTCATTTCTTTCAAGAAATCTACATTGGATGTCTGCTGTTTTGTAAATGCTAGAGAGATA
The DNA here is from genome assembly GCF_963383645.1 of Muscardinus avellanarius. Lineage (NCBI taxonomy): Eukaryota > Metazoa > Chordata > Mammalia > Rodentia > Gliridae > Muscardinus > Muscardinus avellanarius. The sequence goes on from NC_137789.1 coordinate 72,993,232, forward strand.
GTGTGTACCAACAGAAAAAGTCTTGCCTTCACAGATCTTTCATTTTGTTATATGTGAAGGGTGGGGATAGAAAAGAACAGAGTATAAAGAAAACCAATAAACAAGAAAAATATAAATTGTGATAATGTTAGGTGAACATAAGTAAGATTTGAGAGGGAGAGTGTTCTCTAAATAGAGAAACCTTAGAAAGAGTAGTTAGGGAAGGGTTCTTGGTAGAATTGGCATTTCGCGTGAGATCTGAATCATTGAAAGACATTCCTATTGGAACACCTGCCTTATTGCTTTAGCAGAGAGAAGAGCAAGTGCAGAGGGCCAGATAGGAGCAAGCTCAACCTCCGGAGAAGCAACCATATTATCAGTGTAGCTGGAGCACAGTGAAAGAATCAGAGAGAGAGAGTTGGAGAGTGAGGCTGGTTTATGAAGCTAAAAGCAGATCACTAAGATCTGGTTTGATTTTGTTTTAAAGGTAGTGGGAAGTCACTGAGACATTTAAAGAAGGGTAGCATTTTATGACACTTCATAAACATACCTATGGCTACTGTATGGAGACTAGATTATAAAGGCAAGAGTAAAAACAGAAAATACATGAATGATTCACCTAAGTGATGATGGCAGACAAACCAGAATGGGTCAATAGTGATGGAAAGCAATGAATAGAATTGAAATGTATTTTGGAGGTAGAGTCAACAGAATTTGATGATGGTTTGCCTGTAGAACATGCAGAAAATAGAGAAATAATGGATGGATGGTTTATTGGTTTGGGGCTTGAATAACTAGGTATCTGTCTCAGTCAACATTCTCACTGATATAATCCAAAACAACTGGCCACACAACTTAGAGGAAGAAAGGTTTATTTCCTCAAAGGTTTTGGACATTTCAGAGTTCAGTGTATATCAGGCAGGGTCTGCAGAGCTCAGGGCATGGTGGCAGGAAGCAAGAGCAGGAGAGCATGGGCTCTGCTCTCACATCACAGAGGCCAGAAACAAGAGAGCAAGTGATTAAAGGAATTCAAAGACAAAAGCAGTCTCTATGGCCACACCCACAGAGACTCAGCTTCTCCAGCCACACTCACTTGTCTAGGTTACTACCCAGTAAACCCATCGTAATGAATTCATCCACTGATGACATTACAACCTGCATAACTTAATTTTATCAGTTTTGAACATTAATACATGAACTCTTCAGTGGACGTTCTATATCTAATCATAACAGTGTCATTTTCTAAAAAAGAGGGAAGACTGGGAATGTGCAATCTGAAAGATCATAAAAAATATAGAGGAAGTTAACTTGGAACAAGTCAGGGGTCATGTGGTTATGTTTTTCTTTGTTTATGTATTTTATTCATGTCATATTGAACAAACATAATTATGTGCAAAGTTCTGTATTAAGTGCCATATATAGGCATAATACAGCTACATTTTCTTGAATTTGTCATTCAGTCATGTTTTATTGAGTGTCTATTGTGTTCTAAGCATTCTAATAGGTCTATCATAGTATTCATTCTTGCTCTCCAAGTAGAAAAATCAACATGTTGAATGCCAAAATAAAGCATGATACAATAAATACTGTAATGAGGTCTACATAAAGAACTGTGGGAACAGAGAGAGGGAGATGTAATCATCTCAAAGAGAATTTGTGGTCACTCCAGCAGCTATCTGTGAGGAGTTGAGGGCTTACATTTTGGCTGGAGTGAGGGGTGGGACCAGAATGCCTGTCTAGATGCTGTGTTTGCAAACAAGGTGCTGTGTAAACCCTGGTTCTCCTGGCACTGCCATCACCTCACCCACGCTATGCTTTTGAAGTGAAATAGGGACCTCACCAAGTAGAAATTGCATAAAGGAATGGATATGGAATTTGAGGTGCCATGGAGGAATGACAAGAAATGAAATATACAAGTAGACTATAAACATTCTGTGCTGAGTCCTACCCTCACCCACAAGGACCTGTCCATCCAGAAAGGGAGTTGTGCTGCTCACATACATGCCAGTGGGCCTGTCCTTTCCATGTAGCATGACATAGTGAGAGCTTAGTAAATGCTCAGTGAAGACTTGATGATCAAGGGCCCAACCATGTCTCTGCTGAATTAGCATATTAAAGGTACTGGAACTTGTGTTTTTTTTTTTATCTCTAAGCAAGAAACCAGTGACATCCTTATAGAAGCAATAAAAAACCATGAGATACTTTCGTTTTGAGAAGTTTCATGGTTAAATTTTCAGGGCTAGGACAGGTGTGGTCATGTACAACTTTAATCCCAATTATTGGATTACAGATAGAAAGATCTTAGGTTTGAAGCCAACTTCTGCATCTTAGCAAGGCCTTCAGAAATTTAGTAAGAAACTGTTTTGAAATTATACATACACACACACACACACACACACACACACACACACACACACACATACTAGGGCTGAGGGTAGAGCTTGAAAATTGAACCCCCTGAGTTCAATCCCCAGTGCTGCATAACTAGCTTACAACTAACTAACTAACTAACTAACTAACTAACTATACAGAGCTATCTAGATGTCCTGGAGTAAGCTCACCTCTCTATCCTCAAAGCTGCTATGTTCCATTATATGTCTTGGGTTCCTCTACATTTGAAATAGGTTACGAGTACCTAGCGCATCTAATAGTTTCCATCTCTCATCTTCTATAACCCACTTGATTGGTTAGCTGCTTGAATGTTTGAGTTCTGTGGTCAGAGTGATAAGATTTAAATTTTGAATTGTTATGTATAAACTTTGTAAACTTGGGCAAGTTTCTTGAACTCTCTAAGCTGTATTTTTTCTTTTTAATCTATAAGATAAAGATAGTACTAATACCTACCTCATAAAGTAAAGGTCAAAAAAGATACTTCATATAAACAACATAGAGCTCTAAGTGTGCAACTATAATTTATGATGGGCAGTTATTGGAGCTTAAAAATAGCTCTTCCGTAGGTATTCAATAAATGTTGCCTGGTATAATGATTAGTGCACATTACAATTTTAAAATGACAAGCTCTAAGTAAATTATTTAACCTGTTTCCCATGGCCATATCATCATGGAAGCAAAACTAGAGGCATACTCAAGGAAAGTACTTTCTCTGCCTGTACTTCCTTTGACTCTGTAAATATCAAGCTTCACCAATCTTCTCACATGCCCTGAGAGCATCCACAGTGTGCTCTGAAGAACAAGTTCTTTTAGTTCTTCCTCTCTTCTGGTACCTGCTCTGGCTCTCTGTGATCATGGCTTCCCAATTCTGTCTTAGATCCAAATAAAGAAACAGCCTTTCCCCATGATGGGGCCCCATGTGACAGGCTACTGTGGAGTGCTGCCTTGTGCTCTCAGTGTGTGACAGAAAACTCATGCAAGAGCTTTTGAGATTGTACTTGCTACTTTTCTGCAGCAAGTCTTCCTAAATTTCAGACATGTTTCTTGGGAACTAGTCTGGCAAACACTGAGTGTGGAGGATCTCATGGTGGTCTTATAAAGCATCCTCCCTGATCTTAACTCTACTTCTGATATAGTTATTGGAAGCTACTCTAGAATTTTTGGTTTTTATCTTTATCTAAAAATAAAAAAGCCTCCTGTGGACTTTTGACTTTCCTTAGGAAAAGATGGCTATTTTCCTGGGAAGGTTTTTAAGTTTCTGTGCAGGTGTGAACTATCATTGGTTTTCCAAATAGCAGCACCATGTGAAAAGAGGACTTCTTTTCTATTCTCAACAACAAATGTGAGGACAAACAACAACAAGAACTATGAGGAAACTCTATGAGTACATATAAATGCAAAATGCTAACAAAGTTTTGCTTTGTATATTTCTCCAAATTTTGATTTTTATATTATATTAGTTAATTGTACTCTGAAAATTAGAAAAAGATGGGAAGACAGATTTTAAGCATTATGAGGAACAAGCTTTGTTGGATGAAAAAAGGTAAAAATAAAGACTAGATGGCAAATACATTAAAGAAAGAGCCCTTTCGGGTGTTTAATTGGGTACCATACACCTGACAAAAGGAAGTTATGTTCTTAGCTTTCCCTCTTTTATTTAACACTATTTTGTGTTCTTAATTTATTATCATCCTTCATATAAAACACTAACAGTTACAGATCCAAAAACTCAGAAGTTGGCTATTCCATTTTTAATGGTTTAAGAGATAAAATTCAGTGTGTGCTGGTTTAGGCCAGTAATCTCAGTACTTGGCAGGCTGAGATAGGAGGATCACAGGTTCAAGAACAGCCTCAGCAAGGTAGTGAGGCTTTCATAAATTTAGCTAGATCCTGTTTCAAAACAACAAAACAAAACAAAACAAAACAAAACAAAACAAAACAAAAAAAAAACAAAAAAGGATGGAGGCGTAACTTGGAGGCAGAATGTCCCAGAATTTCTCTGGGTTCAATCTCTAGTATCACAAAAGAAAAAAGTTAATTGCACAGTAAGGTAAAAGTAATTTTTTCATTTTTTTGGTCTAATACTTTCTAACGGCACCATAAATAATATATTGAATTAAAACTGGCAAATAAATATGTTTGTCACCTTTCTATTGGCAAGTGGTTTGGCACCAGATGGGATTCCATAAATAAATATTCTGGTTTGCCATCTCAAAAGAAAATTTTGTTATTGCAAAAAATAAATAAAATATGTAGAGACAAAGCAAAAAATAGGCACAAAATTCTTTACTGCATAAAAACATATTAAAATATAATATATATCCAGACATGGTGGCACATACTTAAAATCTCAGTCCTTGGGAAACTGAGTCAGGAGGATCACAGGTTTGAGGCCAGCCTCAACAACTTAGAGAGACCCTCACCAACTTAGCAAGACCTTGTTTCAACATAAAAATTAAGAAAGGCAGAGGTTATAGACTGAAGGTAGAATGCCACTGGGTTCATTCCCCAGCACCCTCCCCCTCCATATGTGCTACATGTACCAAGTAATGGATTTTGGAATTTTCAAAAAAATGCCAGTTTAATCGTCCATATTATCTCAGATAATTTAGGTGGGCCACCTTGCAATAATTTGAATGTGCTGATGAGAAGTTATGGCTAATTTTATTTACTCTCCCTAACTTTTTGGGTCAAAATTAGGAATATTAGGTAAAAGCAGAGGAGAAACCAGAGGGAGGCTCCCAGGTGGCTGCTCGGCTCTGTATTTCTTCAATGGAGTGCTCAGAATAGTTGGGGCTTCACAAAGACTCCCTTGGTCCTTCACAGGTCGAGATGTGTCTCCATTAGAAATCAGGGGATAAACAGAGTGGATGAGGGCAGGGAACAACCTCTCTCTATATAGAAAAATATAATCAGCTTCATTATCAGACTTGGCTGTAACACCACATAGAGGCTATTTCTTCTTGCATCCTCAAACCATAGACATGGAAGTGGGAGGGAATATTCATTTGCATTTTATTTTGTTGTTTTCACTCCTGAATTCTTCTGTTAACACCCATTCAGTTTTTAGGGTCTTACCTTTTGATTAAAACAAAGCTTTCCTTCTTTTTATTGCTGTCATCTTTAATTTTCCTGACCTTCAGGAATAGAGGAGTTTTTCTTGTACACACAGTGCAACCACTTTAGAAAACAGTATGGAGGATCCTCAGAAGAATGGGAACAAATCTACCATTTGACCCAGCAATACCACTTCTCAGTATCTATCCAAAAGAAAGCAAACCAAACTATCAAACTAATGTATGTGTATCTATGTTCATAGCTGCAATTCACCATAGCCAAACTATGGAGCCAGCCAAGATGTCCATCAGTAGATGAATGGATTACAAAGCTGTGGGATATGTACACAATGGAGTTTTACTCAGTCATAAAAAAAAATTCAATTACAGCATTTTCAGGGAAATGGGTGGAACTGGAGGATATTATGCTAAGTGAGTCGCAAAAAGTAAGGAATCAGATGCTTTCACTAATATGTGAAAGCTAAAGTGAAATAGTCACAGGAGGAGCCCCAGGTGAAAAGGAGAGCCTATAGAGGAGCAAATAAGGCGATCTGACTGAGGGGAGGGGAGGTGGGAAAAAAGCTCTCTGAGGCACATGATGTATTTAGACAAACTTATTGATATCAATCACTAAGCCAAGCATGGGAGGGAGGGTTAGGGAGGGAAGGGGGTGGGGATTGAATGGGGGCTGACTGGGTGATGTGTGCATGTATGTCTATACAAGTCTTTTTTTTTTATTACCCCACTATGATGTATGAATATAATGCACCAATAAAAAAAATTTAAAAAGTAACTGGTCATAACATTTTGCACTGTTTTTTAAGAGTCAGTAGCCCATGCCTCTAGGGGCCAGGTAGGTAACATAAATACCTGAAGCAGCTGGAAATAAGAAAATTGGGATTTTGCTGCTTGCATTGCAGTGAGGATAAATTTATGCCCTGGTTTAACTACTTTCAGTTGAAAACAGAAAATATTTCTATTTCATGTATTGTTGTGTATCTACCAACAAGTATAGGCTCCAGAGTTTGGTCAAGTCCTTAAGACTGGAAAAGTGATTGAACGCATGAATTATTCTTTCTTCCTATCATGTCTCTCTTTCAGGTGTTTGATAACCTTCAGAACTTCAAAACCTAACACTTCATAGTCAGACCTTAGTGCTTGACTTCTTTTAAGTAAAAAATAAAAAGGTATTTTGCAGAAGATGTTTTTCTTCTTGAAAAGTTTTCATCCCTTGATATCTGATGCCTACTTTCATTTTCTTCTGCTCTCTTAAACTATTCCTATCAGACCTTCTTTCTCTTCCTGCTCCTTCTACCCTCTTGTATTCAGTGTTGATACTGCCTCTTGCATCAATTCTAATAGCTTTCAGTATTCTATCTACCAACTGCCATTTTTAATTCTTCTTAAAATATTTAAGGAGGAATTTAAAAACATATTAATTTTATTCTTTCTTTTTAATTAACACACTAATTGTGCATACTTAATGGGCTATGGTGTGATAATGTATAATGATGAAATCATGTCAATTAGCATTTACTAATTATTCTTTTTTAAATTTTTTATTGGTGTGTTGTAGTCATACATCTTAATGGGATAAAAGACTTGTGGAGACATACGTGCACACATCACCCAATTAGCCCATACCTGATCCCCAACCCGTTCCCTCCCCATCCCTCCTTTCTTGCTTGACTTAGTGATTGACTTTGATATGTTTGTTTAAGTACATCATGTGCTTTAGAGACTTTCCCTCTTCTTCACTCCCATCCCCTCAGTTAGATCACCTCATTTGCTCCTCTATAGGATTTCCTTCTTCATCTAGATTTCCTCCTGTTACCTATTTCTCCCTAGCATTTGCATATTAGGGAAAGCATCTGATATCTTCTTTTTTGTGACTGATAATCTCACTTAGCATAATGTCCTTCAGTTCCATCCATGTAATTGTGTAATTGTGTTTTTCTTTATGGGTGAGTAAAATTCCATTGTGTACATATTCCACAGTTTTGTAATATATTCATCTGTTGATTGACATCTTGGGTGGTTCCATAGTTTGGCAATGGTGAATTGTGCAGCTATGAACATAGATACACATGCATTAGTTTGGTAGTTTGGTTTCCTTTCTTTTGGGTAGATATCCAGAAGTGGGTTCGCTCGATCAAATGGTAGGTTTATTCCCATTCTTCTGAGGATCCTCCATACTGTTTTCCAAAGTGGTCGCACTAATTTGCAATCCCACCAACAATGTCTTAGAGTTCCCACTTCTCCACATCCTTGCCAGCATTTGTTGTTGTTTGTGTTTTGAATGGTTGCCATTCTAATTGGAGATGGAGTTAGGTAAAATCTCAGGGTAGTTTTGATTTGCATCTCTCTGATTGCCAATGATGTTGAGCATTTTTTCATACATTTATTGGCCATTTGAATTTCTTCTTTCATGAAGTGTCTAATTCACTTGCCCATTTTTTGATTGGGTTATTTGTTTTCTTAGTGTTGAGTTTCTTGGGTTCTCTGTATATTCTAGATATTAGTCCTCTATTGGAGGAGTAGTGTGTGGCAAAAATCTTCTTCCATTCTTTTGGCTTTCCATTGAGGTTCTTGACAGTTTCCTTTGCTATAAAGAAGCTCTTCAGTTTCATGCAATCCCACATATTGATTCACCTTTTAGTTTCTTGTGCCTTTGGGGTCTTGTTGAGAAAGTTTTCTCTGTGACTATGTGTTTCAGTGTTGGACCTATGCCCTCTTCAAGAAGCCTCAAGGTCTCTGGTCTAATTTCCAAGTCTTTGATCCATTTTAAATTGACTCTTGTGCAGGATGAGCAAGTGGAATTTGTTTCCATTTTTCTGCATATGGTTAACCAGTTTTGTCAACACTATTTGTTGAATAGACATTTTTTAGTGTATATTTTTGGCCCCTTTGTCAAAAATCAATTGGCTGTAAGTGTATGGATTTGTTTCTGAGTCTTCTATTCTGCTCCATTGGTCTATGTATCTGTTTTTGTGCCAGTATCATGTTTTTTTTTTTATTACAATAGCTTTGTAGTATAGTTTAACAGAACCAGAGACAAAAATCACATGATCATTTTAATAGACACTGAAAAAGCATCTGATAAAATCCTACATCCATTTATGATAAAAGTACTGCAGAGAGTCAGAATAGAAGGAACATACCTCAACATCATAAAGGCAATTTTCAATAATCCCACAGCCAACATCATATTAAATAGGAAAAGCTTCAAGAATTCTCCCTAAAAACAGGAACAAGACAAGGATATCCATTATCACCACTTCTCCTTAATATAATACTTGAGACCACTTCTCTTTAATATAGTACCTGAGAGCAATAAGACAAGAAACGGAAATCCAAGGAGTACGAATAGGAAAAGAAGAACTCAAACTTTCACTATTTGTGGATGATATGATACTATATTTAGAAGACCCAACAAACTCAACCAAAAGGCATATAGAACTGATCAGCAAATTCAGCAAAGTGTCTGGATACAAAATGAACTTAAAAAATTAAAATCTTTTCTGTACACCAACCATAAATTCACTGAAAAATAAATCTAGAAAATACTTCCACTCAGGATCTCCCACAAAAAAAAAATAAAATACTTAGGAATAAACTTAAGCAAAGAGATAAAAGACCTCTACAAAGAAAATTATAAAACATTGAAAAAAGAAATCAAAGAAGATCTTCGAAGATGGAAAGATCATCCATGTTCATGGATAGGCAGACTAAATATCATCAAAATGGCCATACTTCCAAAAGTGATCTACAGATTCAATGCAATTTCCATTAAATTAGTAAGATCATTACTCACAGACATAGAAAAATCAGTCATTAAATTAATTTGGAACAACAAAAAACCCAGAATAGCCAAAGTAGTTCTCAGCAATAAAAACCATGCAAGAGGAATCACAATACCAATTATTCTTAAACTTGAGCTTTACCCAAAAGTCCTACCTGAATGCTGTAATTAAAATTGTAAAATTCTAAAAAGAAAAATTACTGTAGTAACATTTTCAGGCTGGGCATGGTGGTGCACACTTGTAATCCCAGCGTTCTAGAGGCAGAGACAGGAGGATCACAGTTCGAGAACAGCCTCAGCTACTTAGTGAGGCCATTAGAAATGAAAAGACTAAAACAGGTCTGGGGGTGTAGCTTGGAGGTACAATGTCCCTGGGTTCCATCCCCAGTACTGTGAAAAAAATAAATAAATAAATAAAATAACATTTCACATCATGCTCTATAGATATCTTGTTTACTCCCAAATTTCTCTGTATTCTCTTTACAGTTTATCATTCCATAAACTTTTGGGGTGTTTACAAATAGTTAATATTGAGTTCAGTACTAAAGATAAAGAGTGATTAAGACAATATTTTGACAGGAAAGTATTGGATCTATAATAATCAAAGTAACTTCAAATAATCAAAGTAATTTCAGTTGCAGTCAAGGCTACAAAAATAAAGTTGAATGTGTTATCACAGGTAATATTGGGGAAGGGCTAAATGAGTGATGTGTGCATGGATGCCTCTACCATCTTGTATTCCATTAAGATGATGACTACAATCCACTAATAAACAAACAAAAGCAACAGCAAAAAATGGAGAATTCGAATGAATGCCTAAATAAATAAATAAATAAATAAACAAATAAAGTTGAAGGTGTTATCAGAGGTGTAATGGAGTAAACTATCCCCAGCTGGAGGTGAGAGAAAGCCTTTCCCATTAGGTCACATTCAGACTGAGGGGGTGGGTGAAGGGGTGGGAAAGTTTTCTCTATGGAGAGGAATAGGTAGATGTGGGTAGGTGTGAAGGAAAGGGTGAATACTGCAAGGACAGTAGCCTCATTGAGGAGGAAGCTGAAAAACTGGCAGGAATTCTATATGTCATGTTCAGGAATTTAGGCTTTATTCAATTAACAATGGAAAAAAAGAATTTTCAGTGGAGGAGTGACATCATCAATTCTGTATACAAAAGGCACCAATCACTCCAACCCATTGTGGGTTCTCTTACACGACTCCCTTTTGCTCAAACTCTCCTATCTGTCTCATGAAGCAATCTCATTTCCTTTTTAATACTCAGTGTCTTTGCACATGTACCCCTGTCCATAATTCCCTCTCACACTTTCTCCTTAAGTGATTTCTACCTGTCCTTTGTGGTTTGAAAGCTACTTCCAAGAAATCTTTTTCTTTTTTTTTGGATGGGGGACTAATACTGTGGATTGAACCTAGGAGAGAGTCTATCTTCAAACTACACCCCCAGGCATATTTTATTTTTATTTTACAACAGGGTCTCTTTAGGTTGATGAGGCTCACTACTTGCTGAGGCTTGTCCTCGAACCTAAGATCCTCTTGTCTCAACATCCCAGGTACTAGGATCATAGGCATGCACCACTATGCTTAGCTTTTCTGTGTCTTCTTGAGTCTATCCTGATCTCCAAGACAGATGCAGACATTCCCAGACTGGCTGTAACTTTCTCTGAGCCAGTCTACTTACCACACTCTATCAACAATCTGCATTTGCTTTGCTCTCTGCTTCTCTCCTAGTAAAACTTTTTGAACTCACGGTCTTCCTTCATTTATTTCCAGAGGGTAGCATAGTGCAGTGGAAATTCAGTGTTCAATGAAGAAATGTAACAATAATCAAACTCTTCTATTTTTCTAGGTAAAACTGCACAGCTATTTTGTAATAAAGACTTCTTGTCTATAAACATTGGACATACCATGTATATGTATTATAGCCACATTGGAATTATATATGTATATTCTCAAAATTTTTTGTTGTTGTTGGTGGTGGTACTGGGGTTCCTGGAAACCCTTCTACCTCTGGGCTACACTTCCAGACCTATTTTTATACTTTTTTTTAAATTTGGAAACAGGGTCTCTTAAGCAGCGCGCCTCTCAAGCCCCGGGATTAAAAGCATTGCCACCACGCCAGGTGAGTTTTTAAAATTTTTATTGGTGTATTGTAGTCATACATCTTTTTTTTTTTTTTTTTTTTTGGTGGTATGGGGTTCCTGGAAACCCTTCTACCTTCGGGCTACACTCCCAGACCTATTTTATACTTTTTTATTTTTGGAAACAGGGTTTCTTAAACCAGCGCGGCTGGCTTCAAACCTGTGCGATCCTCCTATCTCGACCTCCCAAGCACGGGGATTACAAGCGTGCGCTGCAACGCCCGGCTGTAGTCATACATCTTAATGGAGTACAAGATGGTAGAGGCATACATGCATGCATCACTCAATTAGCCAGATATTTGTAAAATACTGTTTTATAGGAGAAGTATGGAATCAGAGAGAGCTGGATTTACACTTTGGTTTCCATCACTCTAAGTTTATCCTTTCTAAAAACTTAGTTTACTTCTCTTAGGTAGTTTCCTTAACTACAAATGGACATTAAAAAGTGCTAAGATAGTTTTGTGAATTAAGTATCTATGAATCAACATAGTGCCTGACTTAGTAAATGGTAATTTTTTCTTTCTCTCTTTTCTTTGTCCACATTCATTCACTGATTTTCTTCCTCCAGGCTTGTAGTTAAACATTCAAGAAAACACGGCCTTGGAGTTTATGGCTACTGATGAATTCTTCTGAGAAACAATGTACAAAGTGAGAGTTAACCATACATCTTTAATACTAGTGATAAGGAAAGAGTCCCAGATGCATGGTCAGGGAGATTGTCATTAAGTTATTATTTCTGCATTTTATATTTTACCTTATGTACCATAATGTCATTCATACTAAAATATTCAATTCAATTAACTTTTTCTTCTATTTGTGTCATTCATGATTTTTAGTAGGTCAGTATATTGTGTTTTAGAGTTCAATATATCAATGGGAAATTCATTGTTAACTAAGTCTATACATATATATGTATATGTATACTCATATTACTGAAAGGAAAAATAACATGTTAAAGTGTTGGATTAGTTTTGAGTATGTATACACATATAACAATTTAATTATATTTATATGTATATTGAAATGAAGTTGTTTTAAAATAGAGTTCTTAATCATTAATGAATAATAATTTTTAATTTTTAGAGCCTCTTTATTATTTTATAATGTGTGCAAATACAAAAAGTAGTATATAACTTTTGCTTTATTAGGAAGAATTAAATAGAAATACTCGAATAAGTTTATAAATTAAAAAGGTCAAATTTTTATTAGCATTTTGAATTGTGGACTAAACTCAGCAAGCTATTCTATCATGCACTTTATTCTCAGGAACTGAATTATAGTGACATTTCTGTTTTTTTGTTTAGTAATTAATTCTTTTTATTACAGTTATTAACATATTAATCATATAAATTAATGGGAATCATTTGAATATTTCTGTACATTCATTTATTATGCATTGATTCTGTTTATTCTCCCTTCTTCTACTCCCCTCCCTCCTCCTTCCTCACCCTTTACCAGAGGACACATGCATTTAAAAAGTATGGGTTAAGCTGGGCGTGTTGGTGCACGCTTGTAATCCCCATGCTTTGGAGGCAGAGAAAGGAGGATCACGCAGGTTCAAAGCCAGCCTCAGCTGGCTTAAGAGACACTGTTTCCAAATAAAAATATAAAATAGGTCTGGGAGTGTGGCCTGGAGTTAGAAGGGTTCCATCCACAGTACTACAAAAAAAAAAGTATGGGCTATTATTTTGTAAAACACACCATCTAATTAGGAATTAGGTAGTGACTGCGTCCCAGATTCCATTTTTTACTCATTGTAGATCAGAAGGAGTAGATATTGAGTCAGGTATTGGCAGGGTAGAAATAGTTACAGACCTGGGAACGTATGCATTTTGATGGAAAGATTTCACTATTTAAAGATTGAGGAGAGAAGAAAATGATGTTTTGTAAGTGGCTTATCTGGAATTTGTATGAGGGGATGCAGAGGAGCATACTAAAGAAGAAACAGTAATGTGGCAGGTATTTACCATTAAAGAAGTCAGACTTCATATGGCTGATGAGAATGGGAATATGGTTCCAGGGTGGAGAGAATGGATTGGTGAGAGCAAATATGCACCAGTATATGGAATGGGGTACAATTGATTGCCAAGACAACTTGGCAATGGAATAAGAGAACAGTTAGACTAGAAAGAGATATTACTCGGGGTCCTACAGAAAAAGAGAAATAATAGAATATATATATATATATATATATATATATATATATATCCTGAATAGAATATATATATATATATATATATATATATATATATATCCTGAATAGAATATATAGAATATATGTGTGTGTGTGTGTGTGTGTGTGTGTGTGTGTGTGTGTGTATATATGGTGAGAGAGAGAGAGAGAGAGAGAGAGAGAGAGAGATCTTGCTTTTGCTGTCTTTTTGTTTAATGTGGGTCTCAGTGGATTGGATGAAGATCACCCACATTAGAGAAGGTGCTCTGCTTTACTCAATATAAAGATTCAGATGCTCATCTCATCTACAAATACTCTCACAAATACATCTATGAAGAATGTTTCAACAACTAACATCTGGGCACCCATGGCCTAGTTCAATTAACACATAAAATGAGCTGTCATAGCAAGGTTTGAATAAAATAGGGTTCTAGTATCAAACTAAAAACTGAAATATCAGAAGTGTGGTTCAGGATCCAGATTATTTTCCTTTTGAAAATGAAGATCTGGTTTGGTCTTTAAGGCCATGGGAACCCTGAATAATTGATCTCATCCTATCTGTGAGGGTAAGTGAGGGAAATCAAGGTTGATATGCCAGTGAGCTTGAGTCTCTAAGAGAAGGATTGGTCATAATTGATATTGGCACTGATTTTAATTGTAATTCATGTCTCAAAGCAGGGTGTATTGAAAATATCCCCCTGCAGACTTTTCATAGAGATTAAGAGTTTCCCCTTGGCAGGAATAGTCACAGTAATCTTTAGGTTGCAGAATGCCAGTGTTCTGTTCTAGGCAAGACTCATATGCCTGGCAGCCTACAAGAAAGTGATAATTTTACCCTAGTAGAGCAACTTTACCCTTGGAGTTGGCAAGTAGTGTGAAGAACAGGGGAGCTGGAGGAAGGAATTCAAAGGAGTGAGGCACCTGAAGACAGGGATAGCACAGATGGTAAGGAATGCCCATGTTGGCTGTGAATATCTGCAAAACCGTGCAACAGGAGAAAGGAAGTTGTTGAGTCTGAGAAGCATCTGGGTAGACAGTTATAAAGAAGAGTTACTGGATAAAAAAAGAAGTGGTAGGAAAAGTATCAGAGTTAGGATTGAGTGACAATAAAATCTTAATCTGGAGTTAAGATTAAAGGAGCTGAATGGCTTTCAAAGAACGGTGTTTCATGAGACCTGGGGATCAAGTAATGATCCAACTGAGTTGGAAATGAAACCTTGATGAATATGGCCCTGCAAATGCTTGATTACTGTGACAAGCTGCATCACATGAACTTGAATGTCTTTATAACTATTTGCACTTGAATAACTCTCTGACTTATAGTTTAAGATTAAAAATTAAAAAATACCCTGCATGAGACTAAGTTGCTGTATATTATCTCTAGCTGATTAAAATGGTGCACATTTGTAATCCCACTACTTGGGAGGCTGAAACAGGAGGATCACAGGTTTTCAGCCAGCCTTAGTTACTTATTGAGGCCCTCTGAAACTTAGTGAGACCCTGTTTCAAAATAAAAAATAAAAAAGTGGGCTGGGAGTGTAACACAGAGGTAAATGCCCCTGGGTTCAATACCCAGTTCAGCAAAAAAAAAAAGTAATTGTTTTTCTTACAGCAATACATTTTCTACTGTAACTTTTTTCTGACACAGAAAT
The DNA here is from genome assembly GCF_963383645.1 of Muscardinus avellanarius. Lineage (NCBI taxonomy): Eukaryota > Metazoa > Chordata > Mammalia > Rodentia > Gliridae > Muscardinus > Muscardinus avellanarius. The sequence goes on from NC_137789.1 coordinate 73,008,435, forward strand.
ATAAAATAGTTATCTGTTGTGCAATTTATGAAAGTATATTTGAGAATTTTTGCAGTTGTATGTAATGAGCCTGTGGGTAAATAGCTTTAAATGCATCCCTCTATTTATTAAGGCATTCCCTTCAACAAACTCTTACTTGTAATTTTTCTTGTGTTTGGTGCAGGTTCCTGAGAAATCAGTGACAGAATATGTGCTAATAACTATAGAATTTAGGGCCTAGGTATTGATGAATTGGGAATGAAAGCAGATGCAAAAAGAAACTTAGAAGATATGTAGTCATAAGGTCATAAAAGAGCTTATAGGTCATGTTAGGGATTTTGAATTTATTCTGAAGTCAATGATGGTCTAAAATCTTTGAAGAGTGCTAATATGCAGGTACTTAAGATTTTTCTTTTATAGGTCATGACAAACAAAATGGAATATGGTTATAAGGAGGTGAGCCTGGGGACAAGATATAGGACAACCTATAATAATATATATATGTGTGTATGTGTATATGTATATAATATGTATATGAAATAGTATAAAATACGTACATATATGTATATATAGGTATATAATATGCATATGAAACAATATAAAAAGTAAAAACTTAGCCAGGCATGGTGGCGCACGCTTGTAATCCCCGCGCTTGGGAGGCAGAGACAGGAGGATCGTGCAGGTTCGAAGCCAGCCACGCGCGCTGGCTTAGGAGACCCTGTTTCCAAATTTTAAAAAAATGTAAAAATAGGTCTGGGAGTGTAGCCCGTAGGTAGAAGGGCTTCCAGAAACCCCAGTACCACCAAAAAAAAAAAAAGTAAAAACTTAGAGAATATTAAGGAGATAAACCACATAAAAAGTTGGCAAACAAGTAGATGCAGTGGGCATATGAAAGGCAAAAGGTCAAGAAGGGCTCCTATATTTTCTAGTAGATTAAAAGATGAGTCATATACTAAGAAAGTGAGTTTAAGAAATGATATGAAAGAGTTACTTAATAAAGTTTAATTTTAAACATTATAGAGTAACGCTTAATATCCTAATGTAAATGTTCGATAGAGATTTAAACATATGAGCTGGTCCTTAGGAACACGGTTGGAGGAGAGATTTGTATTTCTTGGTAGTCAGCAATTAAAGGAATGAAAAGGGTGAAGTAAGTCAATCTTATGGATTGACTTGTGTCTGAAAAAATCATGTCTCCACCCTAATCCTAATGTGACTATGCTTGAAGATAGGACTTTTAAGGATACAATATGGTTAAATGACATAAAAGGCAGGGATTTAATGCATAGGTCTGGTGTCCTTATATGAAGAGCTTAAGTGGCATCAAGGGTGTATGTGCATAGAGAAAAGGCACAGAATGAGGTTATTTACAAGGAAGGGAGAGACCTCACAAGAAACTAACTCTGCCTGTACCTTGACTTCCAGCCTCCCACAGTGTGAGGAAAAACATTTTTTTTATTTAAGCCATCATCTTAGAGTATTTTATTATGGTAGTCCAAGCAGATTAATATATTCAGAAAAAGTCTTTGGGGTTAAGAGAAAAGATGAATAAAGACAGAACTCCTCTAACAAATAGCATTAGTTAGAGAAGAGAAGTTAGATTTGAGAAGAAGCATCCAAAGGAAAAAATGTAGAAGAGATATAGTTGCTAAAGATACAGAAGAAAAGTTGCCTGGAAATTGAGGATCCCATAAATGTTGCAAGTTAAATTTGGAGGGAGAAATGGATGCAGGAGGAGGGTAGAGAGGGAGCTAAGGGAAAGCCCATCAAGTTTTATGTGCATGTATGCCATTGTCAACATGATTTACATTGTGGTATGAAACTATAATGGACCAATGAAAGCATATATAAAGAAATAATAGCTAAAATTTTTCAAAAACTGAAGTAAAATATAGCCCCAAACTAAAGACACTGGGGTAAATCTTCATCAAAGTATATCATAATAAAATTGAGAGGAAGATGGCGACTGAGAAAAGCAGGGCTTAAGAGCCCCACTAACAACCAATCTCCATTACCACAAAATCAGCGCCTTTCATAGCCAGAAAACACCATCACCAGAGAAACAAAAAAATCACCAGGCTCCAGAGAGAAAGTGGACTGAGAACAGAGCTTAGAGCCACAGAGGAGATACACCGGCCTCACGCCCGAGGATGCGGCAGCAGCGCTTTACTGTCAGCGGCAGCGGCGAGTTCACCGGATGGCTACAGCAAGCCGAAGTGAGCCACTGCGGAACAGCCAGGCAGGATTATTCGGCGCAGAGAGCATCTAAAGCTCCCAGTGGCTGAGCTCAACAAATGCTGCAGGGACTCAGAGTGGAACTCAAAACAAAGAAAAAATACACCAGCCTCACGGCCGAGGGCGTAGCAGCGGCGCCATATTGCCACCGGCAGCAGCAGCAGCGAATTCACTGAGGCCAGTACAGCTACATCTGCATACTCAAGAACAGTGAGTCAAATTGCGGGCCACAGAGGAGAAATCCCAGTACTGTACTCCCAGGGACTTGACCCAGTGGGGGAGTGGCGGTGGCAGAGATATCACACCATAGGAGAACGTGCAACCTGGCACTCCCCCATAGTTTAAAGCAGCCTCTATCGACTCCCTGGGTCGGAGACTCTGTGATACAACCCAGTAAAGGAGTAGTGGGGTCTGAGATACTACAGACTCGAGATCCAGAGCACCTTAAGTGAAGTCATAGTGACCCAAGGGAAGAACCCAGAGAAGGCACAAACTTCTGAAATCATGGGAAAGAGGAATAACACTGGAGCAATGAATGCCCACAACACCACAAAATCAGAACCTGATAAAACAGAAAATCAGAGATTTCTAGAAGATCAAATCAGAAAAATAACTGTAGAAATAATAGAGGTGCTTCGAAAAGAATTCAGAGAGAGCCAAAAAGAGATAAAGGATGCAATTAATGAAGTAAAGGCCTCAATTCAAAGCACAAACAACCTATTAGACCACATGGAGAACAGAATCTCGCTCTTAGAAGATGATCATTCCAAAAATGAACACATAGTCTCTAATTTAGAAAAAAATATCCGACAGCAAGAATCTGACATTGAAGAAATATGGGCCCATTTTAAGAGAGCTAACCTAAGAATAATTGGAACAGAGGAGGGAAAAGAAAGTGAAACCAAAGGGATCAACAATCTCTTCAAGGAAGTAATAGCAGAAAATTTTCCAAACAAGAGGTTGATACACAGATCCAGTCAACTTATAGAACTCCCTTTAGACAGGATTGGAGAAGAGGATCCCTACACCACATAATTGTCAAAATGACCAATGTGGAAGCCAAGCAGAGAATCTTAAAGGCAACAAAAACAAAGGGCCAAGTGACATTCAGAGGCAAACCAATTAGAATCACTCCAGACTTCCCAAACCAAGTCATGAGAGCCAGAAGAGCTTGGAGTAACATATTCCAAACTCTGAAAGAAAACAACTTCCAGCCCAAAATTTTCTACCCAGCAAAACTTTCTATCAAATTAGATGGAGAAATAAGAAGCTTCCATGACAAACAGAAACTGAAGGAATTTATGTCTTCAAAACCAGCACTAGAGAAAATACTCAAAGAGATTAACTACAAAGAAGAAATAGGTAACACACACCAGAAAGAGAAACAAGATTTTCCATCCAACAGACAACTAAGATTAGTTATCTGTGGAGATTCATTACTTATGTTAGTCTTTTACCTATCTCTAGATTGTATTGCTTGCTTTTATTGTTGTTAAATTTTAGGATTTCTAGTTGGAATATTACATATAACTTCAGATATAGCATTTAGAAATATTTTATCCCATTCAATCAGTAACTTTTAACTGTTTACATTGTCTTTGGATATACAATTTTTTTTATTTCTTAGGGAGTTTGTATACTCCTCTGTTGCCTGTGCCATTGAAATCATATCCAAGAAATCACTCCCAATTTCAATGTTGTGAGGTTTTTATGACCCAGATTTTCTTCTAAAAGTTTATAGTCTTAAGATTTATATTTAGTTCTTTTGTCTATTTTGAGTTAATATTTGTATATGGGATTAGGTAAGTGTCCAATTTTATTCTTCTTCATGTAATTATTATTTTTCAACAATATTGAGTTAAAAGATTATTATTTCCCCCAACAAATGTTCGTGGAAACCTTGTCAAAAATAACTTGACAATATATGGAAGAATTTAGCTCTAGGCTTTTATTTAACTCCAATGGTTTATATATCTGCCTTTAAAACAGTACTACGCTGTTTCAATTATTGTAGCTTTATATGGTTTGAAATCAGAAAATATATATCTTCTAGCTTTGTTCCTCTTCAAGATTGTTTTGGGTATCTAGAGTCCATATTCCATATTAGGATAGATTATTTTTTCTGAAAAATAAATATATAAATATATGATAGTTTCACCTAAAAAAAAAAAAAGAAAAAAATATTCTCTGGTAAGAAAGAAAGCAAAACAAAGTATTGAAATGTTATCTTTAAGTTATCAAAAGCTTGGTATCAGATAAATGAAACTGTTATGTGAAATTATCATCTTTAATTTTGGATAAATTGCTATAATACTAGATGTCAACCACTAAGCCAAGATTGGGAAGGAGGGATGGGGAGGGAATGGGGTGGGGATCGGGTGGGGGCTGACTGGGTGATGTGTGCATGTATGTCTACTAAAGTTTGTATCCCACTATGATGTATGAATAAAGTGCACCAATAAAAAATAAAAAATAAAAAATAAATAAATAAAATAAATAAAAATAAAAATAAATAAATAAAATTGAGAAACTATAGTTTCTCAAATAAGGCAACCTAACTAAAGGAACAGGAGGCAGGAAGAGGGAAATTCTTGAAGGAACATGATGTACATTCACAAATATATCAAAGTCAATCACTAAGCCAAACATGAGAAGGAAGGATGGGGAGGGAATGGGGTGGGAATTGGAGAAGGGCTAAATGAGTTGATATGTACATGTATGCTTCTACCAAATTGTACTTCATTGAGATGCATGACTACAACGCATCAGTAAAAATATTTTTTAAAATAAGTCTTAAAAAAATTATTAAAAGTTCACAGTAGCCAGGCATGGTGGCGCATGCTTGTAATCCCTGCGCTTGGGAGGCAGAGACAGGAGGATCGTGTTGGTTCAGAGCCAGCAAGGCTGGCTTAAGAGACCCTGTTTCCAAATAAAAAATATATATAAAATAGGTCTGGGAGTGTAGCCCGGAGGTAGAAGGGCTTCAAGGAACCCCAGTACCACCAAAAAAAAAAAAAAAAAAAAAGTTCACAATAAAGGACATACTAGGCACAGAAGAAGAAAGTTGAAAAGGAAAACAGACTTCTTATAGATACAGTGTCAAGTGAGAAGTCAGTAGAGTGAAATCTTTAAAATACTGAAAGAAAAAAAAGTTTTCCTAAAATCATGTTTCAGAATAAAAGAGAAAGAATGATTTTAGGCAAGTTATTAAAAATTAAAAGCCAATAGTCCTACTTATTGAAGATGGCAAATGATAATAGATGGAAATCTATATTTATACAAAGGAATGAAGACCATCAGAAATGTTAAATACATGAGTTTTTCTTCTAATTTTATTTTTTAAATATAATTATTTTAAACAACAGCAATGGCAAATTCATTTGAGGTTCATAATATAATTAAAAGTAAAATTATGAGCTGGTCACTGTAGCACATACCTGTAATCCCAGTACTTTGAAGACTGATACAGCAAGACAAAATTTCAAGGCCAGTCTGGGAAACTTAGCAAGATCTTTTTTCAAAATAAAAATGAACTAGGAACGGGAATGTATTTAGAGGCACAATCGTCCTGGATTCAGTACCCCATACCATTAAAGAAACAAAAAACAACAAAAAATAGAATTTATAAAATAATAGTAAAATGTTGATATTTCTATGTTTCTTATGCTGTATACAAAACTTCATAATATTAATTGAAAGAGAATTACTGTTAAAGATGCCTAGCATTATACAAATGCAATTGCTAGCACACACATGAACCCCAATTAAATTATTGCTTGTAACACAACATAGGCTAAAGTGTAATCAGAAAAATACTGTACAAATCCTTAGGAATATAGAAAAGGAATAAAGAAAACAATGAGTTAATAATCTAGATAGAAAACTTGTGGTAAAATGGTAAAGTTAAATGCAACCATATCAATAAATTCATGAAAAAAATTTTGAACACCCTCAATTAAAAGACAGAGATTCTCAGGATGGATAAGAAGGATGCAACATTACACTGCCTACAAGATACTCACTTTAAATATACTGACATAGATAGGTTAAAAGTAAAAGAACAGGCAGAGATGCACTATACTAACACTAACCAAAAGAAAGCTGGTGGAATTTTTAAAAGATACAACCAGTTTGAAAAAGCTTGGCAGTTTCTTTCAAAAAGCTAAATATGCACCTACCATATGATCCAGACATTCCACTGCTGAGTATTTATGCAAGAGAATGAAAGCATATGTCTATACAAAGACTTGTGCATGAATATTCAGAGCAACTATGTTTGCAATAGTCAAAAACTATTGAATTTTGAAAAAATTCAAATGTCCATCAATAGTTAAACAGTTAAGTAAACTGTGGGTTATTCATAAAGAGAAATTCTACACTGACACATAGAACATTTATGCATAGCATTTATGAATCTTGTAATAATTATGTTGAATTAAAGAAATCAGATATAGGATTAAGCATACTGTGTGAATATCTCTATGTAAAATTTGAAAATGTAAAGCTACATATAATGACAGATTAAATGGACTATTTTTGCCTGAAGATGGAGGAGAGAGAGGAATGAGATAATGGGAGGGAGTATAAAGAAGCGTTTAAGCGTGCCACAAATGTCTGTTGCCTTGATGGTGGTTGATGGTTTCACGGGTGCTTACAAATGCTGAAAGTTATAAAATAGCCAAATTTATGCTATTATGGTTTATTTTATATCAACTGTAAACTAATAGAAAATAATTATTGTGGCAAATGATCAAGAAAGCAAGAGATAGAACTATTTTCAGGAAAGGTTGCCAGTCCAACTGAAGTTGAAGACCATAAATTTATTTTCACAAAGTCATATAACTGCATAATTTTTCATCAGTGTTGAATGTTGAGCTATAAGAACAAATAATGTGAAATTTTAAAGTAAATTCATTATTTTCAAGAACAACAATTCACTGTCAAAGTAATTGTATTTACTATTGGGTGAGAAGATTCAAATCTCTCTAAGTAAAATCGGTTTTATGATGTGTATTCACTAATGCACAAGGTCTAAAGAAATTCACTAAAGGTTCCCATGAAAGAGTTAATGCAATAGAAAGTGATTTTCTACTAGTTCTCAGGCATTTGATAGAATCTTATTTTATCTATTTTCAACTATCTTGATACATGCTGTATTAATAAATGTGTTCCAGTATAATATTTGTGCTTCTTGCTCATTTCATATCTCCCTTGTACGTTTTAATAAACTGGTTTTAGATGAGCTTAAAAACATTGAATAACAATGGACAAAGAATTGTATATTTAGTACATTCCTTGACCTACAGCATTGGAACATAAGCTTTCAAATAAAGATTGCAAAAAAATGCCATTTAATTGTTTTTAATCCTGACATTTGCTTTGTTCGTATGTACAGCATCTTGCAGTGCTAGTGTAGAGTGTTCTGCAAGGGCAGATTTGCTGAGCTCTGCTTCTCCCAGCAATGCTACGATCAAATATAACTCAGAAATACCAGATGGCTCGCTGTTATCTAACAATGATATAGCTGAGAAATATTAATCCTGATTTTTGAGTATGATGTTAAGGTTTTTCAAATCTATTTCAGGTTAAGACTAGGTGATTGATTTATGATATTCCAGACATATAAATATAGACCATTATGATACTTGAATTATAGGTCTAGCTTTATCAGTATTTACTATTTTACGAATATCAGCATATGATCTCAAGTCATCCTGGTAATGTGTCCCTATCAATGTGCATAATTTATTTTTTGGTGGTACTGGGGGTGGAACCCAAAGGCTTTCTACCTCCAAGCTATACTCCCAGACCTATTTTATATTTTACTTGGTAACGGGGTCTCACTAAGTTGCCGAGAGCCTCAGTAAGTAGCTGAGGCTGGCTTCGAACCTGTGTGATGCTCCTTGTCTCAGCCTTCCAAGTGCGGGGATTACAAGCATGCGCCACCATGCCTGGCTTTCAACGTGCATAATTTAAAACAAGCCAGTTTAACTGTGTGACACATGTAGAATCACATCAGAAGCCTTAATCTCACTCATGTTGAATAGTCAGGCTTTCCTCATCTCAATCATATGTCATTTGTAGCATCATCCCACCAATTGGATTTGGTTTACCTTTGTCTTCTCTGGGAGCAAGTGGAGAGCAGGAACTGGGTTTTTCATCTTTGTGTCCCCATAATACAGGACAATAATTTGTTCAATGAATGAATAAATAAAATTGGAATAGAAGGATACAGCAATTATCCTCCTCCCCCATGTCTTCAATATTAACTGGCATCATTAAAGATGGTCTATTATAAATGTTTTTAAAATGCAAATTTGTCTTCATAACAGAGCATGATTTTTAGTTTATTTAATGTTGAGCAGGGCTAAGTGGCTTACACTGAAAGGCCTATGGCAGTTCATTTGACTAACTGGTTCCATGGCTAAGCAGAAATTGATAACTGTGTGTCTATATTGTCCATTTCCTATATAAACAGAGCTAAGTTTTACACTGTCAAAGAGATACCATTATTTAGATAACATACCTCAGAAGGTTACTGTGTTGCCCCCTTCAAAACAAATGCCTTCACAAGTTTCAAGTTGTTCCCCAATGAATAAAACATATCACATCAAGGAGCTCTTGGATGGATATCATCTAAGAACTAGATCAGTTATTGTGATTTATTTCTCTGCCTAAATAGAAGGATCATTGTACTATTGATACTTTTTCTTCCACCTTTCATTTTAACCCATTCCTTCCTGTCAGTATCTAAACAGGCTCAAATCACTCACCTATTAAAAAATAAACCCTCATGTTTCCTATAGTTTATGTCATCTCCATTGTAACTGAGCATATGTGTGTGTGTGTGTGTGTGTGTGTGTGTGTGTGTGTGTGTGGTACCGGGGATGGAACCCAGGGACATTCTACCTTCGAGATATAGCTCCAGCCCTATTTTTTTATTCATTATTTTGAAACAGGTCTCACTGACTTGCAAAAGGTCTATTTTAAATTGTATCCACTCCTGTTATTTTTATATCTTCATCTTCCTTTCACTCCTCATCCTGTAGAATGAGTTTTATGCCTACTTTGCTGCTGAAACTTCCTCAGAAAAGTCAGCAATGGCTTCATTAGAGAAAAATCTCATGGATATATTAAAGATTTACATCCTTGATTTAGTGATGTTTGCAATTGTGGCTCATTATTTTATTTTATTATTTTATTTTATCATCCTAGGGATTGAATCCAGGAGCATTCTACCCCTGACCTTTACTCTAAACTTTTTTATTTTGAAATGGACCTCACTAAGTTGATAAGGGCCTTGCTAAGTTGTTGAGGCTGGTTCTCAACCTGCAGTCCTCCTATCTTAGCTTTCCAAGTACTGAGATTACAGGCCCATGCCACCATGCCTATCTTCCTTATTTATTTTTTAAGACAAACATTTTACTTGGCTCCCTGGAAATGTCTCTTTCCTGATTTTCCCCTGAACCCTTTGATTTCTTCTCTCAGTTCTTCTCTCAGACAAAGTATGCAGTCTGTTTTGTTTCTGTCCTTCCCACAAGCCTGGTTTTCTGTACAAATTGAGGCCAAAACTTTGTTTCTACTCACCGTCATGGTTTTGGATGACCTCATTTGCTTTTTTTCTCTTTGATTATAATTCTCAAGTCTATATCTCATACCTCTCTTTTATGTTTCCCTTGCTATCCAACTAGAGGCTGAGTAGCCCTTATCCAAAATGCTTGAAACCAGAATTGGTTCAAATTTCAGATAATTTTAGATTTTAGAATATTTTCATATACATGATGAGACATTTTGGAGATGACACCCAATTCCAAATACAAAATTCAGTTAAATTTTATATATACCTTATATATGTACTTTGACAGCATTTTATACAATATTTTTAATGTTTCCATGTATGAAACAAAGTCATGGTGTGCATTTTCCACTTACAGTTTTGGCCAATGTTCAAAGTCTTTGATTTTGATGGTTTCCAGTTCTGAATTTTTGAATTAGGGATGTTCAACTTCTATGTTTAGGACATATTCACTTGAGATTCTCATATAAACATCAAACCTGATATGTCTCAATAAAATGTTTTTTTTCTTTTCTCTTTCAATGGGCTTCTTTCCCTTTAGCATTAAGCAAGGAGGGCAGCCCTCAGTTCCCCAGCCCAGTGTAATCTTCATTCCCATGTACGTATTCAGTTAGTTGTTCTATGCTGTGGATATTTCCTCTAAATATCCCTCAGATAATTCAGATCCTCTTAATGCACACAACCTTTCCCTCCTTCACACATCACTTCCCCTTGGTTTACTATTACTCCAACTGCTTTCTTTACCTGTAAGTTGTCTTACTTTAATCCATCTCTATGCTGAAGCCAGAGTGGTATTTCTCAACCATCTAACTTTGAAACACATTTAAAGACTTTTAATGACTCTACATTACCTTCAGAATAAAATTCAAGCTATTTTTTCATATATAATTTTACTCGTGTATTGCAATCTCACATTATAATGTAGTTCAGAGTGATAGTGACATATATGCACACAGCATTGGTGAGCCTCTTCTGGCTCCCTCCCCACTACATCCCCTTCCCTGTACATCATATATAGATGGGCATTGATACCTTTACACATGTACATGGTTCCAAGTCCTTCATTATGTGTCTCCAATCTCAACCTTCCAGCACTATGTCCAACTCCTCAACATGCCCTGCTCCCTCTCATTTTGGGGCCTTCCCATATGCTGTTTCCTATATCTAGAATGTTCTTACGAATTCTTCAACTTGAGCTCTTAGTTTTCAGCTTAAACATAATTCACAAAAAGAGTTTCCTAAATAACTTGAGAAACATTTAGTTGCCACTTACATTTGCTCCAGCCAGACCCTGTGTCATCACTAATGGAGCGTGAGTTAGAGCTCACCTACATTCCCCCATACTGCAAGTTATATATAAGGGGTGAACCATGTCTGCTTTAGTGTTATAATTTGAAATATACAGAATGATTAGTGAAATTATAAGAGATAAGAGATTTCTCATCCAATGCAAAGTTCACACCTGAATTACCTATAAGAAAAGAGAGATTTATTAGGAGAAAAAGCATTCAAATTCATTTCATAGGTTTTATGTGACACGAAAGCCTTCAGAAACAGACGCAAGGAAATAGAATACTTCTTTTTATACACACTTGTGTAGAAGTATAATCTATTAAGTCTTAAACTGGGGAGATTGTGAAAGGACTGTTTAGATGTTTTTCTGTCCATGTGTCTTCAAGGGTGAGGATATGCCTTTCCCCTGAGCACAGGGCAGGTACTTCTGGAATGCAGGTTTTATGACCTACTTTAGAAGAAAGCCAGACAATTCTTTTATGGCCTTATTTACGGGAGAAGGTCAAGGGGAAGGTCATGGAGAACTTGGTGCTTCTGCTGTTTTTTCAAATGCTTAGGCACCATATTTTGTGATAGCATGGCCAAATCTTTTTCAGAATCTTACTCACTGAATGAATTTTTTTATGGATGATACATTAAATCTCTCCATTTCTACTTATATTGCCAGACTTCTTTCATTCATTTATTAGAAAAATCTGTATGTCCACAGGGCTTTTTTAAAAAAATCTCCATAGCATCTATATAACATTGGCTTGAGTTCACATTTCTGTTTGTAGAAATTCAGATCTGGCCTGGAAATATTGTCAAGTTTCTAGTAGGTTTTTGTTTTCATGAATAATTTATCCCTAGGTCTTGTGACTATTACCCCTTTCCTGCATCAAGTGAACCCAAATATGAAACTAGATCCTTTTCCAATTTTCAGAGCCTATATTCACCCACTTTTTGTTGCCAACCACACAATACTACAGACAGGATGAGTGAGAGGAAAAGGTGTGTTTATTTTGTCTCATGGTTCTGAGGGGACAGGGCCAAGGGCTACACCTGGAGATGGCTTCTTCCTGGTGGGGTCCTGGGTAAATCATCACAAGGTGAGAGCTCAGGGATGCTTTTCCGGTGTCTATTCTGATCTCTCTTGCTCTTTCTACAAAGCCACCAGGATTAATCATAGAGAGAAGAATTCCACCCTAATGACTTTAATCCTAACCACCTCTCAAAAGCTCTTCCAAACACCATAGCCAGATTAGGTTTCCAACCTCTTAATAGCTCATAATGGGGATTCAGTGTCAACACATGAGCCCCTGGGGAAAAAACTAAAAAACCCAAATCACAGTGGAGCTTACACAGAACGGTGGTGAGTGGGGGTTTCAGTGATACATTTCCAGGCTTGATTTCTCATTCTTTTCGGTGCTTCTTTCTCAATTTGTCCTTTCTCTCTTGTAAAAGCCAAATTTCTCTTCATCTTGTTTTCCACACTTAGCTGCTCTCTGACCTCATTGCCTGATCCAGGTCCTCAGGTCTCACCTTGACCTCAAACAGTTTATTGAGATATGTCGCCAAAGGGAGGTTCTTTCTTAAAATAATTGGAGTCACCATCTCATGTGATTCTTGTATTCATTCCTTTGTTCAAGAAATATTATTGAAAGTGTATGGTGTTCTAGGCACTATGCTATGTGTCATGAACACAGGAGTTAAAGGATGTGGTCCTTATCTTAAAGCATGCAATCTCGGGGGCGGTGGGGGGGCGGCAGATGTGCCCTGCGAAGCTTTATTTGCAATGCTTACAGAGCACAGAGAAAGGGGCGACTTTAGCCATCCAGCACAGTAGACTTATGCCTTTATAGGAGTTTGGGGAGTGATTGGACTAAAGAAGGAAGCAGTTTATCTAAACGTTCTCAGAAACTTTGGTTACATATGCCCGGAAGTAGTTGCTGTCTTGCTTGAATGGGAAGAGAATTTCTGCGTGGTATTAAACTCATTCTTTCCGTAGCCAGCTTAGAGGTTTACAGAGGAAGTAGGTGGATAACCAAGTTCACTGAGGTGTAATAAACTTTTCTGCTTTTGACTTTGTAGAAGCAATCAAGAGTGTGGCACAGTGGAAATTCCAATAGTCAAGATATGTCTATTGTAAATCTATTCCCTGGAAAGTAATGCCTAGTAAGCTGTAATTCCTGTGACTCCTTTTGCTTTTAAGGGAGGGGAAAAAACCACTTACTTTTCTGCAAGGTATCATCAGGATCCAGTGAGAGAATGGATGTATATGATACATTAAAAGAAAGGCATGAATATAAGCTATTCACCAACATTAATCAAATTTTGATAGGATAAAAACTTCATGTCCAGAAATTAAAATCTATAAGGTTTATAAACCCAAACTTCAAAACCTTAAAGAGTCCCTAAATATGAGTATGGTAGATAAATAAATCTTTTGTAGTCAATTTTCTTTTATTTTATATTTGTATGTATTTGGCAGCATTTAAAAATCGATGATACAATAGAAAGATGAGCTATGGGAAACCTGACTGACTTTCCCCACTGGGATGGACTGAGAATGATGATGCCAGGATTCTGAATATTGACTGTGGTCTAGTCACACTTTTGGTCCATTCAATCTGATGGTGACTGTCTCTTTGCTTGTGTGTTTTAATAACAAAAGAAGGTTTTCAAACCGTAAGTCAACTTATAAAACAGAAAAGTATAACATTACTTGAAGCCCCACCACCACCACACATACATTCATAAAGTCACACCCAGCTCCCCGGAAAGGATCCTACACTTTTAGCTGGCTCTGCACTGAAACTATTTTAGGAAACATTGCCAGAGCACCTTTTAGACAGAGAAGACTGTAGTACAAAACTGAAAAGAAAGTACTATGATTGATTGATTGACTGATGTAGAAACATTTTACAACAATATATTGGTCTTAGAAATTATTTGCTAATAACCTTCTTTTCTCAAATACAGAACAAATTATTATTTTTAGTTTCACCATTTGTAAAGATTAATACACAAGAAAAAATCCAAGTTTTAATTAGCCATTATTTTAAATTAAAAAACTTCCATAAATTTTCATAGTGATAAAAATAATAGTAAGTAGAATTTAAAAATTAGTCTTTTTAGATGGGTCTTGTGGCCCACACTTGTAATCCTTTACTTGGAAGGCTGAGACAGTAGGATGGTGGGTACATGGCCAGCCTCAGCTAATTAGTGAGGTTCTCCACACCTTAGTGAGACCCTGTTTCGAAATAAAGAATAAAAAAAAATAGGTCTGTGGGTGTATCTCGGAGGTAGAAGTCCCCTGAGTTCAATCCACACTACTGGAAAAAATAAAAGTAGTCATTCTTAAGTAAATGTTTTGTATAGGCATGTTACGAGTGTGATTTGGGAAACAAGGAGATTGCTTGCATCTATAATTTATTTAGTATGCTTTGATTTATTCCAATTAACATCATTTATTTTATTGAAAGAGTCAAAGCATAATATATAGTAGAACAGTTCTAGGACAAGAATAAATGGATAAATCAACAATAAACTTGATCCAGTCCTTTACTTAGTATTATACTTAAAAATAGATTATAAGACTATGTATTCCTACTCAGAATGACCCAAGGCATCTAAGTGCACATTGTTCTTTAGCTTCAACCTGAAAAGCAAATATTTAATAGAATTTCAAATTTGTTAACAGAAACAGTGTGGTAGCATGGAGCCCTATCTTTTTCTCGTTTGGTAAATTTTGTTTACTCTGATTAATTTTGTATAATAATTATTCTGTAAAACTTTCATTTGGTCAAATGAAAATTTTAGTTTCTAATTTCATGTAAATAGAAGTTGAAATATGAACAAGTGTTACATTGTTTTGATTATGTTTAATAATAGCTAATTATATCTTAGACCAACTTCATTCATGATCAGTGCAATTATAAAATTATTAAGATCCATGAATATGGCTAAGGTCTTCTGATCCACTACTGACTAAACTAAAAGTATGCTAACCTATTTATAGAAAATTTTCTCTTCCAAAATAATGTTCTTTGAAAAAAATAAATGTTTTATAATCAAATGTTTTATTTCTAACCTTTGGGAGCAAAGTACATTTAAATAAGAATTATACAACAACCTGATAGCAATAAGTATTCTCATATAAACACGGTATTCCCAAGAGAGTAGGAAAGGAAAGATGTCTTAAAAATTATGGTGATTTAATTTTATTTTGCCCTGGAATGACATTCTCTTGAGTATTTGTGAAAATGAAGATGAATATGCAGGGATCCATTCGGTTGATTTTGTGCCAGATGGCCAGTTGCAGAGGCTGAACTAAGCTGTGCTGATGGATTCTTTTTTGCCATATTGCGGGCTGGCGTTCACCAGAGTTCACATCATTCAAGTACTAACACATTTGGTAGGTTAGTTCCTTTTAATTCATCTTAAACACTTTCTTGGGATGACCTCTGCTTTAAAATGCACCCTTTTCTTTGTTATAGCCAATGGTCAGTTCTGCCAAATAATTTCTTAAATTTAACAGAAAAGCCATATATACTTTCAATGTACTATTTTGTGCACATAAGTTATTTATATTGAATGTCAAACATTTAAAGTTAATAAAATAGTTACCTGTTCAAATTTGTGAGCAAAACTCAAACTGTAAAATGCTTATGATCTGAATTAATAATTTGTAATAACTTTACGGGGAAGCGAAGGAAGCATTCCCACCCTCATAGTGCTTGACCTTGGTCTTGAGGAGAAGACATGTAACATGGTTATTCTAATACTGGTGTCAAAAGAACTTAAACACACATACACACCAAGAAGTCTATACAAAAACTAAGTGATAAGCAGCAAAACTATAAGTGACCAGAGCCCAGAGTAGGGTATTCTGTTATAACAACAATATGTTAATACCCTTCTGGGGAATTTGAACAATTTCCTGCTCCTGTAGTTTCTGCTTTGTTCATCTACACTACCTACTTTAAGGGAGACACCTAGAAAAGTGTGACATATACTAAAGTCATACATGTGTCCATCCTTTTTCCACTCTTTATTTAGGCTACCTCTTAAGTCTAGCTTGTGTAGAATTTAAACATAAAATGATTTTAGTGACCTATAACTTAAGAAGCAAACCGTATCAAAAGCAGGTACCAAAATCCTGAAGAAGGAAAAAATTTCTAAAGAAACATTGGCTTGAGGTGAGTGATTACCCCAATGTATATTTCACATTTCACTTGTGGTTTTATTTTCAAAACTTCAGTATCTTCCATTTTTAAATATATATATTACATGAATTATTATACAATTAAACAGTATATATATGAAATATATAGATGAACTATATAGTATAGTTTGTATTTCATGAACTATACTCTTAGCATAAAGTCCTATTATTTAAATTTTGTGGTACTGAGGATTGAACTCAGCAGAGGCATCCCTAAACCCTATTTTTTCCTTCATTTTATGAAACAGGGTATCATTTAGTTGTGGCGGGCCTCAGTAAGTTCCCGAGGCTAACCTTGAACCTGCAATCCTCCTGTATCAGCCTCCCAAGTAATGGGAACATAAGCATGTGCCACCAAGCCTGGATTTATTTTTAAACATGGTCTTACTAAGTTGTTGAGGACCTTGCTGAATTGCTGAGGCTAGCTGAGAACCTGGATTCCTCCCAAGTACTGGGATTATAGGCTTGTTCCACCATGCCTGGCTCTTTAATTTTTTTCTAAGAGTAAGATGTTCTTATTAATAATCCCCCAAACCCTTAAAAAATCATAGACACAACAGATCACAATTTTGAATACTCTATTACAGAAGAGTTTGAATCCTTATTGACAGAAAATTTCAAAATGTTAGGGGAGAACTATTTCATAAAAAACACTTTTCATAAAAAATAATCTGTAGGCAAAAAGTATCAAGCTTTAAATTTCTAGTTATTCATTCTCCACAGAAATTTTAGAGAAAATTGTAGGGGGTTACAGGAAAGAATTATCTCAAGGTGCATAAGGCCAAATTCTAATCTATTTTAGTTCTCATTTATATGTTTATCAAGATCATGTAATATCTTCTGTGAATGATGGGTTAGATGAAAAATTTAATAAGAAAACAGGTTTTATTGTGAAAAGAGCACTAAAAATAGCATTACCTAAAAATGAGATTTGACCTTTATTATTTGAGTTGAAAGAGGAAAAACTTGTCAATTTGTTCAGAGAAATTAGCTTTTTTTCATCTTCTGAAACTCGTGACTGGCTGGATATATAAATTTTCACTATCCCCCAAACTCCCAGGACATCCACATTCTGGAGAGTGATCTGTGAATCAAGCAGAGCAGTTAACACTGACGACTATAGAAGTGAAGGAGATTAAAGGGTGAACCCACAGCACTTTATTGACCTAGGTCCCACATTAACCTGATCTGATCCTGTAATTACTATGAATAGAATAGGGCTTACATTCTCTCTAATAACACCCCGGGCTTTTTTATTCTATGAGAAGATTTTCTATTCATGTTCTTTACTCTTTTCCAGATTTACAGATTTGTAGCAAGACAGAATATGTGTGGCTTTGCTAAAGCACCAGGAGGGAAAGATATCTAATGTTCATGGGCAGTGAGTACCACAGTCCAATATGGCCACAATTTTTTTTTTTGACTGACCTTACTTTAGAGTTTTGTGTCATGTTTCCAATGATCCAGTTGCCTCCCTCTTCTTAGAAGTAATAAGAGTTGGATTACAAAACTGAATACTTATAAGGATGATTTGGTTTTAACTAAAGGGAATTGCTAAAATATCACAATTTCCTAGCATTCTCATTGTAACTTTTAGAGCACTTACCTATAAAAGTATATTGAAAACCATTAGCTACTTTAACCTCATCAGAATGATATATAGTCAGAAAACTCACGTATATGAGCGATATACAATACTATAATTAATAATCCATATTTTATTTCAACTTAGAAAACACAGCTGCAGCTACCTGATAAGCCATATTATGAGAATAAAGTGAGGCCTGACTGTTAATAATTATGATTTTGGATAATCAAAAACAGCGATGTAATCATTTCACTTTAAAAAATGAATTAAAGTCTATATGTAGTTGACTGAGTTAAGCACTAAACAGTAAATGTCCATCAATGTTCCAAGTTGTTGTCAATTTAGATGGTCCTGTAGTCTTCTTAAATTAAAATAAGAGTCTTATTTCTGCATCAGGAGCTTTTAATTTTCATTGCAATTGTGCAAATCTGCAAAAACACACCTTGATCATTTAGAAATATTAAGTATGCTTGGGAGCGAGGTGAGAGAGCAAGTATGAAAAAGTCCACACCAATGGCTTTGTGAATCTAGGTCAGAGAAGAAAGCCACATGTTAGAGGATCAGCTCGACAAGTATATATCCAACACCTCAAAGAATACATTTGTACCATTTTTATGAATATTATATTTGTCAAAATAATTATCTTTCTAAGGTATCAGCAGGAGTCATTCTTCTAAAAAAAAAAAACAAATAAAACAAGCCCATTGAGAGGATAAATTGTTGCTGAATTTTTTGAGTATATATTTAAAAATTAAGTATATTCACACAAAAAATGGGATCTATGAAGTAGAGCAATACTTTGACAGTTTTGGGATATTGGATGAATGATATAATTTCATTCCTTTTTAAAGTCTCTGTTTAGAGCAATTAATACAAGTAGAATACAGCATTTAATATCAGAGCTTTGTTTTAAGATCTTTTATCATAATTTTCTCATCCTCTCAAATAGAAGGATTACTATAAGTCAATTTGATTAGACTGTCAAAAGCCACTTTGTTGTATTTTACTGAGAGTGTGAATATTCTATATCATGCTTTTAAGAAGCAAGAATTTAAAATTAGGCAAGTTAGTAGTTGGCCAAACAAATTCAGTTTGTTGGTATTCACTATCAAAACAATATTGCTTTAGAGTTGTCATGTTCATAAAATCTATTTAATAGTAGGATTCCTTGATACAATTTTGGTATTTAAAGTATTACTGTTGAAAGAATATTGACAATCTGACTAATGGCATCATGATCTGACTAATGGCATCATGATAATATTTCAGACTAAAGGAACCAAGTTAGCAATTAGTTACATTAGAGGAGTAGGTATGTTTTATATATTGCAATGGTGTGCACTTTGTAAGGTATCCACAGTGAAACCCCATTTTTTAGTAGCCTTTTTTATTTTTACTATTAGGATGAAAAAGCATTTAGGACCAGTAGGGCAGCTTTCATCTGTAGGATTATAAAGACTGAACAGAAAATTGATTCATATAATTGTCTTTTGGGGTACCAAACACAGAAATATATACAGCATTTTATTTACTATAAAGTGGGTTGAATTATCTATTCTAGTGGGTTTTGTAAACCTTTAGTTGCTGTTCTTATCTTTGCAGTGTGAATATCATTTTCATATCGCTTCTTTGTTAAAAGGAATTTCCTGTGAAAACCCACACAAAATAGCTTAGAATCTGATTATCCTCTTTCCATGAAAATTTTGAGGGGTTTGGGTCAGTATTATACCTCTGGTCAGGTGATTTAATTTGTACCAGGTCCTATAATGACAGAATTGTCCATGAATGAGAGTGGACATCACAGCCTTTAGGACCAGACACGATTTCATCAGAAAAACACAAAAAAGCAAAATGGCAGAAATAGATAACCATGGAACTAGAAAAGTTGTGAGTTGGTGAGTTTTTGTGGTTATAGTAGATGATAACATAAAATTTTTCTCTTGGAAAAACTAAGTTCAAAGTGAGGGTAAGAAGAGAAAAAGTATTCTAAGAAATTTTTTGCAAATGCTCAATTTATGCTGTTTGACTTTAAAAATGTCTTAAATTATTGGGATTATCTTGATGTCAAACTTATCTGCCTTTTAAAGAAAGAAGTTAGAATGTGATTAGGGCCTTTAAGTTGAAAATCAGAAAAAAAAGAAATAATAAAGTTTTAAATGCAAACCCCTTAAGTGTCCTAAATTTAAGTTTTTAAGTAATAGGTCAAAGTTTTTATTTTATTTTATTTTATTTTTATTTTTTGGTGGTACTGGGGTTCCTGGAAACCCTTCTACCTCCAGGCTACACTCCCAGACCTATTTTTATACTATTTTTTAAAATTTGGAAACAGGGTCTCTTAAGCCAGTGCATGGGGCTGGCTTTGAACCTGTGTGATCCTCCTGTCTCGGCCTCCCAAGCGCAGGGATTACAAGCGTGCGCCACCATGCCCAGCCCAAGTTTTTATTTTATTTTATTTATTTATTTATTTATTTGTGGTACCAGGGTTTGAATTCAGGAATATTCTACCACTGAGCTACACGCCCAGCCCTATTTTTTATTTTTTATTTTGAAACAGGGTCTCACTAAGTTGTGGAGAGACTCACTAAGTAGCTAAGGCTGGCCTAGAACTCTCTATCCTCCTGTCTCAGACTCTCAAGTACTGGGATTCCAAGTGTGCACCACTACGCCTGGCTAGATCGCGGTTTAAATAAATGATCATAATGTTTGGTGGGAGTATAGACAATGAGTGCGAGGAGATTATCTCAGGCTTTAGCTTAATATTGAGAGTAGACAATGATTTTTGTCAATGTTTTCTAGAAAAACAATGCAGCCTTTATATGATTATTTATAGTTAAAAATAAATGAATGTTTACATTGATTTAGTAAAATAACATGTAATACTTTATTTTTGCATATATATATATTTGGTGTTATGGTAACTATTTTGGTTTATATTTTACTACTGCTAGAAATCATTCTAAAATTATTTAATTTATAAAGTTACTCTCAGCAGAAACTTTAGCAAACTTGACTTTAAAGATCATAAAAGAGGACGTGCCATTTTATTTCCAAATATAAACAGAGCTACAAGATTCAAAAATTTACATTTAAGGAGATAGTCTGGTAATTGTTTCTGTTTTTAATTAACAGAAATTATTTTAAAAAGACATGAATCTTTGAGTTCTTTATATGTAAGAATACTTAGCATTTTAATTTTATTGTACATTTGGTGACTGCATGGGAATTATACAGATACAATTAAGTGCTCTCAGAGTTTCAGTTTCTTTTTAAAAAAATTGTTACAATTCTTTTCCTCCTCCCCTTTTCCCTCTTCTCCCCTCCCTTTTCTCTTCCTTCTTTCAAGACACATTTATTACATAGGCTATACGGGGTAAGATTTACATACTTATATAGTACTTGGTTATTCATTAAAACATAGATCTGTTAGGGAAAGCAAATACTTGAACATGTTTTTAAGCATGTTTCTTTGCTAGAAAATCCTATGTACCCTTTTTAAAGAAAAATAATCAGCAAGGTTGGAAGGCAAAACATCATACTGCTATCTGAAAGGTGGAGGTAAAACTAAAACATAAATAAAAATGAGGATACAGAGCAGCAGCAGCAGCAGCACAGACATGAACTTAATTTGAGAAGGCCCTTCTTGGGCTCCTGTAATGCTGTGGCTTTGCATCATGTATGTGCAATTAATGGGGCGTTGGCCATGTGCTAGATAATTTTCCTCTTCAGATTTGATATGCATGTTAGGAGGATAAGTAATATATGTCTTTTGAAAAAAAATTCTTGGTTATAAGTACATAAGCAGAGTTTCTATTGTCCAGTTTTTTTGGCCATATATTTATTTTATGGATTATAAATGCAGATATGTAAGAAATATGGAAAACAAAATAAATAGCTACCCCACTAAAGTCAATTACATTCTTTAAATCTTTGTAGAATTTTATTTATACCTAATTTTCCCATTGACATATGTGTGTTGTGCCTGTGCATATGTGTATATTAATTAGCCATAGAATTATAAGTAGAACCTTTATCTAAGAAAGTTTACAGTAGACTTATATGCTTGTCTATAAATAGTATAATATGTAAAATTAGTAGCATAATATATGAAACTAGGCCTGTGACTATGATTTTTAAAAGCTTGCAAACTGTTTCAACCTGCTGAGCACCTACTATGTGCTGTGTACTTTTCATACAATTAATTTTGAGAGAGATATTAGCATCCTTATTTTATAAGGGAAATTAAGGTTCAGACAGACCAAAAGGCAATGCAGTCAATAAAAGTATGTGAAAGCTGGAGTTTTTAACCATGCCCATTTGCATGCACTCGGTTTCTTTATTCCAGCATTTGTATAAAGATCTAAAGTTTACAAAATATCCTGACATAAAAGATTCAAAGCTCACAATTGTAATAAAAAATAAATTCTAAAATACTTAAAAAGCAAATGAGTTTTCTGGCATTTGAGGTAGCTGCACACTTGATAGTTTGACAAGGAATAAATGTGTGTTATTTTCCATTTTATAGGATGGCTTTCAACAGGCTGTGAGATCTATATCCTTTAGCCAATGTTAAGTGGCCTATTGGGCATAAGTGTTTCAAATGTAGTCTTCTGTTTGCAAATCAGAACCAAGCACTAGATAATATATGACTGAATGAGATTAGAAAGGAAATATTAAGGATCTCTTCTTGATTCTTTGTTCTTCAAAAAAAATGACAAATGTCCATTTGCAGATGTAAATTGACAGGTGGACTTAAGTAGGCTGAGTCTTTTTTTACATTTTGTAGAGTTCCTTTATTTTTTATAAATACATTTCCTTTTTTCATTAATGAAATACCTTTGTTTTGGTGTATTCAATTTTATTTTTAAATTGTAGAATTAGTAAAACATTTAAATGTCAAAAATTATATTTAGTCTCCACTCCTAGAAGAGAAATGTTTTATTTTCAAATAATTTTCATTTTGTGCTGGTGTTCCAGAAATGAAATAATGGTAGATTTGATAATGTAGATTTGATAATGCTAGTAAAAACATTGTTTTGGAAACAAAGGTGCTGTAAAACTCCTTATTTCCAGTCTGACCATTCTATTAGAGGTAGATGGGTTGAGGGACAGGAATTTAACTGCAAAGTGTTTAGACACTCTAAGTTTTCTTTATAAGTCACACATGTAAAAGGGCTGAAGGATCCTGGACCTAAGTCTAATAAACCAAATCATTTTAAATGAATTGTAAATTTTGATACTTTTGTTGATATTAGCAAATGACTGCACGTTCCTAGCTATTCATTCAGATTAGTAAGAAAAAAATGAACACGCCAGGGGTAGAGTCTGGGTACCATCCTTTATGAGAAAGTGATCTTTTATGGCCAGGTATAAAATTACCTTTATCGTTTGTGCTATTCTTGCCTTAAAATGTTTAACATAAATCTAATCAGTAGAAAATGATTGTAAGGAATTTAAATTGTAAGCCCTTTAAGCATCTCAGATTGCTTCCTCAAAAATTTCAATACATAGAAGATAAATGCAAAGGAACCATTCCTGATTAATGGTAACTAGAGATATACAACTAGATGTGATATGTGAACTATAATCCTTGATTGGATTCATAGCCCTCTGCCTGCCCTAATAAGTTAAAGGACATCATCAAGAGAGCTGGAGGTGTTCTGTGTTTGAACTTTATAAACAGGAAGTACTATTGCATCAATGTTAAATTTATTAACTATGGTAATGGCATTGTGGTTTATGTAGCAGAATTGCCTTTGCTATTTGGAATTACATGATGAAGTATTTAGGGGTGAAATGTCATGATGTTTGTAGCTTACTTTCAAAAGGTTCAGCATAAGAAAATATGTTCTAGGTTGAAACACGATATTGCCAATATACAGCAAGTTTTGACTGAGAAAAAGGAAATGAATGTGACAGAAACGTTAATCATTGTTGTATGAAGTGAAGAATATATGGGTATTTGTTGTATTACTTGAAATTTTCTATACATTTGATATTTTTCAAGTACTATGGGGAAATGACTGCATTTATTTCTTATTAGTGAGCTATAAAAATAATGTAACTGATACTGGCATACTGTACTCAAGGTACAAGGCTAATTCCTTTTATTCAAGCCAAATAAAACCTTTGCATTCACAGTCACGGGATTTAGTACTCAAATTATCCAAATAATTGCTTTATAGATTCATGTCATTTTTAGAGAAAATAGCACTCATGGCTCATTCATTAGAAATCCATTTTGTAGTATAGTTTGTGTCTCTAACCATAGGAATATCCTTTGCTGCATTAATTAGGGCATATTCTACTATTATAAAAGTCAAAGACTCCAATACCTTAATTTCACAGTAGCAAAGTTAAATCACAATCTTACTTTAAATTTGTGCAAACTAATTTTTTTCATGTGTATTTATTATGCAAATCAAAATGTAGTACCTTGATTAATATAAAATGTATTGAGGGATGATTGCTGTTTAAATCATCTACTATCATTTCACATTTCTTATTGTAGAGAAGCCTTCGTTTTGAATCCTGGTTGGTAAGTTTGCACTGACTTGAGTGTGAGGTGTCTGCCCTGTATTGCAGCGAAACGCAGGCTGAAACGAATAGGCCACAGCTCCAGCCTGCAGGACTGCAGAAGATGCCCCTGTTGTATGTATCAGGTTGGGGATTTGTTTTGTGGTGATCACCCTTTCTGATTTGAAGATTGCATGACAAGGAACTATTAAAGCAAAGGGCACAGAATTCAATTCCTTGATGTTGCTTTTCTTGGACAGGCTTTAAAAATAGGTCACTTAATGTTATCTGGATTTGTGCATTACAGCATCCCTGCTAACAGCTCTGCTTAAGGGTCTACTGGTGTTTTCATTTTCAGGGTTTTTAGACTAGATCTTGATTCTCTAAACCCAAATAAGCTCCCATTCAAATGGTGGTGAACGAGGACTGTGGGAGGATGCACAGTTCTTATGCTGTACTGAATTTTATAAATGAATATTTGCTTTAATATATGCTGAGAGGTAAAAAAAAATGAAAACATGGGATTAACAGAATCATCCTAACATTGGATAACTCAACATTTTGGATTTTTTTTCTTAAAAGGAGGTCTATGAATTGTGCAATTAAATATCTACTTAAAGATCCATTAAAATGGTAATTACAAGTTTCAGAATTTTTGTGTTATATCTTAATAATGAACATATTAATATGCTACCTTTTAGCTATTGTTAAATTTCACCTCTTAAATGTGTTTAAATAAGGCTTTTTAGAATGGGCAATTATGTTTTATTATCATGTGCTATTCTACTAATATAAAGATAATACCACTAATATTGCATATATACATATGTATACACAGAAATTTTATATACTGTTAGTTCATTCAAGAAACATCTTTTCTGACATGTGTGTACGTAAGCTTTTAAGTGATATATAATAAAAATAGTCATGATTACTTTCTACATAATATTCAACTTAGATAGCTATCTTTAATACTTGACACTTCTCATGTTTTTCTCAAAGCTCTGTTTTAACACAGCTCCATTTCAGCTGTTTTAGATAAGTTCAGATATACATTTGATAAATATTTTATTTTGTGGATTCATCATTATTTTAAAAGATCAAAAGCTGAAAATAAAAGGTGACCATTCTGTTTCAGAGAACAAAAATGCTGTCTCTAGAATCATATTAAATATAATAAAAAACTGTCTTCTTGCTTGTCTGATAGTATTACATCTCATAAATTGGAAAGTAAGTAGTTACATTGCCTTAAGTAACATACTGATTTTTGATAATTCTTCAATTTTCATAAAGAAGTAGTGTATCTTCAAATAGGAAACTGAAGAATTAGATTAATGGTAGTAAATATTTATTATTTCATGATGTTTAAGCCTCTATTTACAAAAACATGGCCAATTAATGCATCTTGCAAATCACTACTAAGCTAATAATATTGTCCCCACACATTAAGAGATCCTGTCTTTTATGGAATAAATTTATTAGATATCAAGGACCCTGGCGATATCCAAGGCTCATCAGGGTTAGATAAAAAAAAAATGAGTCGGAAGGCAGTATCAACGGTACTTTTTCTAATACTTCTGATCTTGAGTTTTCTTTTTAAGGACTTTGATATTGGAATCACATGCTGCAATATTTAATCTTGAAGGGATGAGTTAAGGAAAAGGGCTTAAGATGGCTTAACTGGCATTTCTGCTTACATTTTAAAGCCTTGGATCAGTGTCATCTGAGGTACCCTTGCAGTCTATTCCTGACACAACTGAAAATATTAGAACTAACAGAAGAAATTTTGCAACAGGAGCTGGGCTTTGCATGTTTGGCTAATTTATATTTTGACTAAGTTGTGTGTTTCATACAAAGGCTTCTGTGGACATGAATTTTTCTTTTTCCTGTTGACATTAAATGAGAAAGCAAAAAAAAAAAATTTTTTTTTTTCCCTGAAAGCCAACAGTTTTCTACATAAATGGGTTCAGACTTAATTTTAATGGAAGTGAAACATAGTCAATAGAGGCAAATTAAAACCATATAATTTTGTAATCTTAGTTTAGCTATAATTGCAGCAATAAAACAGTGGAAAGAATAATTGTGGAACATATGTTTGTGAGTGACATTATCTAGGTGACTTCCCCTTTACGGCAGAGCGCCGGCCTATTTGTTTCCCCCTCCCTATGTATTGGAATGACAAACCTGCAAGCCTGGAGTTAATGCTGATTGCAGCAGCTGCTTACACATGGAGTCTCCATAGCAACTGCGAAGGTTGCCATGCAACCATATTCTTTTAGGGACAGTGAAAATGCCCAAAGGCTTACTAAAAATACATGGGGAAAAAATCTGAAATTTTCTTACTACTTTTAGTGGTTATAAAGAACTATGATACAAGTTGAAAGCACAGGTCAAGCAAATAAAAACCCAGCCCTGACCTTTCAAAAATTGCTTGCTGTTGCCTGAAATCTCAAGCTTTATTCACAGAGATGACTTTTGATCGATTGTAAAATTGGTAGCTTATGCTAGGCGGCCCTTGAAGACGGGAAGATTCAGTACGGTGCTATTGGTATTCCTCGTGGGGTTAAAGGTCAGTAGAAAGTCATCAATGCGCTATTGATTGGTGGGGCTGAAAAATGCCCGTGTTTACACCTTCTCACTGCTTAGAGTTGCGTACCAAACCTTAAGTAGACTCATGCAGCCTTGGAGAGCGCTCTGGAACAAACCATTCCATCAGCAAATGTGACATCACTTCAGTCAGCTCAGCTGTTTCTGCAGCTTTCTATAAATAGCTAGATAAAAAATTGAAGACTACTTGCAGAGAATTTAGCCAACCGATCTGCTTATCCAAATCATTTAATACAGGTCAGGATTATGGGCTTTGAAATCTTCAGTTATCCATGTTTTCAACAGAAATTGTCATTTTTAAAAGCAGAGTCTTTTTTAGTATACACACGAGAGGTTTGTGTATACATAATTTTATGATAGCTTGACTCTTTAAAACAGTAGTCCTGTGAAAAACTGAATTGGTTCTGGCTAGCATCTACTGGAGTAGGCTATGTCTTAACATCTAATCATACATATTCACACAATGTAAATTTTGTGATATTATCAAATATATTACTTCAGAAACAAAAATTCAGTTAGTTAGTAAGATGTCAGACAAGATGGTTATCGTATGATTATAATGTCATAGGATTTTAAAACTTAGCTAAGTAACAAAGATATTAATATTTCAAAATTATTAGCAAAGAATATATATGCATTCTCTTTCATCATATTTTACTTGTAATCATGCTCTAACTTTTTTCTATTCAATTTTCTCAAAGATAGTTACAGTTATACTTGAAAATGAATCGATGTCTTTATGAATACTCAGAAATTGCAAATTATTTCTATTAGACAAATAATAACATAATCTTTTGTTATTGGGGCATTTCTCAATTTTTTGTAGATTTTATACCAGTAAAGATAATAGCAAGTTACCTGGGCCATAATAATAGAGAATTTTCCTGCTTCAAATAGGGAAGTCAGACTTACCTAAAACCTGTTACAACAAACTGACTACAATTTATCAAAATATGTAGTTAGCTCACTCAATCAAGTTAAATGATCAAATAAATGCTTTTTTTTTCAAGACTTCAAATATTCATACCGACCTAAGATGAAAATATCTATGTGTGCCTTATTGCCTGGGAAATAGAATAAACCATCAGATTGAAACATTCTTAACAACAATTAAAAAAAAAAAACCCATCTAGAAAGAAAAGCTCATTCTACATACCAGATACTTTCTTATGTCTTTTGGGGTATTTTTTTTCCTTTGCTACCAGAAATTTGTTTAAAATACTTTCATCCCCTTCTTTAGGAAAGATTACAATGGACAGTATAAATTTTACCCAAGTTTGTTCTTTTCTTAAAATATTAATAATACTGAACCAGACGCAACTAGATTATTATGTGCTTTCTCTGCTAAGTGTACCTCTTTATTGATAAGAGACTATAGCAAATGATATTAAGGTAAATTAGTGATTGAATTTGAAAGCTAAATTTGTTTTGAAGAAAAGTTTTACATTACTAGTTAAGCAGATAATAGCTAGAACCAGGCATGCAAGCAATCCATTATAATAGAGTGATATGAAATGAAAGTTTTTTGAAAAACCACTCTGAAATTAAATATGTAAAATATTTATTAACTACTAGATTTGATACTGAGTAATCTGGACCTAGAAAATGTATTTTAAAATTTAGAAAAATTTGAATTGATGTTTTTAATAAACTGTAAAGGTATATATGTTAACTGTGCAACAAGCATGAAAATCATCTATAGAGCAGGACTTTAGTTTTGTTCTCCACAATGGTGCTATTTTGTAAAGTGCGTATCTTATGAATGGAAACCTGATAGTGTATGCAAGCTTAAATAAAACAAGTAAGTGTTATTATATCATTATCTCCTTTACTCTAGTATTTTAAAAACATGAAGAGAAAGTATGCTATTTTTATGAATATTTGTTTTCTTTCTTACATTTATTTGCCTTATTCTAAACTACACATTTTCTTTTTATTTTACTTTGGTTTGGTTTTAAATTTGAATCATTTTCAAGGGGTTGTTTTAAATTTGCATTCCAGAGCCTGTGGACAAATTCAGGAATATGAGTAGACTATTTTTACTAAATTTGATAGGAAAGACTCTTCTTAAGTATGTACAAATCTTCAAAACATTCTGGCTTTGTAAGGTGATGGTAATTTAAGTTTTTTTTTTGAAGAGCTGTACTAAAATAGCAAGAAAAGTTTTGTACAGATTTTATTTGAAAATTGAATAGAATAAGAATGTATAACCATGGTTATAGCTTTAATTGATCTCAAAATACCCCTACATGTTCATGTATGCCCAAATGTAATGTCAAGGCTAAAATTATACTTAATTTTTGAGCATCTGTTTTATATGCCCTCAAGTTTTTAGAAGTAAGCATTCAATAGCTTGGAAAGAGACATTGCTAATAACAAAGTATAACTGGTATATTAAAATATAATGAAATGCATCTGAAAATAACCATGTGATTATATTTTAGGTCAGTACCTCCTTGGGTATTATCAACACTAAAAAAAAATCAAACTTGAAAAAAATCTTTTTACTTTTTTGGGCTGCAAACCATTAAATCTCATGAGTAATGTTGAAAAAAGCTGGATTGTGTATAGATTGCTCTTTACCCAGGATGCACTTCTGTCTGCAAGATTCTGAATAGAGACACACCTGCTAGCAAGCTGATAACACTCTGGGGTCATTTCATTGAAGAAACTGTCAGCCAGGAGGTACTTAAAATAAAGCCACAGACAAAAATCATGACCTGCACTGTTGAGACTAAAAAGGTGTAAAAGCAAAAAGGAAATGTAGATAAATACACATTCCTTTGTACCATAACAAAACTTCTACATGTAAATTCGGCTGAATAGAGTAGAATAGGGAAGAATGTTTCCTTCTACAGTAGAAACAAATTAGATTGTTCAGCTGCACATTTGGCTCTCAGCCAAAGGAGTCGTGTGCCATGCTTGTTTGCCTACCAGTGCTGCTTAGATTGGCAAATGCCCATGCAGTTTGAAGAGGGCAGGCGGATGACTGGATGCCTGCCAGGAAGTGTGTGGGACTGATGCCACTGCTGGACTCCATAGCCTGGTAGGAATGAGGAGTACAAAGGCATTCAATAATCTGAATGTCCCTTTGCTTCAAGAGAGTGGTGCCAGGCAGCATTTAATGAGAGATTGCTTTGTTACAAAGTCCTCAACATCAAGTGGGCTGGTGAGCTCATTAACCTGACTGAAGCAAATAAAAAAGGCACGCTCAGAAGACTCCCATGATAGCCTACTCAATGGTGTAAGAGCCCTTTTGCTTCCTTTATGGTGATCCATTAGCAAGCAGCAGTGTAAACACCATAAAGCAAGCCAGGTTTCTGATTGTTCAACTAAAGTCTGTTTCCCCTTGGGGATTATACCACCAGTTGATATAGGATTTTTCCTCTTAAGGTTTCTATCTACTATATAATGGCCTTCTTTGCAATGAAGGATTTGGGGGTTGCTCTGAACAGCACAGCTCCGGTTAAGGAAACATGAACTGTTCAGGTGTCTGAAAGAAGGTAATGATGTAGGACACAGAGAAACAAACTACAAAGTGTAGTGATCCCAAGAGGAAACCTTGCTGTGCACTTCTGAAGCCCCAAATGGTGAACACATTACATTACTCTTCTATGTTCCCTTTATTTTTAGCTTTCATGGGGCTTTACGTTTATACAGGAGGTAGACCACCCCTGCAGTTAGGAGATAGTTCAGTGAGCATCTCTCTCTGAGTGCTCCTCAGGCTCTCTGGGGATTCATTTACTCTGCACAGGCTCTTCAGCAAGGTTTCATTTCTCCTCCATTTGAAGCATATTTGATGGTTGGTTGTGCAAAAATCCAACTTACAGTATCTAAACAGAATGCTGCTGAATTAAAAAAAATGTTTAAACTGTCAATCCGAAAGGCAAAGGAAGGCAAACACACACACACACACACACACACACACACACACACACACACACACACCATTGCAACATTAGTCTTTAGAAATCCAAAGGCCATCTGTTGCTTTGTTATGTGTCCAGTGATTAATCTAGGGATGTCAGCCTACGGGGAGCACATAACTCCAGGGATTGGTTGAAAGAATGAGGAGAACAGCCTATGGCTTTCAGGGTACCAGCTCAAGTCCAGAAGCAGTAACTGCTAGTGCCAGTCATGGCTTCCTGATTGACATTTGGTGGTCCAAATGAGAAAATCTAATGTTCTGATCTGATGTTAAGTTGACATATGTCTTTAGTAATCGGAATTTCTGCCTCTAATTGCAAAACTAACTTGGGCACACAGGAGTCATTTTTTTTTGTTTCCTTAATTTTGGAAAAAGGATCAAGTATAACCAAGATGAAGTCATATGTGAGACTGTTTTGGCACTTAAGTTTTTAAAATTAAAAATTTGGCACTTAATTTTTTAAAGAATATCAATATCAATATCAATATCAATTTAACCTTTTCTTTTGTGTGTGTGTGGGTCTGGGGATGGAACCCATGGGCATTAGACCTCCAAGCTACACCCCCTGCCCTATCTGGTTTTTTTTTATTCTTTATTTTGAAACCAGGTCTCAGTTAGTTGCAGAGGGCCTCACTAAGTAGCTGAGGCTGTCCGCGAACGTCAGGTCTCAGCCTCCTGGATGCTGGGATTACAAGTGTGAGCCACCATGCCCTGCTTATGCTTATTTCTGAGTCAGGTACAGATCCACGATTAGAGAACTTACTGAAAAGTGAAAAAATAATGAAAATGCCTTGATGTTGATAATATTGAGCCGATTCATTTGAATATATAAAACAAAGGCAGTTGTGTAGGTCAGTTTTCCAATTTGCTTGAAGAGCAAACTATTTTAAAGAAAGATTGTTATCTTCACTTATAAATGTCCTAAAATGTAATTAAGTTGAGTCTGATACATGCATCTATAAGTAGGACATGTAGGTGTCTATACATAAACATACACATACATATTTATATACTTACGTATAGAGGTATGGTTAAAAAGGTTAAGTTGCAAATATTAGTGACTTTGAAATGGTGATCTGTTGATGTTACAATGAAAGGATCTGAAGGGAAGAGTACTCTTATTTGCAAGAGAAAAAATGATTTTTTTTTTTTTTTTTTTTTTGCTGTACTGGGAATGGAACCCAGGAGCATTGTACCTTTGAGCCACACTCCAGCCCTATCTTTTTTTTTTTTTTTTTTTTTGGTGGTACTGGGGTTCCTGGAAGCCCTTCTACCTCTGGGATACACTCCCAGACCTATTTTTTTATACTTTTTTATTTGGAAACAGGGTCTCCTAAGCCAGCACGCATGGCTAGCTTCGAACCAGTGTGATCCTCCTGTCTCCGCCTCCCAAGCACGGGGATTACAAGCGTGCACCACCATGCCTGGCCCCGGCCCTATCTTTTATTCTTTATTTTTGAAACAGGGTCTCACTGAATTGCAAAGGGCCTCACTAAGTAGCTGAGGCTGTCCACAAACCACGATCCTCCTATCTCAGCCTCCCAAATTCTGCGTGAAAAAATGATTTTTAAAAGTAAGTTTAGACCACTAGGATATTAGTGGTCAATAAATATTTAATAATTATTAAATAATATCAGTGCTTAATAAATATTTTAGTGATCTTGTTCTGGATGGTGAGCTTTGGAAGGGGAGCCATCATTATTTTTGAATTGTTCATTTTTGTTTTTCTTGCTGTATTTCTTATAGTGTCGTACAAACAAATTTAAAAATTTCTCTAATTTATTGCATAGAGATATCTAAGGAGGGAAGGAAGGAGGGAGGGAGAGAGAGGAAGAGAGGGAGAGATAATATGAATCATATAGGAGAAAAAGTAAGGGAAGTAAATATAAACCTGGGTTCTAATTCTATCTTCTTTATTCATGATTGGAGCATCCTTGGCTTGGCTTCTCTAAGATTCAGTTTCCCTACAAATAAAAGAGATAGGAATACCTACCTCATGGGAGATGAAAAGACTCAGGGTCTGAAAAGTCAAATGTACACAGCTGTCACATAGTAGGCGATATTACTATTATTCTTTTAGTAACATTGGTGTTTTGAGCTCTTCTTTATTCTTTTTCTATTGCTACGCAATATTTACCATGCTGGACTAATTAAAACATTTCTAGTGATCGCCATGTAATTATCTTGTACTTTCTGTTCCTATCTCTAATGGCCATAGAGAATCTTTTAGGATTGTAAAAATAGTATGCCCCTTTTCCTACACAAACCAACCTCAAGTTGTAATGCAGTCAGCATATGGATCGATCCTCTCTTGGCAGTTGGTTAAATAGCTGAGAAGCTGAGAAAAGGTAAATCCCCTTTTATCTTCACAGTCTTCCCTATACACGGAATTGGATTTAAGTTTTTTTTGTGTGTGCAAAGTCCAGGTTAAAAAAAAAAATTATCAATTCCTTTGGCACTGTGTATGACAAAGATGGGTCAAGGAGAGGCCAAGATTCACTCCTCCAGGAGGCAGCATCATGTTGTGAGAGGGTCCAGGACTTGAGATCACACAGACCTGGGTCCAAATCAGTGTGGTCCAGTGTATTTGCATGTAACTTGGACCAAATAAAAGTCGTTTTATTCTTCAAGGGCTCTTTTTTTTTTTTTTCTTCCAGAAAGGGAATAAGGCTTCTTTGAAGAGCTATTGTGAAACCATGTGGAATAGCTGTGGTTTTCCTGCCACCTCCCTAACCAAAGCCGCAGGGGAGCTTGGAACCTGAGGCCTGGGGAGGCCCTGGGGGTTGCGATGCAGCTGTAGGTATGTGAGGACATGGCAGGTGAGGATGGTTTCACCAACAACCAGGAATGACAGAGGACGTGAGCTGGAGGAGTGTGACGTGGAGAAATGAGCAACAAGTGTTTCTTCTTGGACTTTATACTCAGTCAAGAAGAGACTATTCTTGTTCTACTGTGCAGTGGAACTTCCATATGGCTGATGAGAGACACAGAATAATAATAGGATTATTTATCATGACATTCACAATCTAATCTAAGTGTTCTTCTTCTCTCCCTTGGGCAGTAATCTCTGTGCCAGTTTCCTTTCTATCCACTTTTGCTATTATTTATTTATTTATTTTTGATACTGGGCATTGAACCCTGTGACATTTTACATCTGAGCTACCCCCCCACCCCCTTTGAGTCTTTTTTTGTTTTGTTTTGAAACAGGGTCTTTCTAGTTTGCTGAGAGTCTCACTAAATCCTGAGGCTGCCCTCGAACCTGCAATCCTATCTCAGCCTCCCAAGTACCAGGATTACAGTGATGTGCCACCATGTCTGGCTTAATTTTTGCTTCTCTTAAATTTCATTTACATCCTGTAGTTGGATTTTGTCTTTTTGTTGTTGTTATTTGCTTGTTTTTTCTAAAATATGTGTCCTTAAGACCCTTTCCCTGACTTCCATCCCAATTATTTTAGCCTGGCCAGAGGATATCAGTGGGCAAGAAGAATATTCAAAGGAGAAAAGGCCACAATTGCTATGGGCCAAGTCAGTTAACAAAAGCCACCAAGTGAATGAATCTCATTGTTTCCCTGTCTAGAGCCTGTTCATTTGGAGCAAATGAACAAGCCTGTGATCCGCACAGAAAACTAAAGTTCTCAAGACCTCAGGCTCTGTGAATTTCTCTGTATTTATTACTCAGGTCATCCCTCTTTTTGTTATCACACTTTCTGTCCTCTTCCTATTCAGAGCCCTTATATTGCTGCTCCCCGCCCCCTTGTGAATCTCACAAGGCCTCATGCTACTCTGGCTCTGATTATTAGTTGCTACATTTGCATATGTGCTTGCTCCTTATAATGCTATTGGCTTGAGAAGGAGACCTTATAACAAAAGTTATCAGGAGTGACACTGTGCATTTTCTTTTAGAAGGGATCTCTTATCATCTTGGAGCTGTCATTCTTGTGACTGTAAGACCATAAAATCTTTTCTGGCTCACCTTACTTAAGCCTTCATATATTCTATGCATCAAAACATGTTGTTCTGAATGCATGCTACTTATTACACTTTTATTAACATTACACAAACTATTTTCAAACATAAAAAACACGATCAATCATTTCAACCAATTCATCCAAAAAATCTAAGTTTAATTTCATGTTCTAATTTGTTGTAAGGCTTTTGACATGTTATAATGTATTTTGTCTTTAAATTTTTTTCTAAAAATGACCTGTGTGTAAACTCATATGTAATACAATCATGAAACATCTACATATGGTCCTCTGAGCATTCTCTGTCAGTAGAGCCTCTCAGCCAATAAGAGCTAGGGTGCCATTTTGTGCTGTGCTCTCCACCAATGAGTGTCAGGTTACTATACACTGCAAGGGCTCTCTCTCATTTCAGGTCTCTCTTTGGCAATTATTGTATGTTGTATGCCATTATTATATGTTTGACTTTGCATGGCCGCCAGAAATTGCAATGGATCTGCCCCACCTCCCAAAACACAAGCAAAGAATATCTTACCAAACATAAAAATTAACTCCTGCAAGTGGCTGACAGAGCTTAATGAATTGGTAGGGAGAGCCAGGTAAAGATTGTGGGCAATTAAGGACGGGTGTTTTGGCTTTATAAAGGGCATCAAAACATCAGCACTGCATGGAAGTACTGACCGGCCATTCTATGGAGTACAGTTGTGAGCACAAGATGCTGGAAGCATTCCAGGATTTCAGGGTATTGGAAAAGCGTGGGAATGACTCTATCCCTTGGTCTCTCAAGCAGAAGACGAGAACACAGACCTCTCTAACAGAGGTTCAGTTATTGCTGATTCATTCCATCCATTTCTAGAAATACAACCCTCTGCTAAATGGGATATGTGTGTTGCCTTATATGCCAAGTTCTTTGAGTACTAGAATTGTCTGATCCAGGAAAAAGTTTTCTTTACAGATCAAGGCCACCCATAACTTTCAGTGGTTCTCCAGGACTCTGATGATGGATTTGAGTTCACACATAAATTGTTTTCTATTTACTTTCCAGATTTAGCTCTCATTTTTCATCCTGGGATTGTGGCAGTTTAAATGGGCCTTTCCATCTCTGATGTTCTTGTCCTCTCATCTCTTTGCCTGAGGAGATAGAATATTGTAGATTTCTCTCCTGGTATCCCTCCTGGAGAATGCCTCCCAGAATCCCCAGAGCAGGCAAGATCCCATTGCAGGTCTCTGTGGTATGCCTCCACACTGCCAACCCTCTCTCATTGGCTTTTCACAGTTCACCATTCTTGCCTCTTTATGGTACCATGTTATGATGCAATTGATTGAGAGGAGAATTATGTGTGTACTTTCACGCCCCATTTACATGCAGGGCCTACCATGGCATGCCCGGGACACTGGAGACACTCAAATATTGTTCATTGACTGACTAAATTGACCCCAGCTCACTACCCAATTTCCCTCCCCACCACGCTCCCTTTTTTCTATGCTCTTTCCTCCTCAGTTAATTAATATTTCCCTAACACATGATGTACTCTCACATGTATCTGCTACATTTCTCCTATTTCTTCAGTCAGAAGTGCATTTTATGCTTGTTGAAATTGTACTCATAGCTTCGATATTTTGTTCTCTCATATACATTTCCTCATCTTCCCACAAAGAAATGAGTTGTTTCTTTCCAATGTCTTCAGTAAAACTCACTTGTTTTATTTTGAGAACTTCTAGAACATCTAATTATATCTTTCTTTAGCACCTTTTTTTTTTCTTTCTCTCTCTCTTTGTTTTTGGTTTTACCGTTTTGCATGCTCTTGGAGGGCCAAAATTATACACATGCTCTTCATTTGCAACCTGATTTTCCTAGCACTTGCTCCTGTACCTTGAACACATATTATGTAAGCTTTACATTTCTTTTTGTTATTGTTGTTTTTGTTTCTTGACTTGAATTGTAGTTGAAATTTTATTTCCCAGATCTACTGGAGACCAGGCCTGGCTGACAAAAGTTAGAGTATAAGTCAGGGCTGTACTGTGCAAAGGGTGGTGCTGGCAGGGAGACCATTGTATGACACTGGTGGGAGAGAGGGCTGCGGCACCGAGGAGCATGCGTGGAGAGGCTGTGCTTATGATGGTCAGTGTTCCTTTCCTTTTCTCTCTCTCTCTCTCTCTCTCTCTCTCTCTCTCTCTCTCCTCTGTGTGTGTGTGTGTGTGTGTGTGTGATATATATATATATATATATATATATATATATATACAGATTATATATGTATATATATATACAGATTATATACATATACAGATTACATATACAGTATATATATATATATATATATATATATATATATATATATATATTCTCTGTGTGTGTGTGTGTGTGGTATTGGGAATTGAAACTAGTGGTGTTTTTCCTCTGAGCTACACCTCACGCCCTATTTTTTATTTTTAAACATGTTCTTGCTAAGTTGCTGAGGCTGGCCTGAAACCTGCAATCCTCCTGTCTCAGCCTCCCAAGTACTGGGATTACAGGTGTGTGCCACATGGCTGGTGAATGGTTGATTTCTGCACAGAGTTTGTGGGGAATCTTGGTAGTATTGGTAAAGCAGTCAGCATGTTTGGCTCATTATTAGGTAAACCCTGATTTCCCCACAGGAAAATTGACAGTCATTGTCTACATTATTCTTCATGCTTTTGGAATTGAATATAGGATTTGGATTTTGGTTGATGATATGCAGATATAGACCTCAAGGCATTTTTTTTTTTGGTAGATTATATAATGCTAAATGCTGAAAAAAGGACATAAAATAAAGGTTTGAAAAGCATAGAAATTTACTTTTCTTTCATAAATGGGCTTCTTAGACACAAAAAGAAAAATATTTTAATCCTTTTTAATAAAAAAAAAAAACCTCATTTACCTCCCTGACTTCCTTTTGGTATTTTACATTCCTACAATAGTCCAAAGTTATTCAGTCATTTAAAAAACTTATCATAACATTTGATGCAGTCACTGATGCATTAAAGGTCATTTATGGTTTCTGTGAAATTACAGCGTGTGAAGTGACATATCAAGTCCCACCGGGCTCAGGAGAAAATATACTGATTTGGGGTTACAGCTATACTTAGGACAATAGACCCTGATATGAACCCTCAGGCCTCTGGGATCCTGTAGACTCTTAGGAGTAAGGATGTTAATTACTCATATCAGGTAATGGGCACATGAAAACAAAGAGAGTCAATTTATTTATTTGAATGTTGTAAAATATTTTCAGGTCAATCCTATTAGAACACAGAATCACAGAATCCTAGACTTGAAGGTTAGAATTAATTTTACTCTTAGCATCAAATTTGGATCTGTGGTAGTTAGTTCCAGAGAAAGGAGAATAAATATTATAGCTTTTACCCATAGCCAATTTTTTTTAAACAATGCCTTTGTAAAAATTATTTTATGTATAATATAAGCTTATCATTGTTTGATGTGGTAAAAATTAGGATATATTTTATAATTATTTCTCTCTTTGAATTAGGCTGGCAAGTCTTAGTATACAAAAAAAATACTCTTTATTCTCTTAAGGAAATTTCTATTGGAAAGAAACATATTTCTCCTATTCTCTTGATCTCAGAGGTGACTTTAACTCAGACCCATTGTCCACAATTACAGCTGGATAACTTAAAACAGGAACAAAAACTGCCAGTTTTATTTTACTGTTGTGGCTATAGTTTTCTGTATAACTTTTCTAAAATAAGTAATAATATTATGCATACAATAATTCAAAAAATACATGCAGGTTTTTCTCATGTATACTATGAAAAGTTTTAAGACTAGAAAAGAGGCCAAGTGTGGTGTTCCACGCTTGTAATCCCAGCATTTGGAAGACTGAGACAGGAGGATGGTGGTTCGTGGACAGCCTCAGCTACTTAATGAAATCCTTTGCAACTCAGTGAGACCCTGTTTCAAAATAAAGAATAAAAAATAGGGCTGAGGGTGTAGCTTGGAGGTAGAATGCCCCTGGGTTCCATTCCTGATAATGCAAAAAAAAAAGTGTTAGATTGCAATGAATTTTCCTCACCATAATCAGTCCTTCAGTCCTTTACTATAAGGCATTTATTCCCAACATGTGCATTTAGAGAAGATATTCTAGTGATTCTAGTGAGAGGAGTATAATAAGCAAGCAAACAATTTCTTGAAATCCTGGAGTTATCTTTCCCTGAGATGTTGGGTAGCCTGAAAAATGTGTAATACACAATTTTTTTCCTCTAAGAAATTTTGCTCTGGTAAGAAGGGAAGAAAAATATAAAATCAACATTTATCAGACTTATGTAACAGTACTATGCAGTATGTTTGCATACATAAAAGTAATGTCATTTAGTGCTCAAACATCTTTTCTTTCTTTTTTTTTTTTTTTTTGCAGTACTAGGGATTGAACCCAGGGTATTCTACCTTTAAGCCACACCCCCAGCCCTATTTTTTATTCTTTATTTTTTTTTATTGGTGCACTGTATTCATACATCGTAATGGGGTAAAAAAACTTCTGTAGACATACATGCACACATTGCCCAGTCAGCCCCTCTCCAGTCCCCTCCCCATTCTCTCCCCATCCCTCCTTCCCATGCTTGGCTTAGTGGTTGACATCTAATATCATAGCAATTTATCCAAAATTAATGATAATCTCACATAACAGATTCATTTGTCTGATATTAAGCTTTTGATCACTTAGATATAATATTTCAATGTTTCTCTTTGTTTTCTTTCTTACCAGAGCATTTTCTTCTTTTTTTAAGGTGAAACTATCATACATTTATTTACTTTTCAGAAAAAAATCTATCCTAACCTGAAATATGAACTCTAAATACCCAAAACATCTCAAAAAAGAACAAAGCTAGAAGATGTACATTTTCTGATTTAAAATCTTATAAAGCTACAATAATTGAAACAGTGTAGTACTGCTATAAAGGCAGATATATAAACCAGTGGAGTAAAATAAAAAGCCTAGAAATAAATTCTTCCATATATAGTCAAGTTATTTTTGACATGGTTTCCAAGAACATTTGGTGAAGGAAATAATAATCTGTTCACTAAATATTGTTGAAAAATAATAATTACATGAAAAAGAATAAAATTGGACCCTTACCTAACACCATATACAAATATTAACTCAAAATAGATAAAAGACCTAAATGTGAATCTTAAGACTATAAACTTTTAGAAGAAAACCTGGGTCATAAAACTTCACAACTTGGAATATGTTACTCCAAGCTCTTCTGGCTTTCATGACTTGGTTTGGGAAGTCTGGAGTGATTTTAATTGGTTTGCCTTTGAATGTCACTTGGCCTTTTGTTTTTGTTGCCTTTAAGATTCTCTGCTTGGCTTCCACATTGGTCATTTTGACAATTATGTGGTGTAGGGAACCTCTTCTCTGATCCTGTCTAAAGGGAGTTCTATAAGTTTCCTGGACCTATGTATCCACCTCTTGCTCTATGTTTAGAAAACTTTCTGCTATTACTTCCTTGAAGAGATTATTGATCCCTTTGGTTTCATCTTCTTTTCCCTTCTCTATTCCGATTATTCTTAAATTAGCTCTCTTAAAATGGGCCCATATTTCTTCAATGTCAGATTCCTGCTGTTGGATTTTTTTCTAAGTTATAAATTATTCGTTCTCTTTTGGAGTGATCATCTTCTAGGAGCAAAATTCTGTTCTCCATGTGGTCTAATCGATTGTATATTCTTTGAATTGAGGACTTTACCTCAATGATCACATCCTTTATTTCTTTTAGACTATCTCTAAATTCTTTTCAAAGGTCCTGTATTATTTCTACAGTTATATTCCTGATTTGATCTTCTGGAGTTCTCTGAATTTCTGTGTTA
This sequence comes from Muscardinus avellanarius, assembly GCF_963383645.1. Lineage (NCBI taxonomy): Eukaryota > Metazoa > Chordata > Mammalia > Rodentia > Gliridae > Muscardinus > Muscardinus avellanarius. The sequence goes on from NC_137789.1 coordinate 73,049,173, forward strand.
TCTGGTTCTGATGATATGGGGTTGTGGGCATTCATTGCTCTATTGTTCCTCTTTCCCATGATTTCAGAATTTTGTGCCTTCCCTGGGTCACTATGACTTCACTTCGGGTGTTCTGTATCTCGACTCTGTGGTAATCTCAGCCGCCACTATCTCCAAAGAGATTATCAAAGCTGTGCAAGTCCCTGGGAGTGCAGTACAGGGATTTCTCCTTTAGAGGCCGCAATTTTACTCATGATTATTGTGCGCACAGATCAGGAGCTGTCGCAGGGCGTGGTGAACTCGCTGATGCTGCTGGCAATATGGTGTTGCTGCCATGCCCTCGGCCATGAGGCTGGCGTATTTCTTTTCTAGTTTTGAGCTCCATTCTGAGTTCCTGGAAGGTGTGATGAGCTTGGCCACTTGGAGTTTTAGGCGTTATTTGTGCTGAAAGAACTGCTGAATCACACCCAAATGATCCTCAGCTGCTCAATTCAGCTCCTTGTTTACCTTTTCTTTCTGGAGCCTGGTGCTGTGAGGGAAGATGGTGCTGGCGTGGCTACGTGGCTGCATATGGGCTTGATTTATTTTCTGGTCTCTGATTGTTCTTCTAGTCTGTTTTTCTCTGTCCCTTGTGTTTACATTTTTTCCCCCTCTGTTGCTAGTGTTTTCTGGCTATGAAAAGCGCTGATTTTGTGGCAATAGAGATCGAGTTTTAGCAAGGCTAGTAAATGCTGCTTTTCTCGGTCGCCATCTTCCCAGAAGTCCTATTCTTTATTAAAAAAAAAAAAAGTCTCATTAAGTTTCAAGGGCCTCACTAAGTATCTGAGGCTGGCTGTGAACCTGTGATCCCCCTGTCTCAGCCTCCCATGTACGGGAATTACAAGAATGAACCACCATGCCCAGCTCAAACATCTTTTAAATTATATATTACTTTTTCTACTTTCATAGTAGAGGAAGGTGAAATTCAGTGAAATTAAGTGATTTTCCAAAGAAAACACAGGTAGGTGGAGTTAGAACTATAATTAGGTTTTCCTTTTGATTCCAAGCCCTCCCTTCTTTCTGAAATTATATTCACAAATTAATTGTAAGGCGCCATTTAATAGCTGCCAAATAGGACTTGTACTATAAGAGTGCCATTCAAATGTAGGGAGAATATGAAATATATATATTTTTGGTTTGTTTAATACCAAATATGATCCAGTAGATCAGAAGTTTCTTTATTTGTTGAATCCAGAATAGGATTCAGTAGATCAGGGGTGAGGCTGAGGTATTACAATTTTGTAGAGGTCCCTTTCTGCTACCTGGATACCTGAGGGGAGCACCTTTCCTCTACCACATGTTCTACACCATTGGATCTTTCCAATGGTCTAAAAACAATACACCAACTAACCTGGGCTTAAACCTCCAAAAATATGAACCCAAATAAATCTTTCTGTACTATAAATTGAAAATCTTAAGTATTTTGTCATAAAGATGAAAACCTTTTTGATATTGTTTTAAATAAATAACAGATGTATGGAAGCATACTTTTGAATAGGGCTACCAAGATAAGATGAAATCATAGTAAGAAAACCCAAAAAGTACATTTTAATACATCTAGCTTCATGGTCCCTGTCTCAAATTAAAAGGTTCTAAATCATAACGTGACAAAAATGATTACCATGTCTTATCTCATTGATTCTCACAACAATATTAGGTTAAAACATGATTATTTCTATCTTGTAAATGAGAAAAATCCATCTCGAAGGAGGTAACACTGTTGGGGATAAGTAGTTGAGTGATTTTGTGGTGATAATACTGAATGCATCATCTCCATGACCAGGATAGTGAAAAGAATTAGAGAGAATTCAACTAAAGGTCATTCCGCCAGTGAATAGTAGAAATTTACAAAGTGTGTGCTTTTGAGTTTAAGACATACCACTCTTGTAATACATGGAGGAAGACAAAATATATAACTTTGAAGCAAAATAGAAGAAAACAGAAGCAAAGTGAACAATGAAGGGCTTCTATAGGCATCTTGTCATTATCTTGAACTAAGCATTGGTCAATCTGGTTAATTTGCAGGTATTGTCTGGATCAATGTTGGCAGACTTTTTCTGATGGTAAATAAATAGTTCTGCAAGCTATGCTGTCAATCACAATTGCTTGACTTGCCTCTTTTGGAATGAAAGTAGACATAGACAATATAGAAATCAATGAGTGTGGCTGTTTTCCAATAAAACTTTATTTACAAAAATCAGGCAGTAGGCCTTGGTTCAAATATTTCTTTTAAAGATGAACTTTTCAATACCATTTTGGTATAAAGAGGCCACAAAATGAAAAGTCCCAGACCTGACCAGGTATAATAAGAAAACTACCTGATGATCTCTGCATTCATTATCCTAATCATTCAACTTTGAGTTATATGGCATACAGATAATGTTTTATCATCATTACCTACTCACTTATTCTCCATACCTATCCCTGGATCTGTGGAACTGAATTTGTTTTTCATGTTCACTTTTTCTTTTTACCTTTCTTCTTTTGTTTGTGACCTCTACAAGATGTTGAGATCATTTGAAATGATAATACTGTCTCTCAAAGTATTAGACATTATGCCCAACTTGGTGCTGTGAATTTAATGAATATCATTTTATTATCTGGGCTGTTGGCTAGAGAACTGTGGAAAATAGGAAATTAAAAGTTTCCTCAAAGATATTAGAAAAATGTTTCTTGATTCAAAAAGAATATCAAATTCTTATTTAAAAGTTTGATTTATAAATGTGTGTGGACATTCTATTTTCATAAAAAGTTCCTCCCCAATAGATTTATTATGTTTCTATATGACAAAGGATCATGTTGACAATAATATGACATAACATCACATGTTTAAGTTGTGTTTTCCTCTGCAAATTTTAAAACTTAATAGGAAGTCACAGAATTTTTAAAAAGAGTGTAATTTGAATATAATTTTTTGGGACAATCCCATTATATTTTGTCTTAACAAGATATGTCACTACAGCAGTATTCAATATCAATCTGACAATAAACATAATAGGCCACCAAGATATGATCACAAATTCAGATGTAGAGTTACAATAATTATAAATAACTTTTTTCAGTTGGCTTCAGTTACTTAAAGTGAACTTTGTGCCTTTGTAATGCTCATAATTTTTTTTTGCTTTTCCCCCTAAAATGTAAAAGAATATATTGCAATGTGTATTTGAATTCCTTTTCCTGCATGATTTTCATTAGATGTAACATTTAATTGTAATGTTCTTTTATAAATTTGGGTTTTAGCCGGGAGTGGTGGCACACGCTTGTAATCCCCGCGCTTGGGAGGCAGAGGATTGCGCAGGTTCGAAGCCAGCCACGTGCGCTGGTTTAGGAGACTCTGTTTCCAAATAAAAAAAAGGTAAAAATAGGTCTGGGAGTGTAGCCCGGAGGTAGAAGGCTTCCAGGAACCCCAGTACCACCAAAATAAATAAATAATAAACAAACAAACAAATAAATAAATAAATTTGGGTTTTGTAAATATAGAATTAGAGATATCATTTACTTTTATTTTTAGAAATTTTAATTGTACTTCATGTCATAGTTCTGGTACCAACGCTAGTCTTCTTAATGCTCTTTTGCTATCTTATTTAACTTCTCTTGGTATTTCCAAACAAGATATTCTCAAAGTGAAGAAAGAGTGATAAAAGAAGATAGTAAGAGGAGCTAGAATATTTTTTTATTATCAATTATGATATATCTACCTAAGAGATATAGACCAGGTAATATAGGAATTATGGTCGATGCCAGAGTAGAAAAAAATGAGTAGAGGTAGAAGAGTCACACATATTTGTGTTCTTATTTTTACCATCAGGATAATTGGAAATCCTAAGTTTTCTAACTCTGAGTATTCTATTAAATTGAATTTTATTTATTTAAACTGTATATATATGTATGCATATATATATATCATAGTACTATTTGAAGCATGTAAACAATTAAGGTGAATTTTTAATTTCTTTGTGTGGCTCATTTACTTGGGAAAAAGAAGCTACATACCTCAGGATAACAAGATTCAAATTCTTGGTCCAGTATTTCTGCATGACTCAGAGAACTTTGCATTGTTCTATCAGGACCAAGAGCATCTGTTATTCAGTCAACACATGACAGAGGTCTGTTAATACATGAGCCATGTGCTGAGATAAAGAAAAATCTGTGTAAGTCCATTTTCAAAAAAAAAAAAAAAAAAACCCAGGACAACATGCTTTTTTGGAGGGGTGCTGGAAATTGAACTCATGGGCATTCTACCTCCAAGCTACACCCCAGCTCGATATTTTATTCTTTATTTTGAAACAGGCTTTCAATAAGTTGCAAAGGGCCTCACTAAGTTGCTGAGGCTGGACACGAACCTGGGATCCTCCTGTCTCAGCCTCCCAAATACTGGGAATATAAGCATGCAACATCACACCCAGCTTAACATGCATGTTTTATAGAAGTAGTTCATTAAGTAGACTTGGTATACAAAATATCTGAAACATATTTTAATATACAAAGGAAAAATATTTGGGAGGTAGATTTCCTATTCATTTGTTATTCTAACAAAGCAACCACAGAAAATGAGGATGCTAAATAGTTATTGCTAAAATCAAATCAAACTTGTGGCTAAAAGTTTGTGAATTAGGATGAAATCTTCTAGGTAGTATATTGATATGTGTATACCTGGTATTTACTTATCTTTTGGTTATTATTATTGCTAGTAGTACTATGGATTTATCCTGAAGAATTTTTTTTTTTTTATCCTGATCCTTTCTTTTTTTCCACTCTACAATCTCAGGTTTTATTTTGGTTTTATAGAATTCATTGTGTCCAGCACTTTGTGCATTTATTTTGATATTTATTTATTTTTAATTTTTAATTTTTTTGGTGCATTGTAGTTACACATCTTAATGGAGTACAGGATGGTAGAGGCATACATACACACACACCACTCATTTAACCCTTGTCCTGATCTTTCTTAACCATCAGTTTGGCTTTTGATTCTCATTCCATTGTTCTGCATTCCATTTGGAGCATAACCAATACACATACCATTTCTTATTTTCTTTTGGATGCCATCTTTTTTATTTCTCATTAATTTAAAAGTTTGGATCTCACATTATAGGTTTATTGTATTTCTCCTTTTTGTTTTTAACCTCTTTTAGGTCTTGAGTTGAGCCTAGAAATCTATTGGTATAGATTTCCTTTATGTGTTTTCTGAAAATAAAACCTTGGAGATATACTATGAGGAAGTAGAAGATAACACCTTTAGAACATACCCTGGAGGCAATAATTTAATAATAATAATAATAATAATAATAATAATAATAATAATAATCTAGTAATATGGCTATAAACTTTTTAAAACTCCTAACAGCTGGGCGTGGTGGCACACACTTGTAATTCCAGTACTTGGGAGACTGAATCAGGAAGACTGCATGTTCGCGGCCAGCCTCAGCAACTAGTGAATCTATCTGCAACTTCTTAAGACCTTGTTTAAAAATAAAGAAGAGAAAATAGGCTAGGGTGTAGCTTGGAAGTAGAATGCCCCTCAGTTCAATCCCCAGTACCACAAAAATTAATTAATAAATAAAATGAAATTCCTAATACTTAGAGGTATCAATCTCAGACTGCTTTGATGACTTGAAAACTGAACTGAAATGGGGCTTCTAATTTTGCTGTGAAATATTTGTGAGGACCAAGACAGTGACTTAGATCTTTAGGTAATTTTCCTCACTTATAAATTTTGGAGAATTGGCTAGTATATACAGTTGTCAAATCTTTTTTTTCCCCTTTTGATAACAAAATCTACTTAGAATATTTTAAAAGTTTTTATTGATGCTTTAAAATTTTCTGGATTAGTGAGATTTTAAATGAGAATTAAAGTCTTATATAATACCTAGCATATGAATTAGATCCATCAGCAACATCCCCTGTGGAATAAGGGGGAGCTCAGCCAATACCTTCTTGGTCGGGTCTTCTTGCTGTCTCTTTCCAGAGCTGTGCAGCAACTGCTTTGGAGTATGGCTTGAAACCCAATGGCTATCTGCTTTTCAAGTCTTTTCCAAATCAGAATTTCTTAACATCAGTTGTGTTCCACATTCTTACCTCCTACCTCAGAGGTACTGAAATGGGTTCTTACCTCAGAGGTACTGAAATGGGTTGAAATAAATGAAATTGATTCAATGGCTAGCTGCTTTTCAATGTCTTTTCCAAATTAGAATTTCTAAACATCAGTTGTGGTCCACACTCTTACCTCCTAAAAATAAGAGGTACTGGAATGTATTGAATTAAGTAGAATTGATTTGAATTAAGCAGCACCATTTGGTAGCTCCAGCACTTTTCGTAACTAGCTTCTCTATCAACAGAATGGCATATTCTTTACTATTTTTGTTTACTTTATGTCTTGGCTTTTGTAAGACTTGAAAACTTAATCTTTTGTTCTCATTTACCTGATGTTAGAGAGGCACTTATTTGAGTCTCATATGATAAGCAATTTAATGTTATTTGTCTTATTCAACATAGAGATATTGGGTAGTAAGGTTTAAAACACAAACAAATGTAACTATTAACAAAATATAGGCAAGATAAAGGAGTAGTAGGTTTAAACACATTTAACCAAGAGCCAACATAGACAACACATCATTAAATGAGTTTTAAATTTATTTTCTTTATTTAATGTTTCCACAGGCATTAAATTGATTATGTTGTTTTAGGAATCATATAGGTTTCTTAGTGATACAATTAATGTATGATGAATTTTTTTTCTGGCCTAAGTAAGACTTTAGACGGTTAAAAATTTTAAGCAGGGCTTGGTGATATATGCTTGTAAGCCCAGCATTCAGGAGGCTGAGATCAGAGGATCACAGTTCGCGGATAGCCTCAGCTACTTAGTGAGGCCCTCTGCAACTCAGTGAGACCCTATTTCAAAATAAAGAATAAAAAAATAGGGCAGGGGGTGTAGCTTGGAGGTCGAATGCCCCTGGGTTCTATCCCTAAACCTGCAAAAAAAAATTAGAAATTTAGAATACAAAAGATCATATATACCATATGTGAATGAAAAATTATAAGTACAACACTGAACACTGGAGAAAAAAAGTATTTATCTTAGAAAAATAGAAAGTCTTTTCTGTTTCATTTTGCAATTATAACTGCTGGAATTCTATATTTAAAAATTATATAGAAATAATTTATAAAGTGTTATTAATTTTGTTGAAAGCTTGACTTCAAATGTACTTTTCTTTTTCCTTCCCCCAACAGGAAGAAATGGATTATCATAAAGAAATATAAAAACTTTTGTTTAGTCTAGGAACTGGGAATAAGAAAAGCACGGACAATTAAATTTTACAACTAATTACCAAGACTCATTTTAAGGCAAGTGATTTTAACCTCATTCCCCATTGAAATCCGTAGCTACTAAGTAATTGCAAAACTAACTGGATTTAATGTCACTTCCATTATTTATTTATTTCTTTTGCATGCTCTGAAGCCACAGCCAAAAAAAAAAAAAAAAGATTAGTCATAAGAAAGTCTGTGAAAATAAAGCAGGTAAGTGAAAAAGAAGCAGCTAATAAAGAAATAACTATGAGTTCAAAAGGAAGATGGCAAGATCAAATTATCTCCTCTCATATTTAATTTGAGGGAATGAATTCTTGTTGATTTATTTTCCTGATCTTCCCAGGAAAATTTTGAAACCTTGTCTCTCAGAAGAAAATACAATGTATTACATTTAAAGTTAAAACACTGAGAAATCTAGATCCTTCAGTAGTCATCATGACTATTGGAATGATCTCTTTTTTATAGGGATCAGAACAGACAAAATTGTTAGGGCATTGGAGAGAGTTCCGATGTTGTAACATTGATAATGTGTAAATGGCTCCTACATCCACTGACTTAGCTTTTACTTAGTTGTCATGGCCTAAAAGGGACAAAATAATGTCTGGGTTTGTTTCATAGTCATTTGATGCTGACCGTAAAGTCTTACATTTGAAAATGTGTTTTGTTTTGTTTTGGCTCAGTACAGAGGAGTGGTAAATGCAGCCAACTATAACAAGGAGGTCTTTGAGAAACTGAACATGAGGAAGTATTAATTGATCTTTGAAAGTGCCTGCCAGATCTTCCATGGTGCCTTCCCGGAGCCCAGAAAACACTTTTAAAAGTTCATTTCAAATGTCTACAATGGCTCATGCAGACTTCTGCCTCTTGGAGCTCAGCAGTGGGGCACCATGAAAGATGCTTCTCTGAACTCAGGTGTATTCTGGGACAGAAAGACCCAGAAAATCAAGCAGAACCACATCATGGAATGTGTTACCTAGGATGGCGGTGGGAAGATGACCACATACTGTGAAATGAGGAGTGGCTAATGTGGATGCTTCTGAGCTTCACTGTGTCTTCCTTTGCCTACGTATTCTAGTTTGTAGTGCTAGAATCACTGCTTTTTGCTACCTTCCTCTAAATTCATTAGGTGGTGATTCTGAATGCTAGGATAATGTTTATTTATCATTTCTCAAATAAAATAGGAGAACCCACGTTTAGGTCTTACAAAGATGATAGAAATTGTGAAGAAATATCTACCAAACTTGAAATATAGTAAGATTGTGTTAGAATTGAAGTGGGTTAGGATCATTCACTTCTAGGTTGATATGAGTGAGATGGTCATTCTGAAATGTAGCTAGGTGATGGAGAAGTGTCTCTGAGCATACACTAGCCCTAGAAACACAGTGAGGTATTTGTTACAAACCTTAGTTATTTGATTAAGTCAAATATTTCTCCTGTTATCATGAAAGTTGTGTTCTTAACTGACATTTTTTAAGATAAATTTTCAGTAGACAAAAAAGCATTTTGCACATAGTATGTGCATTATATGGATGAATATTATTTGTTTACTTGGGAGTTCTGTTCCAAGTACAAGTGATATGTAATCATTGCTGGTAGTTGAGGGTGATGGGGAATATTTTCGTCATGAGAATCTTTCTTTAACTTGTTTCCTAGGTGTTACAGAGCAGTATACAGGTCTCTTCTAGGCTTTCAAACTGCATCACTGAGTGGCCAGCAGTAGGGTTTTTTTTATTTTTTTGATTTTTTATTGGTGCAATGTATTCATACATCATAACGGTACAAAGAAAATACTTTTGTAGACATACAGCACACATTGCCAGGTTAGCCCCTACCCGATCCCCACTCCGTTCCCTCCCCATCCCTCCTTCCCATGCTTGGCTTAGTGGTTGACATCTAGTTTTATAGCAATTTATCCAATATTAAAAATGATAATCTCACAAAACAGTTTCATTTGTCTGATACCAAGCTTTTGATGACTAAAAGATAACAGTACAATATTTCTTTTTGCTTTCTTTCTTACCAGAGAATATTTTTTTTCTTTTCTTTTTTTTTTAGGTGAAGCTATCATACATTTATTTACTTATTTTTCAGAAAAAATCTATCCTGATATGGAATATGGACTCTAGATACCCAAAACAGTATCGAAGAAAAACAAAGCTTGAAGATGTATATTTTCTGATTTCAAACCATATAAAGCTACAATAATTGAAACAGTGTAGTACTATTCTAAAGGCAGATATATAGACTATTGGAGTTAAATAAAAGCTTAGAGATAAATTCTTCCATATATTGTCAAGTTATTTTTGACAAAGTTTCCACGAACATTTGGTGGAGGAAATAATAATCTTTTAACTAAATATTGTTGAAAAATAATAATTACCTGAAAAAGAATAAAATTGGACCCTTACCTAACACATATACAAATATTAACTCAAAATAGATAAAAGACCTAAATATAAATCTTAATACTATAAACTTTTAGGAGAAAATCTGGGTCATAAAACCTCACAACATTGAAATTGGCAGTGATTTCTTGGATATGATTTCAATGGCACAGGCAACAGAAGAGTATACAAACTCCCTAAAAAATAAAAAATATTGTATATCCAAAGACAATATAAACAGAGTTAAAAGTTACTGATAGAATGGGATAAAATATTTTCAAATGCTATATCTGAAGGTATATTAATATTCCAACTAGAAATCCTAAAAATAGCAACAATAAACCCAAACAACACAATTTAGAGATAGGTAAAAGACTAACATAAATAATGAATCTCCACAGATTCATTATAATAATGAATTCATAATTCATAAATAATGAATCTTAGTTGTCTGTTGGATGGAAAATCTTATTTCTCTGGTTCTGGTGTGTGTTACCTATTTCTTCTTTGTAGTTAATCTCTTTGAGTATTTTCTCTAGCGCTGGTTTTGAAGACATAAATTCCTTCAGTTTCTGTTTGTCATGGAAGCTTCTTATTTCCCCACCTAATTTGATAGAAAGTTTTGCTGGGTAGGAAATTTTTGGCTGGAAGTTGTTTTCTTTCAGAGTTTGGAATATGTTACTCCAAGCCCTTCTGGCTCTCATGACTTGGTTTGGGAAGTCTGGAGTGATTCTAATTGGCTTGCCTCTGAATGTCACTTGGCCCTTTGTTTTTGTTGCCTTTAAGATTCTCTGCTTGGCTTCCACATTGGTCATTTTGACAATTATGTGGCGTGGGTATCCTCTTCTCTGATCCTCTCTAACGGGGGTTCTATAAGTTCCCTGGACCTGTGTATCAACCTCTTGCTCTATGTTTGGAAATTTTTCTGCTATTATTTCCTTGAAAAGATTGTTAATCCCTTTGGTTTCACCTTCTTTTCTCTCCTCTATTCCAATTATTCTTAGGTTAGCTCTCTTAAAATGGGCCCATATTTCTTCAATGTCAGATTCCTGCTGTCAGATTTTTTTTTCTAAATTAGAAACTATGCGTTCATTTTTTGAATGATCATCTTCTAGGAGCGAGATTCTATTCTCCATGTGGTCTAATCGGTTGTTTGTACTTTGAATTGAGGCCTTTACTTCATTAATTGCATCCTTTATCTCTCTATGGCTCTCTCTGAATTCTTTTCAAAACACCTCTATTATTTCTGCAGTTATTTTCCTGATTTGATCTTCCATAAATCTCTGAATTTCTGTTTTATCAGGTTCTGATGTTGTGGGGTTGTGGGCATTCATTGCTCCATTGTTATTCCTCTTTCCCATGATTTCGGAAGTTTGTGCCTTCTCTGGGTTCTTCCCTAGGTCACTACGACTTCATTTAAGGTGCTGTGGATCTCGAGTCTGTGGTATCTCAGTTCCCACTACTCCTTTACTGGGTTGTATCGCAGAGTCTCAGACCCAGGGAGTCAATCGAGGCTGCTTTAGACCATGGGGGGGTGCCAGGTTGGGCGTTCTCCTATGGTGTAATATCTCTGCCACCACCACTCCCCCACTGGGTCAAGTCCCAGGGAGTACAGTACTGGGATTTCTCCTCTAGAGGCCGCAATTTTACTCACTGTTGAGTGCACAGATGGAGCTGTCGTGGACTCGGTGAATTCACTGCTGCTGCCGCCGGTAGCAATATGGCGCCGCTGTCATGCCCTCGGCCGTGAGGCTGGCGTATTTCTTTTCTGTTTTTGAACTCCACTCTGAGTCCCTGCAGGGTGCGCTGAGCCCAGCCCCTGGGAGCTTTAGCTGTTCCCTGCGCCGAGAAATCTGCCGAATTCCTCCCGGCTGTTCCGCAGGGGCTCACCTCGGCTCGCTGTCCGCAGCTCCTCTCTGGAGTTTGGTGGGCTGTTGAGTGCGTTGGTCTGGTGCTGTCCGGTGAACTCGCCACTGCCGCCAGCAGTAAGGCGCTGCTGCCGCGTTCTCGGGCGTGAGGCCGGCGTATCTCCTCTCTGGTTTCTGGGCTCCGTTATGAGTTCCCTTCCTCTCTGGAGTCTGGTGCTGCAATGCAAAATGGCACCCGCCGCTTCACGCCGTGGCTCCGTCTGCAGCACTGCGGTCTGGCTTCTGGTGTCTTGTTTTTCCAGCCCTCTTTTCTCTGTCCCTTAAAATTACATCTTTTGTTTCTCTGCTGATGGTGTTCTCTGGCTATGAAAGGCGCCGATTCTGTGGTAATAGAGATTGGTTGTTAGCGGGGCTCATAAGCCCCGTTTTGCTCCGTCGCCATCTTCCCGGAAGTCCAGTAGTAGGGTTTTTAATGTACGATCTTTATCTTTTTTTTTTTTTTTTTTTGGTGGTACTTGGGATGGAACCCAGGGGCCTTCTACCACAGGGCTATACTCTCAGACCTATTTTATATTTTTTATTTGGAAACAGTATCTCTTAAGCCAGTGGAGGCTGGCTTTGAACCTGTGCGATCCTCCTGTCTCAGCCTCCTAAGTGCGGGGATTACAAGCGTGCACCACCATGCCCGGCTATCTTTATCTTTTTTTTTTTTTTTTTTTGCAGGTCTGGGGATGGAACCCAGGGGCATTCGACCTCCGAGCTACACCCCCTGCCCTATTTTTGTTTTTATTCTTTATTTTGAAACTGGGTCTCACTGAGTTGCAGAGGGCCTCACTGAGTAGCTGAGGTTGTCCGTGAACCACGACTCTCCCTTCTCAGCCTCCCAAATGCTGGGATTACAAGCATGCACCACCATGCCCAGCTTATCTTTATCATTTTTAAGATGGTTTTTCTGAGGAAACTTGCTAAGCTTCAGTTTTATTTTGGCTAGAAAAAATCATGGTTAACTCTAGATTGGAGCTTGCCTTACCTTGGACACATTAATCCATTTTGTGTCATGATTGCAGATATGGAGCAGCAATAAAAACTTCAATGCAGTATATAATATATCATGATTATATAATACAAAAATAATGCATACTATAGCCATACAATATTTAGTATTAACTAATAAAACACACATAAGCACTAGATTATGATTTCCAACCTATTTTAATGCATCTGTGCCAACTTTATTGAAGTATTCACAGAATTAGAAACTCAGGAAGTAAGAGCGTAGAGCTTTTACCTCAGTGTCCATTATTTGTTTATAGGAATAAACAGTATCTATAATCAAGGCCTGTGATGCACTTTTGTTAAAATAAAGTAATATAAAATCTAAACATCTGAAATAAGTCTTCAAGTGTCTAAAAGATAGCACATTAAGTTTTGAAACATTTGGGATTGTAGATTTGTCTAAAGGGTTGGAGACCTATCACTTGATAGGTAGGCACTAATTAATTATTTTGGTAAATGTAGTGTGCTTAAAGTTGCTTGTTTGCTAAAGAAATTTGTATCTACATCTTAGGATGGCATGATTGCACTATCATTCGTTCAATTATCATCAGAGGGTTTTGTAGGATGACGCACTCTGCTAGGAGCTGGGGCACCATGCCCAATGAAACACATTTCCAGCCTGCTATTTCAATCTAGGAGTAAAAGCAGAAAATGAAAGAACATAAAGTACTTTGATAAAATAATACCCAAGGCTCTGTGGAAGAATATGAGAAGGATAATAAAATAAGACATTGAAGAGATGTTCAAGAGGGCTTCCCAAATGAATGTAAATTGGCTAGACAGAGCAAGACAAAAGGAAAAGTGGAGTTTCAAAAGAGAATTACATGTTGAACAAAGATTTGCATATAATAATGCTAGGGTCATCAGTGGAAAATCGTCTATTTTGGATCTAAGGTGATATGTATCCTGAACAATACCAGAAGCTCCTTACAGGTTTTAAGAAAGAAAATGTTACAATTGGACTTGTTTTGAAAAATCACTTTGAAATCATTGGGAAAACTATAGAGAGGAGAACTGAAGATGTCAGCCAAGTGAAAAATAAATAAATAAATAAATAAATAAATAAATAAATAAATATTTTGGGAGGTGAACAGTTTGTGTTGAAGTCTGGACTGAAACAATAGAAGTGGAATTATTGGAAAGAGAGGACAGAAAATAGAGATGGAACTTTCATTGCTTCAGCCTAAAAGATGTTTCATTTTGCAGGGAAGTATAATGAGTTTGAGAAAAGAGCTCATGATAAATGCTAGATTCTGGAATGCAGACAGGAGGTGACAACTCTGTATTTGGCTTATTAAATTTGAGAGGCTTGTGGCATCTCAAGATGAAATATCTTGAAGATGATGGTTAAAGATCTATATTAGGCATGTGAGTGTTAGGTTGGGCATAAAGATTTAGGAGTTGTAAATGTTTTTTAAGCTAAGTGTCTAAGCAGAAATGTACAATAACCTACAAAAGCAGAAGTATAAGAATAAATGTATTGGAAATAGCCATATTTCAGAGAAAAATAGAGTAGTTAGAATTTGTGAGAGAAATAAAAAAGAGGAGGAAAAAAGGAAAGTGTCCACGTGTTGTAGAAGTCAAGGTAGCAAGAGTTTCATAAAGAAGGGTGTGGTCAATAATGCACAACTAGAAGTCAGGAACTTTAAAAATAGTGCCCATGGATTTGGTGATATTGGTTCATCACTGGTCACCTCAGAGAAATTATTTGAATGAGGAAGTGGCATATAGACAAGTTTACAGTGGGATTGGGTAAATGAGAGGGGAGTGAGTGATGGTATAAACTTACTGAGAGTGCCATTAATTATGGAAATACATTCATATCCATGTTTACAGCAGCACAATTCATAATGGCCGAAGTATGGAACCAACTCAGGTGTTCATCAACAGACAAATAGATAGCAAAATTATGGGATATATGCACTATGAAATTCTACTCAGAAATAAAGAAGAACAGAATTATGTCCTTTGCAGGAAAACGGATGGACCTGGAGAACAAGTTCAGACAGTTACAAGAAGTGAAGAGTCCTATGATTTCTCTCATATGCAGAAGCTATGGGGTAACTGGGATGTAAGAGGGACTTTAGATAGTAGAGGATAAAACACCCAGGGAGATGGTTTTGGAAAGAATTAATAAGAACAAAATAAACTTCTTGTATGAGAAAGTGAGGGTGTAGGGAGGGAACTGGGAGAAATCTCACCAAGCCCTTTGTGCTTGTATGTCACCATCACTATGAGCTCCATTTTATATGAGACTATAATGCATCAATAGAATTATAAAAAATGAAAGAAAAAGAGAGTTTGGAGATGGGATTAGTAAACTGAATTAGTTATTAGAAGTTATTAGAAGAGCAAGAATATTCTCAAACCAAAGACAACATTTGATTAGAACTTTGAACAGTAGTATGATTTTTATAGAAATGGAAAGAATGATGTTAACATGGGTGATGCTGAAAATATAATCTCCACTATTGGCATGCATCCCAGTCACCTGGAGAATGTGTAAAAATGAGCCTAGTGATTTTGATTCAGTGGGTCTGGAATAGGCCCCAAGAAGTTTAATTTTTCACACATTCCCAAAGTGGTGCTGATGTTTTCTGCCTGGGGACTAACTTTGAGAACCACTGACCTAGAGAAGAGCTTGAGTGGAAATGAGTTTTGTGCAAAAAAGCAGTAGGAGAAGAGGCTAGAAATAGCATTAGAGTCTGATGAGAGAAGAGCTTAAATATTTGGCTCAGAATATTTTCATTCCTTAGAGAGTGTAAATAATACTTTCTAAAAAATTTTATTGTTTAGATTTACTCTTTAAGGTCTTGTTATTTGTAAGAAGAATTTATTCATGTATGTCTGCATTGATTGACTACAGAAGTATTTATTGAATACTGTGTAATAATGGTCCTAGATAGAAAATACTTTGAGGAGATTGCTATGACTTAGATATTGAATGACTTCCCAAGGGCCATATGTTAAAAACTTAGTCCCTGGGGTGGTGCTATTGAAAGTTGCAATAGACCTTTAGGTGTTGAGGCCTTATAGGAGATCCTTAGGTAATTGGCAACATTCTTTGGTAGGAGATAGTGGGATTTTGGCTTCTTCCTCACTCTCTCTGCTTTTTGAATCATGAGATAAGTCATTTCACTCTACCATAAGCTTACCATCACTGTTATCCAGCATTCCCTCCTCAGGCTCAAATCATGAATCTTCCTGATTTTGGAGTGGAAGATCTAAAACTGGAAGCCAAAATAAACATATCTTTTTTTGTAAGTTAATAATCGCAGATATTTTATTATAGTGATTGCATTTTTTTCATTGGTGTAGGGTATTGAACCCAGGGCAGTGTGCATGCCATAGCACTAGACTATACCCCAAGAGCTTGTTATAATGACTGAAAGTCAACATAGGGGTTTATTTTATAGTTCTTCCCTGGTTAAATGTGTTGAGCAGGAACCATAGGAGTGACTGCAGCATTAAAAAAAAAAAAAAAAAAGATGGGTTCAAGAGGTATTTCAAAAGAAGAAGAAGTAAATCAAAGATGAATATAAAGATCTGTAACTGTTTAAATGGTTATACCATTAATATAACTATGAGCATCAAAGGCAAGAGCTGACTTCCGGAGAAAATTTATTCTTTGAAGAATTATATCAAATGGAATTTATTGGCATTCTGCCAAATTTAGAGTTTTCACGGGACTTCTAGGTTAAAATGTGAGCAAGGTAGTAGATCTGTGAAGAGAAATTAAGTCTAATTAGTTGAAGCCATAGAAATGGAGACAGTTACCAGGATCCTGAAGAACTTGCAGTCTCGTAGATTGTGTAGTTATATAACCAAACTTAAGATTTAAGGCATAAAACAATTCCAAGTGTTAACAGTTTCCAGAATAAGGCCATAGGGGTGACTGGCTGGCATAGAATAAGGCAAAAAAGCATTGAAGTTGAAGAGATAAGGGAATCCAGTCTTGGTTTTTGGAGTTCTCATAGACTCTTAAATGGCCCCAAAAAGAGAGCTGTAAAGAAACACTGAGATAATAGTTAAAATCTTCATTTAACTCAGGGAAATGAACAGAGATACATATGATAGTGACAGGAGGAAAAAAATATCATGTATTCACAGAAGTTTAATCATCAATGAAATTTTTATTTTGTTTTGTTTTGTTTTATGGAGGAGATAGAGTAATAGCCTTGAGGCCATAGGTACTATTCTAACTATTCTTTCACAAGTGATTTCTCATCTCTTGATTCTTGTCCAACATGGAAAGTTGAGAAAAGCAGCCCTTACTTGAGATGGCTGTGAACAGATCAAGCCTGAGAATCCATAGGGATGACCATGGAGAAAGCTAGAAAAACGCATTTTATGAAAAGTCTGTGTTTGGGCAATTTTGGGTCAAGGGTTCAAGAAAGAAGAGTGTGCCTAAAGGGCAGGAGTGGAAGAATGAACTGAGGAGGGTATATATGGAATTTGGGTGAATGAATGGTAGAGAAAGGATGTGTGGAAAGGAATGCATTTTGAAAAGTGATCTAATATAATTATTCCCAGTACTTCAGGCATGGGAATTCATGTAAATTTTTCTTTCCATGTTAGGTTTTAGCCACTGCAAAATTTGTGTTTTTCAAAGGTGTGCATATTTAAAAATTCTTTAAGATCATGAATTTTGTGTAATGTCATTGCATCCTCTATCAGAATATAGTGGATTCAGAACATTTATTTATAAATCAGGGAACTTAGATGTGATCTTCTAGTTATGAAATTCTACTATAACTCAGATATTTAAATAAAATATGTAAATATTTAAATATACATTTCTTATTACTACTTAAAAATAAGTAATTTAAAAATGCCCAGGTAGTTAAGTGGATGGTCTAAAAATGTTTTTGAAAACATGTCACCTTTAAGGTGGCTTTATATAATTTATTTAGAAGATAATATATGACTTTAATTTTGTTTTCTCATTGGTTTAGCATCAATATTTTTATATTGACCTTATCTTATATTTTATATTTTTGTTGTCTCTATTTTTGTGAGATAGTTATAACCACAAGTTGGGTTTACAAAACTCCCCTGGTTTTAAAGGTCAACATGTAAATGAACTAATTAGGTCAATGCAAATCACTATAGCACTTTCTGTTACAAACTTCACACCTTTTAAATTCTTTCTGAATTAAATAATGAGCCATATTGTTAACAGACCTAGCATAGCATTAAAAAAGATATTAAATACTCAAGCTTCCTAGATAAACAGAAAACTAATTTGCAGATATTTTACAATGATAAAATAATGCATAAAATTAGAAGTATAAGATTTACATGGTATAATATTTACAAAATGGAAATGTAACCTTAGCACTGAGAAGAACAGGAAATTATAAAATGGAGTTGAAAGGAATCAAGGAAATGGAACCAACTTTCTATTTGCCTAAAAATGAATTTCTATTTCAGCTTCCTAAAACACTGTTTATTAAAACAACAAATGAACTGACAACAAAATAAACTAAGCCAACCACAAACAGAAATTTGTATCACTTGAAGTATCTCAGTGATTTAGAAATTATAGCTTTCACAGTGTTAATCAGTTAACATACCTGTGTGTGTGTGTGTGTGTGTGTGTGTGTATTTATGTATGTGTCTGTGTGGGTATTTACCTCTCTCTGTAGATTTATAGCTGAGCTACATAAAAGTTTTTAAAACTAATGATGAATATTATATTTAACTATTTGCTGCTCATAGGCAGATTAAAAATCTATTTTAATATTTATTTGGAAAATAGTTTATATATTCCTAGAAGCTGATTGAAGTACACAAAATACAAATGCTAATTTTTATTTCTGGTACTATACATAAACAATTGAACAAGTCAATTCTTAGCCTTGTGACAGCATTTGAAATAGGAAACCCCTTTTCTTCTCTTTCACTGCTTTGAGCATTTCAAAGACACCAGATGCCTCAGTTCTGAAAATAATAAATACTTAAATTTTTATTTTGATATGCAAATGAATTGTTCCCTAAAAATATAATAAAACTGAAATAATTTACTCCATGGTCTCTGCCAATTTATGAGCTCTCTGTAGAAGTTTCACTTCTTTTAAAATTTTAAGTATTTTTATTTTAAAAATAGAGTAGGATTTAAACACGAATAACAAATGAGAGAGTAACTTATCATGTATTAATTCATGTACCAGCAGCTGCCTCTTTTGCTATTAGAGTGTGCTTATGTTCTCAGTTTGGGTGAGAGAGCTCATGTGAGCACACTTCTCTTGTAAAAGAGACAGCTGCTGCTGCATGTATTAATACATATGAAATGGCTCCAGAGTAAACACAATGCTATAAATGACTTGAGGCCGTCTGCTGACGTCATGGTCGCTGAGCCTGCAGGAGAGCTGAGGAGGCTGTTTTTACTCCTGTGTGACATCACGGGAACCGCAGGGATGGGAATGGATTTCTTCCCTTGCTGGTGCTTACTGGCCAAAGCACATCATCCATAATGCTCTCCACTTTCTTTTTAGCTGATTCATATAAAAGGTCTCTTCCTTACTTTAAGAAGTATGGTTTTTAAATTTTAAACATTTTTTTCGTTTTTTTTTTTCATTCATATATTACTTGGTCCTTGGTAAGTTCTGGTACCAATGGAATGTAGAATGCCTATTCAGAAATGGCTTATACTCTAGAAAACAGATGCCAAAGGGAGACAGAATTTTAAAAGAAAGTAACCAGGGAAACCTTTAAGTTAATTTAGCAAAACCCTTCTATGTATACTCAGAGGCTGCACAATTCTGAGCTACGACTTCATTATCTCATTTGTACGTTTGTAAAAGTTCCAAAGCATGATGCATTTTTACCCTATTAATAACTTAACATTTAGGTTGCTTTCTCTGAAATATTCTGTTTCTGACAACCCATGCAAAATTATGCAAGTTTATCATACTATTTAGATGCACAGATAATTTAGAAACTTTATTTAAATAAACATTGTGAAAGAGTATTTCTCATTTATTCTTTTATGTTGAGAACAAGCACATTAAATCTTAAAGGAATAAAAAATATTTTTCAAGCATTTTACATTTTCATTCTTTATTTTAATAAGAATTTCCTTTTGCAATCTTTTTTCTATAGGAATTTTATAATATTCTTAATAAAATAAGTAAATTTATCATTCTAAAGAATTAAAAACATTTGTTAATTTAGAGTGTTTATGGAATGAGATTAAGAAGGTTGTTAGTGTTGTTAGTATCTGACCTCTTTCTGTTAATCAGGATTGGGAGTTCTAATTGGCTTAGAGTAAATTTTGCAACCTGGTAACCTCAGGACATTCCAGATACACTAAAGCTTAGATTAAAGCAGAAACCAAAAGAAATATCAAATTTGAAATATTTTCTAACCCTCTCTACCATCTATAGGTTTATCTTCCTTTTTTTTGTTGAAAAGGCAATGAATAAATTAGGAAACATGTCTTTGTTCTAAGACCCTAATTCTAAAGACATCCATCTTAATAGGATGTGAAAGGTCTTGTGTAAGACATTGTAATGCAGATCTGCAACTCTATATCTCATGTAGGTGTGAGACTCCACTGCCAAAGAGTGTGGAGATCTATCTCTTTAATAACTAGGGGAAACTAATAAATCTCTACCAGAGTTTTACCTTGGAAATATATAGAAGCTTTCTTGAAGCTGCAGACTTATTTGAACTTTCCAAAATTATAAGTCTGCAAGACTTTACTTCTTATCAACCAAGTGTTCTGAAAGATCATTTCAAATGCTATTTTAATTACATATAGAAAGTCAATTTCTTATTTATATTAAGACCAAATAACAAGAGGAAGCATTTCTAATGCTTAAAATGGGACCTATCTCCTCATCAGAAATGGACATGAGAAATCATTTCATCCAACTTTCTTATATCTTATAAAAGGAAACATGTCCAAAGTGAGGTGAGATAGTTTGATAAAAGATCAAACTATTCTTATTAAATATTCTCTTCATTATAGTTTTTTATATACCCACAGTACTTTTTTTGAAAGAAAATATGAAAGTATGCAAAACTTTGCCTAGTAGTAAGAAAAGAAGGAAGGAAAGAAGGAAGGAAAGAAGGAAGGAGGGAAGGAAGGAAGGAAGGAAGGAAGGAAGGAAGGAAGGAAGGAATCATCAATCTATGTGCTGGTTGTTGTTGGTTTTGCTCTTTCATCATTACTATGCAAGGCAATCCTTGAAAAGAGAAGTCCCATCTGCACTGAGAGACCTGCATAAATAAATAAGCAGCCCTAACCCTAAAAGAGAATGCATAGTGTTATGAAATAGACTTAATAGGTACTAATTTCATAGACAAACATTTGGCTAGTAAGTGACTTACTAGTAAAACCAATGGTGAAGTGTGACCCTAACTCATCTAAAATGAGAATCACACATTTTATATTTGGATATGTGGAAATAGGAAAAATTCCAATTGAATCTCCATAATCTGCCCCATATTTCTCCTTAAACTGATTATTACATTTATTTAGAATGTTTTTCAAGAAAATTATTTGATTTCTTGTTTTAAAAACATACTTTTATACTTGTTACTTTCTGAATTCCACATTTATTGATCTGAAAGTTTTAAGGACAGGCAAATGAAAGAAGGGAGGTTTGGGGAGCAATGTAAAATATCTAGAGAAAGACAATCAAAATTGTCAGGGTAGTCCCTGCAATTTGGGTGCATAAACCTGAGAATTTTTCATGAGTTAGAAGCAGTGTTTCTGGCTCCTGTTGGTACATGATAGAGTAGAGAAGTTACAAAAAGGCTGGTGTTATAAAGAGGATTAGAAAGGATTTCAAAAAAGGGTGATGTGGGGGTGGGGATGTCACCCTGCATGGAAAAAAATCAACAAAGGAGAAGAAAAAGCCTGCCAGCTGCCCTGCTCCATTTCATGGCAGATTCTCTCCAGCTGTTCCCTAAAGGTTCCAATGGGAATCTCCAAAGAGACTGTTTTACTTTCTTCCAAGAACTCTGGTTACCAACTACCTGCTTCCCCACAAAAGGCATAACACTTGGAACAAGGAAACTTAGCCAAGGAAACATATTACCTTGGTGAATTTAGATGGATTCACCAAGACCTTTAGAAAGTTAAAATAAATTGATAGCTATGTAAGTGCCCTGTGACCTTGGAAACATTTGCAAAAATTATCTGAATCTCAATAAATTTTCATTAATTTTCTTAGTACTGTTTTACAGAAGGTACACATGTATTATATTTGAAAATTGTTTGGTAATGGAACAGTTTTATATAAAATTCATCTAATTTATTGCTCAATAGTTATGTAATTTGTTAGCAGCTATCCATAAAAATAACTAAAATTATTATATCTAGTAATTTGTAGACAAAATCAATTGGTAAATATGGCCCTGGGGGAATAATTGAACAACAACAACAAAAACAAAACAGATAGTTTTTCTGTCACCATAAAAGAAATTGGAAGGATGATAGACTCAGGATAGATATTCATAAACTACTCTTTTGGGACTAAACAATTAATAGTCCTTTTGTTAGATCTGAGAAAGTTTATTAGTGACTTGATTTCTTTAGAAACCAGTATTATAAAGTACTGAGTTAATCATGAATTAAATATATTTAACCAGTTTTTTTTTTTTTTTTTTTTTTTTTTTTTTGGTGGTACCGGGATTCCTGGAAGCCCTTCTACCTCCGGGCTACACTCCCAGACCTATTTTATACATTTTTTATTTGGAAACGGTCTCCTAAGCCAGCGTGTGTGGCTTTGAACCTGCGCAATCCTCCTGTCTCTGCTTCCCAAACGCGGGGATTACAAGCGTGCACCACCACACCCAGTGCTTAACCAGTATTTTTATGCCTTATCTTTCAAGTTGTTTCTATTACAGATTTTAAACTTAAAAATTTAAATCTTTAGATGTGATATTAACATTTTTATAAAAAATTGCTTTATTAATCAGAGCAATAAATATATACTCTGGTTGGTTAAAATATCTACTTTGTTCTTGATAATTTAGTTGTGTGTATTATGCCATTGTTCTAATTTTGATTAGAACAAAGCAGCTTACTTAAAATGAGAAATTAATAACTTCTTGGAACAGAAAAGTCTCTACCTTTAAGAAAAAATTTAAAGTGCTATCTTTACACAAATATAGGCCATTTTAACCTGCTTTTTGGTAGCTTCTATTACTTCTTAGGATTTGATTCTTAGAGATATTTATGGATTTCACATGAAAAGGTTTTCCATATTACCTAGTAAAGATTTGAAAGTCCACTTTTTCCTATGGTAGTTCTCATTTCACAGCTGGGAAAACTGCAGCACCCAAAAGTGAAGTGAGTCTATCCAGGATAACTTGGTAAAGGAGGCTGTGTCTTTAACCTCAGTCAGATTCAATAATCTATCCTTGACAATACTCAGGGAGTTCTTTTTTTCTGTTCTGGATAGAATTGGTTACATACTTTAACCAAAGTCACCCAACTGTAACCTCAGGTTGGCTTCCATAGAGGAGAACTGAAGGTGGGCTTAAAATGTCACTCCACTCATTTTTTAAAGGATATGGTTGCTACAGAGCAGCATGGTACTATAGAATGACCATCAAATTATTAGAGTCAGGTACAGGTTGATTAGTTAGAATCCTAGTGCCGCATTTTAGAACATATGTCATTAAGGGACCTCATTGCATTTCAGGCTTAACACAGCTAACCTAGCTGGTCTTATAAACTCTTGAATCACCTCTTGATGAATTAAAAATTGATAACTGGTGATTAAAAGTGGTATCCTATGCTACCTTCTGCTTGGGCTATTTGAAATGTAACTGCTGACCCTTCCTCAAATAAAGCACACCCAAACTCAAACATGTTTCATGAAATGAAAGATGGATAGTAAAATCAGCAGAGAATTCTAAAGAGAATTTTAAGTAGGCTACAACCATACTAGCTATTTGCTCAATTAATTTGCACACATCAGTTTTTCAAAATATATGTAGATACTGATGTGGTTAATAAAATATAATTGAATGGAGTTACTGAACTCTGTGAAAGATGCCAGAACCAAAAAGGCATCACTTTTGTCAACCCCACCCCCAAATAATAATAAATAGACCTGGGAGATTATAAAAGGAAAATCTTAGGCATGCATGTGTGCTTGACAAAAACTATCAGAGAAGACTTTGACAGGACCATCCCTTACATAAGAGCACCATGCTATTACACAAAAAATTTATCTGCGCCGGGCATGGTGGCGCACGCTTGTAATCCCAGCATTTGGGAGGCTGAGACCTGGAGGATCGCAGTTCGCGGACAGCCTCAGCTACTTAGTGAGGCCCTCTGCAACTCAGTGAGACCCGGTTTCAAAATAAAGAATAAGAAATAGGGCAGCGGGTGTAGCTCGGAGGTCAAGTGCCCCTGGGTTCCATCCCCAGACCCGCAAAAAAAAAAAAAAAAAAAAAAAAAAAAAAAATATATATATATATATATATATATATATATATATATATATATATCTGCAAGGCTATTTGTTTAATAACTGAAAGTTCAACCTTGGATTGATGCCACAAGGGTGGCATCTATTTTGATCCTTATAGGTAAAGGATTATTGTTTCAAGGTAGTTTATATAAACTTCCTCATTTTGCCTTTAAAAATTATATCTTGCCTCAACTACGACATGTGTATCGCTATTATAATATTCATTCTTGAATAGACCTATTACTCTTTGGAGAACATCTGTTTCTTATTTAGTTTGATGACTTATTTAGCATTTTCTCTTTGTTTTGTCTCAACAGAGAGTAAGGAAAATTAGTGTGGTGGGTGGTTCAGGATACTGTTGTACTTTGCCCTAAGTCATTTCTCATACTGTAAATGTGTGATGTGAGAGACATTTGGCCTTTGGTCTAGAATACAAGAAATGCTAGTCTGAGTCCCTATCACTTATAAATACCCTCATCAATCTTTATTTTTTTCCTTATACTTTTTTCACACTAGGGATAATGACTAAATAAAAATATTTTATTCATATATGTATACAATAGTCACATATATGTGACATGAGAATATTTAATTGTCTATAAGGACAATACCAAAATAGTCTTTTTGCCCAAGTACAGAGACAGTATTCGTTTGATATTGAAAAATAAAACAAATTATATTATTTTGAAGTAATTTGTGCATAACTGTTTAGTATTTAGAAGAAAATTTTATGAAGCACTTACAATGTGCTAAGCAGGTATCTTCAAATACTAAGTTGCTATTTTAAGAGGGTTCTATTATTTTAAACATAATTACAATATAATTATTTCAATTCTAATTGACTTAGTGCCTGATTCAACTTTTGTAGTAGTCATGTGACATGGACTTTTGTTTTTATTTTTTCCATAGGAACATGCCATTTTCAGATGGGTATGATGTAGATACCAGCTTATATTTTAACATAAACATTGCTTGTTCACTTATGTATGGGTGCAGTTAACATGACTTTCTAGTTTCTTTACATAAAAGTCTTCCATGCTTAGAACTGACATTGTAATTTGTTATTATTTGGAGTTTATAATTTTAGGAAAATTGATGCAGTTTTGAAAAACGTATTGCCCCTTTGGCATTCAGAAATGATGTTTTAAATATCTCAGGTGCTTCTAGCACTTCAGTTATTTCAATCAGAACTCAAGATAATTCACATGAGAAAACTTTCACACAGAGATATTAATAACTTGGTCAGGAACAGACAGCTAAGTGTGTTCTAAGTGTGTAGACAGGGGTTTATTTAGTTTGGCCGTTGAGTCCTTGCCTTTGACTGTGTTGCTCCTATTTATTGCATACTAGTAATTGTCTAGGCCCTAAAGGCTCTGGAATCATCATTAATAAAAGCCACCCCACAAAGTAACCCAGATAGCAAATGGAAGAGCTGAGTGGCCAAAAAATTTCAGTCTAACTTCAATTAAGCTTCTGTCTGCTTGTGTTTAATAAGTTCTTTATTTTCTTATTGTGTACATACCATAAATTCACACTTAAAAATACATGCAATTTAGTGAGTTCTCAGATGTTTACAAGGTGTTCAATCATTGTAGAGATCTCATTTTAAAATATGTTCATCACCTCCAAAAGAAACCCTATACTCACTACTACTCGTTCTTACTTTCTTTTTGAATTATTTACTTATTCGAGATGGCTGATAATAAATGGAATCATGCAATATGTACTTTTTCTCTGTGTGTGACTGGGATTATTCAACTTACTATAAGGGGTTCAAGGTTCATCCTTGTTTTAGCATGTACCAATTCTTCATTTTTTGTACGGTAATACTAATATTGATAATACAGATGTAAAACATTTTGTTTATACATTCACCAGTTGGTACTCATTGGTTTGTTTCCACTTTTAGTTATCCTGAATAATGCTGCCATGAGCATTTGTGTACAAAGTTTTACATGGACACATTTCATTTGTCTTAGGTGTAGATGTGGGAATAAAATTACCATGGTAACTCTGTGTGTGACTTTTTGAGGAACTATTAAAGATGCACAATAGCTGCACCATTTTATATTCATTTCTGAAGTATATGAAGGTATCAATTTCTCTACAACCTTGCCAACACCTGTTATTATTCATGTTTTTATTTTAGCCAACCTATTGGGTATAAAGGGGAATTGCATTGTGATTTTTCTGTGCATTTTTCTGATGACAAATGATATTGAAGAGCCTTTCATTTTCTTACTCACTGATTGTGGATCTTCTTCGTAAAAATGTCTATTCAAATCTCTTTCTCAGGTTTGAATTGGGTTATTTGTATTTTTATTGTTGAATTGTGAGAGTTCTTTATATGTTTTGGTTGTGAGCTCCTTACCCCTTTATTGTTTGTGGTGCTGGGCATGGAACCCAGGGCCTTGTGTAGTCTAGGCAAATGCTCTACCACTAAACTATATCCACAGCCCTTTGTGAAATGTCCTTTATTGGATAAATCATTTGTAAATTTTTTCCATTATTTGAATTATTTTTTCATTTTCTTTATAGTGTCCTTTGAAATTTTATGAATTAGAATTTATTTATTTTTATTGCTTATACTTTTGTTTTCATATCTAAGAAATCACTGCCTAGCTCAAGATCATGAGAACGTATTTCTGTGTTTCCTTCTATGAGTTTTAGCTCTTACAAAGAAAACTTGTAGTTTTTAAACAGTATTAAGTTTTTACCTGTTTTTTTTTAACAGAAACACACATTCATTAAGTTATTTTTATTCTCAATAAAATCAAAGACTAGGGTTTTCCTAACCACTATTTTGCCCAATATTAAGGTTATAGTGTTTTTATAAATTATTTTGATGTAGCCTTGAATGGAGCTTCACATTTTTGTGATGTGGTATTGTTTCATTTATTTTTTTTCTTTATAAGAAGGCAACCACTAATCAGAATGAGGCCCAAACTTGTAATTAGCTCTGGCCACTTCCCATTGGGAGGTTCTCTTGGTTTTCTTTCGCCATCAACTTTTAAGTTTTGAGTAAGATAAACATTAGCAAATGCCCCCTGATGCCAAGTGCTTGCAATAGGCATGCCTCTTGATGCCTGGCATATCTAACACCACTGCGGGCTCTGTGATATACATTAGAATATCTGTCACTATGAGTTGAGGCATATAGGAAGGCTAATAAATTATACCAAAAATCATTTCTCATGTTTAAGTTAAATGTTTGAATATGTCATTTAGAGATGTCCTTAACTCATGATTAGCTGTATGAAACTGTCAATGTTCCAAGGGATGTTTTTAAGGGGTCAAAATCACCATGCTGCTTTGTATTTGCATTCTAAGTTTAAAATTTTGTCAGTCCATTATGATTACATGTTTAAATGCTCATTGGTACATGAACTGAGGAAGTGATGTGGGGACTGAGTTTGTATGTTCCAAACTGACGCAGGGGCACAGTCCTGACTGATGGGCTAGCAAATCTGATACATTTTTCATTTGTAAAATACTGATAAATTCTTATTTACTTTGGTGACATCATATAAAGAATATAAAAACTAAAGATGATATTATTTCTAATGATATTTCAAAAGAATAGCTTCTCTTCTTTGAGCAAATTTTTACATCATGGTATTATTCCATTTTGTTTCCATACTAATTGCTTTAGAATTCCTATGAAGTCAAAAGCATTATTTATTTTTATGATTTTATGATAGTACTCATTTTGATTAAAAGTGTTCTAATCTAGACCTCTAAAATATAATATAGTTAAGTACCCAGAAAATTATATCAAATTGAATTTTGTCTAAATTATAGAATATATCAAAATATGACAAGAAATGAATATAATCTTAGGCTCTTTCTCATACAGTGTAGTCCAAATATATGTTTTAATACTTTGTTTAGTCCTGTTTAAAACACTTTTTAAAAAATCACAATTCACTTGCTTATAGGGAGGATCCATAGAATAAGAGAAATGTATGTAGGCATTATACCTATTAAATCTGATATAAAATTTATAATCTATATTAAAATGTACATATTTTGGAAAGAACTTTCATAAATATAAAATATGAGGTCCGAAAGTCAATGATTCTCCTTAATTTCTATAATTATTTCAGAGTTTCTTAACAATCATGATTTTCAGTGAAATACAAAAATAATATGTGCAATATCAAATCAACTAGTTTTTTTCTTTTTCATCATTTCAGAATAAAGATTTCTACTTATTTTTTCCTCTAAAGTCAGAAAATTCAAATGAGGTACATACAACTTGGTTGCCTCATCATTTGCAATGGAAAGCAGGATTATCTCCATATATTTTTAACCAGGGTGGTAGCAGACATATGAATTCCAGTCTAGAAACCGGCTGTATGTTCCACTATATTCAGCCGGAATGTATAAAAGTAAGCCTTTTTTTTAGTGCGTGCACACACACACACACACACACACAGTGGTAATTGCAATGTACATAAAATCTGTCAAAGCTCCAATTTCCAATATTCTAATGAATATCAAAAGAGTCCAGTATTTCTGACTTTGACAAATTGCAGATGAGGTTTTATTCATTAAGAGGGGCTGCTAATGTTTATTTAAATGCAATTTACTGTTGCATTATTGATTAGCTACTGCAAAATTATCTTACAAGGAGCACGTGTGGCAAGAAGATTTCAGGTTGAGAGCGGATTTATCTAGGGAAGGCCTGTAGGCTTGATTTAGGCCCCAGGACATGAGAGTTTTAATTTATCTGGAAAGAAAGGCCTGGTGGAAGGTTTGCTTTGTTTGCATTTAGACAGCAGATGAAAGGCGTTTTGATGTTGAGCTGGGAGAAAATGGCTGCCACTCTTGTTATTCACGCAGAGAATTCAGCAAAAGAAAAAAAAAATCTATTACTCAGGCAAGATAAAACAAGCCTTTTTTTACCCTCAAATCATTTTTTCAAATCGAATATGTGGCTCTTGTTATCTTCCAAAGAAGAAATAAAAATTTAAGAATGTTGCTTCTTATCTAAAATCTTAATTTTTTTATATTGCCTTTATTACTAAACCTTCACTTTCTATTGTGGTCCTATTTCTTTTGGTGTGCTCATGTTGAAGTATCTTAAAATGGGAATGTAACTTGATAAAAGAACCTATGCTAGACTTAAATATTTTAGCAAAAAAATGAACAACAAACCTTTCATATGCTCTCTTGAAAAGAAGTAACAGAACCAGTATTTAGGCAGAAAGCCTGTTAGACACACTAATGATATATTATTGATTCTCAGAGGTAGACACATTGGCCCTAAGAAATAAAGCTTTTTCTTGCTGATTTATTTTAGTTTATTCACTATGAATATATTAGCGGGTAAAACAAAGCCATAAGGACTGCACCAGTAATCTTAATAAAATTAATAGCAGCATATTTCTATGCATATATACAGACAGATCACAACTGGACTGAAAGTTAAAATGGAGAAAATGAGAAAATCCATGAAGTTTTGAAAGGAAAACAGTCACAGCATAAATTGTATAGATATTGAGAAAATAAGATAAATATCATATAGTTTCTTGTCCGAATGCTATCTTCATTCCCAGTAAGTAGTGAGATCTTTATTCAACCCCCCCTCTATATTAAGGGTGGAGAGGAGTCTTATAAAGATAACTTGAGGACTCATGACTTTTTTTTTAATCTTATGAAACTGAGAAATACATAAGCAAGAAATGATGCTTGAAAATTTGTAGCTCCTATATGCTTAGGTATAGTACCTAAGGGTCTCATAATAAATATTTTTTAATATATTTTCAATATATGTAAACCAAATGCAAGAATTTAGAAAATGTCTCAACTGATCAGTGAAATGTATGAATTGAATTTCAATGTGCAATAGCATGATACCTAAATCTGGACTCTGAAATGTTGTCATGCAGAAGACATTTCAGCTGGCTTATTATTCTGCAAAAATAAATTTCATAGGCAGCATTCTGCATTGAAAAAGAAACAGAAAAAAACAACTTTCTTTCTCTATGTGATTTGGGGCCACAAATGAGAGTGACAGCAACAAGAATTATGTTCTCCTTTGGGGTTTATACCACTGGAGACACAGTGATGATGCCTGGGTATTAGTTCTGACAACCTGAAGGTTAATTACTTACCCTGTATTTCAGTTCTGCCAGAATGGAATACTGCTATGCATTTATTTACAGAAGTCTGAAGTGTTCACTTTTTTTTTTTTAATGTTGACTCATAGTAAAGCAATGCTAATAACTTTATAATTGTTTTCCTTTTCCTGTGCTATTCTTAGTTTTGATTTCCCTTTTAGTTAATCATCTCCTCTGTTCTTTCTCAAAGAGCCTCTTGCTATTTTCCTTCTTCACCTACAGTTCTTGGCAAACAGCATACACTTCAGAAGAACACTCAACTCAGAATAAGAGCAATTAAAAAGTAAAGTGAGCTAGATGTTACGTGGTCCACTTTTAGATACACTAGTATGTTGCTCTATTAAAAGCATGTAAAAATTATGATTTGGCTTTACACAATGGAATCTGATACAGACTTGGTGTATTAATAAAATCATTGAGAACAAGAAATTAAGCAAGACAATCCTACAAAAAAGATAAAGATGCTGTTACTGAAATCTTGTATGCTAATTGACATCAGTGTTATTTAAAAAGGAGAAATATAGTGGTGGCCTTGACTATGTAATATGAATTGATATTTAACTTCTTAAAATTTTTTGAAACTGTATATACCAAAGCTCCCTAAATGGAAAAACAAGAAAAGAAGTTCTAAAGCAAGAATTTAGGGAGGAAATCTGGCAGCTCTAGAAATCATGATTTCATGTTCTCATCGCCTAAAACAAGTAAAAGGATGATAAATAAGAATCAGCAAGAAAATGGGCTAAGAAATATAATCTATTTGCTCATTCCTTTGTTAGATCATTGATTAATTGATTCACTTGTTCATACAACACACATCTACCACTGAGTCTTTCCCAAGTGTCAGTAGTATTCTACAGGTCAGTCTCTGTAGAAAGAAAGCTTTTATTGCCAGACACTGGATTGTCCATAGATGAATTTTACAAATTCTCTCAATGATGGAACATGTATTATTTCCTTCTTGTTTTCTCTTGGGTTTACTTTAGAAATAGCTTGACATATTTGATGCATTTTTTCCATTAATTTCTTCTTAAATATCAAACATTTTAGGTCAATTGATGGTTTTTCATATTCTTAGGATTTGGGGAGACATTTTGTAGTATGTTTTTTTTTTTAATTTAACCCCAAATTTAGAATGACGTTGAAAATGATTAAACAAATTCACATTGATATACATTTACCTTCTATGCCCTTAAAAAAGGCTCTGGTAACAAAAATCCATAGTGGGACAATTACTTTTTCCATAAAAGGAAATGGGGTTGTTGAATTAAAAAATAGCCAAGTTTTCTAGGCCAAATATAATTTTTGAAGTTCATATTATTTTGAAAATCTAAAATTGACAAAAATTAAGTTTGGTTTCTTTTCTAAACTCTATTCCATATTCTTTGACTTAAGAGATCATGTTTTTGTCCTTTGAAATTGAATATAAAGAAATTTCAACACAAAATCTAATAAAATAAAACTATGTAAATTAATAGCAATAATTTATACATATTAGTATTCAGCTATGTCTAAGCTTCTCAATTTTTTAAATAAAAGACAAGAAAGGTAACTAGAATGCTGTAGACATTTAGATTTATCATGGGTGATTTATTCTTTCTATTAA
Source organism: Muscardinus avellanarius (assembly GCF_963383645.1). Taxonomy (NCBI): domain Eukaryota; kingdom Metazoa; phylum Chordata; class Mammalia; order Rodentia; family Gliridae; genus Muscardinus; species Muscardinus avellanarius. Next base: position 73,080,973 of record NC_137789.1, read on the forward strand.
TATTTTCTATTATTTATATATTTATTTCTCTAGTGTGATCAGTATGTTGTTTGTATCATATAGAACAATGAGATATGCTTTCTTAAAAATTCTTCATTGAAGTTTTTCCTTTTTCATTCTATAGTCAGGCTTGTTGCTCTTTACAGAGCCCATAGCAGGTTATGAATAGAAATTTCTATACCTTATAACCCAATATCTAAAATTAATAAGTCAAGTAATGACTCCTTTAAAATTTGCTATACTGCTTTCTGGGCAAATATCCCTTCCTAGGAACCAGAAGATTGGATTTAAATCTGGAAGGTCCAGATCCCTTCGTGTGCATATAGGAAGCATGGATAGGTGTGAGGACTGCCAGCTGGTCTTGATCTCCACCGCCTGCCCTCTCTGTTCTCGTTGCATTTAACATGCACACATGTGTACATCCATGCTTGCCTTTCTAGACTCTGCCCAACATCCACTCCTTAATCACTTCCCAGGCTATTAGCATACCTCACCTTATATTTATTTATTTACTTATTTATTTATTTATTTATTTATTTATTTATTTGTGGGTTTGGGGATGGAACCCAAGGACATTCGACTACAGCCCCTGCCCTATTTTTTATTCTTTATTTTGAAACCCGGTCTCACTGAGTTGCAGAGGGCCTCACTAAGTAGCTGAGGCTGTCCACGAACCATGATCCTCCAGTGTCAGCCTCCCAAATGCTGGGATTACAAGTGTGCGCCACCATGCCCGGCTAGCTCACCTTGTTTTTAACATGGGCACAGACTGTGGAAGAAGGCCTGTGGATGCTGTGAAATGCCACTTTCCCTGAGTATTAGGAAGGTGAAGCATATTCTCCAACTTTGGTCTCATGGACTTATTACCCTGTGGGAAAGGACCACTTTGGAGTTTTCTAAAACCTTACCCTTGTACAAGGCTGGCACCATTTAGCATCATTTTCAGAGTCCTCATTTTCCTACTGTTGATTAACATTATCCTCCAATTTTTAGTTATTTGATATTATAATGTTTTGTGATAAGCACTCTTGAATATATGTCCTGGTGTTCAGATGCAAATGTTTATACCTCAAATATTGACTTGCTGAATCTTAAGGCATGGGCATTATTAACTTTACCTTGCAATGGAAAGTTGTTTTCCAAAGTGGATGTACCAATTTACACTCCTATCAGTAGTGTTCCTCTTATGCCACGACCTCACAAACACTTCAGTTTTGCCAAACTGAGAGGTGTGAAATAGCACCTTGCTGTAGTTTATCTTGTATTTCCCTAATTACTAATAAGAGGAAGCAGCTTTTCATATGTCTTTTGGGCATTTCCCTCTTCTGTGGGTGTCTGCTCCTGCCTACTGACCATTTTCTGTTATGTTGTTTTCATTTTTTTGATCAACTTTGAAGAGGTCTTTCAGTGTTAGCATATAGATGGTGTTTACGTACATGTTTGGTTGTGTACTACTCAAAACAGCGCTTTTAAAGACACACCACTCTTATTTAATGTGCTCTCAGAACTTATATGCTGGTGCGCAGGTAGTGCTGGAGCAGTGAGGAATGCTCTTTCCCTTACAATCCCATGTGGGGACCTGTGGCTACTACAAGTACCCTGCATGCTCTTGGGAAAGGCAAACACTGAGAGCACATCTGCTGAGCTCTGGCCTTCACCTGTAGTTCCTGCTCTTGCTTCTTCTTCTTGCCTCCAGCGTGTGCCTGAGTGTGCATGGGGAGAAGGGGCAGGGGAAGATAGCTTATTTGGACATCTTCTCAGGAAGTATAGATAATGAACTGGGGAAATAGAGAAGGGAAAATCAATAAAGCCTACATTAATGGTTGGATTAATACCATATGCGACTGGGGCCAATTCTCTTGGAGGTAGTCTCAAAAATCATTTAAAATGTGTTTCAGAAGTTCTCCTTAATGAATGGGGAGTGGAGTATTCATCCACAGTTTTCTGTCTCTTACTTATTGAAATTTGCCCCTGTGGGCATCAAATGTCACTTCTAGTCTTTCCTGTGCATGAGCTGCATAAATTCTTATAGCACAAAGCTTATAGGAAAAGCTTTAAACACAGAGGCATGAGCCCTAAAAGTCAACATGTGTGTGAACATGGGCATCAACAGTGTTTACTGGCTTTAGACATGTACCTGCTACTACTGAGATCCTTATCCTCTGAGATCCAGTACCATCATGGAATCTTCTTTGGCTGTCCCTGTCAGAATTAACCATTCTTTATATCCATGTTTTTTGCATGCTTCTGATAAGAACTTATACTTTTTTATAACCACTTTTTATTATTATTATTTAAATTTTTTAAAAATTGGAAACTAAAATTATATTTATATATTTATGGTACAGTACATATGTTTTGAAAATATACTTTGTCAAATAACTAAATCAAGTTATCTAACATATACAATGCCTTACATACTTGTATTTTTGTTATGAGAACACTTGAAATGTACACAGCTATTTTCAATCTATAAAATATAGTGATATTATGATCACCACATTGTACAATAGATTTGTTGAAATTGTCCTTCCTATTTAACTAAAGCTGTGTACTCTTTGACTAAAAATCTCTCTAGTCTGCCGACTTCCACTCCCACTCCAGCTCTTGGTAGACACTTTCTACTCTACTTCTATGAGTTCTAATTTTTTTAAGGTTCTATATGTGAGTGAGATTATGAGATGTTTGTCTTTCTGTGCCTGGCTTATTTCACTTAACATTATGTTTTCTAGGTTCATCCATTTTGTTGAAAATTATAGGATTTCCTTTTTTAGTGTCTGATTTTATTTTATATCTAAATTTATGTGGTCTATGTACCACATTTTATTTATAAATTTATTCATTGATGGACAAAAGATTGTTTCCATAGTTTGGCTATTGTAAACAATACTACAATAAACAAGAGAGTGAAAATATCACTTCAGCATACTGGGCTCATTTCCTATGGATATACACACTCAAAAGTTAGATTTGTAGGTCAAATGATAGCTTTAATTTTTAATTTTTTAGGGAATTTCTATACTGTTTTCCAGAGTAGACCTACTAGTTTACATTCTTTTCTGGTTATGGATATTTTTACTATTTTAATTATAAATTCTTAATCCATTTAAAATTCATCCTATGTACATTAACAAACATATCAATGTCAATCACTAAGCCAAACATGAGAAGGAGGGAGGGGGGAATGGAGAAGGAATTGGGTAAAGGCTAATTGGGTGATGTGTGCATGTATACCTCCACCATCTTATACCCTATTAAGATGCATGATTACAGTCCACCAATAAAAAGTTAAAGAAATAAAATTCATCCTAGTGTATGAGGTGAGGTATGAGTCTAACTTTATTTTAACCAGATGATCACCCAACAACATTTGTTGAATACCCTATCTTTACCCAATTTGAGTTGGCATCTTTATTTCTTCTAATTCCAAAAATTCAATGGAACTTGAAATTTTCCAAGTTATTTCTTCAATCTGTCTATTCATAGCTGAGATATCATAACTACTCCTTTTTATTTGAGTTTCAATACTATTTTTATTTTTTATATTTTTATATTTCTATTTATAATAAGCTTACCTATTAATAAAACTGTTGGTATTTTATAGAACCATACTAAGTTATAAACTAAATTAGAATTAAGTGGCCTCTTGTGTCTTCGTATCTATAATTTGGTTGCTTTTATTTGTTAAGTTTTCATTTGTTTTCTATAGTTTGATTTAATTTTGTCATGTACTTTCCTTAAATTCATTTGTAGCTATTTATATTTTCTTTTTTGCCTTTTTTTTTTTTTTGGTAGTACTGGGGTTCCTGGAAACCCTTCTACCTCTGGGATACACTCCCAGACCTATTTTATATTTTTTTATTTGGAAACAGGGTCTCTTAAGCCAGAGAGGCTGGCTTCGAACCTGCATGATCCTTCTGTCTCAGCCTCCCAAGCGCGGGGATTACAAGTGTGTGCCACCATGCCCGGCTACCTAATTATGCTTTTTAATCTCTCTGACATGACATCTGTAGTCATTTTTGTTTCCCATTTTTATTTATTTGTTCTCTCTTTAAATTTTGATTCATATTACCAGATTATTGTCACATTGTTTATCTTGTTTTCTCAGAGAACTGTTTTGTTCCCTATTGTACACATATGCTTGTTTTCTATTTTGTCATTTAAAAAATTTATTAGTGTATTGTAATCATACATCATTACAGAAAAAGGGTATAGGGATACATGCATACATCACACATTTAGCCCTTCCTCATTTCTCACTTTATTCCCTCCCCCCTCTCATCTTGTTATTTTCTCCTGCATTTTTTAGTTTTATTTGGCTTTTCTTTTTCTAACCAAAGTGAGATTCTTGTTCATTAACTTTCAGTCTTTTCTGTAATTCCTCTGCAGTTACGCTTTAATGTATCACTTTCACAATATCTCACAAATTTCATAAGCAGATTTTCTTATCACTTAGTTTAAAGTAATTTATAATTATTTGTTTGATGCATTCAATACTGAAAAATGTTTATTACTTCCCCAAATATTTTTTAACTTTTTCTTGTTATTATTTAAGCTTATTTGCACTATAGTCAGAGAATAAGATTTATATAGTAATTTCTTAAAGTATTTTGAGATTTGCCTTACGGTCTAGCTTGTGATACATATGCTTAAAATATATGTTATCTGGTTTTAGGATAAAATGCTCTCAATATTGTCATTAGAAAAGTATGTTAATTATTTCAATAATTAATTTTCTGATCTTTTTATTTTCTCTCCTTGGTTTAGTAGTTACTTAAGAAGTTGCATTAAAATCTTGCATTATGTTGGTGAGTTTATTCCTTCTACATTCTGTTTTATTATTGGAATTATCATAAGTTTTACCTTATTATTTTAAAATTATTTTAGAAGGCAGATACATGTTCTGAATTATTTCTTCTTATCAAATAAAACTTCTAGTCTTGTTTACTAAACTTTATTTCTGATAATACTTTTTGCTTTTATTCTATTTTATTGCTCAAATAGCTTTACCATCTTTCTTTTGATAAGTAATTGTTCTATTATTTTATTTTCAATCTCTCTGTATCCTCATGTTTTTGATATACATCTGGAAAATGATGTGCCTAAATTTTCAAGAAGTCAGTTTTAACTGTCTTTGTCCTTTAGCCAAGATATTTAGTCCATTTCTTTGGTCTAATATTTATTCACTTTTATTTCTATTACTTTTGCTCTCTATTTAATCTCCCTGTACACTATTGTATCTCTTGTTTTGCCTTCTTTTACATTTATTACTTTTTTCATTCAAAAATTTTCCTCATTATACATTGTAAGTTTTATATTCTATCTGTATGCTTTAGACTTCTCTAAAAGTTTTTCATATATAATTTTAATCAAATTATATTAATACTGGGCTCTTATTCTATATTTTACTTTTATCATTTTATTCCATTTTTAAATTTTCTAGTTAATGTTGATTTACATGTGTTCACAAATTTGTTACTTTCTTTTTCATCCCTTTTGCATATTATATACCACTGTCTCTGCCCCCTTCCTTATACTCAAAGTGTATATTTTTTTAATGATTTCTATAAGCAAAGATTTGTTCATCGAAAACTCAGACATACATATTTCTGATTCAAAATGCCTATTTTGATTTGTTTTTTAAATATTTTTGCTGGGCACAGAATTCTTGTTGTAGCACACTGGTATTATTTGCATTAGCTTTCTACTGCTGTGCAACCAGTTGCCAAGGCAGCCAGGTACTCGTTCACAGTGCTGGAGGTTGAAAGTCTGGTCCTATGTGGACCAGACTTCAACCTTGATCACAGTAGGGAGAGGCTGAAATCAAGGTGTTGAGTAGTTTGACTTTTCCTCATCATGCTCTGGGAAAAGTTCTGCTTCCAAGGTCATTGTTGTTGACTATGGTCAGTCTTTGAGATTTAATCTGCTTTCTTGCAGGCTGCCAGTTGGGGGCTGCTCTGGGTGTTTTAGAAGTTGCCCACATTCCTGCCAGGTGACTCCCTCTATCTCTAAACCACTGTATACTGCAAAGTAAAACTCAGTCTTCATATTTTTTTTTTTTACTTTTTCTGACACTTACCTCATATTTAAGAGTTTATATGATAAGGTCAGTCCTACCTTGGTAATTTCCCTAACTGATTTGGGGTCTTAGTTGCATCTGCGAAATGTCTGCTCAATAGTGTCTGATTAACTGGGACAAGCTGTGTGTCTGTCAGGTCAGGGAAGTTTAATATTCTGCATCGTGCCATGGATGTCTACCTCTATGAGTATTATGAAGAAACCAACTTTCAGTCCAATTTTGTTTGAAAATGATTCATCTTTTTTCTCTGACTACAGTTAAAAATAATTATTTTTGTTTTGCCACTGTCTATATTTAGATATGAGGTTTTTGTTATATATGCTATTTGAGATTTTTTGGACTTCCTAGGTCTAGAAGTCAGAGTCTTTATTGCTTTGTAAAATGCTGTGCCATTATCTTCTCAAATATTCCCTTGCTCTCATTTCATTTCCTGTCTCTTTCTGAGTCTTTAACTACATATATTTAGGACTCACTCTCCTTACCTACCTTGTCTCTTCCATTTTTTTGTTCTTCACATTATCATTTCTCTGGACACATTCTAGATAATATTTTCTGTTCTATATTCTGAAAGATAATTCTTTCTTTATCTGTGTTGAATCTATTATACCTGCCCACTGAGTTGCTAGTAGCAATTGATAAACTTTCCTTTTTCAGTTCTTGCTGTTTGTGTCTATTAACCTCAAATCTAAGGTATTTATAACTTTGCTTTCTGTGTTTTCGGTTTTCCTGAACCCCCTTTTTATTTGCTGACATTGGTATTGACCATCAGTTGTTTTAAATATACTTTTGTTGATGCACTGTAGTTTCACAGCATAATGTAGTTTATAAAGATAGGGACATATACCCACACAGCACTTGGTGAGCTTCTGCTGGCTCCCTCCCCACTCCCTCCCCTCCCCCGTATTGAGATTGGCATTGGTAATTTCACATATGTACATAATGTCGGTGGAAGTGTCTCCTTCATTACTTTTTCCTCTACCTTCATCCTCACTTTCCCCTCCATCCTTTCACTGGGATTTCTTCTCCATTATTTAAAGTCCCTCTGTTCCAATTACTCCTTAGCTTCTGCATATGAGAGAAAACATATAACCTTTCACTTTCTGTGACTTACTAATCTCACAACATAATGTTCTCCAGGTCCATTCATTTTCTTGCAGATAACATAATTTTGTTCTTCTTTGTTGCTGAGTAGAATTCCACTGTGAGTATATCTCATAATATTGTAATCCATTTGTATAATGATAAACACCCAGGATGGTTCCGGGATCTGGTTATTGTGAATTATGCTGCTCTAAACACGGATATGCATGTATTACTATAATATCCTGATTTTAGTGCCTTGGAAAGATACCCAGGAGTGATACAGCTGGATCATATAGGGGACCCATTCCTAGCTTTCCTAGTTTTGGGGTCTTATTGAGAAAGTTTCTACCAGTGCCTGTATGTTGAAGTGTTGATCCTAAGACCTTGCCCTCTCTCTTACTGCATCATTTTTAGGTGCACTTTAAAATTATTATGTTTTTTGACTAAATACTCATTTTCCAAGTATTACTCATTGACTAATACTTCATTTTCTATGAGAACTCATTGAAAATATACCTTTTTTAAACTAGTTATTTGTGAGTGATATCAACTGAACCTTACTTTAAACTTAATTCTTAGCTTGAAAGTTGTTTTGACTTACTTTGCTTTAACTTCCTAGTTAATGAGGATTAAATAGCTTGTAAACCCAAGATAATGAATTTGTGTTTTAAATGTTTAGAGGATATGTTTTTTTTCTATACAGAGATCCAAGTTTCAACTTTGAAGACGTATGATTTCTGAATGGACAGATACAGGGAAAGTTTCTAGATTACTTTCATTTTATAGTTGTAACATTTGGAGACTAAATATATAAATTAACTGTGAATGCTTCTCTTAGCTCCTAGTTCTCCTATGTTTCATTTTTGTCTCACTCATGTTTACTATGAAGCTTGGAATACAAAATTGATATTCACCTGCTTTTGAAAACTGACTATTTTCTGAGATCCTGTTTTACTTTTTTTTTTTTTTTTTTTTGCAGTACTGGGAATGGAATCCAGGACCACTCTACCTCCGAGCTACAGCCCCAGCACTATTTTTTATTCTTTATTTTGAAACAGGGTCTCACAGAGTTGCAAAGGGCCTTACTAATTAGTTGAAGCCTTCTGTGAACTGTGATCCTCCTGTCTCAGCCTCCCAAAAAACTGGGATTACAAGCATGTACCACCATGTCCAGCAGCATTTACTTTTGATAGTTCTTTTCTTTTTGAAGTACTGGAACTCAGTAGCATTCTACCTCCAACCTATATCAGCAGCCCTATTTTTAAAATTTTGAAACAGGGTTTTGCTGAGTTGCAATGGGCCTCACTAAGTAGCTGAGGCTAGCTGCAAACCATGCTGGGATTACAAGTGTGTACCACCATGCCCAGCTTGATAGTTATGTTCTTACTAGCTCATGAGTGCATTTACAAAGTTTTTAAAATATGTATTAGTCTATAAACAATTTTGGTTTTGTTTCAAGTGGTAGAACTAATGGGTGAATTTAATCTATCATGCTGACAGATGTTCTTTGGTGTGTGTGTGTGTGTGTGTGTGTGTGTGTGTGTGTTACTGGTTAAACTCTGAGAAAGTGTACTTTTTGGAGATTTTACTATCTAAGCACTAAAAATTATTTTTAAGCAAAATAGTTATGATTCTTGTTCTTACAAATTCACTAACTTGAAGGTCAGTCCAATAAGAAAGGTAGTCTCATCAATAAATAGCTGACAGTTTTATTTCTCTAGTTCCATTGTTTATTCTAATTAAGCTTCCATGTTACTTATGTCTTATAGTTAAATTTTTATATTTATTTTTCTGTCTGTATTTTTTATGTATATTTTATTTTTTCATACTTTTATACATGTTAGAACTCAGGGTAAATAAATCCCATGTTCCACCTCCTGAGCCTCCTGTGTACTATATGCTTTACTCCTTTCCTTTAAAATAGGCTAAAGTAAACTTCAAGGGGATTCTTGAAAAGTAAAGTATACATGGAATGTCATCCTTTAAGCTGTGAGTGACTGAGGGAAAGAAAAGGAGACCTTTGTGCTAGGAATTGTGTTCATGGCTCATTTCAGGGGTGCTGCCTCATCTCCCAGTATTGGTCATTCATACCTGGTGTCAACTCTGATTTTTGTAGTATTCATTCTGATTAATAGATTTTGTGCTCATCTAGCTATCGAAAATTTTGAGTATCACTCATGATGGATGTGAGTCAGAGGTTCTTCGTGGTTCCACCTTACACCACACTAGTCACTCATGGAGTCTACTTTCAGCAAAATAAGACACACCTTTTTTCTTCTGCCCAAGAGTGGAGCTTGTGGCACCTGACAATCTTTTAGTGAATCACAGCATCTTCTTGCTGCCCCTCTGCTCCACTTTGATAAAGAACAAGACTCATCTGCAGGCCTGACATGGGCTATGCTCCGCACCAGTCTAGCTTGTTATAGCAAACAGGACAGAAACAAAAAGCTTTATCGATGAGTGAAAGCTTAGGTAAAACCAGCATACTTTGGGCTTCTGGTTCTAGATTTCCAGTTCTATACTTTGTACTTCTGGTTCTAGATCAGTCCCATCCTTTCTGTTTTAATCCACATCTTGGGACTGACCCCTGTTTTCCAAGGCCAACATCTGCAGGCCTCTTCTGCCTAGTTGTTCTCTTATTCTGATTGTGGATGGCAATAACCCCTTAGATATTGCTCTCCACATCTCTGAAAGTCAAAATAATGCTGTCAGCCTCCTCTCTTCTGAGCTCCTGGACTCTGGTTTTTGAAAAAAGCTATTTGCTTTGTTCTTGAGCTTTAAATTTTATACTTTCATTGAGGCTATTTTTTCTTTTACTAAGTTGGTGATTAAACTGCTGTATGCATTTCTCTGTTTACATACCATGGATTGAATTGCAAAGATCTAAGTTAAGAGTATGTCTAGTTTAAAATTCAAGTGGATGGAATATGTTTACTGAGAGAGTTTACCTTTCAGCTTTCAGGCCAGTGTCCTGTGCCTGCATCAGTGAGCCGAGGCTCATTTACCAAAATTCCTTGAAGCTTCTAATTCTTTGAGTCCCAGAAACAAAGGGCCCATTTAAAAAAAAAAATTCCTTTCCTAGAAGGCAATGTTCTGATAAAGTCAAGCTTTGTGTTTAGTTTTATCTCTGTTTAGGGTTTTAAATTGTTATCAAACATATTTAAATTGCTTGGATCATCAAGAAACCTAATTTGGGCATTTAGCATATAATTTTTTTTTCAAAATATGTATATAACAGGTGTTATTTTCTCATGATGTATCTGCACTGCTCTGATTTTTCATTCTTGGGTAGTTTAGAAATACTTTACTCCTTTTTATTTTTAGGCATTAAAACAAATTTGTGGAGAAAAATCAGCTTGGTAAGATATAAAGAATAATGTATGAAAACTTAGAATATACGAGTGTGGATAATGAGGATGGAAATATAATAAACAGTGTTCAGTAAAGTGATGAGCCATCAGCATCATGTATCTCAGTTAACTCTTCCCATATAGCTCAGTGCCTAAGCCAGAATTTTCTGCCCTTTCCCCTGTTAGCTATGTAGCGAATAACCAAATACAGAATTAGCTAATATTCAGTTCCTATTACACAACAAATATTTTAGAGTATTCTCTTCTCTACAGAGTCAAAATCTATCTCCTTGCAGTGTATCCACTAACTTTCTCCCTTTATTCATATATATATATGAATATATATATATATATATATATATATATATATATTCAATCATATTCTAGACTATAGGTTTAGAAGTATGGGTACAAAAATGAATAAAACACAGCCCTTCATCTGGATAATTTCACAGTCTAGATAGGAAGACAGATATGTTAACCAATAGTCACAACAGAGGAAGAAGGGCTAACAGAAGTATTCACAATAGCATGGTGCTAGTAGAGTTCTTTGAATGATTCTTTTCATCGTATGATGAGTCATCATGAGAAAAGACTCCAAGTAAAGATTGAAGAGATCTTACAAATTGCTTTCTTAGGTGAGGTAATTGCTCAGAGGCATTCAGGTATAATAAATATGGCAATAATTACAAATTTAGCTCGAAATGGGAAGTGAAGGTTTAATCAATTTGGGGTTGTTCATGAGTAGATAAGAATATGTATTTGAATATGTGTAAATAATAAATAGTACTGAGATTCATTGGTTCATAGAGCTAGCTCAATAATGATATTTATCTATTCAGCAGAAGAAATCTCTAAATTTCAACTACCATTAATATTAATTAATATATTACCCAAGCTGAGTGTTTTGAAATTCTTAAATGCTTCCAGTTTATAGCTATTCCTCTTCTTTCTAGTTTCTTCTCTTCATGCCTTGATCTATGGTTTCTTGTTCAGAAGTTTACCAGGATATATCTTTTCTTTTTTCTTCAGCGGATCTGGAATCATAGTATATATTTCAGTTTCCTTTCATTTCAAGTAGATGAGGTGGCTTAAGATTTAGCACCTGAATTCAATGTGACTTTAGAATGCTGTTTGATTTATGGCTTGGAATACCTTATCTTATAAACAAAAGAGACAAAAAGCTTCCAAATTTTGCAGGTGATTCTCTTTTCCCAGGGAATTTTGCTTTCTACAATGTCCTTCACGTGTGATTTTTTTGGGGGAAATATCTGGAAGCTTATATAAAATCTTGTGCTTATGTTCATATGATGTGCATTTTTCTAAGAATGGACTCCAGAAGGTTTATCAAACACCGAAGAGAGGCTGTGTTTATCTATAAAGTTTGCAAATCTCTGAAGTGCATCCTTCATGCTAGGAATTCATGTAGCCATGCCAAATGGCAGTGTTCCCAATGTCACGAGCATGCTTTATGGCTCCTGCATTATGCCCTATCATACTTGACATAAATAGCACCATATATTACTTTAAAATTGATTCTTTCTGAAGGAATTATGTAAAAATGGCCATGTTTGCGCATCACTGTGCAGTTTAAATAGACTCACAAATATAATTCATCATCTAATCCATAAAACTTAAGAAAACACAAACAAAAATATTATCCCCATCTTATAGGAGGCAGAACTGAGGTTCAATATGTGCAACTCAGGACTCATAGAACATGAACTCACAGTAGCTCCTAAGAGATAAATACTCCTTGCCACATAAAATATTTATCAAACCTTTCCTTTCATTATTTTCTATGTTTCTTATTTCAAGAGTGGGCGCCTCTCTCTTGGACTTACTCTGTAACAAGTGTGTCAAATGCGCAATGAACTATGAATTGAAGGAAGCATCCAGCCTCTTGAGGCGTTAGTTTTCTCACATATAAAATGAGGTAATAAACCTAAACCCCACTAAGGTACCTGCCAGCTCCCACATCCCATGTGTCTTTGTCCAAGATTGGCCCAAAGCTGCCTCTCAGCTGAACAGGTCCATTCATTACATCTGTACTCCAGGTGAGTTGGCCAGTTCTCCACCAGTTGTGCTACGAGGCTCCAGGCTATGGATTTGTAATTCTTAAAGGGTTTCTCCTGCTGTGGGAAACTCACCTGGGTTAATATTACAAACACATTTTGCAATGGCAGAGTTTCATTTGTCTTCTCTTCATCTCTGTGTTGCCTAGAGAAATGAATTGTTACTTCAGTGCTATTGGGCTCTCAGATGTTGTTCTCAGATGTTGTCTTAGTATTTTTGTATGATGGTATGATGTACAGTAGGTAAATCAGCATGTGAAATGTAGTACTTGGGTGACAGTAAGCTTTAGAACAAAAGAAGTGTTGCTTAACAAACAACAGTAAGAATTTGCTTGCTAACGTCTCATGCCCTTTGAAGGCTTGAGTTGAGTATCATCGTTGCTGGTCTATTTCAAAAGCGGCACATCCTGGTGGAAGGAAGATTGATTTGGGGACCCATACATACATACATATATATATATATATATATATATACACACACATATATATATATACACATATATATTTGTACGTATATATTAATGCAATGGACATTCTTCTTCCACTTTGCTTAACCTGACCCCAAAAGTTTGTCTCCTGAGTAGTCTAAATTTTATCCTTTTTTTAAAAAAAATACAAATTAGCCTGATATGGTGTAATATGGTGACACACGTTTATAAACCCATTACTTGGGAGGCTGAGACAGGAGGCTTTCAGACTCAGCAACGTAGTGAGATCCTGTTTCAAAATAAAAAAAAATAAAAATGGGTTCACCACACAGTACCAAAATAAAAAACCCAACCCAAACAAACAAACAAACAAACAAACAAACAAACCACCTTATAAATGGATCACATACATGGCAGTTGAAGTAGTCGTGGTAAAGGGTGAAAAGAGAGTTCTTTGATCACAGGCCTATGTTCAGAGCTGGGCAGCTTTCTCGCACTCAGTACTGGTTGGCTTCTTTCATAGATTTCTTCAGGGCTTGTACTCGGCACCATACTGCCTGTTGCAGCATCTATTCCAGGGCTGAGATCACAGGCTGGGTTTTTATTATGATGAGATCGCCACTATTGAAATAGGTTTTTGCTGTTCTATTTGTAGCCTGCCACCTGATAAATGTTAGATTATGAGTCAGAATAATAAACACAGAGGTGTTGTAAGCCCAGAAGCTTCCCATTGTCTCACGTTACATCTGTCTTTTTAGGCGTATTCTCAAAGGAAAACAAAATTTGAATGTGTGCCTGTATACTAACAGTTTCTGGAAGTGGTAGCGCCTATCCATTTTCTTTTTAAATAAAGGCTTTCTGTAAATGGCTCACATAACCAGTTATTTGGCTTGAAATGGCCTCCCCATGAAAATGCCTGCTTTAATGTCAAGGCAGGGAATAGCAATGCTTTGCAGGAGTCCCAGTGTCTAGCAGATATACTATAAATTTAATTTCATGGCAAAATGAAGTCTATTACAGAAAATCAGAAAGAACTACCTTCTCAGCAAGGCCATCTCTCTTTTTTTATTGAGTCCTTTTTGTGTAGCTTTTCCAAGCTTTGTCTGCACCTGCCAATAAAAGGGGCTCTTTGTTTGAGGACAATACTGACAAATTAACCAGCAAACATATTTCCAGTCATGGTTGGGGGTAGAAGTTGAAGGGCGGGCCATGGCTGCTACCTCTTTTATTATACCTGTAACTGAGGAGCTCATTCTGGTTAACAATTTTGATTCTACTAAATTTGAATAGTCTTGGTTCTCTTGTTGTTTTAATCTATTTGTCAGTGAAGCTGGGACATTTTTGTAAGTTTTGCTGCTATGTAAGATTAAGTTAAGGAAGGAGGAAGATAAGTTGGATGAGAACTGTGGTGCCTTGGGGGAATCCCATGATTCTCACTGACAGGTAAAAATCTTCTGAGTCATACCTAAAGCATTTCTTATCTGGTTTTCACTGGTTTGCTGCTTTGTAGTATAATGTGAATTAAACCTCTCCTGAGTACTTTGAAAAACAGTGACCAGCAATCATTCTTTTCCTAGGGATCAAGATAAATATTTTTCTTGGGAATTTACAGAAGAATTATGTTCACATATAATGTAAAATTGATGAGTTGGTGTTATCATTATTTAGACGGGAACTGAGATGTTTCTTCAGTTTTTACTAGCAACGGCAAGAGAGAGACTTGCTGACACTACTAGCAACATCTCTAGTTGTAAAACTTTAGGCCTGAGACTTCTTTCCATATTGATCAGGATAAAATTCTTCCAGCCAGATTTGCAGGATGTTAGTAAGTAGGTGCTAGGCAAAACATTTGGAAATATTTGGAGATAAAGTTAATTTGTTTCTTTGTTTTTAATTGAAGGGCTTCTCAATGCCTTCAATATTAATATGTAGTTAAAAAAATTTTATCAGAGTTTATAAGAAGTTACATTTCCTAAACTTGTATAGCCATGAAGCTAACTTTCTTTGGGAACATCTTTAGAAACTGATATTCTAGGAAATCCTCTGGGAAACCCTAATCTATTTCAATAGTTACATTATAACAAGAGTGATAAAAAAGGAATACCTTCTATACTTAGTTTTTTCTTATCTATTACTATTTTACTTTTATTTTTATGATAATCACTCAATCATATAAATTATATAAATTAATGAGTTTCACTGTGACATTTCCATTCATGGATCTATTATGGTTTGATTGTACCTACCCTTCCTCTATCCTCTTCTACCCTGTCTTCTCTGCCCCCTCACTCCAGGCCAATTTCTCTTCCCTAGCAATCCTTGTTCTTTTCTATTTTCTGGTATTTAAAAAAATAGCCAAAGATGAGAGAAAATATTAAATATCACCTTTCTGTGCCTAGCTTATTTTGCTTAACATGATGTCCTCTAATTCCATCCATTTTTCTGCAAATGGTGGGATTTCATTTTTTTATGGCTGAATAAAACTCCATTGTATATATGTGCTATATATTTATGAATCAATTAATGCAATGACAGCACCTAGGTTGATTCTATTCTATATCTTAGCTATTGTAAATAGTGATACAATAAACATGGATATGCAGGTGTCCCTTTGTACACTAATTTAATTTCTTTTGTAGATATGCCCAGGAGTGGGAGAGCTGGATTCTGTGATAGTTCAATTTTTAGTTTTTTAGGAATTTCCATACTGCTTTCCATAGTAGCTGACCTAATTTATATTCTCACCAATAGTATCTAATAGTGTATTTCCAACTTACATATAATTGGTGGGAATCTAAGTTAGTACAGCTACTATGGAAATGTATTTTTCTCCAAATTCTCATCAGCCTTGTTTTGCATGTTTGTAGTTTTTTAATAATAGTGATTGTTACTGAGGTGAGGTAGAATATCAATGTAGTTTTTATCTGCATTTTCCTGATGGCTAAATGCATTGACATTTTAAAATATATTTATTGACCATTTGTACTTTTTTTGAGAAGTGTCTGTCCAGATCATTGCCCATTTATTGATTGAATTACTAGTTCTTTTATTGTTAAATTTTTTTAGTTCCTTATATATTCTGGGTATTAACCCTTGACAGAAGAATAGTTGGCAAAAATTTCTCCTATTTTATAGATGTCTCTCTATTACTACTTTATATTAATTAATTAATTAATTAACTTTTTGCAGTACTGGGGATTGAACTCAGGGTCATTCTACATCCAAGCTACACCCCCAGCCCCGTTTTTTTATTTCTTTATTTGAAATAGAGTTGTACTAAGTTGCAGAGGGACTCACTAAGTAGCTGAGGCTTGCCACAAACCTATGATCTTCCTGTCTCAGCCTCTCAAGAACTGGAATTACAAGTGTGTGCCATCGTGTCTGGCTTCTATTACTACTTTATGCATTATGTTTTGCATACAATAGGTAGAAATCATTGTTTGTTTTGAGATAAGAATGAATACATAGACATCAAATGAAATGCTCTTTCTTATTAGCATTTGAAAGTTGAGAATATGGCTTAAATGCATATTTTAAATAATTAACAGCTAGGCTGTTTGGACTAGTTTACTATAGCAAAATATCTGAACTTAAATAATATGTTTTACCACTGTGACAAACATAACTGGCAAAAACAACTTAAAAGAGAAAAAGGTTTATTTTGGCTCATGGTTTCAGAGATTTTAGGTTTCATTGCTTTGGGCTTGAGGTGAGCCAGAAGATTATGGAAGAAGGGGTGATGGAGAAAAAAAAAAAAACCTGCTCATTTAATGGCATCTGGAAAGTGGAGAGAGAGAGAGAGAGAGAGAGAGAGAGAGAGAGAGAGAGAGAGAGAGAGAGAGAGAGAGAGAAAAAAAAAGAATAAGGAACCCAGGGATAAGATATCTCCTTTCAAGGACACCACCCCAAACCTACTTTCTCCAACTAAGTCTCACTTTCTAAAGTTTCCACCACCTCCAAATATTGCCATCAAAATATAAATACATCCACAGACTGATGAGGTCAGTGCAGCATGATCCAAGTACTTCCCTCAAAGCCTCACCTATGAATGTCACCGTATTGGGGACCCAGCCTGCAACACAACAGCCTTTGGAGGATATTCCAGATCTATCCTATAACAAATAGCAAAGACTCTTATCTATAATAAAAAAAAAAATGGCCCATGGAATGGCTCAGCTGGTCAAAGAAGTCAGTTAAGACTCAGAGTCTTGCTGTCTTTCAAGACCAATCCTCAGTATGAAAGTGATGCTGTCACTCATAGTGGTCTAGGTGGCTACAGAAGCTCCAAGCTTCCACTCCTTTCACCCAAGTTGAAGCATATGGAGTTGAGCCTTTCCCAGAGCTCTGCACCCCATCCTCCATCCTCTCACCCGGCAGGCTTCCCTCTAGGTTCTCTGGGTCAGAGTGGGTCCAGGCCCTTGCTGTTAGGAAAGCTCATAGAGTAATTTGCTGTTTAGCCTCCATCTGAAGCACCAGCTCTGGCAGGAATGAGAAGGGGGAAAGAATGGCTGTGTTTTGCATGTGTTTTTAGTATTTATATTTAACTGCTATTTTGCTGTGGCCATGTGCTGGATTCCTATTGCCTAAAACGTCTTTGTTTAGCAATTTAAAATGAAATTAAATGCTGAAATACTTTAGAGCAGCTCTGTGAATACAGATTTATTGCAGAAAATGACAGTATTATAAAAGGAAAGATTTTCTTGATATGCTTGAATCCTTTAATTATACTTAGATTTTTTTATTCACTAGTCTGTTTTAAATCAAAGGCTTTCCAACATAATCATAGACCCTAATTTCAAAGAAAGCTATTGTTTATAAAAAACAAAAAGAAGATCCATCAAGTACTGGCCTTTGAAATGCTCTTTCTAACCTTGCCAAATTCTAGTTTTTGTTTCGCATGTCGCTTGCTTACATCTTGTATTTCCAGCTAGGTTCTTGGATTCTGCTTTACCCAGAATAATACAGACTTGTCTTCTTCTATTCTTCCCAATCATAAGAGATAAATGGAGATGGGGAGGGCTGACCGTAGGTGTCTCCAGAGACGTAAGTGTCTTTGATGTTGTTTGTTTTTCTGTTTCTTTCTAGCTTAGTTTGGAAAATAATAAAGGCAATTTATGGATTTAAAATGTGGACACTGAAGGATAGATAGATATCAGCTCTTTGGTTTTTCTCATTTTCAACTTCATGTATTTTTTTGTCACGCCTCTTAGCAGTTAAGTCAGAAGAGAAAAGGCAGTGTAAAAAGAAGACAAATTTAATCTGAGCGTGATCAGGTTTGTGAATCTGATAAGAGGTCCATACCTAGCATGTGGTATGTGTGAAACTGCCATAGACTAAGAGCCAGGAGGAACCTAAGCTATATGAGGCATGATCTAAAAGAGTGCTTATGGTCCCTACAGACCTATGACTCATTCTCAAGTACCTGAATAAGGAGATTTGGGAAGATGGATGAAGCACGTATAACATTGATTGCATATAAAATAATGGGGGACTTTAGTGTAGGAATGAAATGGAACTTTACACAAAATTCCTTTAATTTAGGCAACATTTATTGAATGTATATTTGTGTCAAGCACTGAGTTTATATGAAATAAGTAATAGTTCCTATCCTCTAGGCAGACACAGTCTAGTGGAGGATTCAAATTTGTAAACAAATTATAATTTCAGGTGATGATATTTTTTCATTGAACTAAAACTTATTGAGCACCTCTTATGTCTCAGGATTAGGACTGAAAATTGACTGTTACATTTAGCAGTGGGAGGTTACTATGAACTCCGTAAGAACTACTTTGGAATTGTAGACAAAAGTGTGACAGTCATTTGTTTCAGAGAAATTTGAAGATTGGGAGTAGAGTAGATGATTATAGATAATATTTTGAGAACTTTTGTGAGAACAATAAGCCTAACAATATATATATATATAATTTTTATTTTTATTATTATTTTATTTATTTATTTTTTGCGGGTCTGGGGATGGGACCCAGGGCCATTTGACCTCTGAGCTACAGCCCCTGCCTTATTTTTATTCTTTATTTTGAAACCGGGTTTCACTGAGTTGCATAGGGCCTCACTAAGTAGTTGAGGCTGTCTGCGAACCATGATCCTCTGGTCTCAGCCTCCTGAATGCTGGAATTACAAGCATGTGCCACCATGCCTGGCTTTGTTTGTTTGTTTTTAAAAACTGGGAATATCCAACATGTAATATACAGAGTGGTGAGATTCAATAACCATTCTGAAGGTAGGTTTTAGTAAAATTTAGTGGCCTAATTGATGGAGAAGGGAATGAAAAAGCAATTGCAGAGTATGCCTACATTTCTAGTTTGAGAAACACATGAATAGTACAAATTTAAGACTCTTAATTTGTGAGAATTTTTTTTATTTTTTCCAAGTTCTAGTTTTTTTGGGACAAATTTCTAATGATAAGATTTAATGGGAGTTAATGATGCTAATAATAGTAAGTGTAATAGTGATTATAATTCAGTTAATATAAATTGAGAAATTTTAATGTAGCTAGATCCACTATCCAACAGTAGATCATGTATGTATTATTAACTTTATTTTTGGAAATCAGAAGTTAAGAGCCTAGAAAGGAGAAGCAACTTTCCCAAAGTGTCAGAAATTGTTAATGTCAAATACAGGTGCATTCATAAGAAGCTTCAGGTTATTTGAATAATCCTATTTACTCAAATATAGGTTTGAGGAACACAGACTTTCACTGGATATAGAATTGAGTCAGGAATTTGGGTTTTGACATTCAGTCTAGTTTTTCTCTTTACAAATCTTCATCAGACAAAAGGCAATTGCTTAATCAACTGGAATCAGTTTCATTCAAATTCATTCTATTGATGGCTCTAGTTTCCTAACTTCATTTTAGCTTTTATTGGGCTTGAGCTAGAGATTCAGGAAATGACTTCAAGTCTGAGCAGACTACATCCTGTTAGTGAGAAGAAACCTCTGTTCCAAATCAGAACAGAAAAATATTGATTTGAGCTAGCATTTTGAAGTAAAGGTGTTTCCTGACTTACAATGAATCTTCTTTTAGTTTCTTAACTTTATGATTGTGTGAAAGCCAACATTCAGCAAAAACCATATTTTGATTTTTGAATGTGGAACTTTTGGGGGACTAGGGATATGTAATATGATACTCTCTCATGATGATGGGTGGTAAAAGCAAGCTGGAAATAACCAATGGTCTATAAAGTACTGGGTACTAAGCTGCAATGATTGGCAGGTTAGGAGTATTAAATGCATTTTTTACTTAAGATATTATTCATCGTATAATGTGTTTAACTGGATGTAATCTCATTAATCTCATTGTAAACTGAGGAGGACCTGTATACTCAAATGTACACACACACACACACACACACACACACACACACGCACAGGTGTGCTTGCTACTGGGACTCATGATAAACCATTACTGAAAATATCTTTCAGAATATTTAGATTCCTAATTTTTCCCCAGTTCTCTAAGTGGTTAGGTTTACCAATTTTCCATTTCTCATATATTCCCAATTTTCACATAAAAGATGGAATTGTAGGTATTTTGTGGATACTCTTAATATATATTTTCTACCTCTGCATGTACCCTTAGGAACTACTGCTATTTTCAGGCATTGTACATAATTCAGTAGGCAGCTAGCAGAACTGGACAATAGTAGTAGTAGTTCTTATACTTTTCAAGAATATTTTACGTGTAGATTGATTTACAGATGATTCCTTTATCTCTCTCTCTTGCTCTCTCTCGCTCTCACTCTCGCTTTCGCTCTCCTATTAGAATTTAACTCAGGGGCATCTTATTCTTGAGCTATATTCCATCCCTTATTTATTTATTTTTTTTTATTTTGAAATGGTGCCTTGCTAAGTTGCTAAGGCTTGCTTGGAACCTGCTATCCTCCTGTCTTAGTCCCCCAAATACTGGGATCACAGGCATGCAGCACCAAACCTAGGGTGGTTGGGTCATTTAACCTTAGAAATATGAGAAAATAGTTTTCACTATTGGCCGTAGTGGTTAAGGGCATGGCTCTTGGTTTTAACTCTTTCTTATTTGTTTGTTTGTCTGTTTTGTGATACCAGGGATAGAATCCAGGGTTGTTCTACCTCTGAGTTCTACTCCCAGTCATATTTTTTATTCTTGTTTTTTGAAACAGGGTCTCACTAAGTTAAGGAGATTCTAACAAGTTGCTAGCTGCGAACCCATGATCCTCTTGTCTCAGCCTCTCAAGTACTTGGATTATAGGCGTGTGCCAGCACACCAGGCTTTCTTGATTTTAATTTTAACTTCACTTATTGTCTGTATGATCTTGACTAATTTATTTAACATTTCATGAGAGAGGCACATACTTTTTTATTAGTGTTTTCCTACACCTTTTGAAATTTTTAAAACTAAAGTTTAAAGAAATGCTGTAGGTTTTATTAATTCATTATTCCCTTAATTATTCAAACATATCAATAATGTACAAATATATTGTAAATGGATGTAAAATATTCTACTTCTGCCCTGATGTCATTTTTATCTGATAAGATATCTGGGATGACATTTGCACAGGTAGGATGTTTTGAAGAAGAATGAAGATTCTCCCTGCAAACCCAATAGTAATATTATTTTCTTCTGTGTGTATTTTGTGTTTTGTTAAAGTTAACTCTTGAGACTAATTATATTTTTAATGGACATTTGAACTTTCAAATGTGTATAAATATTTGAAGAGGGAGGAAAGGAAGAATAAAGTTAAGCAGATATTCATGTTTGATATGTGAGAAATATTTAATGTGGGGGCTACATTTATATGGAAAACAAGTATAAGAGGAAGTGTCAGGAGATACTAAAAGACAAAGTTCACAAATATGTATTCTCTTACATGTTCTGAATTGTCTCATTTATACAGAGGAAAGCTTCAGCCCCGCAATCTTATCACTCCTAATTTATATTTTTGCTGTTCCATCCAGGATTTCACACAGTGTTTGTTTGATGCCATTTGTATGAAAAGGTTTAGCCTTTGGAGGAAGAAGTTAAAAAGAACAGATTGTGATTTTCCTTATGTCTTACAGGACTCTAAGGATGGCTGGGTCCATGGAAAATAATTGCCTTTACCTAGTTTGTGTCAGGAAAAAAGAAGCCACATACCAAAGCAATGTCCAACTTTTTAGAGGCCAGAGTAACAAAAAACAAGAGTCATGAAGTCTTTTGATTTTAATATTGATCCTCTGCATCATCGGACACTTGGAATACTTCTTTCTAGAATTTCTCCTCCTCAGTTATTTCAGGCCACTCATTCTTTGGTCTCTTCTTCCACTCAACTGTGTATTATCAGTTTCCCCCAGAGGGTTCTGTTTTGTGATTTTATGTTTTAGATCTACAATGTCCCCAAAGGCTCATGTGTTGAGGGTGTTGCCCCCAGTTTGGAGGAACTGATTGGATCATGAGAGCTCTGTCTTCATTGATGGAATTATCCAAAGATGGAGTCAAAATGTGATGTTATTGGGAATTGGTGGAAACTTTAAGAAGGGTCTAGTTGGAAGAAGCAGGTCACTGAGAATGTGCTATGGAAGGGTATTTCTAGTCTCTGGCCCTTTCTTAATCTTTCTCTGCTTTCTTGCTTTGGAGTTAGCTGACCATGGACTAAAATCTCTGAAACTGTGATCAAAAATACATTTTTACTTCTCTAAGTTGACTTCTTCAGGTTATTTGTCACAGTGACAAAAGGCATGGTCTTCTGGCATTTTCAGTTTTTAATCTCCCTATAGATGGCCTTTGCCAGCTCCAAAGATGGCCTATGATCCAGCCCAACATCTAAGATTTATTCATCTACCTGATTAGTATAAAAACATTAAAATTCATGATTTTGCTTCAGAAATCCACTATTCCTTCAGAGTTTTTTTTTTTTTTTTTTTTTTTTTTTTTTTTGTGTGTGTGTGTGTGTGTGTGTATGTGTGTGTGTATATCCCCTACTAATTTCACTGGAACCCAAGCAGGAAGATAAGAATTCTCTTTGACCTTTCATTCTTTCAAACAGTGAGGTAGTCATGATTTATGACTCATACATTGTAATTATGCATCATATTGAGGTATACAGTGATAGGCCTCAACATGCATACCATACTTGTAGCATTTCACTCTGGATCTCACCCTTTCTCTCCCTTTTCATACATGTATTTGAGACTGGCATTGATAATTTAATATAAATATATAGCATTTTTTAAACTCTTACCGTCAAGTCTCTATTCCCTTTCCTCTCTCCCCTAAACTCTCTCCATCACTATTGCCATTATAGGTGTGTATCACCAGGCTTTATGAAGTTTTTATTTGTATGACATATGTTTCATATTTTCCATCAATTTACAGTAAAGCAGGCAGAGAAGGAAACCAAGAGGCAATGTAGCTTAGTGTGTATGAGCACATCTTATGATAGCTAACTGCTTGCACCTGTCTTAGCTGGTGAACTTGAAAAAATCAATTAAACTCTCAAATATTGTTCTTATTTACTTACATTTGAATAAAATCACCTACCTAAAAAGGATATTATGAATTATCTATTAAATTAGATTATGTGTGTGACTCATAGTAAGTGCTCACCTAATTGCAGTGATGAAGAGGATGTTTAGCAATTGCAGTGCTCTGGGATAACTGTATAAGCATTAATACTACTCAAATGGAGATTCAAGTTTAGTTGCAGTACTGATAACACCCGTATATAATGAATTACTGTGAATGTGGAAATTTTTCTGATTTTGTGTCAGCTGAGGATTTTTGGATATTAAATTTTGAGTGATAAATACTCAATAGAGGACCATCAATTATAGTTGATTGTCTTCAGGAGTCCCAACATATTTTGTAATATAATAACATTGAGAGGGGGAAAATAAGTCTATAAACTTCAAAGTTAATTAAATTAATTAAAGTAATATAATGTACTGGATTCTTTGAAGGTCTCACACATACCTCACTTCATTTAATCTTCACAACTCCATTTGGTTAGTATTCCCTGTTATTATTAATGAACCTGGAGTTGAAGTGGCCCACTCTGCGCACACTGGCACTCACAGATATCGCACTCACTGTGTGCTCGCCGGGTCCCGTGGCTCCTCTGAATTCACGCTGGCAGTCCAACCTGTGGCTCTGGAGCTCTGGCAGCTCTCCTGTATCCCGCTGACTTTCTGTTCCCGTGGTTAGCAGGTCTACTTCCCACTCCCTGCAGCTCTCTCCGGGCATGTCTTTGAGGCCCCCTTTGGTGGGCAAAAGGGCCGCTCAGGAGCTCCAGTTAGCTCGCAACTTCAGGTATTGGAAGTCTCTGGTCACTTTCAGACTTTAGAGCCACTCTGGGAATGTTAAGGACCCAAAAGTCCCGTTTGGGCCAGCATTGTGCCTGAGCCTGCGTCTGTACTCCGCCCGGCCAGCCACCTGCATCTTCAGCTCACTTTCTGTTTTCTTTGTGTATTGTGGTGAATCTTGCAGTTCAGTTGTTGGATTTCTTCTGCCATACTCCCCAAGTCTGTTTTGGATCGTATGTTTAATTTTTTCTTTATTAAGACGCTTCTGTCTCAGTAGTTGAACTTAATTTGCTTCAGCTAGTGAGGAATGCCGCATCTCTCCATCGCCATCTTGGAAACTCCTATTATTAATGAAGAATTGATGTAACTGAAAATTTCTTATGACTCTCAGTATTTGTGTGATCTTTGTCTATAGTTTTAATTAGAACACCTGTCTATGCTGTTATTCCAGGACACTACAGCTGCTATCATCTTTACCAGTATGCTCTTCATCACTGCCATAAGGTGAGCTGGAGTCTGAAGGGTAAGTTGGGATCAGGAGAAGGATGAGAGACCTGGATCAGGAAGCCTAGGATTAGAGGGGCCTATTAAAATTAAAGAACCAAAGGTAGAATCAGAGTTTATCACTACCAAGCCCCAAATTGAAGTGTTTAGTAAACAAAGGCCTTGGTGTGTCCATATCTATCTCATCTTACGGTAGTGATGCTGTGACTCAAAATATCTGACTACACAGCTTAGAGGAAGGAAGAATTATTTGCTCATAGTTCTGGAGATTTCAGAGGTTCAGTCAATGTCAGTCCAGAGTTTGTCTGCAGAATGTAGAGCATGGCGGAGGCCAGAGCGAGGGGGGAGAACAAGTGTGTTACTCTCACATTATGGAAGCTGAAAGCAAGAGAAAGCAGTCAAGGGAATTCAAAGACACAAGCACAGTCCCCAAGGGCATACCCCCAAGGACCCACCTCCCACAGTCAAACCCTAATGATTTAATTATATCAAGTCTGAAAATCAGTATACATGCTCTTTTAGGAGACTAAAAGAAGAGGGAACTAAATCTAAACTATCACAGAAGGGCTGATTTGGATAAGACTCACCAAATGAATAAATAATTATTAGCAAAAGTTTGCTAAGTATCTATTATTTTATAAGCCTGCCATTCTAGGAGATATAAGAGTGAGCAAAATAGATATGAATCCCTGTCTTCGTGGAACTTACATTATATAAGAAAAGAAGGAAGTGAATATTATGATTTGCATCTAAAATGTTCCTCAAGCCCCATATGTTAAAAGCTTGCTTGGTTGCCAGCCTTTTGCCTATTGAGGAGTCATGAAACCTACAGAAGGTGGGTCTACTTGAAGTTAGGTCACTGGGGGCTGGGGGAAGGTTCCTCAAAGAGGAT
This sequence comes from Muscardinus avellanarius, assembly GCF_963383645.1. NCBI lineage: Eukaryota > Metazoa > Chordata > Mammalia > Rodentia > Gliridae > Muscardinus > Muscardinus avellanarius. The sequence goes on from NC_137789.1 coordinate 73,106,655, forward strand.
ACTGAAACTCCAGAACTCCAGCCTCTCTCTCTTTCTTTCTGTTTCTTTCTCTCTGTTTTTCTCTCTGTCTGTCTCTGTCTGTCTGTCTCTCTCTCCTTTCTCCCTCTCTCTCCTACCTAGCTGCCATGAGGTGAGTAGCTTCTTTCACAGTATACCCCTTCCATGATGTTCTACCTCATCACAAGCCTAGAAAAAAACACAATAAAAACATCCAATGGGCTGAGAACTCTGAAACTGCTAGCCAAAGTAAACTTTTCTTCCTTTTGAGTTAATTTTCTCAGGCATTTTGTCAGAGCAGTTGAAATCAGACTAATATAGTAAACAATATAAATAAACAAAATTCACAGTTTACTATATAGAAATTATTGTTAAGGAGAAAAACGTGCAAGGAAAAGTATATGAAGTTTCATGGCAAAAAGCTAACATTACATAGGGTAGCCAGAAGACCTTAATTATTCCACCAAGGTAACTTCTGAATAAAGATGTGAAAGGACTGTTGGAGCTATCTAGACACTTGACAGTCAGAGTAGAAAGCCTTTTACCAGAGGGAAAGGATCAGGTGCACAGGCATGGGATTAGAATGGCATCTGGGCTGCTGAAAGAATGAAAAGGGGTGGAAGGAAGAAAGAGGGTGAGGAGCCAGGTAAGAAGGCCGGCAGCCCTTCTGTGCACAGCGCCTTCTCGCTTGTAGGAAAAAACTGTGGCTCTCTTATGAGAAAGATGAAAGCTGCTGGAAGATTCTGCTTCTTTGGAGAGAGCTGGGATAAATCATAAGTTTAGCAGGAATAAGATGGTCACTCTGAACCCCTGGAGTCAGGAGGTGCTGGGGATTACAGGAAGGACTGATTTATTGCAAACTCCTCTCCCTCAGAATACTTTTTTGAGGATATTTCATCTCACCTGATCCTTGTCTTTCTTTCTTTTCTGCTCAGTTATTGTCTCTAGCCGCCTATTGTGTAATATTTCAAGAACTGCAACAGTAAAACTAATTAGTAAACAAAAATATTAGTTTCTAAAACAATTTGTGACTAGGTGCTTAAGATCAGATGTGCTCTCTTGTAATCCCAGCACTTGGGAGGCTGAGACAGGAGGATTATGCAGGTTCGAAGCCAGTCTCAGCTACTTAATGAGGTTCTCAGCAACTCAGTGAGAACCTGTTTCCAAATAAAATATACAGTAGTTGGGTCTGGGAATGAAGCTCAGAGATAGAAAGGCCCTGGGTTCCGTCCCCAGTACCACACACACACAAAAGATCAAATGTGTAACAATGGGCTCACCCTCTGTGAGAAGGTTCCCACCAGTCTGTGAATACTTATCAGCTGCCTATATAAACTTCCCTAAGTCAGCTTTCTGGCAAAAGAGACTTTGAATGAGAACCCTCCATTGTCCCATTCAGTCAGCTTTTTGAATAATGTCATCTTCCTTGCCCTAATACCTCCTTTCTTGACTTTACTAGCCTGTCATAGAGAGAGCACCTTGGCATGTGTTTGGTTACAGCTTCTTTGACTCACACAAGCATTTGGTGACTGAATGAGTGAAAACAACAACAACACCAACAAAAATAAAGGTAAAACATGTAGGTGGAATAGGTTTGCCTGAATTTGCAGTGATGATCTTGACCCAGAAGAAAAAAGTTCCTGTGTCTCTCAGTTATGGTTTTGGGACCTGAGAACATCTTTTAGATAAATACTTGCATACTGTTTCTCTCATTGTGCATCAACAGTAAATAGTAGACACTAATTCCAGGAATCATGAACACTGATAATTCTCTACTTAGCCTCATTTAACTTAAAACAACACTTTCTTTGCTTCTGAGATGGGTGAATGGGCAAAGTATTTCCTGATGAGGTACCTTTATGATGAGAAACTGGCAAAAGATAGTTTAAGGAAGGGAAAAGCTTGGCTCAGCATTCCTCTGAGGTGCTATTTTGGAAAGCTAGGGAACAACAGTATGGCTTGGGCTAACCATAGTGCCAAAGAAAAGGATACTCTTGCAACTGTATCTGAGGATCTTAAATCAGCCTAGAAAAATTCATTTCAGGGAATAGCTGTTGTACTTCCATTATGTTGGGTGGAAAGCCTCAAAAAATTTTGACCAGGTGTTATAATATTTTAAATAATAAAGTGGAGAATAAATATAACACCAAAGTCAGATTGAATTTTCAACAAAGGGAATCATCTCCTGAATTATGTATTATGTAATGAAGTGCACTCTTGGTATAATTAAAGTTCTTTAATTCACAGATATATGTCACTGTTCATGTCATTGAACATTCAAGGGCCTCTAAATAAAGGAAAAGTAGAAGGTTGTGATTTTCCTTACCAGTGATTTTTCCATTGGCTTTTATGGGAAAGCAAGTCTGACAAGGCATTCGAAGGACTCCTGCAAATGTTAAACCTGCTTATTGTTGATAAAAGAATTTCAGAAATCACACTAATATCATAGGGCTGGAAAAAGGAAAACCGGAGTACTAAATCAATGTTTAATAAAAATCACCTGCTATTTCAGTTCATAAAACTCATGACCCAAATATTATGAGATAACATTCCTAATCATCAAAAAGTAAATTAGATAACCAAAGTTCTAATCATTCATTGGTCACATAAAATACTGACATATTAATTTCACTATCAAAATGTACATTCAAAAATCATAATTTAATATTTGTTTTTTCTTATGCTGCCAGTAAATTAGTTTTGTTTGCCTTTTTAATTACCGATTGTTCTTATATCAGCATGGTTGGGAAGAAACTTCTGTGAATAATAAGGCAGTTTAAAGATAAAAATGAAGGTGAAGTATAGAGATAAGAAAAAGCAATCTATCCCAAAAAGATAATTATACTTCTAAGCATGGTAATCCTCAAGGAATAACCACGGTGGGGTCTGATAAAGATTTGGGTCCCCAAAGTTCCCATAAATACTTATCCAACTCTAAGCTTTGTCATAATGTTGGAAACTCTTTTGACACAATTTCTCCATTGTCAAAAATATCGTGTCATTATTACCTTCTATTGTGTTTTTTCTGTTTATAAGGGTGAAGGAAATATTTATTTATTTATTTTTATTTATTTATTTATTATTTTTAACTTTTTGGTGCATTGTAGACATACATCTTAATGGAGTACAAGATGGTGGGGGATACATGCACACATCACCCAGTTAGCCCTTACCCAATTCCCTCCCTATTCCTGCCTCCCACATTCTAATGTTTGGCTTAGTGATTGACTTTGATATGTTTGTTAATGTACATCCTGAACATTAGGAAATTTTCCTCTTTCCCCCTTCTATCCCTTCAGGTTGCATTATTTCCTCATCTATAGTATCTCATTTTTCATCTAGATTTTCTCCTATGACCCATTTTCTCTCTAGCTTTTTTATATTAGGGAGAACATACGATTTCTTATTTTTTTGTGACTGACTAATTTCACTCAGCATAATGTTCTCCAGTTCCATACATTTATCTGTAAATTACATAATTATATATTTCTTCATGACTGAGTAAAATTCCATTGCATACATATCCCATAATTTTGTAATCCATTCATCTGTTGATGGACATCTTGGCTGATTCCATAGTTTTGCAATTGTGAATTATGTATCTGTGAATATAGATACACATGCATTACTTTGGTAGTTTGGTTTCCGTTCTTTTAGGTAGATACTCAGAAGTAGTGTTGCTGGATCATATGGTCACTCCTTCTTATTCTTCTGAGGGTCCTTCATACAGTTTTCCAAAGTGGTTTCACTAATTTGCAGTCCCACCAACAATGTAGTAAAGTTCCAACTTCTCCACATCCTTGCCAGCATTTGTTGTTGTTTGTGTTTTGAATGATTGCCATTCTAGTTGTAGTTAGGTGAAATCACAGGGTAGTTTTGATTTGTATCTCTCTGATTGCTAATGATGTTGAGCATGTTTTCATGCATTTATTGGCCATTTAAATTTCTTTTTTAATAAAGTGTCTATTTAGTTTCTTGCCCATTTTTTGATTGGGTTATTTGTCTTCTTAGTGCTGAGTTTCTTGAGTTTTCTGTACATTCTAGATATTAGTCCTCTATCGAAGGAGTAGGTGGCAAAAATCTTCTCCCATTCTGTTGGTTCTCGATTGAGGTTCTTGACAGTCTCCTTTGCTGTACAGAAGCTCTTCGGTTTCATGCAATCTCACGCATTGATTCACCTTCTAGTTTCTTGTGCCTTTGTGGTCTCATTGAGAAAGTTTTTACTTGTTCCTATGTGTTACAATGTTGGACCTATGCCCTCTTCAAAGAGCCTCAAAGTCTCTGGTCTAATTTCCAAGTCTTTTATTCATCTTGAATTGACTTTTGTGCATGGTGAGAAAGTGGGATTATTTTCCATTGTTCTTCATATCGTTAACCAGTTTTGTCAACACCATTTGTTGAACAGGCTATTTTTTCCAGTGTATGTTTCTTGCTTCTTTGTCAAATATCAATTGGCTGTAAGTGTGTGGATTTGTTTCTGAGTCTTCTATTCTGCTCCATTGGTCTATGTATCTGTTTTTGTTTGTTTGTTTGTTTGTTTGTTTGTTTGTTTGTTTTTTGTCACCAGTACCATGCAGTTTTTATTATTATGGCTTTGTAGTATAAAGTCAGGTATTGTGATTCCTCCTGCATGGTTTTTGTTGCTGAGAACTACTTTGGCTATTCTGAGTTTTTGTTGTCACTAATGAATTTAAGGATTGATTTTTCTGGGTCTGTAAGGAATGATCTTGGTAATTTAATGGGTATTGCATTGAATCTGTAAATCACTTTTGGAAGTATGGTAATTTTGATGATATTTATTCTGCCTATCCATGAACATGGAAGATCTTTCCATCTTCTAAGTTCTTCTACAATTTATTTTTACAATGTATTATAATTTCCTTTGTAGAGGTCTTTTGCCTGGTTGGTTACGTTTATTCCTAAGTATTTTATTTTTTGTGTGATATTCTAAGTGGAAGTGTTTTCTGTATTTCTTTCTCAGTGGATTTATGGTTGGTATACAAAAAAGCTTTCAATTTTTTTAGATTGATTTCATATCCAGAAACCATGCTAAATTTGTTGATAAGTTCTATAAGCCTTTTGGTTGAGTTTATTGGATGTTTTAAGTATAGTATCATGTTATCTGTAAATAGTGAAGGTTTTAATTATTCTTTTCCTATTAGTATTCCTTTGATTTCCTTTTCTTGCCTTATTGGTCTGGCTAGAGTCTCAAGTACCAAATTGAAAACAAGTAGTGATAATGGACATCCTTCTCTTATTCCTGTTTTTAGGAGAATTCTTGCAGTTTTCCCTCATTTAATATTATGTTGGTTGTGGGTTTATTGTAGATTGCCTTTATGATATTGAGGTATGTTCCTTCTATTCCAATTCTCTGCTGTGTTTTTTAGCATAAATGGATGTTGGATTTTGTAAATGATTTTTCAGCATCTATTGAAATGATCATGTGATTTTTGTCTTGGTTCCTTTTATGTAATGAATTACATGTATTGATTTCACTTGTTGAACTAGGATTGCATTCCTGGGATGAAACCTACTTGGTCATGGTGTATAATTTTCTTGATGTGGTTTTGAATGCATGTTGCCAGTATTTTGTTTAGCAGTTTTGCATACAAGTTCATTAATGATATAGGCCTGTAGTTTTCTTTCCTTGATCTGTCTTTATTTGGCTTTGATATTACATAATGTTGGCTTCATAAAATGTATTTGGGAGAGTAACGTTTCTTTCTATTTCATGAAATAGATTGAGGAGTATGAGAATTAGCTCTTTTATAAAGGTTTTATTTATTTATTTATTTTTATTATTATTATTATTTTTGGTGGTCCTGGGGATGGACCCTTCGACCTCTGAGCTACACTTCCGACCTATTTTATATTTTTATTTGGAAACAGGGTCTCTTAAGCCAGCAAAGCTGGCTTCAAATCTACACAAGCCTCCTGTCTCTGCCTCCCAAGCATGGGGATTACAAGCTTGTGTCACCACATCCGGCTCTATAAAGGTTTTATAAAATTCACGTGGAAAACCATTTGATCCTGGGCTTTTATTTGATGGTAGGCTCTTTATTGCTGTTTCAATCTCTTTGATTGCTATTGGTTGTTTTAAAATTTCTATATCTTCTGGACTCATTTTAGGAGGGTTGTAACTAGAAAGTTTTCAATTTCTTCCAGATTTTCCATTTTTTGGAGTACAGTTTTTCAAAGTAGTTTCTGATAATCTTTTGGATTTCTACACTGTCAGTGGTAATATCTCCTTTTTATCTTTTATCTTCATAATTTGGGTTGATTCTCTGTGTTGTTGTTGTTGTTGTTGTTGTTGTTGTTGTTGTTGTTAAGGTGGCTAGTGGTTTATCTGTCTTGTTAATTTTTTTGAGAAACCAGCTTTTGGTTTTGTTGATTTTTTGTATTTTTTTTTATTCATTGATTTCTGCTCTGATTTTCTTAATTTTCTGACTTCTACTACCTTTAGGATTAGACTGTTCCTGATTTTCAAGGGCTTTGAAGTGTGTTACTAGGTTATTTATTTGGTGATTTTTTTTTAATGTGGTCACTCTTAATTTTCCTCTTAATACTGCCTTCAAAGTGTCCCATAGGTTTTGATATGTTGTATCTCTATTTTTGTTTTTTTCTAGAATTTTTTTATTTCACTCCTTACTTCTTCTATGACCCATTCTTCATTTAGCAGTGTGGTGTTCAATCTCCACATGTTTATGTGTTTTTTTCTTGGTCTTCTTATAGTTGATTTATAATTTCATTCTATTGTAGTCTGAAAAGACAGAGGAATATATGTCACAATTTTTGAATTTGCTAGTGCTCATTTTGTGGCTCAGGGTGTGATCTATTTGGAGAAGGGTTCATGAGCAGCTGAGAAAAATGTAAACTCTGCTGTAGTTGGGTGAAATATTCTATATGTGTCTAATAGGTTCATTTGATTGATGGTGTTTTTTAGGTCTTAGGCATCTTTACTGACCTTTTCTTTAAAAGATCAGTCTAATGGTGTGAGCATGGTGTTAAAGTTACTCAATATTATTGTATTGGGACATATATGTGAGTTAATGATGCAAAGAGTTTGTTTTATGAAAGCTGCATCTGTTGGCATAAATGTTGACTATTGTTATTTCTTCTTGCTGTATTGTTCCTTTTACCACTAAAAATGATCTTCTTTGTCTCTTCTAATAAGCATGGGCTTGAAGTCTAACTTGTCTGATATCATAGTTACTACTCTTGCTTGTCTTTGATTTTCACTGGCATGGATTACCTTGTTCAAGCCTTTACCTTTAGTTTGTGACTATCTTTATTTGTAAGGTGTGTTTCTTGCAGGCAGCAGATAGATGGATTATGGTTTTTAATCCATTTTACCGTTATGTCTTTTCATTGAAGAGTTGAGGCCATTTATATTAAGTGTGATTATTGAAATATGGTGTTTAATTTCTAACATATTGAGATTTAACTTTTGTTTGAGGTAGTAATTTTTTTCTTTGCTTATTTGTTTGCTACATGAAAATTTTTGTTTCTCTGGTTTTGGAGTGTATTACTTATTACTTCTTTGCAGTTAATCTTTTTGATTATTTTCTCTAGTGCTGGTTTAGAGGACAGAAATTCCTTCATATTCTGTTTGTCATGGAAGATCTTTATTTCCCCATCTAATTTGAGAGTTTTGCTGTGTAGAAAATTTTTGGCTGCAAGTTGTTTTCTTTCAGAGTTTGGAATATGTTACTCCAGGCCCTTCTGACTTTCATGACTTGGTTTGGGAAGTCTGGAGTGATTCTAATTGGCTTGCCACTGAATGTGACTTGTTCTTTTGTTTTTGTTGCCTTTAAGATTCTCTCATTGGCTTCTACATTGGTCACTTTGACTATTATGTTTTTGTGGGGAACATTTTCTCTTATATTGTCTAATGGGGGTTCTATAAGTTTCCTGTGCCTATGTATTGACCTCTTGTTCTATGTTTGGGAAAATTTCTGCTATTTCTTTTTTGAAAAGATTGGTGATCCTTTTGGTTTCACCTTCTATTCCCTCTTCTATGCCAATTTTTTCTAGGTTAGCTCTTTTAAAATGGGCCCATTTTAAAAATGTCCAATTCATGCTGTCCAATTGTTTCTCTAAGTTATTCATTTTCCTCTTCATCTCTGGAGTTGGGTACAGTAAGGCAAGATGGCTCTGCTGAGGTACCCGCAGCTGTGAGGCGGGTGGGTTTCTTTTCTGATGTTGTTGAGTTCTGCTCTGGATCTCTGGAGGGTGTGGTGAGCTTGGTTGCCATTGCTGGAAGTTGTAGCCAATGTTTGTGCAGGAGAAACTGATGGCTTACAATTCCAATGATCTTCAACCACTTACTTCAGGTCCTTGGTTGTTTTCTTTTCTGTCTCTAGAGTCAGGTGCAGTGAGGCAAGATGGTGGCTCCACTTTGCCCATAGCTGCGAGGCAGGCAGGTTTCTTTTCTGTTCTCTAATCAGTTTCTTAACCTTTGTTTTCCTATCACATTTGCTCTTTTAAAGTTGTGGTATTTTCTGGATTTTGTAAGAATGCTGTTTTTAGAGTAATGGAGATTGAGTGTCAGCAGGACTGGTATGCTCTGCTTTTCTCAGTTGTCATCTTCCAGAAAGTCCAAAGAAAATATTTTCAAGTACACAATTTTATAGCAAAAGGCTTTCTGAGGGTTCTCATAGACATGTATTCATTTGTTTGTGATACACTGAACATCTACTATATGCTAGGTGTTGAGAAGTGCTAGGACATCAAGGTAAGTGACCCATCACCAAGGTAAATGATCCTTCAATTGCCCTCAGTGAGCCCACTATCTATTGGGGGGCAGAGTAAAGAATTGCAATGTGACAGAGGAGAAACTAAGGGAGGAGGAAATAGCACTACTGGGAATAATGGAGACATTCAAGAAGAGCTTCAATAGGGAGCTTATTAAGCTGAGTCTTTAGAAACAAGTAGGAAATAACCAAGTAGTTCAAACAAAGAAGAATCAAGAGGGAAGGGCACTCTATGTATAGGAGAGAGCCTAGTAGAACAGAGAATTGGGCTTTTTATTGGAAAAATCTTTAAAGATCATGAAGCTTATTTCTCTAAAATAAATATGATGGCATGGAGACTCAGAACATGACAAAATGGTTTCGTAAATTTTCTTCTCCCCTTTCTCCTGAACATCTTCTACTCATTCTGGTATTGATATATATATTTAACTTTGTTACCAGAAACATCCCAGTTGAGAATACTTCTCAACTTAGTGGCTGCCCCTGCTCAGGTCCCTCCCTGTTCAAAGAGCATGAGTTCTTTGATGTAATGGACTCTTAGTGTCCTCTTTCTGCTGCTTGGGAAGTTTGATGAGGGAAGAGATACTGATCAACATGTATTGATCAATTAATGAATTACTAAAACCACACACTAGCCTCTTTTGTTTCAACCTTCATCCTGAAAATATTTAGAGTGGTGTTTTTTATTATTGAGATACATATCTGGAAGACTTGGATTAGATCACTACCAGACACACTTGTACTCTGAAACATACCAGGAAATGCCCATTATCACAACTTACTTAAGTGGTAGAAGTAATAGGTATCATATCACGTGACTCTAGTGAGGCCATTATACATACTGGAGTAGAAGTATGCATTTTAGTGTTTAAAAGAAAATCTGTTTATGGTAGATTTTGCAGGTTCCTGTCAATCTCTATTGCCCACAAATATGTTGTAAACTGAAATTTAATTGTTATGAATCACATTTCTTACAATAGCCCCCATGGGTGGCAAAAAATAAAGAACAGAAAGAAACACAATTTTCCTGGTGTCGCATAAACTGGAAAGCTTATCTGGGGCCATTTGGAGATTTCTTCCTACGAGAACAGCAAAAGTCTTCTGAAAGATAATTTTTGGCAATGAATGAATTTTTTTATTAAAATAAAAGCAATCAGTAGTATTTTATTTTCAATAATAAAAAGGTAATGCCATACAAGGCTAGTGCTGGGCCCTCCAAGGCCTGGAGCGAGCCTGCCGTGAGGCGAGGCCTATGCTAGGGCCTCTGAGGCCAGGATGGTAGCCTGTCGAAGGTTGAGGCCGGTGCCAGGGCCAGCAAGGCCAGGATCAGATCCTGCCATGAGGCAAGGCTGGTGCTGGGGCCTCTGAGGCTGAGATCAGAGCCTGCCGAGGGGTGAGGCCGGTGCTGGGGCCACCAAGGCCAGGATTGGAGCCTGCCATGAGGCAAGGCCAGTGCTGGGGCCTCTGAGGTCGGGATCGGACCCTATGAGAAGCAATTAAGGCGACCTATCAGAGGGATGGGATGGGAGAAGATGGAATCTCTTTAAAGCACATGATGTATTTAAACAAGTATATCAAAGTCAATCACTAAATCAAGCATGGGATCGAGGGAGGCTGAGGGAATGGAATGGGTATTGGATAAAGGCTAATTTAATGATGTGTGCTTGTATATATATCCTCACAAGTCTTCAGGCCCCTTGGATTCCTATTGTCTTCAATATTGTTTCCTGTGAGACATCTTGACTGCCCCAACCCAATCCATAATTGCTATTAATTATCATATGCAACACTGAGAAGGTAGGTGTTCTACAGAAAAAAATCACTAAAATTCATAATAATACTATAGTTAGTTCATTTAGTAAACTGGAAAATATTTTCTAGGCACCTAACACAGGACAACTACAATACTAGTTACTGAGAATGGAAAATATTTGCAGTGGTAGTATTTGCCCTGAACTAAGGCTTGAGAGAAATGAAATGACTTGGCCCAAGGCAGTGTGTCAAAATTGGAACTTGAATCAAGGTGTCTCTGGTCTCAAATGCTGTGCCTGTTAACTTATAAGAGTGGAGAAGAGAAGGTTTGGCTTCCCTGAAAGAGCCTTTTCTAGCTCCTTAGCACTTCCTTGCTTGCCTGAACCCTCTTTCTATGCAATTCTGATACATTTAAAAATGTGTGTTTGGGTAAATTTATGTGTGTCTCTATTGTGGGTGGATGGGAGTTTAGAAGTAATTGGGGTGAATGGGGATGCTATAAAAGCTTCCCAGATGTTTTTGATCTTTCATCCCTCTAGTTGACAACCACTACATTAAAAAATATATGGCAAAGATACCATATTATTCTCTATGTAATTGGTTTACATATTCAGCACATATTACCCTGATTATAGTATTTTTGCTTCTGTAAGGAGGAAGGAAAGTCACACTGATTGACTGAATGCTGAATTTTGTTAGACACTTTATGTCTGTTATCTCCTCATTCTCCTAGCAATCACTGAAGAAAGACATTTTTATCTTAATTTTACATAAGAAAAAAAAGAAAAAAGTCCAAAGACCCAGATTTGGAAACAGTCAAAAATGGGATTTGAACTTAGCCTGCATATGCCGGACTCTCCTTTATACTACACAGGCTTGCTTTCTGTCTATACTAGAATGTAAACTCCTAAAGGCAGAGACCATATAGTTTCTCTTATCCCCTACATCACTTAACACTATGCCTTACAGAGAATATGCTTTCTGCATGTATGTCTAAGAAATGAAGAACCAAAGCACACCAGGAAACAATTCTTTATTCAGGGGAATCAAATGAGCATCAATATATAATGCCCTTGAAGAATAAATAAGGCATCTGAAATTATAATGTCAGACACATTATTACATTTCACAGTTTTTCACAATTTGCACATTTCTATTGATCCATGAAATAATTTAATTACATAGATTATTGCATTATGATATAGTTTGGTATTGCCATTTTCCCAGCATGTTGTTGAAGGGAGATAAATTCTTTCTCAGAAAGGGAATATATTACTGAAGAACCTAAATAAAGATGAAAGGACTTTAACATTCAACTCTTCCAATCCCCAAGACAGCACTGGCAAATTCCCTCCAGCATCTTTTAATGATTTTGTCCTCAGCAGTTTAAAATATGCCAAAAAAGGATATTCCATCCAGTCTCAAGGAACATCATGTAGAAATTGAGATATTTTAATGAAAAACTATTCTTCCTAATTTTTTTATCTTTTTTTGGAGAATATATCCTAATGGTTGTCCTCATTAGGATTTTAAAGAAAATCAGAACTTTAAAATATCTTTTTAATACATTTCATTTTTACCTTTTTGTAAATATAAATGATAGAATAAAATTGCTTTTTTCTATTTATTCTAAGTGATTTTTAACATTATTAACATTTGCTCTCTTCAGACACATGCAGTTTTTATATCCTTTAATTATACATATCTTGTTTTGTATAGTTTTCATATTTAAATGCATTCTAATATTTAGTTTTATCTTCATTTTAGGCACGTAGGACTGTTTGTTGGACTTTCTGGTTTCAATTCACAAACACATAATCAGATTACAATAGCTGATGTGGACTTTAAGAACAAATAGGAGAAAAAAGAGAAAGAAATCATCACTAATAGGTGTAAAAGTCACAGAGAAGTCAGATTTTACAGTGTGCGTATTGATTTAATGTCCTTTTTATTTTTTGTGTTTTTATTGGTGCCTTATAGCCTCACATCATAATGTAAATTATGTTGACAGTGCCATACATGCACACGCTCTTGGCGCTTCTTCCCATTTCCTTCCCTCCCAATACGGAGTACCCAGATTGACATATGCACATGTATACACATAGTCTATTGTAGTATTTCTATTAATGAACTAAGTTTTCCTCCACCCCTACTCCTATATCTCCTACCCAGTCCCCTGAGCTTTAAACGTACTGTTAAAAGGACATTCGATTTATTTAATATGTGCAGGATAGGGACCTTTTAAAGTATGTTTAAAGCAGTTGTGCTTTCTTTTGATAGTTGTGATGAGGCACTTATTTATGCTTGGCATAGTGCCTCTCTGCTTCTGAATTTACTGTTTCTCTTCTTGGGACCTCATGATTTCTCCTATCTCATGAGCTCTACAGATTCTTGGCTTTGACCCATTGGCTTCTCTTTGGGGTTTCTTTCAACTTTCACCTCTCCTATTGCCTGTGTTTTTCTGCATTCAAGGGTATTGGACCAGCCTACTGACAGGCATGCATCTCTGATTCAGAGAGACCCAGGAATAGAGAAATGGTTTCCAGCATCTTGTGCAGGATGGGGCTGGGAATGTGTCAAGTACTCAAGATTGCATCTCACTTCTCCAGATAGACTCTAGATTTATTTTAATATGATGAGTGTGACAGTAAGATCTCAGTGAAATTACCTAATTTGTTTATATCTGGAGGCAGATTCCAATTTAGAACACAGTTTTTCTGAAACTTATATTTAATGATAATGCAACTATCTCACTTAACAAAACTATACTATGCATATTTTGTTTTTATAAATTAATCTCATAAATGCCCCTAATGAATTACTCATCTGCCTGATTCTCTTTATTTGTAAAATTAGAACCTCATAAGGTGGCTATGATTTAATTAGGTGAAGTATACAAAACCACTAGGACAATACTTAGAGGCTAATAATTTATAACTACTGTTATTAGTCTCTATAGTGCAGAAATATTTGTATCTTATAATTTCCTTTTTTTAGCCAAAGCTATCTTCCAACCTCTCTTTTTTTTCCTCTCAATTAATTTCCTTTTACAAAATGTCCTCCCATTTCTGAAAATTCTTACATAATATTAGCAGTGATGGTAATGAGGAAGAAACTAAGGATGAGAATGACAGCTAAGATTGATAAACAGTAATCTGCTAAGGATGTTACTTGTGTCACCGAATTTTTAGAATATCCTTTTATGGAGTGTACTATTATTATCCTCATTTATAGATGAAGAAACTGAAACTCCGAGAGGTTAAGTCAGAAAGCATTGCAAGACCCAGGTCTGTCTGACTTTAGGTTAAGATTGTAACTAAGACCCTTGCTGAGATATTTACTACTCTCCTTTAACATTTTTATGATGTAATGTATTTCCAATAATTATAGGGCCCATAGTCACCATATCACTTTATTTCATCACCATGGCTACAGTGAGTATTCTTAGATGTGTCTACCTGACCCATGCTTGGTTTCTCTCTCTCTCTCTCTCTCTCTCTCTCTCTCTCTCTCTCTCTCTCTCTCCAGACCTGAAGGCAAAGTCCTTATTTCTCCAACATTTAAGTTTTGAGTATACTAATTCCAAAAGCTGTAAATGCTCATGTTTTAGTTTTGTGGATAAGACAATCTGAGAAAGAACTAACAGTAGTAGAAGTAAGGCAGGAAAAGACAGACCTGAGACTTCCATAGTCTTGGTTCTTGATATTCCTAAGGCATCTGTGGCCTCATTTTTAAATGCTTTGGGGTGGGATTAGATTAATTAAAACATAACATTCATCAGTCTTTTAAAACTAGTTCAAGTCCTGTTGCTTGCCAGCTAAGCATTTTGACTAATTAAATATTATGTTTTTAAAATGAAGAAAAGTAGAGCATATGATTATACAACTTATAAAATAAGGAAATAATTACATTTAAAAGGAAACGAGCAAAACATAAAAGTGTAGATATAGATATAATTTAGTGGAATTTAAAAAAGATAACAGAAAATAATTTAATAATGGTGAATTAGGAATTAAAACTTTATGTGTTGGTATTAATATGCTTAATTTCATAAGAAGGATATCATTTCACAGTGATTTTGGCTGATGCTAAATTTTGAAGTTCATTCATTTATTCATTTACTTATTCATTTATATGCTCTTATTTATATGTCATGATATTTTGGCAGTTTTGCTAAGCAGAATATAAAAATGAATATGGCATGGACCCTGCTCTCTTGGAACTCACAATCCAAGTTTCCTCTTGGAAACTGAATTATAGTGTGGCCTGTGTTTTCTACAAAAAAGATAGTTCATGACAGCAACAAGGAATCAGTGCTTTTACTATGTCAAGAATAATCTTTGTAACCATAATATAAAAAATAAAAATCATAAGTGCAAAGAGGGTTAGTAAATTTGATTCTAAAATTATAAATGAGAAAGTTGAAAGCAAATAATATTCCTTTTTGTGGTACTGGGGATTAAACCCAGAGACAGTCTATCTTCAAGCTATACTGCCAGGCTGATTTTCTTATTTGGAAACAGGGTCTCTCTAGGTTAAGAGCCTCACTACTTGCTGAGGCTGTCCTTGAACCTGTGATCCTCCTGTTCCAGCCTCCCAAGTACTGGGATTACAGACAGAAGCCACCACACCCAGCTCAGAAAATAATATTCTAAAAATAGTTTACCCCTCAATCAGGCAGTGTGTATAGTATACTCTCACACATATATAAGAAAGGCAGTGTATATAGTATACTCTCACACAAATATAATGATAAGATGGACCACACGTAGCTGGGAGAGGTGATGCTTACCTGTAATCCCAATACATGGGAGGATAAGAAAGGAGGATCACAAATCTTAGGTCAGTGCAAGGGTTTAGCAAGACCCTCTTTCAAAATAAAAATTTCAAAATAAAAAGGGTTGAAGGTGTAGCTCACTGGTAGAATGCTTCTACCTCTGGGTTCAACCCCTAGTGTCACACCTTAGTGCTTGTGTGCACACGCACGCACACACATACACACACACACACACGCTCGTGTGGTGACAATTCTACACAAAACTGTTCAAAGAAAACGAAATGCTAGTAAGCAAGGGTAAAGAAGGAATATACTACATAAAAAAAAAAACAAATTAAGACAAAGTTTCAAACATTAGGTTGGCAAAGATTAAAAACAATGATAGTATTGATTCATTTTTGATGAAGATATGAATGTGAAACAAAGTTTTACATCTATTTGGGATGTTGGTTCCAACATTTTATATGTCAAAATTAGAGCTATATAATTCAGTAAATATTTTGTATCTGACCTAGCATATATTTAAATGCAAGTATAATAATTACAATAACATAGAAAATAATATAACTTTGGAACCAACTTAAACATTTGTTAGCGGAAAATTAATTAATGCTATTTATAATATAGTATATTTGTGCAAAAGTATACATGGGAATGTTTGCAAAGATATGGATTCAAATGAAACTAGTGTCAGCAATCAATGAGAAGTGATTAGGGATATGGAATTATAAAATCTTAACTTTTACTCAGACATACCTTTATATTTTTCCACTTTTAAAAGCATTTAATTTAATTATGTACTAAATATACCATAAAATGAAAAATATTTTTAATAAATATTCAGAAGAGAAGGTATAGTATGACTTTTCTATAATGGTCATTTCATGTGATTTAGTTTTTTACTTAGTGAAAAATAAAAAGTGGGACATATGCTGTGAAATAAACAAGAAGCTGGTCTAAAGATATGAGTGGAGAGAATTTGTAGGAAGATAAAGGAACAGATGACAGGGTACAAAAGTGGTTCAGGAAATAGAGAAATAGAAGGAAAAAAATATCAAATCCCAGTGCCTTAAATGTAGGTGCAAAGACTTGGTGATTTATATCCAATCACTTGCAAATCCTCTGTTGTTTTGATATTTGTATTTTTTTCTAGAATTTTTCAGTTAAGAAAGCTTTATTATTTAAACATAAAATCATCATAATCAAATCTTGCACAGAAATTCTACTTCCATTTTTTACACTGCGAAGCAGGATGGTTGAGATTACAGAAAGAATCTATTTATCATCAAATATTTCCCCCATTCCCTCTTCAAGGTCACAGTCATTTGGTATCATCTATTTCTAAATTACTTAAAACAAAAGAGTTCTTCTTTTTCTTGTGGGGCCAAATGACCAGCAAATAGATCTGATTTTCTGGAAATGTTTCATGCCCAACTAAAACACAGCCATCTCTATTTATAATCCCTGACTTCACTATACTTTCCTTAATAATATTTGTAACTCCTCTGAGAAAATTTTTTAAAAATTATTGTTTTAATGTTTTATTTTTCTTCTGCTGTGTCATCATTTATTGATTTAATTAAAGTTTCCTCACTAATTGAATTGAAACTGTTACATGATGTAAACCATAATGACTTTTATTCTAGAAATATTAAATGCCAAATTAATTAATTTTATATTACATAACCACACCAGATTATAAAATTTAATGATAAATTCAGGTTTCCAACACCTATCACCTTGCTTTTGAATTGGGATACTCATGGAGGAGGAAAGGGTCCTCCACATTCTGACACATCTTTTAAAATTCACTGCCATTTCTCTTACCTTAAAAGGCATTTTGTGGGCTTCAGGAGGAAAATGTGGGGGATGGGAAGCAGTCTCCATAGGTTCTGCATTAGCTCATTAAATACTAAAATACCATTTCTATTTTACATAATTTAACATGGCAAACTATAAAAAAGGTGAAACTGGCAACCCCTAGGCATGCGTTTTAAAACATCCTCATTTAGATGCTAATTTTGATTCTAAGTGTATGACTGGTTTAAAAAAAAGCCATTAACAACAGGGCCAGATTACTTAAAAGGGATTATTAGGCAAATATGTGAGGTTGTTCTGATACCAAGTGTCCCCTTTTATGACTAAATACAACCACCCCAAGTAAAAAGGGATAAAGGTATTTGTTTTAAAATGAAAAAGAAAAACAATAGATTTGGGGGAAAAAAGAGAGGAGTAGATAAAAATCACCCGTAACATAAATCATGCAGCTAAAAAATAAGGTTACCTTTCCCTAGTGTAATAGAACATGGGTTACTGTAACATCTATAGCATTTGAAAATTACAAGACATGGTTGGCTGGATAGAGCCTTGTGTAATGGTGAAGCAAGCTAAATTTTTTCTTTTGCTTAATAATTGCACACCCTGGCTTTTATGTTAATAAAATCCACCACGACAGAAAAAGTGAAAGAGGGAAATAACAGCCAAGAAGAAGAAGAGTATGTTATCTCCAGCTGAGAAGAAACTCATGACTGGCAAAAACGATGCTGTAATGATATTAAAATGAGACCTGTCAGACAAAAAAGATATACGTAGATGCATGATGCAGTGTAAATAAATGAGTGGTAGAGGGTGGGCAGATGGTTGTATAAGTACCTCACAGCTGAGCAATGCTGAACTGGCCTTGAATATGATTCACTGCCAAACTCATGAAAATTATTCAGTCAAAGGAGGACAAAGGAAGTTTGACCAGGGGAGCTAAAACATGCAAACCTATAGAAATAGTCATATTTTATCTTTGAAGTTCATAGATAATTAATCTTCCTCATATCATAATTGTTTTCCCTGCTTTCAGTGTCTTTAACAGCTTGAAGTTCTCCAAGAAGATGCTATATTAATATTCTTAAATGGGTTCCATGTTGTGCCACTGCTATTTAATAATTTTATATTTCTTACAGGGATATAAGCAGTTATGGGACAGAAAGAAATAATAACTTTTACCTTCTCTCTATAATTCATAGTTCATACAGATCCCTGTAACAAAAGAGAGATTAATAGGGGGAAAAAACAAAAATAAGTAGAAGTTTATTAACATCTGTATATGAGAGACACCAAGATTGAGTAAATCTTAAAGAAGTGGCTTTGAAATTCTGTTTAAAATCATTAATCATCTATTTAAAGAAAGAAGCACATGGGGAAAGCTACATTAATGGATGTGGTCAGGACAAGCTCTTTAAACAAAGCTAAGGGGCAGTAGATTACTACCTTCTCCACTGATAAATTTTCTAGTGATTTAATCTTATTGTTCTTTTAGCAGAAAGAGGGAGACATACAGATAGTGATTTGCTTTATATATGTATATTTTTCTTATAAAAGAGTAACTTCTACTGTGTTTATAGAGCTTCTCTTGTGTCTGCAGTTTCTCAAAACACCATCTCAAAAAACTTTATGCCAAAGAGGAATATTTGAAGAGGCCTATTCTGTTCTCCTACAGCCACATCTGGAGGTGGGCCAGACATTGTTTTTCACTCATAGTGTCTTACACTTTACAAAAGGCCTTGCCATGGCTGGCTGGCTGGCTGGCTGGCTGGCTGGATAGATGGATGGATGGATGGATGGATAGATGGATGGATGGATGGATGGATGGATGGATGGATGGATGGGAAGTTACAGATTCTTCCTCACTGTCCACCAAACCTTAAATTTACTCTGACTTTGCCAACATTCTTTCCAATTCCTTTGGTCTATACACTATTCTCCAGCCAAAACAGATGACTCACTATTTCCTAAATCTACCCCTGCCTTCCCTATTCATCTGTGTGCCTTGGCCCATGCTGTGACCTCCATCTGGAATGGCATTGCTACCCTTCTGTATATTTGCTCCTCAGAATGCTACCTGCTTTCAAGTTCCATCATAAACATCAGCTTATCCATTGAACCTTCCTCTTGACTGAGATCTGTCTCTTTCAACTATCAACTGGCTACTTTTCAACAATAATGCCTGTAATATTCTTTTTATAAATTTCTTATTCATTTTAAGCTTTAAAACTACTTATTATTCTATTTATTATTATTATTATTATTATTATTATTATTATTACTGTTATTATCTCACTATGTCTCATCTGAGCTACTTGGTCACAGACTCCTTAAGGGCAGAAAATGGAGTGTGATTTATCTGGCTTTTCCCAATATTGTTTTCTAAACTACAGCTTTCAATCCATTGTTGAGTTTTACAATTAATTTTGTGCTTTTGTTATTTTGTATAAAATTGATTATAATAAGTTATTTATAGAATAGAAAATAGAATGCATGGAACTGATTATTATTTCATGAAGTTTCACTTAAGTCACATAAATATATTGCTGTCTACTATGTCACAATATAAAATATATTTCTCACTGTTTCCTGCAGTCAGAAATTCTAAATCATTGCTCTACAGCATTTAGCTCAGTTACTTGTACATAATAAATAATCAATATTTTTCCAATAAAAATAAATTTCCATGAATGTCCTCGTTTACCTTAAAACAACCCATGTACCATCAGCTGTTTATATTTCTGCAGATAGACTTTATTTTCAAAATAACATTGATTTTCATTTCTTCAGTTGAGGAATGATGGAAGAGCCAGCATTTGTAATGCAGTTTGAGAACAGCAGAGAAAAAAATGCTGTCAATGGAAAGTATTTTTACATTTTAGGGGCACTTTAATGCTTGGCTTTTTAGGTTTTTTTTTTTTTTTTTTTTTTTCTATTGGAATAGTGTGGTCCATTTCTATTCATCCCTAATGCTTTTTGTTTCTTAATTCCAGTCTCATGAAAAGACTCTAAATAAATGTAGATTTCAATTAAAAGAGGCTAGCCTGTTATTTATAATTAACCATCCTAATAGTATGAGATTGTTTACTAGCCAAATGAAGTAGAAATGGTGGCTTTTACAATAAATTCTGAGTTGCAGCACATTTGACTTTCTGTTATGCCAACACAGCTGGAAGCAGATGGTGGAAAGGGTTCTGAGCCGCCTGTCCATGAATAATGGTAGGGAGAGGAGTCCAGCCCTGCGGGAGGGCTCTGGCTCTGCCACTTTTAGGAGAGACTTAGAAATACCTTTTTTGTGTTTAGAGCATTGTTACCTCTGAGCAGGCTAGAGACCCCCTGCTAAAGAGCAGGAAGTAGAGGGCAATGCAGATGGAAATTAAAGTGATTACTTCACATACAAACATGCACAGGGGCTGGGGCTTCTTCCCCTCTCTGCTTAGGTTCACTGGAGACCCTACACTCTCTTTTTTAAAACTTTAGTTGGCCTTCTATTCCTACTATTAATTTTTATCCATCTCTAACACTTGCATAATGATGTTTAAAAAAATGATGATCTTAGGACTTAATAAACTTTTCCAAGTCGGTGAAGTTTAAGGTGTTAGCCTGTGGTGAAGTTGATGTGACTGCTCCGCGCTCCACACCTGCATCCTAAACTCCTTCCCCGCTCCCATTCCCATTGACCACTGTGCTTCTCGCTGCCTTTCAGCATTGCCTGCTCCTACGTGCAATGGAATTGGCAGGACACTGGGCTGGAGTCATGCTTTGGTCATCTACGGCTCTGGCTACCGCTGCCACCAATGCCGTGAGCAGGACTGCATTGCAACCAGGTAGCGCTGCGCTTTCTTTTAAGAGATTTTAAAGATCTTTATTTAGTTCCAGGGTTACTGTTTATTTTCATCAAAGACTTCAAGTTAATAAAAAAAATACTATTTTTTTTTTCCGGAAGATAGAATTCTATCCTCCAGTCAAAAGGCAATAAAAATAATTTTGTTAAAAATGTTAGCATGAGCCAGGCTTGGTGGCACACGCTTGTAATCCTAGCATTCGCGAGGCTGAGACCAGAGGATCGAGGTTCGCGGACAGCCTCAGCTACTTAGTGAGGCTCTCCGCAACTTAGTGAGACCCTGTTTCAAAAATAAAGAATATTTCTCTAATATGCCCAAACTAGGGAGTAGTGGTAATACCAGAGGGATTCCAGATGATGGAGGGGAAATCTCAGTAAAGCTAGAATAGGATAGGAGAAGAAAAAAGCTGAGGTCGTTCAATGGAGGAGCTACATTCGAATATGTGTAATAGTATAAATATAACGTGGTTAACCTGGACACTCTTTATTGGGTTGGGGAAAGGAAATGGGATTGGAGAGGGCATGAAGCACAATCTAAATGTACACCATTTTCAATATGTTCCACTTATAAATAAAATAAAACATGGAAACAATAAATAAATAAAATTACAAGTTTTAAAAAAATAAAGAATAAAAATATACGGCAAAAGGTGTAGCTCTCGGAGGTCGAATGCACATGGGTTCCATTCCCAGAACCCACCTGTAAAAAATATTAGTATGATTTTCTCACTCCAGAGTATTTGGGATAATATTTGTCATAAAAGGCTTCCCCAGATACATGCATGTGACTCAGAGCTGACTATCAACCTAGAATTGTGCCATCTAGTAGAGTAATCACCTATGGAAATCACATATGGAAATTTTAATCTTAAATGAATTGAAATAAAATAATTCTACCCTTGATTGATGAACTAATAACATGCAAAAGTTCAGTGTCCTCGCATTGCTATTTTATTGGAGAGTACAGACCTAGAATATGCTTATCACTGCAGAAAGTTCAATGGCTTGCGCTATCCTAGAACCGTCTATCTATCCTGAGTCCTACACTACAAGATTCCAGGAAAACAACCCCACCACACCCTTTAAAAGTTGTATAATAACTAGAGTTATACTCTTTTTTGGGGGAGTACTGGAGATTGAACTGAGGAGACTTCCACCTCTGAGTTACACCCCCTGCTTTATTTTTTATTCCTTATTTTGAAACAGGGGCTCATTAAGTTGCAGAGGGCTTCACTAAATAGCTGAGGCTGGCCATGAACCTGGAATCTTCCTGCCTCAGCCTCCCAAGTATTAGGATTAAAAGTATTCAGCACCATTCTCCTCTGACTAGAGTTATATTCTAGTTGTCCATCTGAACTGCTTTTTCATCTCTTTCCTTTTTATTTGTTTTTTAATCAGAAGTATTCAGGGAAAGGGCTTTTACTCAGATTATTCTCTTTTCCCCTAAAGTAGATCATAAGACCCTCATGTAAGCGATGCCCTTTCTATATTAAAAAAAAAATCCATATCTCCAAGGATGAAGGGACACAAAGAAGAGTCTGAACAAGTTTCTTCTTTCCTGTTTTTCCCCCAGTTTTTACCATTAGATCATATCCATTTTACCCTGTCACATTTTCTCCACAACTGTCTACTCTTCACCAAACCTAGCATAAAATACTAAGATCTGCCCATTTCTTGAGTCTTTTTCCTACGAGGCTCCCATGTCTTCTATAACTCATGTTAAATAAATTTAAAAGGTTTTCACTTATTTTTTGTGGTACTGGGGATGGAACCCAGGGGCCTTCTACCTCCAGGGAATACTCCCAGACCTACTTTTATATTTTATTTGGAAACAGTTTTTCACTAAGTTGCTGAGAGTCCCACTAAGCTGATGAGGCTGGCTTTGAACTTGGAATTTTCCTGTCTCAGCCTCCCAAGTATTGGGATTACAAGCATGTACCACCATGCCCAGTTCAAGTTTTCATCTATTTGTTACAGGGGCCTCAGTCATAAACCTAAGATAGATGAGGAAAAGATATTTTTCCTTCCCCACTGCATTCTCCTCCTGATAGCCCAGAGTTAAATTGACTATGCATGATCAGAAGACTGTTAATGACACATCTTTCTAGATAGCTCCTTAACTTGGTCAATATCTTCTTAAATCTTGATGCTTCAATCTATCTTGCTAAACAGTATCTCTTATACCATATTATAATGGTTATTTCATCTTCAAATCCCACCACCTTGTGTGACATTCTTTACAAAATGAATGCATTTTACTATTTTTTGATATTGATACACAAAAAGTATCTGTTAATTTCAGTTGTGTGGGACCATAATTTAGCAAGGCTCTGAAATCTTACTACAGTAATATTTAGTTGCTTACTTGTATGGTTACTTGAATGCTCAACAATATTCCCTGTAAGGACAGGGATTGCATTTTTCTGGTTCTTAAGCATATGAGTGATACGTAGTTAGAAGGAATATACATGGTATTTGTTAATCAGAATCTAGTCACGACCTTTATTCCAATAGACATCACTTTAGAATTTTAGAAGAACTAATTAGAATGGCACTCTAGGGTTCATTGGTAGATTGCATTTTTCTTCCTTATATATATATATATATATATATATATATATATATATATATATATATATCTTAAATATAAATATGTGTATATATATATATTTCCTGTGGTACTGAGGATGGAACCCAGGGACATTCTACCTCCAAACTACACCCCAAGCCCTATTTTTTATTCTTTATTTTGAAACAGAGTTTCACTGAGTTGCAAAGGGCCTCACTAAGTAGCTCAGGCTGTCCTTGAACCTTGATCCTCCTGCTGGTATTACAAGCATTTGAAAGAAGTTTATCTATTTATTTTCATCTCTATAAGGATAGGAAGAGTGCCAGATTTTGGACAAAGAAAGAAACTAGTGGATTGAGTAATGACTTGAAGTTCTTTAGGGGATACAAGCTGATGGTCTGATTCAGGCTAGAAGAAAAGATTGTCTGGGTTTGAATCTTGGCTTCACTGCTCACTAGGTCTATGGACTTTAGTAAGTTGCTTAACTCCTCTATGCCTTGGGTTTCTTAGTTTAAAAATGAAGATTATAAGTACCTTCTTTACATAGATTATAAAATCCCTAAAATGGTGCCTGACACTGTGGATGCTCAATTGATTTCAATTGTTATTCTTTTATTACCCTAAGATTCTGAGGCTATGGCCAAAGGTAACAAATAATTTATATTTAAATAAACAAATGAATGACTGCAAGGTGAATACCTTCCTCTGCTTAAAACAGAAGTCTGTGAGGAGTATTTTTTTCGGCTTCTAGGAAGAGGTTTAAGGATAAATTATATACATCTATATAGAGAGACTTTTACTGTCACAAAAGTATGAGACACACAGGAATGACACTTGTTATTTTCCAGACTTGATAAAGGAAATAAAACAATAGCCATACATTTCATTTATTTGAATTCATAGAAACTTTTCCACAGAAGGATATCTGAGAGTGAGTAAGGCCATGAAAACAAAACAAAAAGAGGAATTCATTTCCAGGATAAGATCTGATATATTTCTCTCTCTGCGTGTATATGTATGTATATCAATATAGAGACATGTATATGCATGTATATGTACATATATAATTCATTCATGGTGGAACATTTGCCATCGCATCATTTGATCTATTAGAGTATCTAGCTTTACATTTAACAAAATGTTTCTTAGCCCCTTTCTAATGTTCACCTTCTGGAACTCTGGAAGTGTGCAGGTTGCAAAGTGAATGAAAATGAGCTGTCTATGGGTGCTCATCAGACACTGAACGATTCACTTGGGTTGTAGCAGCTGTTATTTTCTGGCAGAGACCAAATCATTTGGAATATTGCACAAAGAGAAGCTTCCTGTCAACTGGTGGCACTTACCACAGGGAGCACAGGCCTTTTCATGCCTGCTCTTCATCTGGAGCTCTAGGCACTCGTTCAGTTTTCTTACTCAGCAATGTCTACTTTTCTTATTCACACAAGAAAAAATATCTCAACACACTGGCTGTATTGCTCCTACAGGGTCTGAGGAGGCCATGCTTGTACTTGGGGGGGGTGAGCATAGAAGGGTCTCATTTTTAAGATTTTACAGAAATCCCCTGTTTAAGCTGAACTAAGCACTTGGTAACAGAAATATGTAGAAAGTAACTTTAATCTATGCTAAAAGAAAGGCTGCATTATTTCAGAGCAAAATAAAAGTACATGGAAATGCTGCTCCATTTAATGGTGAAAGACAGATGAAAGTCAAAGGAATAACACAGTTGTTTCAATTATTTTGAATTTTATAATGCTAAATTATGATATTTTTTGTTGCTAGGCCCAGTACAGTTGGGTTTAAGTTCTAAATATTCAAGTTCTTAGTGAACCTGAAATATGGAAAAGTGTCTCTTTTGGGGGGCACAGAAGACTTTGTAAACCATGATATGATTTAATGTTAGATTCTACTTTCCATTCTTGTTTTTTTTTTGAAAATTTTTATTTTTAATGCTGGGCATGGTGGTGCACGCTTGTAATCCCCATGCTTGGGAGGTGGAGACAGGAGGATCGCACAGGTCTTAAGAGACTCTGTTTCCAAATAAAAATATAAAATAGGTCTGGGAGTATAGCCTGGAAGTAGAAGGGTTTCCAGCAACCCCAGTACTATCAAAAACAAACAAATAAACAAAATTTTTATTTTATATACTCTTATTGGTAAATTGTATTTATAAAGGAGGTTCAGAGTGATAGGAACATACCAACTGCACTTGATATGCTTCCCTCTGGATCCCACCCTTCTCCTCCTCCCTTCCCTGCATATGTTACTGAGATTGGCATTGGTAATTTCATATATGTACATAGCATTATTTGAACTATTTCTTTCATCAAGTCTCCTCCTCATATTCATCTATCTCTCCCAAATCCCTTAATTACCTGACTGGGATTTCTCCTCTTTGATCTAGAGTCTCCTTTGTTTTACAGTTTCTCCCTAGCTTCCACATATGAGAGAAAACACATAACCCTTCACTTTCTAAGAATGGCTAATCTCATTTAACATAATATTATCTAATTACCCCATTTTCCTGCAAGTGATATAATTTTGTTCTTCTTTATGGCTGAGTAGAATTCTACAGTGTATAGATCTTATAATTTTATAATCCACTCATCTGTTGATGGATAGTAAGCTAGTTACATAGTTTGGCAATTATGAATTATGCTTCTATAAACATAGATATGCATGTGTTACTATGGTAGCCTAGTTTCAATTCTTTTGGGTAGATACTCAAAGTGGCACAGCTAGGTAATATGGTAGATTTGTTCCCATTCTTCTGTGGACCATCCACACTGATTTCCAGAGTAGATGCACTAATTTTCAATCCCACTAAAAATTTATCAGCTTGACTACATCTCCACATCCTTGCCAGACTTTATTATTATTTGCATTTTTAATGATTGCCATTCTAATGGAGTTAGGTGAAATCTCAGAGTGGTTTTGATTGGTATCTCCCTGATTGCTAACAATGATGAACATTGTTTCATATACTTATTGGCTATTTGTATTTCCCCTTTTGTAAAGTGTCTATTGAATTCACCTACTCATTTTTTTTTATTGGGTTATTTGTTTTTTGGTGGCAAGTTTTGTGAGTTCTTTGCGTATTCTAGATATTAGTCCTCTACTGGCGGAGTAGCTGACAAAGTTCTTCTCCCAGTCTTTTGGCTCTCTATTAAGGCTCTTGATAGTTTCTTTTGCTGCACAGAAGCTCTTCAGTTTAATGTAATCCCATGTATTAATCCTTTTTTTTTTGATTTCTTGTGCCTTTAGGGACTTACTGAGGAAATTTTTACCCATGCCTATATGCTTGAGTGTTGGGCTTATACTCTCTTCAAGTAACTGCAACATCTCTGCCCTAATTTACAGGACTTTGATCCATCTTGATTTGACTCTTGTAAAGGGTGAAAAAGTGGAATTTATTTCTATTTTTTACATATTTCACTTTAAAATCAGGAACAAGACAAAGACACCCACTATTACCACTCCTTTTCAATGTAATACTTGAGACAATAACCAGAGCAATAAGGCAAGAGAAGAAAATCAAAGAAATAAAATTGAAAAAAAAGAACTGAAATATCTCTATTTGCAGGTGACATAATCCTATACTTAGAAGACCCAAAAAACTCAATGAAAAGACTTCTAGAACTGATTAACAAATTCAGCAAAGTATATGCATACAAAATCAATCTAAAAAATCAAAAGATTTTCTATATGCCAAGCATGAATACACTAAAAAAGAATCCAAAAGCCAATTTTATTCACAATAACCTTAATACCAATAAAATACTTAGGTACAAATCTAAACAAAGAGGCAAGAAGGAAACACCTCAATGGTCACTGATGTACATACACTCAGACTTGTCAGAACTAATCAATGTGTTGAGTACAGGGATGTGGAGAGGGAGAGGGAGTTGGATGGTAACTGAGGGAAGGCTCAAAAAGTACGGTGTTCAGGTATGCCTCTATTACCCTGAACTTCATCAAGATGTATGATTGCAATTTGCCAATAAAATAAAACGAAATGGAACAAAAATCTATAAAACACTAAAGAAAGAAATTGAAGATATTAGAAAATAGAAGTATCTCCTTTGCTCTTTGATAGGCAGAATATCAAAATTGGCCATCCTACCAAAAGTGATCTACAGATTCCATGCGATTCTTATTAAAATATCACGGTCATTATTCAAAGATCTAGAAAATCAGTTCTAAACTTAATATGGAACAACAAAAGACCCAGAATAGCCCAAATAGCCAAATTGAAAAGTTCTCAGCAATAAGAAACATGCAGAAGACATCACAATATCTGACTTTGGATTACACTATAGAGCAATCGTAATAAAAACAGCATGTTATTGGCAGAAAAACCGACACATAGACATAAGCATAATAGAAGATTCAAAGCCAGGTGTGGTGGCTCATGCTTGTAATCCCACCATTCGGGAGGCTGAGACCTGAGAATCATGGTTCAAGGACAGCCTCAGCTACTTTATGAGGCCCTCTGCAACTTAGTGAGACCCTGTTTCAAAATAAATAAAAAAAATAGGTCAGGGGGTGTAGCTCAGAGGTTGAATGCCCCTGGGCTCCATCCCCAGACCTTCAAAAAAAAAAAAAAAGATTCAGAAATTTATTTTTGAAAAAGGAAATAAAAAATGTTGAAAAAAAAGTCTTTTCAACAAATGGTGTTGTTTTTATTTTTAATAGCTGATAGTTTAATCTTGCTTATGGCTTAGTAGAGTAAAAAAGCTTCCTGAAAACAGTTTCTTTTACTGTCTTTTTAAAAGTGGATGTGAAGCTGAATCCTGAATTTACTTCATTCTCTTCACCCAGAAAACTGTGGAGCTAACATTCCTTTTGAGTAGCCAAAAGTAAGCCTGAATTTGTTCAAACTACTGCTATATGTTTATTTTCTTCTCAATACAGTAGCTAAAAATGGAAGAAGACACAAGAAATTCATCCTAAGCAGAGAATAGCACTTAATGTTCTAAAATTACACAAATATTTTCAAGAGAACTACAATTTCACTCAGTTTCACCTACAGGGTAATGTAGCTCAGTATTATATACTATCAAGTAACCAAAGTCTAGGGAAACATGATTTTCTTAGTCCATTTGTGATGCGATAATGAAGTACAGGAAGCTAAATAATTCATAAACAATAGAAATGTATTTTTTTTTTGCAGGTCTGGGGATGGAACCCAGGGGCATTCGACCTCTGAGCTACACCCCCTCCCTAGTTTTTATTCTTTAATTTGAAACAGGGTCTCACTAAGTTGTGGAAGGCCTCACTTAGCTGAGGCTGTCTGCGAACCATGATTCTCTGGTCTCAGCCTCCGGAATACTGGGATTACAAGCGTGTGCCACCACACCCGGCTAGAAATATATTTCTTAGAGTTCTGGAGGATGGGAAGGCCAAGGACCAGGCACCAGCATATTTCATGTCTAGTGAAGGCCCAAACTCTGCTTCCAAGAAGATACCTAGAACACTGTGTTCTCACAAGGCAGAAAAGATGGAATGGTCAAACTCATCCCTCCAAGCCATTATGCAGAGAACTGACCCCATACATGAGGGTGAGAACCTAATTACCTCCTAAAGGTTCACCACTTAATATTGTTGCACTGGGGATTAAATTTCAAGACTTCCTGAGAAGATTAAAAGATTTGAACCACAGTGGTGACAAAGTACTTTTGCCCCCACTCAACACCTTGTTAGTACTTTAAACAGGGGACTTAAAGAAATTATGTCATTTACAGGGAAATGGATGAAACTGGAGAATATTATGCTAAGTGAGATTAGTCAGTCACACACACAAAAAATAAAGAAATTGGATGCTTTCCCTAATATGTGAAAGCTAGGGAGAAAATGTATCATAGGAGGAACTCTAGACGGAGAATGGGATACTGTAGATGAGCAAATTAGGGAACCTGAGGGGATGGGAGGAGAGAAGAGGGAAATTCTCTAATGTTCATGATGTACATTAACAAACATATCAAAGTCAATCACTAAGCCAACATTAGAACGAGGGAGGGGAAGGGAATGGGGAGAGAATTGGGTAAGTGCTAATTGGGTGATGTGTGCATGTATGCCTCCACTATCTTGTACTCCATTAAGATGTATGACTACAATGAGCCAATACAAAGTTAAAAAACAGAAATTAATCTTCCTTTACAAAACTATCATTTTTCTAGTTAGATAATAAAGCACACTGAACCTCTCTACCTTTGTTTTATAGATTTATTTTGTTTGCTGTTTTGTTTGCTGTTAACTGGTCATTTTTTTAAAAAAATATTACTTGAGGATAATCATAGTTTGCATTTGATTTTTCTCCGGGCTACACTCCCAGACCTATTTTATACTTTTTTATATTTGGAAACAAGGTCTCTTAAGCCAGCGAGGCTGGCTTCGAAGTGCACGATCCTCCTGTCTCCACCTCCCAAGCCCAGTGCATTTGATTTTTGTTTTATTCAATTAAATGACCAGTAAATTTTTTCACAGATGAATTTTAAAGATTCATTGGCCTTTGTGACCTGCTATGCAAAATCACAGCTATCCCCCACATAAAAAGGAACCTATGTCTCTATACTACATAAATAAAACAAAAGTTGCTGAACATTTTTATCTGAATTCAGATGTGAGTTCCACAGTAGTTTTTTTTTTTTTTTTTTTTTTTACTTTTTGCATTGATTTTCTGAACTGACTACTCTGATAAATGACCTTATCCTTTTCCATTTTCCCACAGAAATAATAAATTAAGAAGTGATACAGAAATATATTGCTAGTGTATAAAATGCTTCTTAGTTTACACTAGTAAATTAAAAAGAATTTGCAAGACCAGTTTTAACATAGCCACTTAAATAGTTGCTGAATTTTTTTCTATTACAATTATTAGAACAATAATGGAAACTAATGAAGAAATACGTGTTTGAGCTGATTTTCAGACAAACTAAAAAATATCATCTACTTGTGAAATCCTTCCTTTGACCCTAACAAGACAAAATTGAGGAAGGATATCAAGATAGTCTCAGTTTGTTACAATTACAAGTCTTTCTTTTAATAGTATTAGGTTTGAAAATAAGTGCATGTTTTCATCTGATGGAATTGGAAAAAATAGTATACATACATACATACATAAATGTATGTGTTTCAAAATCTCATATATATGATAATACATAAATGATATACTTTAATAAGGCAGATTTACATAAAATTCATTACTTTAGCTTAAAAGTTACATGAACTTTTTAATTTTAATTTTTTAAAATTTTTTATTGGTAAATTGTAGTCATACATCTTAATGGAGTATAAGATGGTGGAGACATACATGCACACATCACCCAATTAGCCCTTATCCAATTCCCACTCGATTCCCTCCCCCTCCCTCCTTCTCATGTTTGGTTTAGTGATTGATTGACTTTGTTATGTTGTGAATGTACATCATGTACATTAGGGAATTTCCCTCTTCTTCCCTCCCATCCCCCATCCCCTCAGTTAGGTCATCTTATTTGCTCATTTATAGTATCTCCTTTTTTTGTCTAGACTTCCTTCTTTGACCCATTTTCTCCCTAGCTTTTGCATATTAGAGAGAGAATCCAATTTCTTATTTTTTGTGACTGACTAATCTCACTTAGCATAATGTTTTCCAATTCCATCCATTTCCCTGTAAATGACATAATTGTGTTTTTCTTTATGGCTAAATAAAATTCTATTGAACCAGCCAAGATGTCCATCAATAAATGAATGGATTACAAAACTATGAGATATGTATACATGAACTTTTTTGGTATTGCATTATGAATTCATGTGTTTATAGGCCTTTAAGTTTAGTTTTAAGTTAGTTATTAACAAAAAGTATAAATTACTTTATTTTGGTGTATAAAATGCCTCCAAATTACTTCAAATTACTTGTTCTTATATATTGGGGATTTTTGTTTTCCAAAATAGTTTTTTTTTTTTTTTGTGGTACTGGGGGTGGAACCCAGAGGCTTTCCTACCTCTGGGCTACACTCCCAGACCTATTTTATACTTTATTTGGAAACAGGGTCTCACTAAGTTGCTGAGAGCTTCACTAAGTAGCTGAGGCTGGCTTCAAACCTGTGCAATCCTCCTGTCTCGGCTTCCCAAGCACTAGGATTACAAGCGTGTGCCACCATGCCCGGCCTAAAAGAGTTTTAAAAGATAAATGAGATTTTATTAATAAAAGCTTTAGATTTCAAATTTTATAGTTTGTAGTGATAATGTGTATAGATTTTGTCATCAAACTTTTTTGTGTATGTGGTACTGGGGTTCCTGGAAACCCTTCTACCTCCGTGCTACACTCCCAGACCTATTTTATATTTTTCATTGGAAACAGTGTCTCTTAAGCCAGAGAGGCTGGCTCTGAACCTGTGCGATATTCCTGTCTTTGCCTCCCAAGCCGGGGGATTACAAGGGTGTGCCACCACGCCTGGCTGTCATCAATTTTTAACATGCATTGCTGTTCAAAATCACTCAACAGAAATTATTTCTTTGAAAATACTACTTTCTTATATTTTTGTTTTCCTACATTTGCAAAATGTTTTTGCATCGATACCTTGAACAGTGGCTGTTGTGTTTAAATGAAAGTATGAATACATTTGCTGTCTCATTTTATTTTCACAACTACTCTTTAGAATTCATTTTTATTAATCTGATATTTCACAAAGGAAACTAAAGTTCAGAGGCTGCACAGAATATTTACTGTCAGAGCTAAGGCTGAAAGCCAGGAAAAACTTACCCCCAATTCAGTCCTATTTGCTATATATTTTTAATTGATAAAATTATAATGTGACAGCCTTGTTTTTATTCTAAACATTATTCAACATGAATCTCATTGTTAAACTTTCTTTAAATGTGTTAAAATGCTCCTTTTCGCCAGGCGTGGTGGCGCATGCTTGCAATCCCCGCGCTTGGGAGGCGAAGACAGGAGGATCGCGCAGGTTCGAAGCCAGCCGCGCTGCCTTAAGAGACCCTGTTTCCGAAGAAAAGTATTTAAAATAGGTCTGGGAGTGTAGCCCAGAGGTAGAAGGGCTTCCAAGAACCCCAGTACCACGAAAAATACAAATGAAATAAAATAAAATAAAATGCTCATTTTCCTAAAGTTCAAGCAAATAAAGTGTAAAGCCAATGATACACAATGTTATATAAGTAGTTAGTATTGTAGAGAACTAAGACATAGGGTTGGGGAAGTGATGGTCAGGAGTAGACTGCAATCGTAAAGAGAATCAGCAGAGATGCTGCTTAGTCCATTTTCAGTTACTATAACTGAATACCTGAGACCAAGTCATTTATAAGAAAATAAATGTTTTAATAGCACATTTCTGGGGGGCTGGAAACTTAAGAGCATAGTGGGGGCACTTGGCAAGAACCATATACTATGTCAGAATGTGATGGAGAAGGGAAAGTGGGTGGGCATACAAAAGATGAAACATAGAGGGCAGACTCACCTTACAACACCCTCTCCCCGAAGAACAAGTCCACTCCCAGGAGAAAAGCATCAACATCTCTTAATGGCTGGAAATGACATGTCAACAGGAGTTTCATAGGAGACAAACATTTTCAAGCCATAGCAGTGCACATTTATGCCATGACATTTGAATAAAGAATGGAAAGGTGAGGGAGAAGACCAGGCTGGTGTGTGGGTGACAAACATCAAAGAAAGAGGTAATATGTGAGGCTCTGACGCAGGGCAGCATGACACACAGAAGATGGAAGACCAGGAGAGCTGAGGCAGATGGGGGAGTGCAGGTGGTCAGGTTGGAGGATCAGACTGTAGTGGGCAAACACCATTCCAGGCCCTCTAGACAGTTGTAAAGGCTGTGGCTTTAACTTTTATTGAGACAGCCAATTGTTCAAGGGTGCTGAGCAGAGAAGAGGCATGATTTAACTTATGAAGCTGGCCATTGTGTTGAGGCTTTGGGAATGTGATGGAAACAGAAAAACAAAAAGATAAATTCAAATCTATTGCAGTAATCCAGGTGAGAAATGATAGCTTAGACAAAAGCGGGAGTATGATTAGTGGCAAGAAGTTGGTATATTTGGCCTTTGCTCAGAATTTGCTAATGGGCTAGATGTGGGATACAGGAGAAAATAGCAAATCAAAAATAACTCCAAAGTTTCTGGCCTTAGCAACTGTTATTACTGGGTTGTCATTGCTATAAAGTGGTCTGAGATAAACCAAAGTATGCTGTGATTGGAAACTGGGTCCCCAGGATGGCAGTGTTGGGAAGTCCCCAGGAAGGCTTGGTCCCCAGAGGGACAGTATTGGGAAGTACTCTAGCAGGGTTAAGAGATATGTTTCAGTGAGAGGTCCTACCATCATACCCATGGAAGGTAGTTTTCAGGCAATCCCCTTCTACTCCTCATGAGAGGACCATTATAAAAGGGGTAAATACAGCCCCTCCCATCCTGTCTGCTCCTGGGTGGAGATGTAAGCACTTGCTTGCTCTGGAATTATTTCCTACTGTTGCTCTTTGCACCATGAGGTGATACAGCCAAGAGATGGATTTCTACATAGAATTTGTGCTATGTTGTTTTGTCTTTGAAACTCCAAAAATATCAGCTAAATAATCCTTTTTTATCAGTAAGCTGTGTCAAGTATTCCATTTTATTAATGCAAAGCTAAAGAATATAGCCATAACTCAATACATAAAAGACTGCATTCATAGCAAGTTTGTGAATTCAAGGAGCTTTTGAGTTTGAGATGCTGGAGAGCAATTAAGATCTCTAAGAAAGTGGGAGAGTTTCAAGAGGATCAGTCGTGCGGTTTGATAGCACAAGCTTCAAAACTGGTTATTGAGGGGGAAGAAGAATGCTCAGAATGCATCAAAAAGGAGCCAGACATCTGCTGAACCCCAAGTTTTGTGATGTGAATGACTGAAAGGAAATTCAGAAGAGACAGGAGAAATGGGAGATTTTCTGGTGATGAATTGTGAGCTAGGGAAAGTGCAGTGGGAGAGAAGTTCAGCTTCATGAGTGAAGGAGGAAGGAGGAGGACTATAGAGACTTGTAGAGAAAGAGATATGAGGAATGTGGGAGTCTCCTTTTCCTGGGAGTACAGTCATAAAAATAAATTTGTTTTTGTGAGATTGAGCAGAGCATGATGGTGAGGCTGTGAGTGGTGAGTAGATGAGTGACTAGGCCCCCTCTTCACTTCTTCCACTAGAAAATGGGTATGGGCTCCTTTTAAAAGAATGGAACTTGACACGTAAATAGCTATCTTTGTTTGTGTGTGTGTGTGTGTGTGTGTGTGTGTGTCTGTGTGTGTGTGTAAATGGTGTGGTTGAAACCAGTGGCACTTTACTACTGAGTTATACCCCCAGGTTTTTTATTTTTTGTATTTTGAAATAGAGCCCCACTTAGTTGTCCAAGTTAGCCTCAAACTTGTGATCATCCTGTCTCAGTCCCCCAAGTACCATAGATAGGAATCTGTAATAGCTTTGATTTTGTGTTCTTCTCTAGATGATTAACTTCCTCTCTTGGTTTTGGTAATTTCCCTCTTATTATTTTTAAATTTAGAGTGTGAGATAAATAAAAACCTGATCAGAAAATCATCCAGCTGATATTTACTTCTTTTCATGCCAGCAACTGTCAGGCAAAAAGAAGTTACACAATATGGTACTTACTCACAGGAAAATGATGATTCATTTATGAAAATAAGATATTATGTACAAAATCTTCATACTTTATTTATACACAAATTATGCACAATTTATATATAATTCAACAAACTTTCATTAAATGAATACTTTTTGCCATACAGTATATATTGTGGGGGATCAACAGTACTTAGTCTCTATCTTTGAAAGTTGTACAGTCTCAGGACTTAATAAAAGAGATGACCACATCCTAATAATAAGAAAGCTGCTAAAAATACATTGAAATTCCACAGGAGAGAGATCACCACTATTTGGGAGAACTGGAAAGATGTGGAACTTGGTATTGACTGTCAAGGACATTTGCAAGTGGAGAAATTAGACGTAGTAAATTGAAGAGTATAAAAGTGCTATATGTGATATATAATTAGGTATTGTACTTAGAGAATTCAAAATGTAGATGCCTGAAGAAAAGTTATGCTATTAGGAGTATAACAGGTCAAATTGAAGATTATGAATTGGAGCTTTTAAGTCAAATGTAAACTTTAATGCTATTATGAAATGGTTTTCTTCTCTAAAAGTAATCTCCAAAGTACTGTAAACAAAAATTGAACACTTTATATGCATTAGCTCATTCAATTTTTATGTGCAAAGAGCAGTCTTACACTGGTCAAGGAAGTTGCCCAGGGTTGTATGACTCATTAGCTGCACGGCAGGTAGGACCTACCTGTTGTATTAGATAATTATTTGACTCAGAACAAACCTTCATTAAATTATTTAATTGGTTTTATATATATTTAAACTGAATTACTGAATTAAAGAAGGGAGAGTGAATGTTCATACAGCCTGGTTGATTTTTTTCCCTAGCTTTATGATTTTGACTAGAAGATTTTATTCCTAACATTCAGTTTTCTCATCTATCAAATGAAACTAATAATGTTTCAGCCTCACAGCACTGATGTGATGATTGAATGAAAAAACATATTTTGTAAGCTTTACCTGATTGCATGCTTTTATTATTAATTCCTTGATATAAGTAAGAACTAAAGACTCACTTTCAGTTTATGTTTGAAAAAATAATATTTTATAGTTAATTGGCAGCAATTGAATGGAATTATGCTTATAAATTCATATATAAAATAACATTAACTTGATTTCTGCAACTTTCAAAAGAATTTTCAGATAGTATAATGTCTATAATAAAATTACTATCATTCTGTCTTTAGATCATCATAGTTGATTCTTTTTCAGAACAAGGTATTATAACCATAACCATCATATGTGACTCCATATAGCAACACACATATGAATATATAGTAATGTGACTATAGCTATACACATATAAATGTGTCATATGTGACTCTATAGTTGCACATATATGAATACATCATACATAACTCTATATAGCAACACAGATGTGCATACAATGCATGTGAGTATAGCTACACAAATATGAATGCACCACAACCCTATAGAGCAACACTATATGAATAAATTATATGAGTAATGGTATCATCAATTCCAGAAACTCGACTTTATTAAGTTGGTTTTGTTTTTAAATAACTTGGGGGAAAATGTAAAATAAAATTAATTTTATAACTCAAGGGGAGAGCCAGATGTGATAAACAAAGAAAAATAAGTACTAAAATGGAAAATGCTGTCGTATTTATATTCGGTAATTTTTAATACTATAAAAATTTTATTTATTCTGCCAATATTCACCACTTCTTTGGTGCAATTAAACATTCAACTTTGTGCAAAATGTCTCATGGCCTATAGCCAAAATATATACTTTAAATTCTATGTGAAAACAAAACTACAACTATATATTTTAAAGTAAACTAGTATAAACAACACCCAATTATTTAAAGATAATAGTATAAAGTACTATAAATAATAGTATGATCATTTATGTGATAGTTTAGGGAGAAGAAAAAGAAAAAAAAACCTTTTCTTTCTATATCATTAGGTAAATAAAAACTTTATTTAAAAATACAATTTTCATAAATATTCATCTTTTAAATGTATTACATTGTGCTTCTCAATAAAGCATTGTCAAGAGCCTTCAGTCCTTATGAGTAATGATCTTCATTCTACAATCCAGTGTCTTTTAGTAATCTACAAAACCAATATGTTCAGACCAAATTAGAATTTCCCCAAGTGTGATCCTGGGAATACACATTAGAGGGAGAATTAGAAAAGGCGATTCTATGCTAAATAATGTTAATTACTGAGAACTTTCAATATGTAAAAAGTGTGCATTGTGATTTTTTAGCATATTCAGTAGTTTGTACTTTGCTAAAATTATTTCACTATAAAATCTATTTTTAAGTACATACTGCAAAGCACATACTTTATGAAAAATGACCCTAGAGGTCAAGGTCAATGCACTTCCAAAATATTGGCATGATTAGCCTTTACTTTCACCTGTAGTTTTCCCCAGTAGGGATGCTTCTGTTAACTCCAGCATGGCTGGAGCAGTGCTTGCCTGCCTCCTCGATTAGCTCAGCTCTTTTACTATTAATGTCACTGGCCAGAACTGAGCTACTGCTGATGCAGAATTGCAGATGATGGCCCACTCCTTAAGCAGAATCTACCAATACAAATAGCTTCACTGGGTGGTGTGACTGTTTCTGAAGCAATATCCATCAGGTGAGTGGGAGAGAAAAGCAAGTCTGTAGCTGAGGGATGACTAAGGCCAGAGTCAAATTGAGAGATGGAAACTAGGTCTGTTTTTGCTTCTGGGAAGAAAGACCACAAGATTTCTCATGGGGTTTTAGAACTATAGGCAAGCATTACCAAAAATAGGTAAAAAGATTATGAAATCTCAGCTTCTGGTTTGGGAAGCTGATTTGCTGACAGTATGTAAGACTGAAACAATTTTCTGCATATTTTAAATTTTTGAAAAACATCACATTATTATAGCTTTTGGATTTCATAAAAATATAAGTCTTAAGGTCACTACAAATTATTCATGTACTAAGATAGGATGATTGACTATTTAAATTTCTTGGAAAGTTCCTTCAAAGTTGATTCATTTGTTGTAACATATTATAGCTTTCTAAGAGACTGAGTGAAACTGAGTCCTTCGGTATAGAATGATGACAGTTAGATTTCATGTGATTATTTTCATGGATACATTAGTCAATGTCCTTTGATCTAGTTTTCTTTTTCATTTGAATATAAGAATGTTGAAGAGGACACACACACACACACACACATACACACACACACACACACACACACACACACACACAGGTTCTTAGGTAAATGACAAAAAGATCCTGATGCTATGGAGTAGTCAAAAATGAAAATGCCCTTAAAATGCTTTCAAAGAAATAGGTAGACTCAAATGTGACACAAAAAATAAACAACTTGCTCTGGAAACCCAGAGGAAGGAATGGTGGTTTC
This sequence comes from Muscardinus avellanarius, assembly GCF_963383645.1. NCBI lineage: Eukaryota > Metazoa > Chordata > Mammalia > Rodentia > Gliridae > Muscardinus > Muscardinus avellanarius. Next base: position 73,145,170 of record NC_137789.1, read on the forward strand.
CCTGGAAGATACTGGAGAAGGGCTTCTGGTGGTAATAGAAGCTAAACCTCATGATTAATAGGTATGATACTAATGGTAAGAAGCTATAATGATTAAAGGAGAAACAGTGACAAGTAAACAAGATACCTGAGTCCCTTTGGCTGTTAGAATATCAAACACTGGGAGGCTTGTAAACGATGGAAATTTATTTCTTACAGTTCTGAGGGCTGAGAAGTCCAAGATTAAGGTGCCAGCAGATTCAGTGTCTGGTGAGGGCCTCCTAACTTATAAACACTATGTTCTCACATGGCAGAAGCAGCAAGGGCCTCTTTTCTAAGGGCATGAATCCCTTTCGTGAGGGCTCTACCCATAATCTGACACCTCCACAAAGTTCTATCCCTTACCATCATTTTGGGGGTTGAGATTTCAGCATAGAAATTTGGAGGGATACAAATATTTAGACTCCAGAACAAGACATTAGTAATGTTATAATTCTCAGCCAGCTTGAGATCAAAGGAACTTACAAGATTTCTCCAGGAGTTACCCTCTTCCTTCCAATTTGGGTAGTTACTTCCTTTGAACCAAGATTGCTGTTCAATTTGTCTCTGTAAGGTTTTCCTGTTTCTGCTTAGCCTATTCAGTTTGACTATATTCTCATCAAACTTTTGGTGACTTCTCAAAACACTGCCTCTTTCATGATAGTCTCTGCTCCTTTATCTCATCCTTCTGCTCCTAAGTATCTGGGACACTTAGTTTCCTAGTTTCTGCTTCCTGCAAGATGAAATTAGACAGATGAATATGAATCTGAGGAATAAAAAAGATGGCAGGAAATGGAAGCTGTATTTCAGGGAGAACTATCATTCTATTGTGGCCAGAGATTGTGGTAGATGAAAGAAAGGTGAGTGAGATAAGGCCTGTTAGACAGACAAAAGGCCTCACACGAAATTCTTGAAAGCGCATTTAGTTAAAAAAAAGTCACACGTTGCAGGGACTCAGAGTGGAACTCAAAACCAAGAAGAAATAAGCCAGCCTCACGGCCAAGGGTGTAGCAGTGGTGCCATATTGCCACCGGCGGCAGCAGCAGCGAATTCACCGAGTCCAGTACAGCAACATCTGCGAACTCAAGAACAGTGAGTCAAATTGCGGGCCACAGAGGAGAAATCCCAGTACTGTACTCCCTGGGACTTGACCCAGTGGGGGAGTGGTGGTGGCAGAGATATCACACCATAGGAGAACGTGCAACCTGGCACCCTCCATAGTTTAAAGTCTATCGACTCCCTGGGTCAGAGACTCTGTGATACAACCCAGTAAAGGAGTAGTGGGGTCTGAGATACTAGAGACTCGAGATCCAGAGCACCTTAAGTGAAGTCATAGTGACCCAAGGGAAGAACCCAGAGAAGGCACAGACTTCCAAAATCATGGGAAAGAGGAATAACACTGGAGCAATGAATGCCCACAACCCCACAACTTCAGAACCCGATAAAACAGAAAATCAGAGATTTCTAGAAGATCAAATCAGGAAAATAACTGTAGAAATAATAGAGTTGCTTCGAAAAGAACTCAGAGAGAGCCAAAAAGAGATAAAGGATGCAATTAATGAAGTAAAGGCCTCAATTCAAAGCACAAACAACCGATTAGACCACATGGAGAACAGAATCTCGCTCTTAGAAGATGATCATTCAAAAAATGAACACATAGTTTCTAATCTAGAAAAAAATATCCAACAGCAGGAATCTGACATTGAAGAAATATGGGCCCATTTTAAGAGAGCTAACCTAAGAATAATTGGAATAGATGAGGGAAAAGAAAGTGAAACCAAAGGGATCAACAATCTCTTCAAGGAAGTAATAGCAGAAAATTTTCCAGACATAGAGCAAGAGGTTGATACACAGGTCTAGGAAACTTAGAGAACTCCCTTTAGACAGGATCGGAGAAGAGGATCCCCACGCCACATAATTGTCAAAATGACCAATGTGGAAGCCAAGCAGAGAATCTTAAAGGCAACAAAAACAAAGGGCCAAGTGACATTCAGAGGCAAACCAATTAGAATCACTCCAGACTTCCCAAACCAAGTCATGAGAGCCAGAAGGGCTTGGAGTAACATAATCTAAACTCTAAAAGAAAACAACTTCCAGCCAAAAATTTTCTACCCAGCAAAACTTTCTATCAAATTAGATGGAAAAATAAGAAGCTTCCATGACAAACAGAAACTGAAGGAATTTATGTCTTCAAAACCAGCACTAGAGAAAATACTCAAAGAGATTAACTACAAAGAAGAAATAGGTAGCACACACCAGAACCAGAGAAACAAGAGTTTCCATCCAACAGTCAACTAAGATTGGCTATCTGTGGAGATTCATTACTTATGTTAGTCTTTTACCTATCTCTAAAGTGTATTGTTTGCCTTTATTGTTGTTAATTTTTAGGATTTCTAGTTGGAATATTAATATACCTTCAGATATAGCATTTGGAAATATTTTATCCCATTCTATTAGTAACTTTTAACTCTGTTTACATTGTCTTTGGATATACAATTTTTTTTTTTTAGGGAGTTTGTATACTCTTTTGTTGCCTGTGCCATTGAAATCATATCCAAGAAATCACTGCCAATTTCAGTGTTGTGAGGTTTTATGACCCAGATTTTCTTCTAAAAGTTTATAGTCTTAAGATTTATATTTAGGTCTTTTACCTATTTTGAGTTAATACTTGTATATGGGATTAGGTAAGGGTCCAATTTTATTCTTTTTCATGTAATTATTATTTTTCAACAATATTGAGTTAAAAGATTATTATTTCCCCCAACAAATGTTCGTGGAAACCTTGTCAAAAATAACTTGACAATATATGGAAGAATTTAGCTCTAGGCTTGTATTTAACTTCAATGGTTTATATATCTGCCTTTAGAACAGTACTACACTGTTTCAGTTATTGTAGCTTTATATGGTTTGAAATCAGAAAATATATATCTTCTAGCTTTGTTCTTTTTCAAGATCATTTTGGGTATCTAGAATCCATAATCCATATTAGGATAGATTTTTTTCTGAAAAATAAATATATAAATATATGAATGTTTCACCTAAAAAAATAGAAAAAAATATTCTCTGGTAAGAAAGAAAGCAAAAAGAAATATTGAAATGTTATCTTTAAGTCATCAAAAGCTTGGTATCAGACAAATGAAACTGTTATGTGAGATTATCATCTTTAATTTTGGATAAATTGCTATAATACTAGATGTCAACCACTAAGCCAAGCATGGGAAGGAGGGATGGGGAGAGAATGGGGTGGGGATCGGGTGGGGGCTGACTGGGTGATGTGTGCATGTATGTCTACAAAAGTTTGTATCCCACTATGATGTATGTATACAGTGCACCAATAAAAAAAAAATAAATAAAAATGCAGATCTAGCCGGGTGTGGTGGCCCACGCTTGTAATCCCCACGGAGACAGGAGGATCGCGCAGGTTCGAAGCCAGCCACACGCACTGGCTTATGAGACCCTGTTTCCAAATAAAAATGTAAAAATAGGTCTGGGAGTGTAGCCCGGAGGTAGAAGGGCTTCCAGGAACCCCAGTACCACCAAAAAAAAAAAAAAAAATTAAAAAATAAATAAAAATGCAAAAAAAGTCAAATTAAAATTTTTGTAAAAAATGAGAGAATATTTATTCTATTTAATCAAGAAATAATATGCTCTAGATTTTTTATTATGAGGGTTAATTTGGTGACTATGAATGAAATGGGTTGGTAAGGCAAGAGGCTCATACAATAGTAGTTAAGAGAATTTAAGCCAAAGTCATAAAATTGGGTGGAAAAGTCAAGGAAATATGAAATTACGAGTGATTTAAAATGGTGAAAAGGAAGTAGAATAAATGTTGTAAAATCCAAGAAGCACTGGATGATAACAGGAATCTTTGTAACTCAGTGGATGAAACTAGTAAAGAGAAACAGAAAGTTAAAGAGAAGCAAGTGGCTTCATACCCAGAGCAGGTTGTGTGGAGTGGTGATGAATAGGCTGAATTTTGGGGGAAAAAAAATTAAATTCAATCTTTCACAAAATGAAAAATGTTTGCAATCTTATTTTTCTCAGATAATACATATCTTGTAGACTGACTGAATGAATCCTATAATGTAGTTTAGCAAGTTCCTATACATAGTTAATGCATTACAGAATTTGTCTGGAACTTAATCTCTGAGTGTCCCTTCCTATCTTCAAATTCACTTCCAGCTTCTGAACCAAATGTCTCTTCTGCTCTCGGTTGGTTTCTACCCAAGATAGAGAACTCCACACCTTGCCAGAGGACTCCTTTTGGCATTCTTGCACTCCTCAGTGCAAGTCATTCTTCCATACCTTGTGTAAAGTGTCTTTTGAAAGTAGTTCCTCAAAACTTACTGTGCAAAACTACTTTGGCAGCTTATAGTTCCTCTGAGACTTGCACTGGGCTCATCTCTGGAGTCTCATAGAGCTTGTGCTCTAAAGAGTTTTGTGAGTAATTCAAACATGGAAGTTGTTAGAGAAATACTACCCTGAAGTCTGCCACCATTCTTTTGATTTCTAATGCTTTGTATAATATCCCCATTATGATTCACAAAAGTCTTTTGCTTCTTTAATTATTTTGTTTCCCAAATATAATAGAAAATTATATGCATAAAAGTTCTTTGGAAAAACAATGAAACACATAAAATAACCTGAAACATTATCTTAATATGAAAGAGTATATTTTCTTAAGAAAATACAAAAGCTGGGCACAGTGGCTCATGCCTGTTAATTTTAGTACTTGGTAGGCTAAGACAGGAGAATTGCAGGTTCAAGGAATACATAAAAAACTTAGCAAAATCCTTAGAATCTTAGAGAGACTTTAAGAAACTAAGTGAGATCCTGCTTAAAAATAAAACCTGAAAAGGTCTGGGATGTAGCTCAGAGTTCAGGAGCCCCTTGGTTCAATTCCTAGTATTAAAAGAAAAATAAAGGAAAGAAGAAAAAGAGGGAGGGAGGGAGGGAGGAAGAAAAGAAGGAAGGAAGGAAAATACTGAATTCTTAAAAAACAATTTTTATGTTAACAGTTAATATTAATCTAAGCTTTCCATATACCACCTATATTGAATGTCTTATGTTAATATTCGTATTATTTTCTCCTTATATAGCTAGGGCTTAAATAGTATCTTTCCAAGGGTCATAAGGTGGCACAGCAAAATTTCAAAGACCAAATTTTATGCTATGTGCATGTATGTTACTATCAACATGATTTACATTATGATGTAAGACTATAATGAACCAATAAAAGCATATAAAATAGAAAATAAAAATTGCATACTAAAACACTAAAGATATTTTTTTCTTTTATAGCTAAGACAGTCTTCAAGGAGTTTTATGGATGTGGTGCCACAAGAGAGATGTATATCTGCATTGAAAAGTAAGACATACTTTTTATTCTAGTGGTATGCTTTTGTTAATCATGCTTATGATGTTTGCATTATTTCCATGCTGTTGTCAAGAGTGCATTAAAACAGTGACATCCTGAGTCCAAAGAACCATTCACTTGTGTTTGCTTCTGGAAATATTGCCTTGTGACCTTAGCTTCCTGGAGAAGTGGAGTGTGGTGAGTCTGTGGTAATGAAAGGTTGGAAAGTTCTGGAAATGGAATGTGAAGAAACGGAAGAGAGCACGAGACTCATTTTGTCTCTTTCACAGTTTAGTTTGGAGGTAGATGAGAACTGAGTGTCTAGGCATGAGATCTACAGCATTTAATTCTTAGTTTACCAAAAGTTGTTTTACATGCTGCAGTTTAGAATAATACACAAGTAATTCTCTTTTTACAATTGCATGCTTCCTTTTAATTGTCCGTTTCTTGTACAATATAGTGACCTGAGTTGTAATTTTTCGGGACCAAAATATTTATATGATGTTGAATATGCTTTCATGGGGAAAGGAACCTTTGGGCCTTGCTCTTCTTAACTAGTGTTTATCAATATTGCATAGATTCTAAAATTATTAGAAAAAACTGAATAACGATTGCAGTTTAGATTTTATTGAATGCCAATTATAATAAAAATCTGTGGGATAAGACTGGGGTATCATGTATTTTGAAGCTCTCAGGTGCTTACTTACTTTGAATTTGGAGTCAAGCATGAAATTATAGCCTGCAACATATTTACATATGAAAACAATAATAGCAACAAAAGTATATTCTCAATAACTGTATGCTTCAATAAAAGTATTGCTATTTAAGGATAAACTGAAAGTTTTATTAGCATAAACATAGAAAATTAATTAAATTCCCGATAAAAAGATTTTCAGATAAAACTATGAATAATTCTCAGTGATAGAGAAATGGTGCTCAGATAACCCTTGAGCATCTGAGAATAAAACAATATCCAAATTTCACCTGAGTAAAATCTAGTTTTTGTGATATCTTTATGATAATGAATGAGTTTCTTTTTATGCTAATTCTTATAAAGTTCAATTTTTTATTGTTGACAGGTGTGGTGGTGCATGCCCATAATTCCAGTACTTAGAAGGCTGAAATAGTAGAATTGCAAGCCGAGGGCAACCTCAGCAAGTAGTGAGAACCTCATCAACCTAGTGAGACCCTGTATCAGAAAAAAATATAGGGCTGGGGATGTAGCTTGGAGGTAGAATGCCCTTGGGTTCAATTACTAGTACCACATACAAAAAGAGTTTATTTTTTCTATTTTGACTAAGAGTTTACTTTTAGACAAAGTAATTTATTACAAAATATTTGTGCATTCTCTTAGGGAACTGTACTGTAGACATTTTTATTGACATATTTACATGGTAATTGCAATTTTGTGACCAAAAAAAGATGGACAATGGAAGCAAAAAAAAATTCTTCATTATGTATTTGGTCAGTTCCTTCAGTTTTTCTTTGGCTTATGTAGGTCTGATCATACCTTACTATTTATTTATCTTTATTTAAGTAAGAAGGCTTTTAATTGTCATGTGCTCAATTCTGCTACAAGAGGTAGACTGATTATAGAAGTTGTCTCAGAGTTTTAGTTGAATGTTGGGACCTTTTGTATGTCTCACCAAGGTTTGTTTGAGTTGAATGTAAGTAGTAGCTCTTAGACAACTGTGAGTGTTGTGAACAAATCCAGAGTATCTCAACATGCCAGTGGTATATCATAATGGTTACTGTAAAGACACACAGTCTGAAATTACCTTGATTATGGGGGTCCCAAGGAGTACCCGTGATTGACTCCCACCAGGCTAAGGGCCATCTCTATCTACTTCTGAGGGCATTTACTGTGCTGTGCTCCTTAAGTGGTCTCAACAGGGCATCATGAGGCTGAAAATGGATTTGTTTAGATATGCTCTGGCCAAGAGAGATTTCCAATTTGGGTGTTATGAAAACTACTGTTCCCACTGTTTTTTCTGTACATAAATCCTTGCTTTTCTGATTTATTTTTACTATATTTATTTTTAAGGAAAGCTGATTTGGTAGCATTTAATTTCCCAATGGCTCTCTCCTTCCTTCCTCCACCCCCCTTTTTTTTTCATTTTCTTTTTTACTTTCCCTTCCTTCCATTGTTGCCCATTGTCAGAATATGGCTTGGTGAAAAGTATCTATGGAATGTTTTAAGTCCACAGTACTGACTCTTCCAAGTTGTTAGGGGTTGTTTTGAAGGGCATGAATTGAGCTATCAGTTCAGAATGTTTGAGCTTTCTTTTCTCCAGTGCTTTTATCTAGTGTCTGACTTTTAGGTCCTTTTGCATCATTTTGTAAGGTTTTCATAAAGTCATTCCTTTGTGAAAATGTACTGCTTTGTTGAATGTCGTGGAATTTTTATTGATTTGCACAGCTCCTTCATCTTGGGACAAATCCTCAGTTACCTCGGATGATGTATTTTTGTGTGTTAGCATTCCTTTCATTGTTTGCTAGATGTGTTCTCTTTGACGTTTTGATTTCCAGATTTCAAGCAAAGGTTTTATCTTGAGTTCTCAGGGTAGTTTCCAACACTTTATGTTTGAATACTTTTTACAGAGGTTATTTTTTTTAATGATTAATAACCGCATTGCCCTTCCTTCTCTGGGTACTACTGGGTGGGGTTTCAAGGCTTGTGACAGGCACTTGTGTTACTCTGTCTATGGCCAGTTATCTGGATTTTCCCTTTCTCTACATCTTGGCTCCTGAGCTGTTATTGAAGTGAAATGCTTATTGTACCTATTTCACAAATTTGTTTTGAAATTTGAATTGCACAATATATGAAAATCCTTTGATAGCTGCAACGAATTGTACAAAAGTAAAAGATTACCATTATCTGAAAAATGAGAAAAGTCGCAAAGTTGCATATCTAAATTACTGTAATCAAAGCTAAGCATTAAAAATATCAAAGAGTATTGACACTATATTTGATGGGAAAAAGTGAAAGGGGGAAAAAGCAAAAATATATAGAAAGTCAAGAAAATGGAAGAAGTGAATAGTACTGTTTGAGACAATGTCTAGAAAAGAAGAAGGAGTTTGGATGTAACTCGGTTGTATAGGTTGTAATGAAAAAATTCATAGTGACAAGAGTAAAGAAATTTGTATGTGATATTTTCGTGAATATTGATTAGCTAGAGAAGAAGGTATGGAAGAGATGAAGATAGAACAGATATGAATAGAAGAATTAGTAAAACTTTGATGAAACATCTGAACACACATCTAGAACAAAGAAGAAAAAATAAAAAGCTTTATTCTAAGATGAAAGCCTTCTCCTGAACTCTGATTTCATATTTTTGATGATATGTCTCTAACAATATTTGGAATTAAATGGCATTTTCTGTTTTTCTTTAGACTTTGCCTTCTTCTACTAAACTATATTTTTGAAAGCTGAAGGATGAGGAAAAAGCATGAAGGTGGATTGTCTCACATTAGTGTCTAAAGCCAGCATATCACATGCAGTAAACAAACAAAAAACTAATGCTAAGATAAAGGCTCAAATCAAAGCCTAGCTTTTCTGTATAACAAGGAACACTAAAATGTAGCAGCATTTCTCAAAGTTTTATGTGCATGTGTTACTTGGTGATCTCATTAAAATGCAAATTGAGATTCTGGAGGGCTACAGTGGGCTCAAGAGTCTCCAGGTGGTTTTTGATGCGCCTGCTGTCATGGACCAATTTTGATTAGCAAGAACCTGGACTATTTATTTGTGTTCTACACATAGTTGACAAAAGCTAGAATTCAGAGCCAATATTCTTTATACTGCAACCCATAAAACAGACATTAACTAATCATAAAGCTTCTCATTCCTGGAAACATGGATTTTTAAAAATAATAAATAGATTTTTAATAATAAATAATAAAACTGAAATTGACAAGTATTCTTCTTCCTCATAATTTATGTTCAATATAATTTGAAATTTGATTTATATAGGGTATATTTGTTATTTCCTCTAACTGTAGAGAAACATATATGCTAGACACAAGAAAATTACCTTACAGCCTCTTATACCCCTGATGTTAATTGAAGCTATTTAAATAGCAGCACATGCTCCTATTCTACTTTCTCAAGGCTTTCCCATCAAAAGATACCGTAAATCTGTCTATTACTTTTGTTTCTGTCACTTCCTTCTGGCCCCTTATCTGTCATCTGGATTCTTTCAGTCTCTTCTTAACTACTCTTGGCACTTCCATTTCACATTTATAATCCACTTCCCACAGAAAGATGCTGTTGCGGATCATTTCTCTCACCTGCTGAAAACAACCCAAGGTTGCCACCACATCCTGAGATCAGACTCCTTTCTATCTCTTGTGAGTTCTCATATGATCTGGCCCTGTCTCCCATTCTTACCCTGTCACCTGTCACTCTCCCCCTCACCTATTTTGTTCTGGGCACACTAGACTTGTGGGTGGATTACTCTACTTTCAAGCCCATTCTTGCTTGGAGAGCATTTGTGCTATGCTTAGACACTTTACTTGGAATTCTTTACAAGACTGGCTTTGCTTCTCCTCTCCTACTTAGTCTTGGCTCATAAGTAACAACTTATTATGAGCTAAATTGTGATTTCCACACATTCATATGCTGAAGCCCCAAACTACAGTAATGCAGAATTTGAATGTATTAGTCTGATCAATCTGCCATTAAAAAATGTCATATACTAAGTGGGTTAAACAACAGAAACATTATATTATCATTCTGGAGGATGGAAATTAAAGATGAAGGTATGAGAAAGCTTACTTTCTTCTAAGTGTTCTCTCCTTGTCTTGCAAATGTCTACCTTCTTGGTGTATCTTAATACAGCTTTTCTTGTATATGTGAATATCACTGGTGTCCCTTCCTTTGTATAAGGACACCTTCCTTATACAAAGGGACACTGGTCAAATTGGAGTAGGGCCTCACACTTATGATCTCTTTTACTTTACCTATCTCACTAAAGGTCCAGTCACCAAGTAGAGTATCCCCTCACCCCTGATCCATGTCTTTCTTTTCCATGGGTTCAACTACCTACATCCAACTTCAGTCTGAAAATATTTAAAGGAAAATTTCAGAAATAAACAATTACTCAATTTTAATTGCATACTGTTCCAAATAATATGGTAAAATCTCACTGTCCTGTTCTGTCACATCCTCAAATAATCTCTCCATTCTTATATCCATACTGTAAATGTTGTCTACCAAATGCCAGATGGACTATCATGATATCACACTGTTTTGTTCAAGTAACCATTATTTTACTTAATATTTTAATTATTTAATCTTAAATTTGAATATAACTTAATCTGTAGTGGTGCTGGCAATATGTGTATGCAAAGAAAGCAGTAAAGTGCTTCCTTTAAACAAAAGGTAAAAGTTCTTGACATAAAGAAGGAAAAAGTGAATGCTGAGGTTATTAAGATATATGCTAAGGATAAGTCTTCTGTCCATGAGATTATGAAAGAAAAAAAATCATAGTATTTTTGTTTTCACACCTTTAACTGCTAAAGATACAGACAGTGAGCAATAAGTTATGTGTTGCATGAAAAGGAAGAAACATAGTTTTTATGGAGTTTGATAATATTCATATCCATGTCTTCAGCTATCCACTAGAGATCCTAGAACATCCTTGCTTCCATCTGATACCTCTTGGCTTCATTTGCCATAGGAGCCCTCCCCATAGCACCAGTACCTGGCAGGGTTTGCTATACCCATGTTTATATTTCCTCACTTCTTGATGTCTAATCCTTGCCCAAGATGACTAAAGTTTTTTTTTTGAAATTGGTTCTAATAGAGGGAGCTGATGTTTCACTATAATTAAATTTCCTTCAATATCTTGATCTTTGCTTAAGTCCTAGGAAAGAGACAGAGGACATAAAAATCATGAAGCTTCCAACATCTAAGAAGAACAGAACCAGAAATTCAATAAAATAAAATAATAAACTAAAGCAATATAATCAGCATGAAGAGCACATAGTTGATATTGTGTAACTATTAAAACATATCTACTCCTATGTACTCGCAGTACATTAGGTTTTCAATCCAGTATAACTCATTGTGTACATGAGCTATCAGTCTGAATCTGAAAATGAGCTTGTATTAAGAACCAGATGCTATAATGACATTATTATAGTCTGATTTAAGCTATGAAAAGACACCAACTGCTTTGAGGACCCAGGTTATAGTGATACTTTAAGTGTTATTATTCAGATATTGGAATAAATCAAAATGATAAAGTTCAGTTTTGATTACTCATGATATATTTATGCATGAAAATATTTATCAGCCAGTTCTTCTAAAACTTTTCAATGAATTCTATTTTTCTGATAACAGTAAATTTATCAGTTTTAAATACTACCTTATTAAATTATTTCAACTCTGAGAGGTTCACACTATCGTTATCATCATTTCACTCATGGGGAAACTGAAATCTTGTCCTGAGTCTAGCCCATAAGTGGTCATGTCAGGACTTAGGTCCTGGAAATCTGATTTTGAATTTGAAGAAAAATTGCCTACAAATTACATGTACAGTTTTAAATTAAAGTTTATTTTCTTTATACTTATAATTAAAATGTTTTAATACAGTCTTACACAGATGCATATTTATAGCACATGTGCCTTTGAGAAAAATTTGATATGGGTAATGTCTTTAGCACAAGTAAAAGAACAACACCTATGTAGTCATATATGTGTTTGGCCTTTTATTGACTGATCAGTTGATTTTTACCATATACCTGCTTTGATTTTATGATTCAACTTTTCCCCAGTAAGGAGCTTGACAAAGGTAAGTTGAGAATGGCTTTTAAGTTCCTGCCTTTAATTGCTGCATGTGTAATGAGATGTTATTTGTTTTGTGGAGTTGATATTCAGACACAGTTCCATTTCTCTTTTGTTCACATTATTCTGCTTTCCAGCGACAGTCCAAGCCTTATAGTCATGTTTTGATTAAGAGAGTAATGCTTTATTAAATTTTGAATAGTCTGTTATCAGTGTTGTGTTATTCTTATTGAAATAGCAGCACAATATTCTTCAGCTGCTTTGTGAAACAAGAGGGAAGTGAGATTTCTACCTTTACACTGATTCCTAGTTGTTTACAGTGGTTTAAATAATTCCTATTGTGAAAGGCTCCCGAGTTTAATTTGAGATGATACTGAGCTGTTTCACTGATTCTGTTATCTTCAAACACAGTGGAGGTGTGGTCCACCTATTCTAACTTTATTACTTCTTGAAAGATGGAGATATTTTTACATTAAGTACCAGCTTATATTCTGAATTCTGCTTTATGGGTCCAGACAAGTAGTTTATTCCGAGAAGCCGATGACTACTTTTAATCTTCAAATTCTCTCAGTATTACTTGGTCACTGAAACACAAAAACTGTGAAGACTTCTTACAAAAGATATTGGAGAAGGTTAGAGTTTGGAATTTCTGCACTCTCAGTTATTCAAGTCACTAGAAAAAAATCATTTTTGCATGTCTACAATTTGGGCACAGTGTCTGTCAAGAAAGCGTTGGGACTAACGTTTAGTCCTTCTCACAGCTCTGTGTCAAGTAACTTCATTTGTCTTCTACACTGTAGTGTCTTATGTTGTGAATAAATACATGGATAACACATTCATTCATTTACTAAAAAACTATCCTCTGCAGCTCAGTGAGACAATGTTTCAAAATAGAAAATAAAAAATAGGGATGAGGGTGCAGCTCAGAGGTAGAATGCCCTTGGGTTCCATCCCAAGTACTGCAAAAAAAAAAAAAAAGATATTTTTAGTCAGTCTCTGATGACAAATAAAATGCATATTTCACGTGTATGAAATATGTATATACATCTAACTAATGTTTATGCACTCTATTTTCTGCAAGGACTGTGATAGATCTCTATAGAACCTAGCAAAAGCAAATTAACAAAAAGGAGATTCAAATTTAGGATCCTAATTTGATTATCTTTGGGCTATATCTAAATGCCTGAACAGTTGATGTCTTGGCTAGATAACTGACATTGTAGAAGAGATGTGCATAAACACTTTCAAATGCAAAAGAAATGCTGATATAAAGTTTCTGAGGCAATATGAATTATATTCCTACTGCTGATGAAAAAATGTATCTCCAGGTTAGCAGCTTAATACAACACAATTTATCTTACACCTCTGAAAGTCAGAAGTCCATATTTATTTTTAAGCAATGATACTGATTAAAGTAACTGCTTTGATAATGTGGCCACTGTGACTCAAACTATTTCTAGATGTCTACTTGGCAACTGCTTGTCAATGCTGGGATATGCCTTTAAGAGATCATCTACCAAAAGTGAAATGTATTTCTGTATACTTTGTATATTCAGACTTCAAAACCAATGAACAAAGCCAGTGTAGTGGCACCTCAGCCAGTATCCCAGTACTTGGGAGGCTGAGACAGAAGGACCACAGGTTCAAAGGCGACCATGTGGCAACTTAGTGAGACCCTGTTGAGTGACTGAGATCATCCCAGAAAATTTTTGGCAGTTAGTGGAAGTAGGGTATGACTAAGATCATTCAGAACTCTGGTCTGGGGGTTTGCAGTGATTACACATTAAGTAATTAAGTAATTAAGTAATTGTCATCTTTGTAAAACTCTAGTAGGAAGCTAAGGAAAAGCTGATGCTAGCCCAGAAAAGCATTTCTCTATGAACTTCCTGTGAAGTCAGTACCTTGGGTTTGAAATTTGAAGCATAAATATTTTTTTGAAAATTGAAAAAAAAAAACAGTTAAAAGTAGAAATAAGGTCTGGAGTATAGTTCAGTATAGGGTGCCTCTGATTCAATTCCCAATACCAAATACACACACACATAAATAAAAAATTGCTTCTAGGGTATTTTTTGGATTTTAGTAAAATGAAAACACAAAGAAATGAGACTTATTTTCTTGTGTAACTGTAATTATTATTATTGAGCACTTACTAGGTGATACACTACTTTCTCTTTGTATGTATGTTAATTCATTTAACCTCCATAACAAAACTTATTTTTATCATTTTCATTTTAATAAGAGGGAGCTGAGGCACAGAGGTGAAATAACTTGTTCTAATCTAATCACATATCTAGTAAGAGAGAGAGATAAAATTTGAATACAGGTTCTCTGACTTCCCATCCATATACACTCTCTCAACAGCTCTGGTAAATATTTTAGAGCCAGAAATATTTCAGCAGGATTCAAGTACATTTATTATTATTATTATTATTATTATTATTATTAATTTTTTTTTGTGGTACTGGAGGTGGAACCCAGAGGCTTTCTACCTCCGGACTATACTCCCAGACCTATTTTATATTTGATTTGGAAACAGGGTCTCACTAAGTTGCTGAGAGCCTCACTAAGTAGCTGAGGCTGGCTTTGAACCTGTGTGATCCTTCTGTCTCAGCCTCCCAAGCAGCAGGGATTACAAGCGTGCACCACCACGCCCGGCTTACATTTATTTTTAATTTACATTTGTGAGAAAATCCAACAAAGGAGTCAAGGCAACTTCTGGTCCTTTTGTTCTTAAATGCTCATTCTGAATATTATTAGTAGTAGTACTAGTGATAGTAGTAGTAGTAGTAGTAGGTGTGTGGAATGTCCCCTAAAGAGATCCTTTATTAATATTCAACGTTGATATGTTTAAGTCATGAGAGTTGTAATCATATCAGTGAATAAATCCATTGCAATGGATTTATCTTGGTGGAAATCTGGGGTGGGGGGGATGAAGCTGGAGAAGATGGGTCCCTGGGGCTGTGGACTGAGAGACTGTGCTTGTGACTCTGAGTCCTCTTGCTTGCTTGCTCTCTGTCTCTTGCTTCCAGACTCCGAAGCTGTAAGAGCAAAGCTTTTGTGTTCTCCCTCCCTCTGCTTCCTGCAGCTGTTGTGCCCTGAGATCTGGGGTTCCAGGCCTCACATGGACTGAACCCCCAAGTTCCCAAGGAAACTAAGCAAATAAATCTTCTTTCCTCCAAGTTGTATGGAGACTTTTTGGATTATACCAGTGAGAATGCTGACTAAGACACAGGGTCTCCCTAGGTTGCTCAGAGTTTTACAAAATTGCTGAGGCTGGTTTTGAATCTGCAATCCTTCTGCTTCAGCCTCCCAAGTACTAGGATTACCAGTATGCATCACCACACCAGGCTCATTCTGAATTTCAAATGACTTCTCTGTTATTCAGTTTCATTTTGGAAACATTCCTCACTTTACTCTGTTGGTCTATTTTGATGTCTGATAGTCTCAGTTTTAGTAAAACTGCAATAAGTATTGTAATTTTTAGTGGTTTTAAATATACTTTCCATGTTACATTCCTTGTAATCTGACATGGTGCCAAGTGTTTCGACAAGGTCTTAAGACCGACTTTTTGCAAACAGTATATAGAGCTTACCCATTAAAGTCTGTGCCTGTTCTAGGATGTTCACACTTGTTATTTGCTAGGAATGGTTTAGAGTTCAAGTTATCTATTATCTTTTGAAATGTAACGTACCTACAAAAGAAAATATTGTCTAGTCACAAGATCAAAACTATGCATAGGAGGCTCTACAGGTAATTCCAGAAGAGCTCTTCCTGTGAAGGTTGGGGCAATGCTACAGTTCTCCAAAGCAGGCTATCTTCTCCTAAGGTGACTCTGCTTTGGAAAACATTTAGAGCTGCAGGTATAGCAGGTGAAATGCTGCTGCAATTGGCTTGGTTGTCAGGAATACTACATATTTCATTTACCCAAATAAGTGTAAAAATTTTGCCCATAGTAGTCTGTTTAAAATCTTCTCTGGGGGAATGTTCATCTCTTAACATTACAAAATAATTATGTTTTAATGATAACTAGATATATAGGTGATTTAAATGCAATATATACCAAGCTATAAATGATAAATGAGAGTTATGAGTTCATTTCCAATTTTTCTTCATTAAAAGTTGGTGAAAAAATATCCCTGAGCCAAGTACACCTAAGAGATGTATCACTGGTTTTGTCCTGTTTCTGTTTTGTTTTGTTTTTAATCCTGATGATTGTTCTAAGCATTGTGTTTTGGTCTGGTTCTTTCCTTTTTATCATTGAGCTTATCCTTGTTTTCTAATTATGAACTTCTTCAAGGATTATCTCAGTGCCGAAAGTTATCACAGACCTCTACTCTGTTCTTCAAAATGCCTTCATCTAGGCTGAGGTTGATTAATGGAGGAGCTACATCTAAATATGTGTAAAAGTATGAATATAGCATGGTTAGCCTGGACACTCATTGTTGGCGGGGGGAGGGGAAAAGGGGGAAGAGAGCACCAAGCACAGTCTAAATGTATACCATTTTCAATATGTTCCACATATAAATAAAAAATAAATTTAAAAAATATATTGCTGCAGAACAAAAAAAAATGCCTTTACCTGTGCACTTGTTATTGGGAAACAGCTCTTGATTATGATTGGGTGGTCTTGTAGCTTTTAATCTCTACCTTTGCTCCCCCCCCCCACACTTCGTGTTGTGGTCAGCCTCTGGAAGGTGATGAAAGGAGTGTTTTGAGCCCACCTATTATAGGAAGAGTAATTATTAAGTGAGAGCTGAGTTGAAAATAGAGTTTCCTCATCCTCAAAAATATAATGCATGTTTATATATACATGTGCACATATATACACGTACAAGAGTTTTAATGCCAACACATCTTGTTTGTAATCCAGTTGAGCATCCTTTTTGACTTTCATTGCTCAAGAATGTACGTTAGTCTTCAGGTCCAATATCATCCTGGCTAAATCTGCATTCCAGAGGATCCCCATACTCTAATTCATTGCTGGTAGACAAAGCTTCAGGTCTCCATCACATTTAAATCCACCTTAAACTACTTGGTTTATAGTATTAGCTTAACACATACTAGAGACTTAGGCAGTCACATTCCTTTGAATTTTATAAATCCACAGTTCCTTAACTTGAAATTGCAGTACAGAAACTTTTGTAAACCCAGTGTTCACCTGGAAAGTTTGCCTGCCGGTTAGCTGTACAAACACCTGAAAGATTCTACCTCCTCAGCACACAGAACAATTTCCCTCAGGAAGGATGGCTTGTATCACCTTTCAAAACAGAAAGTAAGGCTTATATAAATAAGTACATTTAAAGTAGTAGTTTTTTTTGCATTCAGGTAATAATAAATGTGGCCACAAATGCTAAGAAATTTAAGGTTTAAAACAATAAATTATTTAGTAAAATATTTTTAAAAATGAAGAGAAGTATATATGAAAAGTACAGACCCAGTACTCGAGAGGTTGAGATCGGAAGATCTCAGGTTTGCAGTCAGCCTCAGCAACTTAGCAAAGTAATCCACAACTTAGACCCCATTTCAAAGTAAAAATTTAAATAGACCTGGGGGTGTAGCTCAGAAGTAGAATTATATTGTGTTTAATCCCAAGTACAACAGTGACCAAAAAAGAAAAAAAATGCATAATTTAATGTGTATGTTCATTATTAGATCACTGACTAAACTAAAAAAGTTTATTAAAGTCCTAATAATGCTAAAATGTATTAAAATATAAACATATATTTCTTTTTTATTGGTGCACTATAGTCTCTTCATAATGTGGATAATTTTGACAATGGCATTTATTTATACAGTACTTGGTGCCCCCCCCAATTCACCTTTTTCCTCCCTCTCAATACTGAAATGTTATTATCACATGTATACACATATTTGAAGGTAGCATTTTCATTAATAAACCTCAGCCTACTTCCTCCCCTACCCTTCCTTTCTGGCTTCACTGAGTTTCTCTCCATTGTCTGGAGTCCTTCTGGTATCCTAACACTCCCTAGCCTGAGCATATTAGAGATAACATATGTCCCTTTTCTTTCTGTGTTTAGCTAATCTCAATTACCATAATTTTCTCCATGTCTTTCCATCTTCTTGTGGATGACAAAATTTTGTTCTTCGTTATTGCTGAGTAGAATTCCATTGTGTGTATGCCCCATAATTTTGCAATCCATTCATCTGTTGAAGGAGATTGAGGTTGGTTCCATATTTTGGCTATTGCGAATTGTACTGCTATGAACATGAAAATGCATATGTTACTATAGTTTTCTAATTTCAACCCCTTTGGAAAGATACCCAGGAGTGATATAGCTTGATCATATGGTAGATCCATTCCCAGTGTTCTAAGGAATTTCCACACTGATCTCCATAGCAGCTGAACTAGTTTGCACTCCCACCAACAGTGTAAAAGAGCTACTCTTTCTCCACATCCTCACCAGCATTTGTTGTTGACTTCTTTATGCATGCCACTCTGATTGGGGTTAGATGGACTCTCGATGTAGTTTTGATTTGGATCTCTCAGACTGCTAATGATGTTGAACATTTTTCATATATCTATTGGCCATTTGTCTCTCTTCTTTTTTGAAGTGTCTATTCAATTTAGTTGCCCATTTCTTAATTGGGTTATTTGTTTTACTAGTGTAGAGTCTTTTGAGCTCTTTGCATATTCTGGATATTAGCCTTCTATCAGAGTGGTGGCTGGTAAAGATCTTCTCCCATTCTGTAGGCTTCCTCTTTAGGTTATTGATGGTTTCCTTTGATGAGAAGAAACTTTTTAGTTTGAAAAGATCCCACTTAATTCTTGTTTTAATTTTTATCACTTTGGAGGTCTTGTTGACTACCAAATTACTACCTGTCCCTCTATATTGAGGTGTTGAACCTATGCCCTCTTCTAATAGCTTCACAGTCTCTCGTCTGATTTCCAGATCTTTGATCTATCTCAAGATAATTATTGTGCAGGATGAGAGGTAAGAATTTAGTTCCATTTTTCTACAAGTGGATAGCCAGTTCTTCCAGCATCATTTGTTGAAAAGGCTGTCTTTTCTCCAGTGTATGAAATTGGCCCCTTTGTCAATGACCAATTGACTATAAGTCAATTGCAGGTTTGTTTCTGTATCTTTTATTCTGTTCCATTGATCTGTATAACTGTTGCTGTGCCGATACCATGCTGTTTTAACTACTATTTATCTGTAGTATACTTTGAAGTCAGAGATTGTGATGCTTCCTGAATGGTTCTTATTGCTGAAAATTGACTATTTTGGGTCATCTGTTTCTCCATATGAATTTCATGACTGAATTTTCTAGGTCTATGAAGAATGTCATTGGTATTTTAATAGGAATTGCATTGAATCTGTAGATCACTTCTGGCAGAATAGTCATTTTGATATTTATTTTGTTTATCCATGAGCAAGGGAGATCTTTTCCAAGGTCTTTTTAAATTTTTTTTCCTTAATGTTTTACATTTTTCATTGTAGAGATCTTTTATTTATTTAGTTAGGTTTATTCCTATGTATTTTATTGGTTTTGAGGTTATTGTAAGTGGAATTGTTTTCTTTATTTCTTCATGGATTCATTATTGACATATAAAAAAGCAACTGATTTCTTTAGGTTGATTCTGTATCCTGCAACTTTGCTGAATTGGTTAATCAGTGCCAATAGTCTTGGTTGAGTAGATGTCATCTGCAAACAATGATAATGTTAATTCCTCTTTTCCTATTTGAACTCCTTTGATAGCCTTCTCTTGTCTTATTGCTGTGGCAAGAGCCTCAAGGAATATATTGAAAAGGAGTGGTGATAGTGGGCATCCTTGATTTTAGAGGGGATTCTTGTAGTTTTTACTCATTAAATATGATGTTGGCTTTGGGTTTATGGTATATTGCAGTAATGATTTTGAGATACATTTCTTTTATTCCAATTTTCTGCAGCATTTTTTAACATAAATTGGTGTTGGATTTTGACACATGCTTTTATAGCATCTATTGATATGATCGTGTGTTTTTTGTTCTCAGTTTTATATATGTGGTGAATACATGTATTGATTTGCACATGTTGAACCAGCCTTGCTTTCCTGGGATGAAACCAACTTAGTAGTGGTGTACACATTTTTTTTTTTTTTTTTTGCAGGCCTGGGGGTAGAATCCAGGGGCATTCAACCTCCGAGCTACACTTTCTGCCCTATTTTTTATTCTTTATTTTGAAACCGGGTCTCACTGAGTTTTAGAGGGCTTCACTAAGTAGCTGAGGCTGTCTGTGAACCACGATCCTCCAGTCTCAGCCTCCCAAATGCTGGGATTACAAGCATGCGCCACCATGATGGGCTTACACTTCTCTTGATATGGTTTTGAATGCATATAGCTAGTATTTTGTTTAGAATTTTTGCATCTATGTTCATCAAATATATTGGTCTGAAATTTTCTTTTCTTGTGGTATCTTTATTTGGTTTTGGTATTAATGTGATACTGGCCTCATAGAAGGAGTTTGAAAGAACCATTTTTTCAATTTCCTGGAACAAGTTTTGAAGTATTGGAATTAGTTCTTCTCTGAAATTTTTATAGAATTCAGCTGGAAACCTGTCTGGGCCTGGGCTTTTCTTTGATGGCAGAATTTTTATTGCTGTTTCTATTTCTTTGCTTGCTATTGGTTGATTTAGGCTTGGAACAAGTTATGTAGGTTATATGTGCTTAGAAATCTATCAGTTTCTTCCATATTTTTCAGTTTATTGGAGTATATATTTTCAAAATGGTTTCTTGTAATCCTTTGAATTTCCCACTGTCTGTGGTTCTAACAATGTTAAAATGTATTAAAACATAGACATAAATTTCTAAAAGAATCTTGACTTTTCAAATAGTAAGCATAAATCTCTAAATTATTTAATATTATAATAAGTTTTGCTTATTAGCATTCAGTTTATTTTGTATAAAATATTAGCTTCTGAGTCATTAAATTAGACATATAAAATAAGGGAATTTGATGAGTATTTCCTCAAATGACTTATAAATGTTCATCTGCTAAAATGTTTAAATATGCCAACTCATTTAGACTAGGTTTTTGTCCTTTCAAAAATGTTGGAAATTTTAGAATTATCTAAAATATTATTTTAATTTAATTTTACACAATTTATGCATTGGTTCTTTGCTACCTTATTGTTTTTATCAAATGAAATAATTATGTTAGTAATATGCTTATATTGACCAGGACTAAAAAAGTTGAAGGTCTGAAGAATTTCATTCCCAGCCTTATTTAATAAATCTGAAGAAGAATATAAGATGTGTTGTTAACACCAGTATCATCAGATGTGCTACAACTTTACATTATAATGTTGAAAAAATAATACAGTAGTCTTAATGCACTCATTTTGCATGTTCTTTCTCAATGAAATCCGTCAGCTGCTCTTTCCTACATTTTAAATATACTTAGTAAGCTTTTGTTGAGTAGATTAAACATATGTGGACTAGACATTAGCCATGTTCCAGAGGTCTAACATGATGTTATAACACGATGTTATTAGAGACTTTGTAACACCTGCAAAGGCAGTTTTCCCAGGGTAACAAGCATTACTCTGGCATAATGTAAAGAGAATGACCAGATCAGCGTAGCTGCCTCAGCCCTATGTTTCCAGATCAGACCGCTGTTTACAAAGGCATCAAAAAACTTCTTCAGATGTTTTATTTATAATATAGGTTAAATAAAACATCTACTCCACCTGTTACAAAATTTGCAAATGAGCATCACAATTGACGTGATTTTGTAATTAAAGCAAATGCTGGCTCTGGGGAGGAAGCTTTGGAAGGTGGTAACAGTGAGCTCTAACATTGGCTAAAGAGGTATTGCTTTTCACAAAGTATGTTTTGATTTTAATCCCAGTGCTAGGGAGGCTGAGACAGGAGGATCTCAGATTGGTCATATTGGTCAAGTCACATAAGTTGTAGTCTGTTCAGGAATTTCCTACAATCACTATTCTCTATGTACACCTGCTCCTGATACCACTGATGCTGATTTTTTTTAAAACTAGGATCATCAAGAATCAGCTGAAAGCAGTGCAGGTGCAAGTGCTGCCACCTTTCAACTTCTGTAAGCCCACCTGCCTGCTTCTGCCCTTTGTTCTATAGAATGAGAGCTCAAGTGGACCTTGGGGCTGGAGTTTTTTCAAGAGCTACCCTAACTTCGACCTGCCGGTATAATAAACTTCCTCTTTTCCACTAATTGGCATTGGGTAAATTATTCCAGAGAATGTCCACAACAATTGGAAGCCTTTGACCAAGATCTCTTTGGTCAGGGGCTGCTGCTCTTGGACTGCACAGCCCACCGGGCATCCCTGGAACTGGGAAGTGTGTACTCCTGATGGCATTTGGAGTCCTCTTTGTAAAGGCCAAGGAGGACTGTGATGCTCTGGACCAGAACCCTTTGTGTGGAAGAAAATAAGATTTATCAAATGTCCA
Source organism: Muscardinus avellanarius (assembly GCF_963383645.1). Classification (NCBI taxonomy): domain Eukaryota; kingdom Metazoa; phylum Chordata; class Mammalia; order Rodentia; family Gliridae; genus Muscardinus; species Muscardinus avellanarius. Next base: position 73,167,757 of record NC_137789.1, read on the forward strand.
AAAAAAGTAAGGGCCACTGGGGTGATTAGGTAGTGGAAATCTGGTGCAGGAAGGCCAGTGCAGGACTGATCACTCTGCCTCCATGGGTATTCCAAAGTAGAACTGATCTCTGTCTGGAGCCTTGATGTGTACTCCAAGGAAGCTTTGAGGTGTATTCCAAGGTGGGATTGGCCTCCAGCTGGGAGAAGACAGAGTAGGAATTTAATTTGGGAATGAGTAACTTCTGATTGCCTGGTGAGTGAATGTATTAGTGACTGGAATGGTTTCATGCCCAGTGACTATAGGATCTGATTGGGCCCTAACCTGAGGTTCTGCTGGAAGTGTTTCTCCTTAGTAGGCATTCATTCTTCCATTATAGAGGGATGACCAGGCACAGCGTTTATATTTGTGGCCCTGTGCCAATATTCCTTTAAGCCTCTGAACACAGGAGGCCAGTCAGGTGGGCATCTGCTTGAGGGGGGACTTGTTCTTTTCACCTTCACCTTACATGCCACACAGAGATAAGCACATATAAACTCTCCATGGTGTTAGGAGAATCCCCCCTTTTCTCCAGACTGTCATAGGTTTGACACAGTCCCAATGTTGAACTCTCATAATTCTCTAAGCCATGCTGGACAATTTTAAGCTGGACTTTTCTGGCTATTATGGAGGAGAACAAAGACCTGCTAAGCTCAAAACTCTGAGATCAACTGGTCCTCATTCCACAATGACTGGTCATCAGATGGGACTTTGGTATTTGCCCTTGTCCTTAGGGTCTGAAAAATTTGCATGGGGCCACCAGACCACTCAGACCAGTTTCCATACATCAACATCTGGTATTTTCTGGCCCTAAACCCTCCTGGATGGCTTCATTACTATATACTAGGCTCTGACTTGGCCTCAAGCTATCCTAGTCGCAAGGAGCACTGAACCTGAGTGCCCAACCCAGTGCTCTTGCCAGCCCCTACAAAAGATAAGATTGAGCCCCCTTTTTACCAAATACCAGACGCCTATGCAGAGTGGCTACAGGAACAGCAATCTCCACCGATCTCTATCCAATCTGGTCTACCCAATCTGATTTTCATCCTGGATGCTCCGATCCCACCAACAGCTCCCACTCTGATGCTATACCTCCGCCCAGTCCTAAAGGAACAAAAAGCTACTTGGGAACACTCCCCAATCTCTGATCAATTAAAATCCAGGGAAGAGCCCATGCCACTATGTCTGCTACAGGAGATGGCAGGCCCTCTCTTACAAGAGAACTGCAGATAAACCAGTAGGTCAGCAACCCTTACCTATCAACCCTTCACCAGTACTGATCTCCTGAATTGGTGGCAAAAAATCATCTCCATATTTCAAAAAGCCACAAGCCATGATAGATTTGCTAACCTCAATCATTGAGACCCACAGACCAACTTGGGGCAACTGCCACCAACTCCTAGCAACTCTCTTTGACTCTGAGGAGAGATTCCGAGTCGTCTGGGCAACATGGGTGTGGCTAATCATACAAGTCCCATCCAGTTCGATGAATTCTGAAAGATTTCAGACAATGTCATGCCTGACACTCACCAAATTGGAACCCAAATACTCAAGCTCTAAACCAAATGAGAAGAGCCATCCTTGAGGAAGCCAAAGCAAGGGCATGGAGCACCACCAACTTTATGTGAGTGAGTTAGGTGATCCAGGAAGAGTGGGAGACCCCTAGCCAACTCTATGACAGACTCTGTGATACCTATCAGAGATACATCTTATTCAACCTATAGGCTCCCGAAAAACAGTTATGGTGGACACCACCTCATTACTTAGTTGGTCATGATGTGAAATGAAAACTACAACACCTGGAAGAGTTTGCAGGAAAAAAATAAATGAAGGTATTGAGATCATTTCCAAGGTGGTTGCAAATCTACAAGTCAATGATAAAAAGACAAGAAAGGGCATGCACATCAAAAGACTTAGAGAGAGGAATGCTATGGGAAATCCAGTACCTATGAAGCACCCCTTTGCTCCCAGTAAAGATACCAGGGACTGGCAACTACCGGCTGGTACAGGACCTCTGAAGAATCAGTGAAGCCAACAAGACTCTATACCCCATATTCTTACACTTCACTGGTCCCCAACCCTTGTACCCTACTGAGTCTGATATATCTAATGGTAGGTGCTTTCACATGCCTAGATTTGAAGAACACCTTTTTCTGCCAGAAACTAGCAGAAATGAGCCAGCCCCTATTTACTTTCAAATGGGAGGACCTAGAGACTGTCTTGAAAGAACAATTAATCTGGACGCATATTACTCAGGGTTCAAAAACTCCCCTACCATCTTCAGGGAAGCCCTGACAAAAGTCTTAGAAAACAGCTGGCCCTCTGGGTGCACCATTTTGCAGTACATCAGTTGCCAGAGCCTGCCGGCAAAAGTACGGGTTCTGAAGAGAGGAGTGAGGATGAAAATAATTTTATTCAATGAATTTTATTCATAGAATACTTAATTCTCTCATGGAAGGATCGCCAGTACACTCCTGGGTCGATATTTCTACTGACCGATCCCAGTTTTATCGCTCTCGTCCTATTTATACTGCTCCAGGTCAACCAACCCTCATGGCGTCACCACCTATGCGTGTAATGGTCATACCAATCAACCCTGTGCCGTCACCACCTGTGCACTTAACACTCAAACCAATCAATTCCACCTGAGCTTCTCTCAGACATTGAACTTTCCATGACCCCAAACCTTATTGGCTCTGGTCAAAGGACAGTCAGAAGTATTCTTAAAGGAAAAACCTTAATGGCTCCCCACAATCAATGACATGTTGCTGACCACCCCCAAAAGAAGATATGCAAGAAGGGCACTGAAGAACTACTATGATTCTTATAGGAAACAGGATATAAGGTATTTAAGAAAGAGGCTCAGATCTACCCCCAAAAAAGTTACTACTTGGGGTATCACCTCAGCAAGGGACAGAGAAGATTGGAGGAAGAATGAAGGCAAGTGATCACTTGGTATCCCTGCCCTAAAACTAAAAGACAGCTCAGTAATTTCCTGCGGGCAGCAAGAGTCTGCAGACTCTGGGTCCCAGAGTTATTTGCCATTACCACCTACTTCACAGAGCCCTTCACAGGCCCACCATGGACCCCATAATATGGGGGAAAAAGGAAGATGGGGATAGAGTGGCTCAATATCAGGCCATGTTAGGAGAAAACCTCTGCACACAGGTGGAAGTCACTCAGATCCTAAACCCAGCCACATACCTGCCTGAAGAGGAGGGAGAACTCTTTCATTCATATGAAGAGATCTTGGGAAGAAATCTCTCAAAAAGACATAAAGGATGAAGTTCTCCCTAACTTGGATATGAAGCTCTTTACAGATGGGACCTATAGTTTACAACAAGAAGAGTATTGTACTGGGTACTCAGTAACCACAGAAGACAAGATCCTAGAGAATGGCTGGCTTCCTAACCACTGATCTGCCCCAAAAGCTGAACTTTATGCATTAACCAGAGTCTCTTACTCATAGAAGGGAAATGGATGAAAGTTTACACTGACCCTCGCTATGCCTTTGCTATTCTGCACATTCATGGAGCAATAGAAGAAATTGAGAAAGATGCCTTCTAATCTCAGGGGCAAAGAACTCTAGCCAGAGAAATAAAGCAAGAGAAGAAAAATCAAAGGAGTACAAATAGGAAAAGAAGAACTAAAACTATCCCTATTTTTATAGTTTTAATTTTTCTTATGACAAAATTTTGTTTTCTTTTTTTTTTTTGTGGTACTGGGGTTCCTGGAAACCCTTCTACCTCTGGGCTACACTCCCAGACCCATTATTTTTATATATTTTTATTTGGAAACAGAGTCTCTTAAGCTAGCGAGGCTGACTTCGAACCTGTGCAATCCTCCTTTCTCCACATTTCAAGTGCAGGGATTACAAACGTGTACCATTATTCCCGGCAAACTATCCCTATTTGCAGATGAAATGATACTATACTTAGAAGACTCAACACACTCAACCAAAAAGCTGACAAAACTGATCAACAAATTTAGCAGTGTCTGAATACAAAATCAGTCTTAAAAACAGAAGCTTTCCTGGATGCCAACCATAAATCCACTGAAAAGGAAATCCAGAAAACACTTTCACTCAGGATATCTCACAGAAGAATAAAATACTTAGGAGTAAATTTAACTAAGGAGGTGAATGATCTCTACAAAGAAAATTATAAAACATTGAAAATAGAAATTGAAGACCTTAGAAGATGGAAAAAAATCTTTCATGGTCTTGGATAAGCAGAATAAATATTATCAAAATGGCCATTCTTCTAAAACTGATCTACAAATTCAACACAATACTCATTAAATTACTAAAGTCATTTCTCACATACGTAGGAAAAATCAGTCCTTAAATTTATTTGGAATAAAAAATACTCAGAATACCCAAAGAAGTTCTCAATACTAAGAACCATGCAGGAGGCATCACAATACCTGACTTCAAACTATACTACAAAGCCATTGTAATAAAAACAGCATGGTACTGGCACAAAAACAGATACATAGACAAATGGAGCAGAATAGAAGACTCAGAAACAAATCCACACACAGCCAATTGATTTTTGACAAAGAGGTAAAAAAACATACACAGGAAAAAACATAGCCTATTTAGCAAATGGTGTTGGCAAAACTGGTTAACCATATGCAGATAAATGGAAATAAACTCTACTTTCTCATTCTGCACAAGAGTCAATTAGACCAGAGACCTTGCAGATCATTGAAGAGGGCTTAGGTCTAACACTTGAGCACACAGGCACAGGTAAAAACTTTCTCAACAAGACTCCAAAGGTACAAGAAACTAAAAGTAGGACCAATATGTGGGATTTCATGAAACTGAAGAGCTTCCATATAGCCAAGGAAACTACCAAGAACCTCAAAAGAGAGCTGACAGAATGGGGAAAAAAATTGCCAATGATTCCTCCAATAGTGGACTAATATCTAGAATATACAGAAAATTCAAGAAACTCACTGCTAAGAAAACAAGCCAATAAAAAAAATGGACAAGTGAACTATACAGACACTTCACAAAAGAAGAAATCAAATGGCCAATAAATGTATGAAAAATGTTCAATGTGATTAGCAATCTGAAATTAAAAATAGTGACCAAATCCTCCAACTTCTAGAGGCTGTTTGGGTCCACATACCGTAGCAGTAGTACTTTGCCAAACTCACACAAGGTATCAGGACTAAGTGAGCCAAGGCAATTGGCTGGAAGATGAGGCAGTTAAACAAGCAGCCCTTTAGAGAGACACAATTAAGAAAATGTGTTTCACACTCCTGGTGCTTCCGGAATGTCCCTTATACAAGTCAGAAGAGAAAGAAAAGGTGGCTGGCCAGGGAGCATTCGAAGACTTAGAGAGTTGGTTAACTACTCCAAACAGAAAAATAATCATCTCGGGTAGGGGGATTGTGTCTAACCCAGCCTGTTACAGCAAGCCCACAAAATGATTCATTTGGTAAAAACTATTTTACAAGACTTGCTACAAAAATACTTGATTGTTCCATGGCTGGCTATGTTGACTCAGAAGGCCAGTAAGGCTTGTGTACAATGTGTATGTGCTCTGCTCTTGTCACAGAAACAGGAGTCCTAACTTTTTGAGCATTTAGAGATAGATATTACAGACATACAACCAAATAAAGGTTCCCTATATTTGCTGGTCATGGTCTGCACATTTTCAGGCTAGGTTGCTTTCCAAACCACCTGCTCAAAGAGGCCCAAGAAGTATCCCAGGCCCTAGCCAAAGAGGTCATCCTGCATTGTTTCAGATCCTAATGAGCATCAACAGATAATATTCCAGCCTTTGCCAGTGAAGTCATTCAACAAGCACCCAGGCAGTGGCACTAACCTGAAATTTGCATACAAGGTACCAATCACCCCCAATTCTTGGGCTGAGTTGAATGGATGAGCAGAACTCTTAAAACACCCATGGCCAAACATTGACAAGAGAGATTCTACTGCCTGTATGTTTAGGATACTACTACACACCTGCTATTTTCCTGTCTTGGTCTTCCAAACATGAAATTATAAATGAGTTCCACCATGCCTGCTTGTTTTCATTTTTAAATTTGTTTTAATAATGTTGTTCCTAGTCATGTCCACAGGTAGAAGTAATCTTAGGTGACTTCACAACTGTGTGGAACCTGTGACTAACCTCAGGATACAGACACAGCTTTTCTATTAGATTCCTACATATATCCCTTTGAAAGGTATGTTTTTCTTTACTCCATAATCCTTTGATCCTTTAAACCTCTTCCTAGTTGTGGTTCATTCTGAGATCTTGCTACTTGCAGGACAGCTGGACAGAAAGAGAAGTGGAGCTCAGGGTCCTGCAGTCAGTGGTGCAGGGGGTGAGCCTTCTCAAAGCTCTCAACTCTGGATTGAAGTTTAAAAAATAAGTAAGATAAGCAAACTATCAAAGCATATTTATGATAATAAATCTTCTGTGCCTTATTGGAATGAATATGTTTATCTTCCCCCCAAAGCTGAGTTATTACTCTCTAAGCCCCCAAGTGTTCTGAAAGCTCCAGAGAAGTACAGGGAAGATTGTGTGTAGGGGTGGAAGTAAGTGTGGAGAGGGGAGTGGGGTGGTGGTGGGAGAATAAACCCATTTTATTATGAAACTATTTAATATAACCTCAAGAGAAAAAACACCAGTAATTCTTTATTTTAAGATCATTAAAAAGTCATTGTTATTTCTGAGTTGGCAAGACTATGTGAAATACTTTGGTTACAAGGAAGAGTGCTGTAGAATCTGGCTTCTCTGTTGATTTAGACCTCACCTGATGAAGACACTGATCCCACTCTATCCTGGAATACATGCCAAGAAGCAGTGGTATGAAATGCAATTTGATGAACCAAGTAGTATTTCCTCACTGGGGTGTTGTAAGTATAGCTTTATCTCTAATCAAGTACTCAGAACCAAATAAAAAAATAAATTCTATGCACATGTCATGAAGGCAACTATAAAAGAACTATAAACATCTATAATAATGTAACCTTGTAAAACATTCTAACTCTTCTATATAAAGAACATAAATATCCAGGGCATATTATGTATGAAATGAACCTGGATGTTCAATAAAATGTATATGCAAAATTTAAGAAACTTTTAGTGCTTGAAAATTTGACACATAACTAGTAATCTTGATAAAACCAACAATAAACATATTAATAAAAATCTAACTAAATGTAACCGTCGTGTTGACTGTTACTTTAAAATTTGAAAGATACTTTAATAATTTTGGTAACCTAAGTTTTAAAAAAATCTGTCAAAAGATGTTTGAGCAATGAATTTTTAACTCTCAAATGTCTTTCAAGCTAACAAAGAAACATTTCCAATTATTTTAATTTTAGTTATTATTATTTTCTGTGTGCATGGTATTGGGAATTCTACCTCTGAGCCACATTCCCATCATTATTATTTTATTTACTTTTTAAATTTTGAAGCAGGGTCTCAGTTGTAGAGAACCTTGCTAAATTGTTGAGACTGGCCATGAACCTGCGTTTCTTCTGTCTGAGCCTTTCAAGTACTGGGATTATAGATCTGAGTCACATGCCCAGCAAATTATTTTAATTTTGGAACTGTCTGAAGGTAATATATGCTAAGCTAGCTAAAATCGATAATTTAAGAGATTTATTCTACTTAGGATATTCTAGTTTGCTACAATAGCATCAACAACAATAATGGATACCATTTATTTCATCTCTGTTGTTGTGCTAGGAATGGAGTCACATATTGTCTCTAGAACCTCAATTACCCTTTTATTATCTTCTATCTCTGAAAATTACTTATATTCTGAACAAAGTAATCTTTGATAAAATTAAGACCCCCAAGAATATAAGAGCTGTACAAAATCTTTCAAGAGTAAGAACATTTTTTTGGTCATCAGAAAACTTGAAAAAAGTTTCCAAACCTCTTCTATCTAATTTCACAAGCAGGCACTTGGGAGCATTCCAAGTTCACTTGTGTTATTAGAAGAGCAGTTGAAGCCGTCTGTTGAAAAGGAGTTGTTCATTTGGAAGGGAGCTTTGGCATTTTAAAAATACTTCTATTCTCATACTCTCCACACATAATAAATAATATATTAAAACAACATTTAAATGCCCCATTATTTAGAGAATACTGCTATATGAAGAAATCATACCTTACAGAAAATTTTAGTAATAGCATAAATGGTCTTTGTTTATCTATTTGTTATGGAGTGAATTATTTATTTAAGCAGAGGCGGGCATCCTTACAGAAAAAAGCAATCCCCTACCAATTCACTGCCTCTACTAACATTGCACTATTTTAAACTGCTAAATTTAAAAAGTCACTTTCCACTGCCCTAATTACAACATTAGGGCATGTTGAATGGACAGTGATGATTGGTTAGCTTCCTATCTGCTCTTTAGTAAACAAATCTTGAAATACTCTTCCCAGAGCCTAGCACCAGTACGTTGATACTGAACTCAGGTCCTCATGCAGATTGCCTCTTGTGGAAAGAGCTCCTTTGCATTGTGGGTCTCAAGAGCATTTTGACTCTTAGACTGTTTGTTTTGTATTTTCTCAAAATGGAGGTCATATGTGAGTTCTAAGTAGTCAGACTTATAAATTGGTGGTAAACAGATTTGAAAACTCAAGCTGATATGTCTAGTGAATAAACTGTTTTCTTAAAATAGATCTCTCAGACAATGTGCTACTCACCTCCATTACACTTTCTATATAAACAGCATTTTTAGAAAATAAAATACATACTTAACTTCAACACATTCAACATTATGCTTGTTTTGCTGCAGGGTTTTTAAAGTTGCAAAGGTTCGAAATAAGTTGGGGCTATTTTTACTTTGTTTTTCTTCCAGTATTCTTCCTTCCATCTTTTAAAAATACATAAATGAGTAAAATATATAGTATATCATAGTAAGCATATAAGTATATGTGTTTATAGTCTTCATAGATATTCATATTTTGAAACTGGCATTGCAAAGACAGCTTTTAGTAGTAATAGTTTTGGTGGTGGTGGTGATGTGTGTGTTTAAGTGTGAGGGCAATGTTTTAAAATAGTAATGTGGCAGAAGTGTTAGGCACAGTAGCACATGCCATAGTTTCAGTTACTAGGTAGGCTGAGGCAGAAGGATACCAAATTTGAGGCCAGTTTGGGTAATTTGGTGAGACCCTGTCTCAAAATAAATTTTTTTTAAAAGGCTGGGATTTAGCTCAGTGTTAGGACATTTGCCTAGCCTTTGTAAGGCCCTGGATTTAATCCCAGTATCAAAAGCAAACAAACAAACAAACAAAAAGCAGAACTAAGGCATAGTGAGTAAGTAAAATTTGATGAGTTGACTAGGAACAAAGATAAAAGAACAATATGTACAATAGGACCTGATGCATAATTTCTAGATATTATAGATCTGCAGAAACCAATAATTTTTAGTTTATTCTTTAGTTTCTTAGCTTCTTCACCCATGCTAGTATCACCATTCTTCAAATTATTAGAGTAATTCTGCCAATATGTCCTCCAGAAGATTTTTGGGTTAGAGATCATCTGGAGTCAATAATACCTACCTGTCTCCTTCTTTCCTACCTTTCTATCTGCCGTCCTGCCTACAAATGAGCATTCTATGTGATGAGTGAATAGTATATACAGATAAAGTATGCATAAGGAATGCTTATAATTTTATGTTGCTTACACATGCGTTTTTGAATGCAGATTTACCTTTTCTTGCTCCAAAAGCAGAGTTTCGTCACCATGGACTCCATCGCCCTAATTCTAACACTACACTACAATCAAAATGCTTAAACCAGTGCTCAGAGATAAACCTTCTTTGAGGAATATTTCTGGCCTAATAGACTGTTTTCTCTGCTTTCCTAACACTTTCTTTAGATGGACCATTCAGGCATTTGCCTGCAAATTCAAAGTGAATCTTTATGTTAGTCAACTTTTCACCACTGGATCAAATTACCTGAGAAAGCACAGCTTAGAGGAGGAAAGGTTTATTTAGGCTCATACTTTTCATATGTTTAGTCCTTAGATGGCTCCATTGTTTTGGGCCTGGAATGTGATGGAACATTATGAAAGAAGTGTGTAGTGGAGGAAAGCTTCAATTCATGGCAGCCAGGAGAGAGAGAGAGAGAGAGAGAGAGAGAGAGAGAGAGAGAGAGAGAGAGAGAGAGAGAGAGGAGATATGAGGGGAAATATATACCTTTATACCCTTCCAGGGCATGCTCTCCACCCCCATGACCTTATTCTTTAACTTGGACCCACCTCCCACAGTTTCCATCATCTCCCCATAATGCCATCAAATTATTAATCCACTAATTGACGAGGTCAGAGCTCTCAAGATCTAATAGCCTCCAAAAGTCTTATCTCTGAACATTGCTGCACCAAGTCTGCAATACATAAACCTTTGGGTATATTTCAAATCTAGAACTTTCCATTACTGTCACCCAAGGTTCATGTTCATCTGATAAGGCAAAATGCATTTGGTTGATCTCTAAGAGGCCCATCTTTTTCACAGTTCCAGCATTGCTTAAAAGTTCAAGTTCAAAGTCTCCACTGAGACGCAAAGTGAACCACAGGTGCAGCTATGAGCCCCTGTAAAATTCAAAAAGCAAATGATATACCTCTAACATGCAATGGTGGGGTAGAGTATACATTCCCATTCCAAAAGAGAGGGATGGGAAAATATCAAGGAGGAATCAGACCAAACAAACCTGAAACCCAGCAGGGCAAACATTAAACCCTACAGCTCCTTGTCTAGCATCCACTGAACATGGCAATGTGAGGTGAGCTCTAAAGGGCTTGAGTAGCCCTGCACTGATGGGCTCGCTGGCTGTGTGCACAAGCCTCTTTCTTGGGTTGGCTTCAGTGCTGCCTGAAGCTTCCCACGGTGGATGTTCCACATTTCTGGCAGCTCTAACTTCCCAAGGTCTCCCTCGCAGTTTCAGCTTCATGATCACTGCTGCATACATCACCTTCTCAGGGGGTGCCCCAGGGGTTCTCACCCTGTCACACAGTACCCAGCCTTACAAGCTTTCCTTTTAACTCTGGATGAGAGCATTTGTGACCCCAGACTTCCAGAATTCTTCATGTCAACATAACCAGCACCACCTGGATGATGCTACGGTCTGCCACCAGCTTAAGCAGTAGCTGAATCCACTTGAAACATGGGTGCGGCACCTTTAATCAGCTGGACAGCTGAGCATGGTGAAACAAATCCCGGGGAAACAGCTTCTTAGGTGTCTCTATGGGAGTAAGACACCCATAGGCTCTTCTCAAATCAGTCTTTCAAATGATATTTCTCATTTATACCCTTGACCCTGTAATGAGTGGGATCTCATTCCTGAGATGTCTGTAAAGCATATTTCTTATTGTCTTGGTCTAAATTATTTGGTTTCTTGTATCAATCAGCATTTTCACAACTGTAGTCAAAAGAACATGGGCATATACTAAGAGGAAGGGAGATTTATTAGCTCATGATTTCAGGTTGCTGGGAACCATGGATCTCAGGCCATGGTGGCAGAAAGCAGAGAGAATGAGACACAAGGCTTTGCCCCTCACCACATGGAGTCCAGGAGCAGGAGAGAGAGGTAGAGTATGAGGGGAGGAAGAAATACATATAATCCTCAAGGCTGCACCCCAGGGACCCAACTTCTCCAGCCATACCCTACTGGCCCGGGCCACCACCCAGGTAAAACCAGTATAATGGACTTATCCTCTGCTGGGATTACAATCCTCATGTACATCAAATTCACACAGCAGTTTATGAGCTCTTCAAAAGGCCATTTTATATCTCTCTATATAAAATGCTAAAAACTATATAGCATTTCTCTTTAATGGCAATCTCTTCAGAAGCCACATCTTTCTTGTCCCTAATTTTACATGCACTTTTATGGCCAAACTGCAAGTTTTTCTAATCTTTCTGTACTACTGTACATACATACTGCCTGAATGCTATGCTGTCTTAAAATTTCTTTGACCAGATTCACTAGTTCATTATCTTTAAATTCATCTTCTCACAAGATCTCAGAGTATGGAAACATGTAGACAAATTATTTATCAAAATGTAGCAAGAATGGCCTCCAGTCCCATTCTCAATACTGTCATCATACCCATATGAAAGGGTATGAGGAAAGCTGCTCACCTCATGGCAGTTGGAAAGCAGAGAGACAAAGAGAAAGAGAGAGAGGAGAGAGAGGAGAGAGAGAGAAAGAGAAAGAGAGAGAGAGAGAGAGAGAGAGAGAGAGAGAGAGAGAAGAAGAAGAAGAAGAAGAAGAAGAAGAAGAAGAAGAAGAAGAAGAAGAAGAAGAAGAAGAAGAGAGAAGAAGAGAGAGAGAAGAGAGAAGAGAGAAGAGGCACACAGGGACAAGATATACCCTTCTAGGGCAAGCCTCCTATGACCTACTTCCTCCAATTCGGCCCCACCTCCTACAGTTTTCATCACTTTCCCATAATGCCATCAAATTATTTATCTACAGTTGAAGTCAGAGTGCCCTTGATACAATTATTTTCCCAACGCCTCACCTCTCCCAATACTGCCACATTGAGCAGTATTGAGCCTTTGGGGACCAGGAGTGGAATGTTCTGGTGTGTGTATTTGAAATATCTTCCAAGAGCTTGTGTGTTGGAGACATGGTTCCCCAGTGCAGCAATGTGCAGAGGTAGAACTTTTGGGAGATGATTGGGTCCTAAGGGCTTTGACATCATCAATTGGTAGATTAACAATTTGATTGATTCTTGGGGGATGATAGAAACTGGAAGGTGAAGAAGTAGTTCACTGAGGATGGACATTCCCTGAGAAGGTTTATCTTTCCCCTGCCTCTTTCTTTTCCTCTTTCTGCTTCTTGGCTGTCAGAAGGTATGCAGGTTTCCTCCATCACATCCTTTGCCATAATGTTCCATCATACCTCAGATCCAGCCACAACCTATGAAACCTGGTACTTTCATAGGTTTAACAGCAAAAATACATCTTTCCTCCTCTAAGCTGTTTGTCTTCGGTATTTTGTTCCAGTGATGAAAAACTAACAGTGACCACCCTCTTTTTTTTTTTTTTTTTTTTTTTTTTTGGTGGTACCGAGGTTCCTGGAAACCCTTCTACCTCCAGGCTACAGTCCCAGACCTATTTTTATACTTTTTTATTTGGAAACAGGGTCTCTAAGCCAGCGTGGCTGGCATCGAAACTGCAAGATCCTCCTGTCTCTGCCTCCCAAGCGCGGGGATTACAAGCATGCACCACCACGCCCGGCTTGACCACCCTCTTCCTTATATGTACTCCTTGCAGCCAGACACACCCTCTCTCCCTGCCTTTGCTTCCTAATCCCCATGTGTAGGACCACCAGACATGCCATGTCCCATCCAAGGTCTATGTACTAAGATCTCTCAAAATTTCACATTACAGCTGTATCATTAAAGCCCTTTTCACAACTTAAATCCTAAACACAGGGCCTCTTGGATGAACTCATGCAGGTGGATACCCAGCTTGTGTTCTCATGACCTGTCTCTGTTTGCTGCTCAGTGCAATAGCTACCAGATGAATTGATAAAAAAGCTCAAAGAATTTCATTGAAAACAATGCGATCTTCAAGGATTCCACCATTTCAAAAAAGAGCAATTGTACACAAGTATTTATAATACTGTTCTAAACATATAAATTTGGTCCATGAAGTGATAGTACAAAAAGCATGCTGAATTCAAGGAGGTCAAATGTTTCATTAAGCAGACTCTAGTGTGAGTAATTTGAAGTTGAACAGCAGTTTGCTAGGAGGCTGGAGAAAAAGTCTATGGGAGTAAAGCATATGCCCTCTGAATCAACACGACAATTTAGAAAAAAGGCAAGGGATTCAGTCTGTTGTTCTAGATCACTGGCTTTTTGCCTATATTTGGCAGAAAATGACCCTTGAACGATAAGAAGGGATTATTTGGTCCTGTTTGTCAGGCCAGGTATTTTGAAAGTCATCCAGGAGATAGGGATGGGCATTTAAATGCTTTTATTCTCAGGAAAGAATTTATCTAAATTACCTTTGGGGAAGATCAGCCTATAAGCACTGTGGATAAATAATCAGAGTGGTGATGTGAAAGTCAGGGAGACACTTCTGGGAGATGCATTGTCTGCTAGGAAGGATATAGCAGAATACTTCAGACTGGGGAACATAAACAACAAAATTTATTTTCTTACAGTTCTGGAGACTGAGTCCAAGGTCAAGATATTGGCAAGTTTGATTTCTCTGGAAACTTCCCTCCTTTGTTTTCATATGGCTGCCTTTTTGCCAACCTTCATAGTCTTTCCTGTTGCTTGTATTTCTCTGATATCATCCTTTTCTAATAAGGACACAGAACTCATTAGATAAGGGCTTCATGCTATTGACTAATTTTTCAGGGGTACTGGTGATTGAACCCAGAGGCATTCTACCTTTAAGCTATAGCCTCAGCTTTGAATTTTTTTTTAAATTTTGAAACAGGCTTTGCTAGGTTGCCGAGGTTGGCCTTGAACCTGCAATCCTCTTGTCTCAGCCTTTCCAGTACTGAGGTTACAGTCATGGGCCACCACATCTGGCTATAATTTTATCTTAATTCTTATATTTCTTTAAATATTTTGTATCATTTTTCTGTCACACGGGGGGTTAGAACCTCAACATATGAATATGGGAGGCACCATTAATTCCATAGATTTCTGCCCAAAGTATTTCTACATCTATGTCTCTATGCCCCCATCTCAAAAAGCCTCACCCATCCAGCATCAACTTTGTCTGAAATTTTATATAAATATTGTCTAAATCAGATATGAGTGTACTAAAGGTGTGGTTCAGCCTAGGACAAAACTTCTCTTCATCTATGAGTCTGTGAAACCAGACGATGTGATTTGACGACACCAGTACAGGCATAGTATCAACATTTCCATCCCAGAGGGAGAGACTTGTTAGAAATGAATTTTAGGAAAGCCACACACACACACACACACACACACACAAAAAAAAAAAAAAAAAAAAAAACCCAAAAAACAAAACAAAACAAAACAAAAAAATGCACTCACAAAAAAACCCTCAAGAAACCAAAAGTAACTTGGTAAGGCAATTTAATTCTGTGCCAAAGAGTGCAAAGACACTCAGACTTATCCCTAGCATGAAGTCCACTACACCATACCCCATTGGCTGAAGTAAGGCTTGCATAATCTAATCTGATTGGCTAGTTTTTACTGGGCAGTTTTGACAAAAGGAAAAGCATGAAACTAGTACATCCAGGAGTGGAACACATAGTCACATGTACAAAAGATACAAAATGGATATCTAAGCTACAGTTATAAAAGGGAAGCCTTTCAATTTCTATGTGATCTTGTAACTTCCATAGGAAAGATTATTTCCCTTTCTTACAGACAGAAAGGAAGTAAGGATTGATGGCCCTAAGCAAATACAAAGCCTAGTGAGGCAATCCCATGAGCTTTTAAGTCTTGAGTATCACCCCCTTTCACTGGACACTTTGCCCTCCAAGCCCATTACTGGGACAGGCAGCAGTGTTCCTCTCATGGCCCAGGTCTTACCCACCTCAGGACTCTTACTCCAGAGGCTGGCTCTTGGGGCACTGGGAGGATGCAGTCTGACCCACTGAAACCAAGAAGGAACCAGACTTGCTCCCCTTGTATTGGGCCCTGTGGTGATAGTGGCAGCCTTGGCAATCTCATAATTGTTTTTGCGGTCTTTCTTCCCTTTCCTTGAATGGTAAGACATTTTCACAGTCTGATAGCTATATAATCCCATCCTATGAAATGTCAGAAATCTGAATATCTTCCTTTATTTCAGCGAATTTTCCCCCTTTAGTCCAAGCTGGCAGTGTGATGGTGGTGTACTCCTACCTCTGCTCCTGGTTCTGCTGTGTTGTTCAGTTAAATCCATGAGTAATCTCTTTGATTGTCCAACCACATTCTTGGTGGAGCACTCCTCATTTTTTTCCAGTGCAAATAGGCTAATAATTTTCTAAATATTCAGTTCCTATTCCTATTTGCTTAACAATTCCCTTAATTTCTCTCCTCCTGCATTTTACTATAAACAGTAAAGAGAAACCAGGTTGTACTTTTGATGCTTTGATGAGAAATCTCCTCAGCAAATAGACAAAGTCATCCGCTCTTTATTTCATTTTTCCATAAAACATGATGACATGCCTACAAAGCCATTAAAAGTGCCCAGCTGACTCAGGTCTTAAGTGTGCTTTAATATATAACAATTAGTCCTCCCTCACTATCTTTCAAATAATTTATTTGTTAAAGAAACTGGGGTGTTTTATTTCCTTTAACACTGCTCTCATTTTGCACATCCTTATGACACCTTTATAATGTTAACATGCCTTGCTATCTCCCATTTTTCCTGTAAAAATGATGCTGGATCCAGAGTCTTGATTTAGTCTTGTTAATTATTTATTAGTTAGCTCATGAATGGTGGTGTGTAATTCCTTGCATCACGCCACAATGCATGAAATTTCTTGTTCCAATTTGGTGATGTTAATATTATTCAATGGATTCAGGTGTTGTCAACCTCATCCGCCCATTATAAATGATTCCATTAGCTTCTCACAGATGAATTTTTTTTTATTGTACTGGGGATAGACCCAGGGGCATTCTACCTCTGAGTTACACGCCCAGCCCTATTTTTCATTTATTTTGAAACAGGGTCTCACTGAGTTACGTAGAACCTCACTAAGTAGTAGCTGAGGCTGGCCTTGAACCACGAAACTCCTGTCTCAGCCTCCCAAATGCTAGGATTATAAGCATGGACCACCATGTCCATCTCTCACAGATGATTTTAACAGCCATTATTGATCACAATTATTTGAATAAAGTTTCAATACCATGTTTTTTGTATTTTTGTTATTTTTTGCATTTGTTAGGTAATATTTTCTATAGAAAAGAAATTTTTGTAATTGAATATTTCATGGCAGAAAGGCAAAATATAACCATCATTGTTCTACTTAATATTTCAGTGTTTTAAGAATTTTCAAAATAATGATTACTGCCATAGAAACTTCTAAACTGACCACAAAGATGCAGTTAACTAAATTCAGACAGTTGGAAAAAATCTAAAGGATGGAATTCCTTGGTTTCTTAAATAAATAAATAAATAAAAAACAGTGAAAATGAAATAGAGAAGCAAAGAGAAACTACAGATTAAAAGAGACTTAGGGACCTGTCTACCAATTGCAGTATGTGGGTCTTATTTTCTTTATTTAAATAAATATGTGACATTTGAAAATCCTAATATTCATCAAGGAACTATCTCTAATTTTAGGTGTGAGAGTATCATGCTCAATATGTATTTATATATGAAGGAATAACATACTATTTAAAATTTTTTTAAAATTTAATAAATTTGTTTAGAGAATTGTCTATGTATATTTATGTATGCATATATACAGATGTGTACATCTTTATATGAGATCACACTCTATATACTGGTTTGTAACTTGTTTGTTCTTTTTACTTAATATATAGAACATTTGTACCTGACAATAATATCATTTGAACCATTTTTATTGCTATATAGTAATGGATTATATGGAATCTTAATAATTTTGAGATAAAATAAATACACACCTATATGCATATATGTATGTCTGTGTGTATACATTATATAGATGATAGATAGATAGATAGATAGATAGATAGATAGATAGATAGATAGATAGATATACTGGGGATTGAACCCAGGAACATTTTACCTCCATGCTATAACCCCTAACCCCTTTTATTTTTTATTTTGAAAAAGGGTCTCACTAAATTGTGAATGGTCTCACTAAAAATTTCTGTGACTGGCCCCAAACCTGTAATTCTCCTATGTCATTCTCTCAAGTACTAGGATTACAGGCATGGCTAAGAGTTATGTATATTAAGGATCATATTTCTTTGTTCTGTATTGAAAATTTTTACCACCTTATTAGTCTTTCAACATTTCTAATAGACTCCTTTGCTTTATAGAAGTCACTAAATTTTATGATGTAAAGTTTACTTAATTTTATAATTTGATTTTATTGATATGCTTATGACTTACCCCACTACAAGATAATAACAGTACCTCCATGATGTTGCTTAATACTTTGGTAGTTTATCATTATATTAAAACTTTGTTTAATCTTGAATCTTGAACTAACTATGTGAGGAAGGCCAAGTTCCTATAGATTATTCCTCTTTTGTTTAAATTGCTTTAAACTAATGCAAATTGTACAAATTTATAGGATTCACTCTGATATTTTCATCTGTACAGAGAGCATGAATTCATCATATTCTTCCATCCTTCTTCCCTGCTCATCCACCCTTCCTTATGACCTACAGTCCCTAGAAATAACTTTTCTATTTTCAGGTCAACCTTTTTTAAATTCCACATTTGAAAAGAATATGTGATACTACTTGTCTGTGTCTAGCTTATTAATCGTTAACATGACATCCTCCAATTTCATCCATTTTCCTGCATATGACAGGATTTTATTCTTCTTTGTGGGTGAAGAAAATTCTATGTGTACTATATTTCATTTATCTATTCATCTGTATTGGGCACCTAGGCTGACTCCACAGCTTCCTCATTGTGAACAGTGCTGCAATCAACATGAGCATGCCAGCATCTCTTTTGTATGATGACCTAATTTTCTTTGGATATATACTCAGGTGTAGGAAAGCTGGGTTGTATGGTAATTCTATTGTTAGCTTTTTTGAGGTATTTTCATACATTGTTCCATAGTGGCTGTACTAATTCAAATCTCCATTGACAGTATATAAGAGTTCCTTTTTACCCACATTCTTGCCAACATTGTTGCTATTGTTCGTTGTTATTTTATAATAGTCATTCTAATTTTGGTGAGATGGTGTCTCATTATAGTTTTGATTTACATTTCCTTGATGACTGATGATACTGAGAATTTTTTTCTTATGATTATTGGCCATTTGTATTTCTTCTTTGGGGAAGTATCTAATCAGACACTTTTATTAAAGTGTTTTAATAGTTTTAATAGTCTTCAAATAGACATTTGCCCATTTTTATTTTTTATTTATTTTTAAGGTTTTTTTTTATTGGTGCATTGTAGTCATATATCTTAATGGAGTACAAGATGGTACAGGCATACGTATGCACATCACCCAATTAGCTCTCACCCAATTTTCATCCCATTCCCTCCGTGCTCCCTTCTTTCCAGTTTGGCTTACTGATTGACTTTGATATGTTTGTGAATGTACATCATACACATTAGGGAATTTTCCTCTTCCCTCCTCCCATTCTCCTCAGTTAGGTCACCTTATTTGCTCATCTATAGTTTTTCCTTTCTCATCTAGAGTTTCTTCTATGGCCCATTCTCCCCAGCTTCTGCATATGAGGGAGAGCATCCAATTTTTTAAATTTTTGTGACTGACTAATCTCATTTAGCACAATGTTTTCCAGTTTCATCTCCATATATATTCTGGACATTAGCTGAAATAGATGAGATGGGAAAAATAAATATTTTTTCTCATTCTATGGATTTTCTTCACTTGGTTAATTGTTTTTTTTTTTTTTTTGTCTACCAGAAACGTTTTAGTTGGATGAAAAATCATTTGTCATATTTGCTTTTCTTTCTGTGCTTTTAGAGTCCTATCTAGAAAATTGTGACCTGTACCAATATATTGAAATTTTTCATTGTGTTTTGCTTGAGTAGTTTCAAAGTGTCAGGTCTTACTCAGAACTTTGATCCATCTTGAGTTGATTTTTACATAGGGTAAAGATTCAATATTTTGCATTTATATACCCAACTTTTCCAGCTTTTTTCTTTGTTAAAGAGTTTTTTATTTCTCAAATGCAGATGTTTTTTTTTTTTCACTTTTCTTAATAATCAGTTGGCTGTTGGGGTGTGGATTTATTTCTGGTTTCTCTATGAGATTCCACGGGTCTATGTTTCTGTTGTGCCAATACCATGATGTTTTTGTTACCATGGTTCTGTGGTATACTTTGAAACTAGGTATTGGGATGCTTCCATCTTTGCTCCCTTTGCCCAAGATTGTTTAGAACTTCTGTATTTCCATATGAATTTTAGAATTATTTTTTTTAGTTCTGCAAAGAATGTCCTTGAATATTTATTTATATATGCATTTATTTATTTTTGTGGTATTGAGGATTGAACCCAGAGGCATTCTGCCTCTGAGCTACATCCCCAGTTCTATTTTATTTTTTATTTTAAAACAGATTTTCCCTAAGTAACTGAGGGCCTTGTTAAGTTACTAAGGCTGGCCCTGAAACTGCGATCCTCCTGACTCAGCCTCCCAAGTACTAGAAGTAGAGATGTATGCTGCCATGCCAAGTTTGTCATTGGTATTTTGGTGGTGACTGCATTGAATCTCTAGGTTACTTTGGGTACTATTGCTACTTTAACAACATTAATTTTCTCACTTCATGCACATGGAGGTCCTTCTACCTTGTAGTGTCTTATTTTCTTTCTTCGGTGTTTATAAATTTTCATGGTAGAAGTATTTTACTTCTTTAGTTACGTTTATTTCTAGCCATTTTTTTTTTTACTATTATTTCTGGTCATTGTAAATAGGATTTCTTTCCTGACTTCTTTCTCAGAAAGGTCATCATTGGTTAGAGAAAAGCTAACGATTTTTTTTTTTTCATTTTTAATTTGTATCCTGCTTCTTTCTTAAATTTATTAGTTTTTAATAGTCTTTTGGTAGCTTAGTTTTTTCTAAGCCTAGAATCATCTCATTTTAAATAAAGATAATGTAACTTTCTCTTTTCCTATTTGTGTGTCTTTATTTATTTCTCTTGTGTATTTGACATGTTTAAAATTTCTAGTAGCATATTGAATAAGACCTATGAGAATGGACACTGTTGTCTTGTTCCTTCGAGGAAATGCTTCCAGTTTTTCTTCTTTTCATATGCTATTGTCATATATCAACTTTATATTGTTGAGTTATGATCTTTTGTTTAGAGATTTTCTCATGAAATGATATTAAAATTTACCAAATATATTTTTTATTTTTATTGAAATAATAATATGATTTTAATCTTTTATTCTTTTTACTTATGTATTATATTTATTGATTTGTGTTTGTTTACCATCCTTGTATCCCTGGATTAAACTCACCTTGATATTGGTATATGATCTTAATATTCAGCTACTGAACTCAATTTTCAAATATTGTGTTAGGCATTTTTGCATTTATGTTTATCAGGTATATTGGCCTATAATTTTATTTTTGTATGTTTCTTAAAACTAATAAGAAAGAGGTTATGGATTAATTATACTACCATGAGTTGATAATCAGTGAAATTGGTGTATACATGTATACATGTGAATCCAACATATCTTCTCTTTTAATATGCTTTAAAGTTGTCATAATAATAATTTTGATAGTCTATTCAGGACAGAAAAATTAAAGTAACAGTGAAATTAAAGTAACAGGATATATGGTATTTTTTATTTGAGGTTTATATATAATTACTATATATATATATTTACATACATGAGTACTACAAGTATATTAATTAATTATACTTTATTAATTAGGAATGTAATTAGGGGTCTAGCTTCCCTTTGAAGTTGATAGCAACTCCTATTAGTATATATATATGCATATACAAACATACATATATACATATATTAGTATATATGAGTATATATATGATATATATACTGTATATATCATTGCTATTATATTAGAAATTTCTCTCATCAGATACTTAACTGTTGGTTTCTTTCCTTCTTTGACCATCTAGCAACAAAAGGGAAGCAACTGTTTATTTTTATTTTTTTATTTGCAGTATCTAGCAACATTTATGTTACATAAGGATTTCTAACCACTAAATAAAGAAGTGGCATTTTCATCCTGGTCTCAGGTAACCAGAACACTAGCGATGAAATAAGCCAACTGAAAGACCACAACATATAGTTAAATGATAACCAAGAGATTTTTTAAAGGAAAAGAAAGGTAGACAGTATAAAAATTGTAAAATGTAGATTTAATTAAAATTTCTGGAGTTATTGTAGCTGTCCCATATTCTAATATTTGGAGACATGATGGCTTTCTATGTTTGAACCGTTATGTTTTCTTTTGGAAATTGCTCATGTGAAAGTTTCTGTTCATAAATCTCAATAAAAATTAAGTGTATTTTACTGTTAAGGAATCAGTGGATTCTTGCAATAATCAGAAGTGGAGAATGAGGACTGATTATCAGTTACCCTAACACTGAACTTATTTCATATTTTTTCTTTCTGTAATGCAACTCTCAGGGCAGATTGGGACTCTAATTAGGGGTCTAGCTTCCCTTTGAAGTTGACGGCAACTCTTATTAGTATTAATGTATATGGAAGAGAG
Organism: Muscardinus avellanarius; assembly: GCF_963383645.1. Lineage (NCBI taxonomy): Eukaryota > Metazoa > Chordata > Mammalia > Rodentia > Gliridae > Muscardinus > Muscardinus avellanarius. Next base: position 73,190,062 of record NC_137789.1, read on the forward strand.
AATAGATCTTTAAATAATTTAAAAACAGCTTTGTGTATTATGAATACAGACATATAAAAGATTTAATGATGCCACTTTTACATATTTATACTATGCGCACATAAACACACACTCCATGTATTGTATATAACTATGTCTCAGGGACTAAATGAAGCTCATAAAGTCTTGCCATTAATTATGTTGACAGAGGGAATATCCTTTTGTGTTTATTCATTCGTACTTGAAATGGCTGCAGCTTCTCTCAACAATGATCTGCCTAATTTTCAAACCTCAGCCTCTTCAAAGACCCCTAACTTAGTTTCCCAAAGTTGAGGAACACATTTTGTAGCCATGGCAAATTGCACAAGTGGAGGCCTCAGCATATGACTTTATATGTCATGCATAGGAGAGTCTACATTTCTTAGTAAAAATGTTTCACAATGGGTGACCTTCTCTCTTTTTTGTACATGTTTCTTTCATAAACATTGTGAGTCTCAGCTGTAATCCTGCTTTGGGCATGAGTGACCTACCCTGTGGTTGTACTGTATTGTATTTGCGAGTCGTAAGTGGTACTCGACATGGCAAGAAGAATGGCCTGTCTGAGACTTCCACAGTGAGAAGAACCAGGGCTTTGTGGATCAGAAGGTGTACTTTTCACTTATTATGGCCAGCTTCTGTGGCTGAATGGTCCGGTTACATTTAATCCACACATTCTGGCTTTATATGTGAAATGCTTAACATCTAGATTGTACCTTTAAAAAAAAATTCAAAACAGAAAGAAAAAAATAAATGATGCTGAATAGGTTTTTATTAAAGGACTGCAAAAATATAGCCAAGAACAAAATTCTTTTAGAGTTTATCCTATTGATTAGATTGAAGGCCAGAGCATTTCAAATTTCCTATATGCATAAATAATATATTTTTCTTTAGAAAACCCTGCTCCCCCAAAGCAGCCCTGAAATGGTTTCAGTAAAGCCCCTTTTGAAGGACTTTCTGAACAGGTCAAGGAATAAACAATGCCAAGGGGCAAGGTCTTTGTTATGCATGAAGCCGCTGGCCATTTCCGAGCAGCTCTGGGTGTCAGGGAACCCAGTTGATGACAGATGGTGAGACTGTCCTTGTAGATTTTTCACCTTAAAATGACAGCCTATGTGGAAATACCCTGTAATCACTGGAGAAAGATACTCTAAAAGCCCCTTGATAATGACATAAAGGGAAACAGTTTTTAATTCAGGTATAGTTGTGGGCTCTTTTGATATTTAAGAAAGCTTGAATGTTTGTAATGAAGAAAGCAGTGAAAGAAAAAAAAAGTCTCAGTTCAAAAGGTAGTGTTCTCCTGCACACAAAGCAATAGTGCGGGTGGAGGAGGATAATCAATATCCTTTCAGATTCTGCCTTTTAAGTGCATATATTGTTTGGTTTGCTGTACTTTGAGCCTGTTAACCATATACTGTCCTCTTTGAATGAAAGATGGTGTTTTGGTAACTTAAAGCAAATGTAAGAAGAAATGGTTAGGGAGCTCTCCCAGTTATAGTCCAGGCCATATGCATAATACAAAATAAAGCAATAAATGGTTTTAAAATCCTTGCTTCAAATATTGTTGTCAATGTATGATTACAGGCTTAAAAATATCTTTCTCCTTTCTCAATTTCATAAATTCTAACTGAATCTATGAAGATGAAGATGGGGCAGAGGGAGAATTCTTTAACTCCAGCAATATTTTTGTATTTTCCCCTTCAGTGTTAAAACATATAATTATGCGAGCTTTTTTAAAATTGCTAAGAAAACATTGCTAAAATTCTGAGTGGCGGTGAGGGGTTTCCAGCTTATATAAGCTATAGATTTCCATTGGCAGTCAGTATCATAAAATTAAGACATATTAAAGGGCTTGGTTAATTCTGGATGCAAACATTGTTTTTAGGTTTACTTTAATGAGAAAATCATAGCTGTCATTTCTTCTTCACAGTCAGCCTCATGTACCATAATTTGTTCATAAAATACACGATAACTTCAAAGTGTAAGTCAAGGAGAAGAATGAATTCACAGAAAAAGAATCAATAGTTCATTATTTTTTATTCAATTATTTGTATGTTCCTTTAGTAACTTCATTAAAATTAGAAAACTGAAAATTAAAACAGCATTGGAATCAATACATTAAATTGTTGGTTTATGTTCTTAAATGAGATTTGACTTTAAGCTTTGTGTAAAAAGAATATTAATTTTCTCTTTAAATAATATAAGACCGTGTTTGTGGAGAAAGATCAGTGCAAAGGAATCGGCAGAGGGAGGAAAGAAGAGGGAAAAGGAATATTAAGGGAGGAAACAGTTCAAACAGTGTTATGTCCATTTATAAAGATATCACCATCAGTCTCACTACACGTAAGGGGAGGAATGAGTGGGAAGGGATGCAGGGGGAAATACACCAGATGCTGTGTGCATGTAGATTACATTGAGTCTCCTATGATGTATAATTACAACGTACCAATAAAAATACCAAAAAATGAAGCAGTTACTAAGAGAAGTATATTATTGCTAGAGGTAAGTGACTCCCTTATCCCAAGTTTGCTGATTTTATAAATTATTTCTACCTTTGTTCATTAGTCTCCTCCATTATAAATCCCTAGAGCAACTGAATCCCCTTGGTTCACTATCATAATTAGTTATTGAAATACGGATGGTATTCAGTTCTATTTTGCCCTTTATCATTATTACTAGGAATTGTACATATGGTTGGGTCAATCAGCTAAATTTAGGGGGTTTACTTTGATTAGTCGCTATATTAGGAAAATGTAAAAGAAGAAAATAAAAGAGAAAAGAAAAGAGACAAGTAAAAGGAGAGGAAAAAAAAGAAAAGATGGAACAAATTATAAGGCTTTTCTACAGATATGGTCAGTTCATTTTAGTGTATTAATATTCTAAATAAGCATTTTCATCCATGAGTTTTTAGCATGGCTATTTGTAAATTTTAAAAAATTAACAAACTATCATAAAACTATGTAACGGTTTCCATAAAATCCAAACATGTCTTTAGAAGTGGTCGCCTCACCTTTTATGCCTACGGGAAAGCTGTGCTAAGGAGAAAATCAGGCTTTGGGAGCTCAGCTCTCTGCTAATGCGACCTCACGGTCTAGCTCAGTCCTCACTTCATTTGCTGTGGTCTTGTTGTCTTTCCCATCATTCTTCATCCATCTTTCTCTAGAACGCATTGCATCATTTCACACATCATTAGTCAGTTTTAATGTGTTAAAAAGCTGCTCTGAAGTTTGTTAAGGTTGTGCTATTTAGATCAATTTAAACATGCTTCTTATATACAGTATATCTCAGAACTTTTAATATGCTGAAGTAAATCACGGTGTCAAAACTGGAGCCATAGTATGTAGAATTTTTCAAACTTAATTGACCATTGAGCTATCATCTTCCATTCTGGAAACAGCTCATAAGACTCCCGGCCCAAAGGATACTAGGAAGGAGAATCCGACATGTGTCATAGTGTCCTGAAGTCACACAACTAACTGAGATTATCGAAGAGGGGTTTAGTAGAGTAATAGACAAGCATCATTTTAGGTCAGGTCTGAAAACCCAGTCTGATTGGACTCTGAAAAAACTCCTCTTACATACAGAAGGAACACATGTCTATTAAGCAATACCAAGCCCCAAAGTAGGCCCCTAGCTACTTGATCTTTTTTGGGGGGGGGCTAGCCATTCTCAGCTATAAGGCTAACTAACTGAATCAGCTTACTTTATAAAGAGAAAAATGTCAAATTATATTTGAAAATGGTAAAACACAAACACCAACATAAGAAAGTGTAGGATACAGTTGTATGGTGACAGAAAAGACACCTTCTGAAGGGTCACTGACCAGTAATGTGTTTTTTGATGGGCTAGTTGCTAAACTCTGAAAACTGAGGCTGGCCTTGAGTGTAGCTTGAGATATCCCGAAGACGGTACTCAGTGAAACTTGGAGCCTTTCCTCCGTGACTCTGTGTTCTGCCTGGTACAAAAAATGCAGGTGTCCTTGTGATTACTGTGTCAAACTGATCTAGTTTTCTTTCCCCCAAGCATTTACCCATATAGTTAGTTTATATTTACACATAAATATTTCTTTGTTGTGCTTATATAGTTGCATTATTCTTGATAAAGTTAGCGTGGTAAGCAGTCTTTTCCTTGCCCGTGTGTGTGTTTCTCAATTAAAGATCACCCATCTCTAAAAATATGGACCTATAAAAGTATCATGGACAACAGAGCTTCTAAATTCACAGATTTTTGGCTTAGTTTTATAATTAGCAAGATATACAAACTTGGGTATATGGTGTGACCTCTTTGATCCTCAATTTCTTTTTTAATTTTTAAATTTTTATTTATTTTTTATTTTTTAATTTTTATTCGTGCATTATATCCAAACATCATATTGGGGTAAAAAACTTGTGTGTAGAGACATGCACACATCACTGATTTAACCCCTACCCAATTCCCACCCCATTCCCTCCCCTTCCCTCCCTCCCTTGCTTGGCTTAGTTGTTGACTTCGTTATGTTTAAGTACATTGTGTGTTTTAGAGATTTTCCTCTTCCCCCCTCCTTTCTCCTCCTTTAGGTTGTCTTGTTTGCTCCTCCATAGGATTTTCTTTTTCATCTAGAGTTCCTCCTATGACCCAATTCTCCCTAACTCTCACATATTAGGGAAAACATCTGATTTCTTATTTTTTGTGACTGACTAATCTCACTTAGCATAATGTCCTCCAGTTCCCTCCATTTCCCTGAAAATGATGTAACTGAGTTTTTTTGATGGCTGAGTAAAATTCCATTGTGTACATATTCCACAGTTTTGTAACCCATTCATCTGTTGATGGACACTTGGCTGGTTCCATAGTTTAGCTATGGTGAATTATGCAGCTATGAACATAGATACACATGCATTTAGTTTGGTAGTTTGGTTTCTTTTCTTTTGGGTAGATACCCTGAAGTGGTATTGCTGGATCAAATGGTAGATTTGTTCCCATTCTTCTGAGAATTCTCCATACTGTTTTCCAAAGTGGTTGCACTAATTTGCAATCCCACCAACAATGTCTTAGAGTTCCCACTTCTCCACATGCTTGCCAGCATCTGTTGTTGTTTGTGTTTTGAATGATTGCCATTCTAGTTGGAGTTAGGTGAAATTTCAGGGTAGTTTTGATTTGCATCTCTCTGATTGCCAATGATGTTCAGCATTTTCTCAAGCATTTATTGGCCATTTGAATTTCTTCTTTTGTGAAGTGTCTATTTAGTTCACTTGCCCATTTTGTAATTGGATGCTTTGTTTTCTTAGTGTTGAGTTTCTCGAGTTCTCTGTATATTCTAGATAGTAGTCCTCTATCAGTGCTACTTTACTTACTAAACAAAACTCAAAGAAGTAATAGTCTCAGAATGAAAGGCAAATTATGCTCTGAAAATGGTCAGATATTTCCATCTTTAATGATTTCAGTCTTGTGCAATTATTTGAGAGAGAAGCTCTATTTAGTTATTTCAAAGTTCCTGCATTGGTTATGTGATGCTTCCAAAGGACTGAGCAAAAAGAATACACAATAGTCGATTAATCACTTAGCTCTCATAGTGCAATATCATGTATTTTATGTTTTAATATTTATATTGAGAGCATTTTTTTCTCATAAGCCTGTGGCAGAGAACAGAATGGCATTGCTAGGGCTGGGATCTGAAATGTCCACCGCAAGTTTACCTGCTCTGCAACCCAACAGTGTACTGAGGTGAAAGGAGTGGGTGAGGAGGACTCCAACTTCATCAGTGTATTAGTACACAATGAATTAATAATTTGAATGAATTTACTGGGAGGTGATGAAAACTGTAGGCAGATGGAGCACGGCTGGAGGAAGCAGGTCACTGGGGGCATGGCCATGGAGACTGTAACTGCCCTTGGCCCACCTCCTGCGCTTGCTCACTCTCTCTCCTTTCTCTCTCTTTTTCTCTTACCTGGCTTCCATAAGCTAAGCAGTTCCCCTCTACCACCTCGTTCCACCAAGATGTTCTGCCTCACCTCAGACACACAAAAAATGGAGCCAGCTGACCACGGACTCAATCCTCTGAAATCATCATCCAAAATAAATCTGTCCTTCTTTAAATTGTTCTCAGCAGGTATTTTCATCACAAGTATGAAAAACTGACTAACACAGATACCTTTCACTAGCAAAATTTACTGAGAACAGGAAAAAAGTCTCCTTTGCTGTACCACCTTCACATCTTCCTCCACACTTCCAAAATGTGTACAAGATTTAAATTTGGCTCCAGGTCAGAAATAATGCACACTGTAACTTGTTTAAAATAGAAATGTCCATAAAAATGCACATTTTCAGTCTTATTTTCTCTCTAAAGAAGCTTTTTGTTTTTCAATTAAAATATATTCACAGAAGTTGATTAAACTTTTTCTCTTCAAATCAAACAAAACGAAAATGGACAGTTCATCAGAATTTTTCACTCCAAGGCCCGTGCCCTTGTTCTCTCTATGGGAAAAATCTTGTCTGCTAAACCTTTCCAGGAGGCTTTTCTCTTCTTATTAAAATCTCAAATCAAGTGTCACTGTGGCTTTCCCTGACCACCTTCTCCAATCAGTGTCCCCTTCAGGCACTATTTATTGGTTGCATTCATTTATTCGATTAAGAATTTATTGTTTGTCTCTCTACAAGTTCCTTTTTTTGTTCCCACTTGCATCACAGTAGCTGTTCTAAAAGTTGTCGAATAAAAATATGTCGATATTTGAACATTGTTTTATGATTATCAATAAGCTTTGAATATGTACATGTCAGACATCATTCTGAGTCCTTTGTAATATGTTGTTTAATCATAACAATGACAATATGACACAAATACCACTGGTTTCCTGTTTTGAAGATGATGAAACAGAAGCACAGAGATAAGATTACAGAGCCAGGGGTGGTGGCCCACGCTTGTAAGCTCCAGAGGCTGAGATAGGAGGATTGTGGTTCGCGGACAGCCTTAGCTACTTAGTGAGGCCCTCTGTAACTTAGTGAGACCCTGTTTCAAAATAGTGAATAAAAAATAGGGCAGTGGATATAACTCAGAGGTTGAATGGCCCTGGGTTCCATCCCAGACGTGCCGCCCCCCCAAAAAAAAAGGAACTTAAAAAAAAAGATTACAAGGCCGGGCACGGTGGTGCATGCTTGTAATCCCAGCAACAGCTTCAGCTGCTTAGAGGCCCTTCGTAACTCAGTGAGAACCTATTTCAAAATAATAAAATATCTAAAAAATAGGACTAGTGTTGTAGCTCAGAGGTACAATGTCTCTGGGTTCTATCCCCAGTACCACACACACACACAAAAAGATTACATGGTGCATTAGTCCACTTTTTGTGTCTATAATAATAAAATAATGACATGAAGTATTTTATTTTATAAAAAATTATTTGATTTTCAGGTTGGGAGGCTAAGAGTTTAAAATGAGGTGGCTCCACCTATTTGCTGCTGGTTAAGGACCCCCTGGCTGAATTGCAACATGGTGGAGGAACAGAAAGGGGAATCGCCAAACACATGGAGTGGCCTTGACTTAAAACAACTTACTTTTGCTTGTACTAACTTACTCTGGAAGATCAAAATTAATCCCTTTCAGGGGTGGCAGCCCCACAATGTGTATGCAATCACTTTGCAGTAGATCCCCACCTCTCACAGCTTCCACCATTTTGTTACCACCACATAGAAACACATGAACCTTTGGAAGATACTCAAACCAGAGCACCTAGGTAGTTAGTGGTTGAGTTAGGATTTGTATAAGATGGGCTATCACCCAGCCTTTTATCTTTATAGTCTACTTTCCTCCTGTTGTAGTACTATAAGTTGCACATTACTATTTTAATATGTAATGAATGAATTTCATTTTAGTGTTTCTCATCTACCATAAACCCTAGGGGAAAACAGTATGTTTCCAACATATCCTAAAATAGTTTAATAGTATTTTTGAACTCCTGAGGAGTCCAATTTCCATTAGTAATTTTAATTTAGTAATAGAAATATCTTTATGTCATTTCCCATCTCTCATTATTTTTGCCCACAAGCTCAGGTGTGGGAAATGTTTGCAACTAAACCTAATATTAATCTAATATTTTGGTAAGTCAATGGAGCATCTGTTAAGCACCAAGCTAAAGTCTAATTCAATAACTCATAATGGAACACAACTGTGGAGAGCCCATGGAATGTGACTGAAGATGTTGCTTTTGGTAGGGTATATATGATCCAAAACTTTCAGATGGAAAATAAAAGATTCACTCTTTGTTTCTGATAAATAGGCATTAAAAGATTCTTATAGCTAGGCATGGTGGGTCTAGCCTGCAATCCTAGTCCTTGGGAGGCTGAGATAGGAGAGTCACAGGTTTGAGGCCAAACTCAGCAATTTAACAACTGAGTGAGACGTTTTAAAATAAAAAATAAAATCGGGTTGGTGTGTAGGTCAGAGTAGACCTCCCTGGGTTCTATCCTCCATACCACAACAGAGAGAGAGAGAGAGAGAGAGAGAGAGAGAGAGAGAGAGAGAGAGAGAGAGAGAGAGGAGCGAGAAAGGAAATAATTAAAGAAAGAAAAAGTCCTTCAAGCTAATAATAGCTAAATTCTGAGGATTAAAAATTAAAATAAACTCTAAGAATACAAGCTTTACCATTGCTCAGGCCTGAATGTCCCTTCATTTTGTCCAAAAAACTTAAAATGTACAATGCCACCACAGAACCATCCACTTGCTACATCTAGAAAAATTGTTGGCTCTATATGACTTCACATAAAATCTAAAGTACATTATTTAAAGAATTTCCTTCCAGACCTTTAGAAATCTGTTTCTTAGTAGACAATAAGACTTAATCTGATAAATTTAAGGATATCTACATCAATGATTAAATTAAATTTTTTAGAAAGCTTGTTACATAGATTGTGTGGTGTGGTGTGTGTGTGTGTGTGTGTGTGTGTGTGTGTGTGGTACTGGGGGCTAAACCCAGGGGGATATTACCTTTGAGCTACACCTTTAGCCCTATTTTTACTTTTTATTTTGAAATGGTATCTCACTAAGTTGTGGAGGGCCTCACTAAGTTGCTGAAGCTGGTTTTAAATAGACAATATTCCTGTCTCAGTCTCTCAAGTATTGGGATTACAAACATGTACTACCACACTTGGCTTATATGAACTTTATTGATTTATAATGCTTGTTCCAAAATAGCAACTGTAATCAACTGCAATCTATGTTCAACTTATTCTACCTGTCAAACAGCTTAATTCAATAAGTATAAAGAATTCTAGAAGATCAAAATCATTAAGCAATTATTTTTCCACTCTATAACAGTGTGATCTTGGAGAAGTAATGTTGCTAAATATTGGTTTCTCATCTGCAAAACTGGGAGAATCATGCCTCTAAACAAAGGCAAAGGGTGGCTTTCACTCAGACCAATCACTGTGAAGAAACAGCTCTGCTCCTTCCCCAGCCCTCCAAGCCCCTTTAGAATTCTATTGTTATAACAGGCTTGGTGGCTAATGCTTGTAATCCCCTTGCTTGGTAGGTGGAGACAGGAGGATCCTGCAGGTTCCAAGCCAGCCTCTCTGGCTTAGGAGACCCTGTTTCTAAATAAAGATATAAAAAAAAAAATAGGTGTCTGGGAGTGTTTCCCAGAGGTAAAAGGGTTTCCAGGAACCCCAATACCAACAAGCAAACAACAACAAAACAGAAACAAAAAATAAAAAAGAATTCTGTGGTTATAAAATTTCATCACATTTTACAGAACACTGAATTTTATAAAATATCACTAGATTTTACGGCACAAGAATAGTCTGTTTGGGAAGACTATTGGTTAAGTCAGAAATTTATAAATATAAAGCACTGAAGCTCTGAGAGTCCTGAAGTAGAGTTCAGAATTCATGTGAAAGACTGGTTGCTAAAAAGAATTTATATAAAAGATGGGTTGAAAAGAAGGGTGAAGTCCCCAACAGGTGCAGATTTCCCTGAGAATTCAGTCTTTAGGCTAGGATCAACCAGAGTCAAGCATCTGTAGATATCTATAGAGTAAGTCTCTAAAAGTCTATTGCACCTGGCTCAGATTCCATAAGAAAGTCATATACTTGGTATTGAGATTGTGATTTCAAACTTAACAACTGAGCTATGTTGCTGAACTCAGGTATAAAACTAAAATTGTAAGAAATCAGAGTCAAGATGGTGATAAATATATAGCTATATATTTGAATATATATGTGTATACATGTATGAATAAATGCATATATGTATATGTATATGTATGCATTTGTATATCTATATATGTGTTTCTGAACATACTTCCATACATTTTTAGAAAAGGTATAATAAAAACAAAGAAAGTATGTCCGGGATCATGAGATTAGTCTGTGGCAAGCATGGGACCATAATCTATATCTTATTGATTTTAATGCTTATTCTAAAATACCTTAGTAACTTCTATAGTTAAAACTACACACACACACACACACACACACACACTAATAATCGTGTTTTAGCATTTGCTAATTACCATCTGCTATGCTAAATATCTTCTGTAAGCCTCCTAATTAGTCTATTATGTAGGTTTTAGACTCACTTTACAAATGAAAACATAAACTAAAAAGATTTATTTATCCAAGGTAAAATTGCTAAAATTAGTAAAATTTGATAAGTCACAGTCTCAAAGCTAAAGGATATTGCTGTTATTCCAAGTCTTTACTAACACTTTCCTCTTCCTTCTTTGCTTTTTACTACAATCTCATTTCCAGTTTAAAAAGGGTCTACTAGATATGAATTGAGAATGTGCTTTTATTTTCATAATGTCCCTCTGACATTATGGAGTTCACATACTAGTACTTAATCACTCATGTTATTTTCCATCTAACCACATAAAAGTATTTGATTTATTAATGGTAAGTGGGAAATGTAAAAAGGAAAAAAAAGAAAACAGGTCAAGCAGTGTCTATGTAACTCCACTGTCTCTTCACTATTTGGCTACTTTATAATAAATCAAATCCATTTTATATAATGAAGCTTGTTTTTATTATCCTATTATAGCTGTCTTAGAAAGGAAATAATGTGTATTCTTTGGTTTTAGGTCATTTGTAATTATAAAAGGATATGCAGGGAAACTGTGTACTCCTTGTATGCTTTTAAAATTTTTCCCCTTGATTGTTCTGCACGTTTTTACTGTTTTATAAAGAAAGTATTAGAAAGCTGTGGTTTTATTGCCCTGATGCCTTTAATAGTACATACTGTGAAACTAAGCTGGATACCTGATTGATGCCATTCCTACCTGTCTAGGAAGATAATGATCAAACATCGAGGGGTCTGTTCTCCAGGTGATGTGTGCATGGAACTCCCATTAATGTTAATGGGAATCCTACAGCTAAGCACAGTGGCTGGAGACGAGAGGCTGAAGGTGTGGTGGGTCCATTAATACGTACTTTTTTCATAGCAGCTGGTTGGAATATAAGTGGTTGGCAGTCCTTTTAAATCCAATGATCAGGCATTTAAAAAGTGTTGTTTGTGCAAGATATTTATAACAAACCCTCTGTGTAAAACACATTTTTGCTAAGTTTTGTAATACAAAATGATTCTTATGAAATACTTTTTTTTAAATCTCCATAGTTTATCTTCCTGAGCGTGCCTAAATAGAATCATAAAAATCTTTTTGATTTGTGGGAAAATAAAAATACAGATATAAAATTTAAGGATAAAACCAAACTATTAGTTAAAAAGGATGATGTCATAAACTGACTAAAGTTTAGACAAAAGTTAAAACACACATATACAAAAAGGATGAAATTTCATACTTGGTCAAAGTCACATATTTTTTATTTTTGATGGTATTTTATTTTTATTTTTTAATTTAATTTTTATTTTTTATAAGTGGAACATATTGAGAGTGGTGTACATTTACATTGTGCTTCATGCTCTTCCTCCCCTTTCCCTCTCCCCCCAATAGAGAGTGTCCAGGTTAATCACATTGTGTTTATGCTATTACACATATTCGTATGTAGCTCCTCCATTGAACAACCTCAGCTTTCTTCCCCTCCTATCCTTCCATTCAAGCTTTGCTGAGATTTCCCCTCCATCATCTGGAGTCCCTCTGGTATTACCACTACTCCCTAGCTTGAACATATTAGAGAAAACATATGTCCCTTCTCTTTCTGTGCTGGACTAATCTCACTTAACATAATGTTCTCTAGTTCCTGCCATCTTCTTGCAAAGTCACATATTTAAAATAGTCCAGAGATAATAAATACTTGCACATACACAAATATACAATTACAGAAAATAATCCACTTGCAAAGCAAGATATAAGTATATATTCCTTAATTTATTCTGGAATATCCTCTGAGGGTTGAGGATTGTTTTATATACCTGGGATGATGCACTAACAGATTTTGTGAATGTTATAATCTAGGGAAATTATAAAGGAAAAAGCTAGTTTAGGAATAGTAATGTTCAATCTTGACTTTGTGTAGACAGAAATTGACCCTTTAAGAGATCCATTAACTTTTTTCCTGTTACAAAGTAATCTAACAGCAGAGATAAGAAACAAATTCTTGCCCACATGTCTACCAATGTATTGCAGGGATACATGACTTCTGTTCTTCTGGTTCCTGAACCTAACACAATGTTGAATTTGTGAAAGACACACATACACTTATAATTTATTTAGCCAGCCTTAGTAGCACACACCTGTAATCTTAGCACTTGGAAGACTAAGACAGAGAGATTGCAGGTTGGAGGGCAGTCTCAGCAAGTAGTGGGACTCTCATCAACCTAGTGAGACCCAGTTTCAAAATAAAAATAAAATAGGGATGGGGGTGTAGTTCAGAGGTAGAATGCCCTTGGGTTCAATACCCAATACTAAAGAAAAATAAATTGTTTAGTCTCAACATGAGGAAATTATTTTTTTAAAGTGTTCTTCATAGAAGATTCTGTAGTGCCTAAATACTCCAAACACTGAAATGTGGAAACAGTTTCAGCTAACCTATAAAAGAATTGCATAATGCTTAACCCAATAAAAGTATAGCTCAACAGACACTTTGTTTACTTTAGAAATCCCAAGAGGCTCTTCTGTTTTTTATTATTATTGGGTACCTTACAGTCGACCAATGCTTTCCCCCAAAACAAGGATTGTCGTAAAAATACAAAACCACCTAGAACACAAGGGACTAGACCTGTAGGAAACAGGTTTGGTATACATAGAAGGCACTTGGGCAAGTAGATGAGTATGCCAGGGATTGGAGATCAACTGAGGTACCAACGTTGTAAGCCTTGAATAGAATCTGGAAATGGCATTACATAGCCAGAAACAGAAACAAAAGGAAAAAATAAAATGGATACTAGTAAAATACCTATGACTAATTCAGATATTGACCTAATCAAAAGTCAACCTTAAGCCGGGTGTGGTGGCTACTTTGTAATCCTGGCATTTGGAAGGCTGAGACCAGAGGATCGCGGTTTGTGAACAGCCTCAGCTATTTAGTGAGGCTCTCGCAAATTAGTGAGACCCTGTTTCGAAATAAAGAATAAGAAAAAAAAAATAGGGTAAAGGGTGGAGCTCGGAGGTCGAATACCTCTGGGTTCCATCCCAAGACCCCCCCCCCAACACACACAAAAGTGAACCTTAAATAATAATATGATAAATATAAGAAATAGTTGACAAGATGGAGAATTTCATGAGGAACCCACAATTTGTAAGATATTATCAAATAGAGACATTAAAGTTATAAAATAATATAATTGAAAATAAGAACTCAATGATAATTTTAAAGGCAGAGAGAGGATGTAGTAAAAGGAAGGTCTAACATTTGTTGGTTGTGTTATTGTTTGGGAAGAAAAAGTATATGGGAAATAAGTCATATTTGAAAATGTATCAGGCAATTTTCAAAAATTCATGAAAACATTAAAACAAAAATTCAGGAATCACTCAGTAACCAATCTAAATAACAAAAAAAAAACCCAGAACACTGTATGCCATTGTAAATTTGCCAAAAGAAAAATACCAAAACAATATTAAAAATGAAAAAGAGGTATATTTTCTTTTAGAATTTAACAGTAAGACTCTCAGTTGCTTTTTAAGAGAAACTGAACATCAGAAAGCATAAATTAAAAAAAATTAATAGGTAAATGAAAATAACTTCAAATATTTATTTCTGTAACCAGATAAATATTCTGCACAGGTATAGGATTTCCAAAAATACTTCCAGCAAAACTTAAACAGAAAATCTCTACTTAGAAGAGCAGAACTAATAGAAATACTAGAGTTTACTAGAAGAATGATCCTAGATGCACATATGCAATGTAGGAAAACTTAAGGAGTGATAGAAATAAGGCATATTTGTGCAAATCTCAACTAATATTGACTGTATTGAGAAACAATGGCTTGTGTCATTTAAAATATATGTACAGCTAAAGTAAATGCCAAAATATATTAAAAGGAAGGAAAAGGCAAGTGAAATTTAATGAAAAATTTATCAAGACTATGGCAAAAATTCTGCTTATTAGACCTTATGAGGAGAAAAATATTTTAGGTTACCCACTAAGAAAAAGTACAACTTGGAGCTAGGAATTTAGCTTAGTGGTTGTTTGCCATTAATTCAATTCCAAGGAACACACATACACACACACACACACACACACACACACACACACGTACACAAACACACACACAGAGACAGATAATGTGCAAGTAAAAAGTCAATATGGAGAAAAAAGGTAGCAACAAAAAGATTGTTAATCCAAATAAGGCTTACAATAAATGAAAAGTCATATTTCTATAAATACCACAAATAATAAAAATGAAATAATAGAAAAATACATAAAAAACTAAGTGATAAATGTATCAAAAGTATATATGACTTGTACAACTATATGTGTAAGACACTTTTAAGATTAAAAATAAATGGATAGAAATATGTTCATGTTTTGAGAAAACTCAGTATTAATATTTACATATATGTTTTTTCCAAATTTGCAATTTTCTCAATAAATATTTTTATGGTATAAATTAGTAGGTGGATTATACAATTTAAATAGAAAGTCAGAAATTATGAATAGTCAAAATGTCTTGAAAAAGAAGAAAAAAGGAACAGAATCCATACTGCTATGGTACAGGATTTACAATGAATTCCAGCCTAGAGAACAAATAGACTTTGCCTGATTAAATTTCAGAATTGCCTGGACTTAGGCTCCTGTTATTTTTTTCATTTAATTTTTCTTTTTGAATTGAAATGTCTATAATTTATTTCCTTTGGCTGCCCCACAAGTATATTTTGGGAGCAGAAAACTTATTTTTTAGCTTCATATATCCAGAGATGGAGAGCAATTTTGTCCTAGGATAGATTATACTCAGTTTCATCCATATCTGATTGAGATGAGATTAGTAGGTTTTGAGCTGATGAAATTTAGATAACATTTTGAACTCTGAGTAGATGTTTCAATGCATTGAGGTTTGGGGGGAATGCTGGGATGTAGTGAATGTGATTTGCTGGTGGGAGTATAAAGTGGTTTGACAACTTTGAAAAACATTGTGGCTTTAATTTTACTACTAGGTATCACACAGAAGAAATGTTAACATAAGCCCACAAAAACATATTTAAACATTTGAATAGGATTGCTCATAGTAGCTTTGTTCATAATAAAAATAAATAAATAAATAGAAAAAAGAGATAACTCAAATATTCAGTAAAAAGTGAATGGATGAAAAAATTACTGTGTTTATATAGTCAAATATGATCAGCAATAAAAAGAAACAATAGTTATGCTATAATGTATTTGAATCTCAAAATCATCATACTAAGAGAATGTAGGTGAACTGGGAAAAATGCTCTGATTTCACTGAAATAAAATTATATATAAAGAAAAATGAGTCAGTGGTGGAAAGCATGGTTGCTTACTACTTTATGATAGTGACTAGTTGGAAGTAGCATAAGAAAAGTATTTTATATCCTGACAGAAGTATGGGTTACTCAAGTGTATGCATTAAACTGTATATATAATGTTTGCATATTTCTTGTGGATTATATTCAGATGAATATAAATAGTTTAAACTTACAAAATATTTACTTAGTCTTTGCAGTTAAAAAAGAAAGTTTTATAGTTCCAGTGATATTTGTACTGAGTCTTAAGAAGAAGTTACCAGGTGAGGAAATGGCTGGGAAAAAAAATAGCAAATTGTAATTCAAGAACACACTTGGTTATATTTTACTTTTCCCAGTGCTTATACATTCAATAAGCATTGAATGCACAAGTTTACTTAAAGGGCAATAAAAATGACTACTTTTGTTACATAAGTACAAATAAAATTTTAAAAAGGCAGAAATTTAAGCAGGAAAGAAAAAATAATCTATAGTTTAATTTTTTCTTTCTCATATTTTTGTTGTATAAATGTTACCTTTAGATGGGTATTTCTCAAGACATAACTAAGCTTAAGATGTTTTTCTCTTAGCATATGTTGCAAGCATTTAAAAAATTGATATGTAAAATTTTAAATGTCATTTTAACAGCTGAGTAATGTTCTTTTGAGTAAATCTTTCAAAATGTGGGCATTGCTTTCTGGTTCCTACACATTCATGATCTTAATATATTTCAGATAGATTATTTCTGTGAGTAGCCACCCTTTCTATTCCTAATAATTTTTTTGCATTTAAATCTATTTTATTTGATATATGTATGTAAATATATGTAAGATTTTTATTAGAAATTGTCAATTGTATTTTTAATCTCTTCTAATTCTCTTAAGAAACTATGAGATTACTTCATCTCTTTGTAAATAGTATAAAACTGGATGTTGTGAGTTGAAAATATTCATTTATAATACATTTATTGTGTAATATTTGACAAATGCAGAATAGTATATGTAACATTTAAAAGTTTATATATGTTGGATTTACATATATGCATAAATGTAGATATAATTTTCTAAGCACAATAATAAAATGAATACTTATAAACTAATTTAAATTAGTTAATAAATACAAAATAATCAGAACTATTCAAATTAAGAGTTGGAATACTATCAATTCAAAAAATAAGTTAGGTGCATTGGAATATACCTGATATCACAGTACTTGGGGGTCTGACACAGGAGTATTAAAGGTTCAAGTCCAGCCTCAGAAATTTAGCAAGGCTCTCAGAAATTAGTGAGACCCTGTCTCAAAAAAAAAAATATATACATATATATATATATATATATATATATATATATATATATATATATATATATATTTGGGGTGTAGCTCTCCTGGTTTCAATTCTCATTACTAAAATATAAAGTTAAAAAGACCAAGTGAAGAGTCTGTAGTCATAAGAGTCAGGAGAGAATACAATGAGGGAAAAAATAGTGATGGGTATCAAGTGATATTCCATTGGAGACATGGGGATATGATCTTAAGAAGTGTGGCTCAATCTAGCATGAGGAGGGGCACCAGAGTGAACTCTTTTTATGCAAACTTTGAGCTTTAAAGTACCTATATTTAATTTACTCTGCAATATATATATATATATATATATATATATATATATATATATATATATATATATTGTTGATAACCACAATTTGAGATTTATATGTATCAGACTGAGTTTGAAAGTGCTTTGAAGAGTGTATACCTGTGGGAATACAAGTGGATATTGCCAGTAAGCCAGTCTTACCTTTCCTAGGGAAATTATGCAATGCACTGCTTCCATGCCAGCTGCTGAGTGTATAACAGTGGTAAGCATAATAAGCACAACATATATTCTTAATTAAATTAGATATTTTAAACACATCAGACCACAGATATTAACCAAATGGTATGGAAACTTTAATTCTGTTGTACTTATTTTTATTCAGACATCATGATAGGGGATACTTTTATTTTATTTATTTACTTTTTCATATTTTATTATATTTATAAGTGGAACATATTGAAAATGGTATACATTTAGATTGAGCTTCATGCCCTCTCCCCCACATTTCCCTTCCCCACTCCCAAAAAAGAGTGTCTAGGTTAACCATGTTATACTTATACTATTACACATATTTGGATGTAGCTCCTCTATTGAACAACCTCAGATTTCTTCCTCTCCTATCCTTCCGTTCAAGCTTTGCTGAGATTTCCCCTCCATCATCTGGAGTCCCTCTGGTATTACCACTACTCCCTAGCTTGGGCATATTAGAGAAAACATATGTCCCTTCTCTTTCTGTGCTTGACTAATCTCACTGAACATAATGTTCTCCAGTTCCTCCCATCTTCTTGAAAATGCTATTATTTTATTTTTCTTTATAGCTGAATAGAATTCCATTGTGCTTATTTCCCATAATTTTGAAATGCATTAATCTTTTGATGGAGATCTAGGTTGGTTCCATATTTTGGCTATTACAAACTGTGCTGCTATGAACATGGATATGCATATATTAATGTAGTTCTCTGATTTCAACCCCTTCAGAAAGATACCCAGGAGTGGTATAGCTGGATCAAATTGTGGATCTATTCCCAATTTTCTAAGGAATATCCAAACTGATCTCCGTAGTGACTGAACAACTTTGTACTCCCACCAACAGTGTAAAAGAGTTCCTCTTTCCCCACATCCTCACCAGCAAATGTTATTGTTTCATTTCTTTATGCTTGCCTCTCCGATTGGGGTTAGATGGAATCTCAGTGTAGTTTTGATTAGCATCTCCCTGATGGCTAGTGATGTTGAACATCTTTTCATGTATCTATGGCCATTTGTATCTCTTCTTTTGTGAAGTGTCTATTCAGTTCAGTTGCCCGTTATTTATTGGATTGTCTGTTTTGCTAGTGCAGAGTCTTTTGAGTTCTTTGTATATTCTGAATATTAGCCCCCTAGCAGAGTGGTGGCTGGTAAAGATCTCCCATTCTGTAGGCTTCATTTTTAGCTTCTTGGTGGTTTCCTTTGATGAGAAGAAACCTTTTAGTTTGAAGAGATCCCACTTATTAATTCTTGCTTTAATTTCCTACGCTTTGGAAGTCTTATTGAGAAAGTTACTTCCTGTGCCTATATGTTGGAGTGTTGATCCTATGCCTTTCTCTAGTAACTTCACAGTCTCTGGTCTAATTTCTAAGTCTTTGATTCATGTCAAGTTGATTCCTGTGCATGGTGAAAAGTAAGAATTCAGATCCAACTTTCTACAAATGGATAGCCAGTTCTCCCAGCACCATTAGTTGAAAAGACTGTCTTTTCTCCAGCGTATGAGTTTGGCCCCTTTGTCAAAGATCAGTTGACTATAGATGTGTGAGTTTGTTTCTGTGTCTTCTGTTCTGTTCCACTGGTCGGTCTGCCTATTGTTGTGCCAATACAATGCTGTTTTTACTACTATTACACTATAGTATAATTTGAAGTCTGGGATTGTGATGCCTCCTGCCTGGTTCTTGTTGCTGAGAATTGCTCTGGCTATTCTGGGTCTTTTCTTTCTATATACAAAATTCATAACTGATTTTTCCAGGTCTATGAGAAATGTTGTTTGTATTTTAATGGAAACTGCATTGAATCTATAGATCACTTTTGGCAGAATGGCCATTTTAATAATACTAATTCTACTTATCCATGAGCAAGGGAGATCCTTCCATCTTTCAAGGTCTTCTTAAATTTCTTTCTTTAATGTTTTGTAGATTTCTCTGTACAGGTCTTTTACATCTTTGGTTAGATTTATTCCTAGGTATTTTATTGGTTTAGATGGTATAGTAACTGGAATAGTTTTCTTTATTTCAATCATTGTGGATTCATTGTTGAAATAAAGAAAAACAACTGATTTCTTTAGGTTGAGTTTGTATCCTGCAACTTTGCTGAATTGGTTATTCAGCTCCAAAAGTCTTTTGGTTGAGTTCATTGGATCTTTTAGATAAAGAATTATATCATCTACAAATAAGGATACTTTAAGCTCCTCTCTTCCTATTTGAATTCCTTTGATTTCCTTTTCTTGTCTTATTGCTGTGGCAAGAGTTTCAAGGACTATATTGAAAAAGAGTGGTGATAATGGGCATCCTTGTCTTGTTTCTGATTTTAAAGGGTATTCTTGCAGTTTTTCTCCATTCAATAGGATGTTGGCTTTGGGTTTATTGTTTATAGCCTTAATGATGTTGAAATCGGTTCCTTCTATTCCAGTTTTATGCAGTGTTTTTAACTTAAATGAGCATTGGATTTTGTCAAATGCATTTTCAGTATCTATTGATATGATCATGTGGTTTTTGTTCTTAGTTCTATTTATGTGGTGAATAACATGTATTGATTTGCGTATGTTGAACCAGCCTTGCTTTTCTGGGCTGAAACCAACTTGGTCATGGTGTACAATTCTCTTTTTATGGTTTTGAATGTGTATAACTAGTATTTTGTTTGTAATTTTTGTATCTATATTCATTAAGGATATTGGTCTGTAATTTTCCTTTCTTGAAGTAGCTTTATTTGGTTTGGAGATTAATGTGATACTGGCCTCATAGATGGAATTAGGGAGAATTCAATCTCTTTAAATTTCCTGGAACAAGTTGTAAAGTATTGGTATTAGTTCTTCACTGAAAGTTTTTTAGAATTCAGCTGGAAACCCATCAGGGCCTGAGCTTTTCTTTGTTGGCAGAATTTTGGCTGCTCTTTCTATTTCTTTGTTTGCTATTGGTGGCTTAGGTGTGCTACGTACTCCTGGTTCGGTTTAGGTAGGTTATATGTGCTTAGAAATGTATCGATTTCTTCCATGTTTTCCAGTCTGTTGGAGTATAAATTCTCAACATTGTTTCTAATAACCCTTTGAATTTCCCCTCTGTCTGTGGTGATGTCTCCTTTTTCATTTCTGATTTTAATAATTTGAGTTGACTCTCTCTTTCTTTTGATTAGGTTGGCCAGGGGTTTGTTAATCCTATTAATCTTCTCAAAAAACCAGCTTTTTTTTGTTGATTCTGTGAATATTTTTGTTCTCTATTTCATTTATTTCTTCTCTGATTTTAATAATTTCCTTCATTATGCTGGCTTTGGGATTAGACTGTTGCAGTCTTTCTAGGTCCTTGAGTTGTGTCATTAGGTTGTTTTCTTGGTGACTTTCTGTTCCTGTTATGTGGGAACTCAATGCTATGAACTTTCCTCTCAACACTGCCTTCAAAGTGTCCCATAGATTTTGGTAATTTGTTTCTCTATTTTCATTTAATTCCATAAATGTCTTTATTTCTCCCCTACTTTCAGCTCTTATCCACTCGTCGTTCACGAGTATATCATTCAATCTCCATGTATTTAAATAGTTTCTTTTGTGATTCCTGTTGTTGATTTCTACTTTCCTTCCATTATGGTCTGAAAAGATGCAGAGAATTATATTACATCTTTTGATTTGCTGTTGCTTGATTTGTGTCCCAGAATGTGATCTATTTTGGACAAGGTGCCATGGGCTGCTGAGAAGAATGTATTGTTTTTCCTGGTTGAAATATTCTGTATATGTCTATTAAGTCCATTTGGTTTATAGTTTTCATTAGTTCTGAAGAGGCTTTATTCATCTTTTGCTTTGAAGGTCTATCCAGTGGTGTGAGAAGTGTAATGAAGTCTCCAACTATTATTGTATTTGGGTCTATTTGAGATCTGATGTCCAAGAGGGTTTGTTTTACAAATATGGCTGCACCCACATTTGGGGCATAAACATTTACTATCATTATATCTTCTTGGTGGATTGTTCCTTTTAATAAAAGAAAGTGCCCTACTTTGTCTCTTCTGATGTGTTTTAGCTTAAAGTCTGTTTTGTTCCATATCAGTGTTGCTACTCCTGCCCGTTTTTGGTACCCATTGGCATGATATATCTTTTTCCATTCTTTCACTTTCTGTCTGTGAATGTCTTTTGCTGTAAGGCATGTTTCTGCAAATAGCATATATTTGGATTTAATTTTTAAATTCACTTTGCCAGTCTGTGTCTTTTGATTGGAAAGTTAAGTCCTTTGATGTTCAGTGTTATTATTGTAATATGTTGTTTGTTTCCTGTCATTTTGTGTTCTATCTTTTGTTGGATATAATAGTATTTCTTCTTATTTAGATGCCCTGCTGATCAAGTTCATATTTTCTCTGGTTCTGGAGTCTGCTTCTTTTTTTCTTCTTTATGGCTTTTTTTTTAAAGTATTTTCTCTAGTGTTGGCTTAGAATTCATGAATTTTTTGAGATTCTGCTTATCCTGAAATACTTTTTTTTTCCATCAATGTTGAGTAATAGTTTTGCTGGATATAGCAGTTTTGATTGGATGTTGCTTTCTTCCAGTGTCTGGATCATATCATATCAGTCTCTCCTGGCATTCATGACTTGGGATGTATAGTCTGGAGTGATTCTTACTGTTTTGCCTCTATATGTCACCTGTTCTTTTGTTCTCACTGCTTTTAAGATTCTTTCCTTGACATCTATGTTTGTCATTTTGATTATTATATGACGTGGGGACTTTTTTTTTTGGCGGTACTGGGGTCCCTGGAAACCTTTCTACATCCGGGTTACACTCCCAGACCTATTTTAATATATTTTTTTTTTCATTTGGAAACAGGGTCTCTTAAGCCAGCGTGGCTGGCTTCAAACCTGTGCCATCCTTCTGTCTCCACCTCCCACGCATGGGGATTACAAGCGTTTGCCACTATGCCTGGTTTGTATCTCTGGAAATTCTAACTGGAGTAGCCTGTGGGGTCCCAAGATGCACCCTGGGCAAAGGGTTGCTGTAGGGTCCCTGGGTGCACACAATTACCACCAGAGCTCTGCCAGGTCACAGGGTGCGGGCTGGGTACATGGCTATCACTGGACCTGGGCACAGGTGGGCACAGATGCCTAGCGCCTGGTCCTGGGCTTGGGCAGGGTACAAAGGGAAAGAGCCCAACCCAGGGTGTGGGGCGGGCATAGACATCCAGTGGTGGGTCAGCGGTGCAGGGTGGGTGCATACAGGTCTGGGCTTGCAGGTGTAATGCAGGGTCTAGCACTGGTCTCTTGCTCAGGCAGGGCTCACGAGGGTAGCGCTAGGTCCCAGGGTGTGGGGCGGGCATACATAGCTAGTGCTGGACCGGTGCATGGCCTGAGGACCCAAGGATAGCTCCAGGTCTCCGTTTGCTGGTGCGGTGAACACAGCTATGCCTACCGGAAGCGAGTAGGGCCAGTGAGGTTAGAGTTCGGGTTTGGGCAGGGCACAAGGTCTAGGCGCACAAGGTGACTGCTGAGTCTAGGGGTGTGGGTGACACAGATAACTACCATGGGTCCTGGGGAGCGGGCAGGGCGCACAAGGATAGTGATGGGTCCTGGGGCAGGGGACAGGGTAAGTGCCAGACCTGGGGCACACGCTAAGACCAAACCTTCTCTGGACGCACTCAGATACCTGGCTTCCTTGATCCAGGTGTCTGGAGGACTCACTGTGCCTTTGTGGTCCCGTCTTTGGTGAGCGCACAGGCTTCTGTTTCAGGCGCCCCTCACTGCTTAAGATGTTGGAACTTTATGTCTGTTTTCGAACTCTTGGGTTATTTTGCCACGGTGGTGTCAGTCAAGTCCAGGGATTGCAGTTTGGGCTGGCAACCTGCACTGGCGCCAGTGGGTGGCCCGGTTGTTTCTGCAGCAGGTCCGATGCCTGAACTTTTTTTTTTTTTTTTTTTTTTTTTCCAGTGGATCTCGCAGATCAGGGTTTCTGGATTCCTTCTGCCAAGGTTCCTGGATCTGTATTTTTTCCTGAGATTTATTTATTTTTGTTGGTTAAGATGCTGCCTTCTAGGTAGTTGAACTTTATTTATTTCAGCTACTAAGAAGTCCCTCAGTCACCATTTTGAATACCCCCCTTTGGGATACTTTTAATTGCTCTACCCATGTAAAAATACATCAGTCATGAAGTCTTGCCCCATTACAAGCTTGAAGTCATGACAACTGAGTGTTATTTTTGATGTATATATGAATGAAATAAATTAATAATTAAACCCTTTCCTGGTGATGTGGCTAACTGCTTAGGATCTTGGTGAGGTCATTGCATTTAACATTAAGAAGTATAAAACTGATATACAAAGCTTCCAGGAAAAAACACTCATAATTATTATATTTTAAACTTATTAAAAAGTTTTGAACTAAACATAAGGCATTTAAAATAGTATTTTTCCTCCCTAATTAAACAAACTATGGTATATCTTATTACAGGAGGCTATTTTTTTTTGCATTTTCTTCTATATAAATATATTTTTGGCAGTCTTAAATAAGCTAGGATATGATCTGATATTGTCATTATCAAATGCCTTATGTAGTTAAAATATTAATAAGGTATCTATGGAATTCTTTAAATAATGTTTTGTTCTCTAATTTGCATATATTAAATGTACCCTATTAATTTATTTTTCTTTCTGCACTAAGGATTGAACCCAGAGGCATTCTACCTCCTACCTATACCCCCAGCCTTGTTTTTTATTTTTTATTTTGAAACACAGTCTCACTGAGTTGCAAAGGGCCTCACTAAGTAGCTGAGGCTGTCCTCCAAACAGGAGATCCTCTTGTCTCAGCCTCCCAAATGCTGGGATTACAAACATGTACCATCACGCCTGGCTTAATATACCCATTTTATTTGAATAAGCTTGATAAATATTTATACCTATATGTGTTAGCTTTTTGTCATTCATAAATATCTAAGGATAAAAACACTCAGAGAAGGAACTATATATTTTAGCCCACAAGTTCAGGGGTTTCAGTCCATGGTGGCTGGCACCATTGTTCTGGGCCTGATGTGAGGCAGAACAGCATGGTGGGGGTTGAGGGGATAGGGGAAGCTTCTCAACTCCTGGCAGTCAGAGAGAGAAGACAAGATAGAGTTCCCAAAGCATGCTGCCAATGGCCTACTTCCTGCAATCATATCCTACTTGGCTACAGTTTCTACCCAGTAGTACAATCAAATTATTCATCAAGTGGGTTAATCATGAGGTTAGAGCTCTCAGCTCTGTGATCCAGCCATTTCCCAAGAGCTTCACCTTTGGACATTGCTACACCGCCTTCAAAATACAAGCTTTTTTATTTTTGCAGTACTGGGGATGGAACCCAGGAGCATTCTACCTCTGAGCTACACCTTCAGCCCCATTTTTTAGTATTTTACTTTTGAAACAGGGTCTCACTGAGTTATGAAGGGCCTCACTAAGTAGCTGAGGCTGTCTGCGAATCGTGATCCTCTGGTCTCAGCTTCCCGAATCCTGGAATTATAAGCATACGCCACCATGCCCGGCTAACAAAGGAACTTCTGAGGGACAGTTCAGAGCCAAACCATAATGCTATGCTATCTCCACATTTACCAAAGTATAAAATATTTCATCATCCCCATTACTTTTTCATACTCCTACTGCTACAGCAACTTCATCCCCTTCCCAGGTACCAGTTGTGATTTCTGTCCTTTCTGAATGAATTAAAGCATACAGTATACTGGGTTCAATTTTGTGTCTGGCTTCTTTCAATCATGGTGTCTTTGAGGTTTATTCATGTTGTTTGTGTACCACAGATTGTTCTTTCATATTGCTGGCTAGCATCCTTTTAAGTGAATATGACATAATTTGGATATTTGGGTTTCTACTTTGCAGCTACTGCCAATATGGCTACTTTAAATATTCTTGTATTAGTCTTTCTGTGGCTATATGCTCTCCTTTCTCCTGAGTATATATATAGAGCTGTAATTTTGCTGAATCACTCCTGGATGCATAGTTAATGTAATAAGAAGTGATCAAATTTCTTTTAAAGAGGCTATTACATTGCAAACTACAATGAACAACTTTTTTCCAGCAAAGAGTTCCAATGTTTCCACACTATCACCATCTTTGTTATTGTAAATTAAAAAAAATAGCCATTCTATTGTTAATACAGTAATAACTTCATTGACCTTTTCCTCTGATTATTATAATTTCTTTTCTTCTAATAATGATGTTGAGTCTTTTCCATGGATCTATTGGCCATTTATGTCTCTTTTAAGGTATCTTTAATATTATCACCCATAACTTCTGGTATATTTTATCTTTTTATTATAGAGGTATGTTCTTTATATATTATGTATGCAGAGGATTTGTTAGATACTCGTCCCAGCTCTATTTCCCACCCCAAAAAATAACCATACAAATATTCTTGGACAATACCCAAATAGAATAGAAGAAATGGCCTATAGAGTCCAGAGAATTTATAGCATCATGAGAGGTAATGAACTGCTGGTGCATCAAAGAAAGCTTTTGTTAGTTATAGAAGGGGAATACTTCACATATGTAATATGTACAATTAATATGTCATGCCACATACATTTTGTTTTATATATTCTTTAAAAATATTTATAAACATATTAATTATATATATGAATGGAGTTCAGTTTGACATTTCTACACATGCACACATCAGGCATGTATCATATTCATCCAACTTCCACATCTTTCCAGCTCTCTTCTCAATCGCCAGTAAACACTATTTTATTTTTGGATTCACTTTTCATAGATTCCATTCAAAAGAGGGAACTTGTGATGTGTGTCTTTCACTGTCTGACTTTTTTCACTTATCAAAATGTGTCTTCCAGTCCTATTTTGTTGAGACTAAAAGGATTTTACTCTCCTTATGGCAAAATAAAAGTCCATTGTGTATGTATACCACATTTTCTTCATTCCTTTGTCTGTTGACTGGCATCTGTGTTGATTCTACATCTTAGCCATTGTGAATAGTGCCACAGTAAACACGGGCATGCAGGTATCACTTTGGTATGCTAGTTTTATATCATTTGGATAATTCTCTATCCTTTGGCATGCTAATTTTATTCATTTGGAATAGCTGGCCCATATCTTAGATCTATTTTTAGTATTTTTAGGAACTGCCATACTGTTTTTAATAGAGGATATTCTCATTCATATTGCCACAGGGTTCCTTTTTCTCCACAGCTTCACCACTACTTGTTGGTTTTGTTTTTTGATAGTAGCCATTCTATCTGGGGTGACGTGGTATTTCATTATAGTTTTGATTGGCTTTATTGTATGGCATTTTTCATGTATATATTGGCCACTTGTTTTTCTTCTCTTGAAAAGTGTCTATTTACACTATTTGCCCATTTTAAATTGGATTATTTGTCTTTTTTGTTGTTTTTCAGTTCTTTATATATTATAGGTAATGAACACTGTCAGCTGAGTAGCTGGGAAATATTTTCTCCTCTTCTATAGGATTCCTCTTTATTCAATTGACTGTTTCTTTTGCTGTGCAGAAACTTTTTAGTTTGTTGTAATCTCACTTCTCATTTTCACTCTTCTCTCTTGTGCTTTGTGAATCCAATACTAATAATTTTTTTTACTTCTCCTCAAATCTTGAAATGTTTTTCACTGTTTTCCTCTATTAGTTTCAGAGTTTCAGTTCTTATAGTCAGGATTTTGTGGATATTTAGACAGGGTGAGAGATGAGTCAAGTTTCAGTCTTCTGCATGTGGGTATGAAGGTGTCTCAGCAGCATTTGTTGAAGTTGTTACTTCTTCAATGTATGTTTTTGGCACCTTTATTAGCAATCAGTTTCCTATAGAAGTGTGGGTTTTTATTTTCTTAACGGTGTTGTTTGCAAAGTAGACAGATATTTCTGATTTATAATTGTGTGTGTGTGTGTGTGTGTGTGTGTGTGTGTGTTTATGTGTTTCTGGTTAAACAAATCCTTGCTTAATTAAGCTTACAAAGATTTTATTTCTTCTTTTAAGAACATTTACGTCATTTGCAAGAAGAAGAGAGGACCTGGAGAACATTATGTTAAGTGAGATTAGCCAATTACAGAAAGTTAAGAGTCATATGTTTTCTCTAATATACACAAGCTTACAGAGTAATTGGGATATTAGAGGGATTCCAGATAATGGACAAGAAACTTCAGTGGATTCAGGAAGGAAGGAGAGGAGAGGAGGAAGACTGATGTTCATTACTGGAAATACATACTATTGACTATGTGTATACATACATGTTAATATATCAGTGTCAATCTGGGTACTCTTTATTGGGAAGGAGGAAAATGGAGAGGTGGGAGCATCAAGTACTGTGTGTTTGTATGTCATTGTCAACATAATTTACATTATGATGTGAGACGGTAATGCATCAAGAAAAGCATACAAAGAACATTTACTACTTGAGTTTACACGTAACTCTACTTTGAATTTAATTGTGTGTATGATATGAAGTAAAGTATATTTTATTGGATATTTTATATCAGTTGTTCCAGCATCATTTGTTGAAATGATTAATTATTTCTTCATTACATTTCTCAAAACTTTTGCTGAAAAGTAATGGACATTAAATATATGGTCCTATTTTTGGACTTTATATTCTGTTCCATGATTTATATGTCTATTTTATGCCAATTCCACATTGTTTTGATAATTTTTGTTTTATATTAAAAATTAAAATATTCTAAATTATTCTTCATTTTATCCAAATTGTTTTAATAATTTTAGAACTTTTGTATTTCCATATAAATTTTAGAACAAACTTTTCATTTTCTACCCAGCATCTGCTGGGATTGTGCTTGAGATTCCATTAAGTTTGTAGGTCATTTTGGGGTGAGTTGAAGTCTCATTTATACTGAGTCTTCCAATCCACAAAAGGCTATTATCTCCCCACTTATTTGGGCATTTAATAAATAATCATCTCTTCATTTACTGAGACTATCAGTTTTTAGTCTTTGAATTTTACTCAACAACATTTTGAACTTTTCCATGCATTGTTTAGTTAAATTTGTAATGACGTATTTCATACTTTTAGGGTATTATAAGTAGTATTAATATTTATTTTTTATATTTCTATCATTCATTGTCATTAGATTTTAAAATTTTTTTATTGCTGCATTGTAGTCATATATCGTAATGGAGTACAAGATGGTAGAGGCATCACCTAGTGCTTCCCCAATTCCCACCTCATTCCCTCCCCCTTCCTCCTTCTCATGTTTGGCTTACTGATTGACTTTGATATTGCATATGTATATCATGTACATTTGGAAATTTCCCTCTTTCCTTCTCCCATCCCCCTCAAATTGCCTTATTTGCTCATCTATAGTTTCTCCTTTTAAAGTTTTGTCTAGAATATGTCACTCCTCTGATCATAAACATCTAGTCACAGCTTAGTTTCTTTAATAAAATCTAAATTCCATACATGAACTTAAAGATTTAGCCCTATGCAATGTGGCCCATGCTGTTCTATTGACCCCCTTGCCCTTCATTTACTCTGCACCAGACAAGCTGGCCTTGCTCTTATTTAAGCATTCGAGGCAGTCTTACACCCCAGGGACTTGCTCCATTTTTCCTTTGCAAGGCTGTCCTTATATGCTCACTTCCTGTGAGGCCTTCCCTATGATAATACAGGAAGAGGTAGCTCTCAGCCCAGCCAGCTTCAGGCACATTTCCACACTCTCTGTGTTTATTTGATTGTGTTTCCATTTCCTGTCACTCTCGCCATCGGCTCATGAGGGAAGAAACTTTGCTTTGTTCAATGCTGTATTTATAACAGTGCCTGGCATATTGCATTTGGCACTGGATGAATACTGGAATGAATGGATTTCATGGCCTGATAAGGAGAATTTTTGCAACAACGGGGGCAGAAATCAGATTGCTGTGGGTGGCAGAATGATGAGGTGGTAGAGAAAACAATGGCCAGCAAAGTGTTCTCAGAGGGGAGGCTTGTTTGATGGAGTGTTTGGATAAAGTGGAGGCCATTTGGAAAGGCAATGGCAAAGGAAAAGTTTATTGCTTATTGTTTGAACTACAGAAAAAATTAATACATATTTAACCAAGAGGCCTAGTAAGCTCTGTTCTCTTCATAAAATTACATTGAATTCTCAGTTTCCAAAGGGAAAGAGAAGTTGGAACATTGGCCCCTAATAACCTCAATATCCAGGTCTTGTCATTCTTCCCATTTCATTTCAATTCTTCACTTATCTCTGCTGTGTTAATGTGGGGCAGGGAGGGCCAGTGTTTCCCCCTAAAGTTGCCTACATCATTTATACTTAATAAGTTTTTGTCCTCATAGTTTTATAGTCGCCCTCTAGTTTATAGTGAACTTACAATTGCCATCTGCAGAGGCCAGGATGGTCAGCACAGTAGACCCATTTTTCTCAAACACATTCAGAGACAGCAAACTCAAGGGCT